>NC_139633.1:16895686-16988186 GCF_964638095.1 Poromitra crassiceps
TGCCCAGACAGTTGGCTCACGCAGTGCCCCCTGGTGCTGTGCCAGAGGAGTACCTCCGTGGTTTCCGGCCCTATGCCACGGCTGAGGATGCGCTGCGCATGCCCTCGTTGCCCCTGGGCCTGGACCCCGCCACTGCAGCTGCCGCGGCTGCCTACTACCACCCCAGCTACCTGCCCCACCCCTCCTTCACGCCATACAGGTGAGCTTCTATCTGTCATGAGATGTTTTGTTTAACCCTGAAATAAGTCCACTCTACTAGCGAGTAAGTAAGTTGTAACAAAGGTTTATTCACAGAAACAAAGGTCTAAAATGGATCCGGATCACCGCACTGTTGCTCCTAATCCTTTTGAGCTGGCAAATGAGCCGTCACAATAGGCTGGGCCAGAGCCGTGTAGATAGAAGAGTCCCGACATCTCCATTCACTCCAATGGACCAGTTTTTTTACTCTCAAGAGTTCCAGGAAGAAAGGTCCTGGATTAAGCAGCACTGTCGAGTTTCAGCAAAAATGCACAGTTTGTGTTGTACTCTGAAAGGGTTCCCCCCCCCCTGAATCATGTACATTATCAGCTTTATTTTAGCATGCAAAAGTAGCGCGAGACCCATTCCTGGCTGTTCATTGGCTAATGAGTCTCGCATTTTGGTCCTCCGCTGACGCCACTCTCTCTCTCTAGAGGACACTAGGCTGGGCAAGCTTTTATAACCTCTGACCTGTGGTTCATCCCAGACACTGTGCCTGCAGTGCACAGCGCCTCCTAACTCTTGGAGTAGTAATAACAGGCTTTTTAAGCTTTTTTTTTCGACACTCCCCCATGGATGTGTTTCCTCAACTCGGTGCCCACTTGTGTTCAGGACACATTATGCTAAGCAGTGCAGTGAGTGAAGTGCTGTGGACTCCACAAGAAGACGATCAAAGCCTTGGTGTATAGCTGCTGTTGAATTTATATTTCTAAAGATCAAATATTTTCTCACTATTATTTCTGTTTGTGTGTGCGTGATTATGCATGCGTGTGTGTATGTGTGAGAGAGAGAGAGTGTGTGTGTATGTGTTTGAGTGTTTGTGTCTGTTTGTGTGTGTGTGTGTGTGTGTGTGTGTGTGTGTGTGTGTGTGTGTGTGTGTGTTTGCGCGTGTGTGCGTGTGTGTGTGTGTGCGTGTGTGTGTGGAGAGGGGTGAGAGGGCCCTGCTAGCTTGGGGCTATGAGACAGGCTGCGTGCCCCTGGTCTGTCAGCTCAGCAGGATCAGAGGACTGCAGCACCCATCACACAGTGTACTGTAATGGATTTAATGAGGGGATGAGCCACGGAGTCACACACACACATACACAGACACTCGCACGCGCACACACACACACACACACAAACAGACACATACACACACACTCGCACGCGCGTGCACACACACACACACACACACACTCACGTGCACTCCCTGCCTTTTGCTAGCTGCTATGTGGTGTTTGAGGTTAGCTGACAGAGACTGCATCCTCCCTGTGATGTGACTCCTGTGGGAGATGGAGACACACAGGTTAATGAAGTGAACGAACGCCGCACTGTCACTAGGGGAGACTGACTCTCTCTCTCTCTCTCTCTCTCTCCCTTTTCTTTTTTCATCTTTCTCTCTCTCTGTCTCTCTCTCTCTCTCAGAATGGATGACCCGTTCTGCCTCTCTGCTTTGAGGTCGCCTTTCTACCAGCTGCCAGCAGGGGGAGGTTTAGGCCCGCTCCATCCCTCTGCTGTTCACATGCACCTACCAGGTGTCCGCTACCCTGGAGACCTCACACACGCCTCGCTGTCAGCGCTGCAATCTGAGCGGCTGTCCGAAAGGTAACGCCCCCTTTAACGTCCGCGTACGTACACACACACACACACACACACACACACACACACACACACACACACACACACACACACACACACACACACACACACGTAAACGAGTAGATCTTAGCAGTGTGCAGCGATTATGGGATGTCTCTCCTAATTTGACGGCCATCTGCTTCTCTCTTCTTCTGTGTCTCTCTCTCCTCCCAGGCTCCAGCTGGAGGACGAGCTGCGGCAGCGAGAGAGGGAGCGCGAGCGGGAACGCGAGCGGGAAAAGGAGAGGGAGCGCGAGGCAGAGAGAGAGAAGGAGCGGGAGAGAGAGCGAGAGAGGGAGAGAGAGAGGGAGAAGGAGCTGGAGCGGGAGAGAGAGAGGGAACGAGAGAGGGAGCGAGAGAGGGAACGGGAGAAGGAGCGAGAGAGAGAGAAGGAGCTGGAGAGGCAGAAGGAGCGAGCGCTGAGGGAGAAGGAGCTGCAGGTGTCCAAGGCCATGGAGAGCCACTACCTGGCCGAGCTGCACGCCATGAGGGGGCAGGAGGACAGAACCAAGCCTGAGAGGCTCACCCCTAATCGGCCTGGTATGTGCCTCTGTCCTATGAGCCATCACAGCACTTCTCAACAGTCACTAATGTGCACTGAGGAACTTTATCATTTCCTTTACAGCACAGTTTGCTTAACATCCCTTTTTAGTCGTTTGTCACAAGGGTTCATTAGAACCTGTATTTACAATAGTGTTTTTGTGAAAAATGGTTAAAGACCCCCGAAAGTCAAAAATCAGTTTATCTTCTTGTTCCTTCAGTTGGATGTCTGAGCTTCACTGTGCAGAATGATGTCTGAGCAGAGTTTGACACTAGAAGGCTGTTTCCACAATCATCTTCTGAAAGTGGAAAGTTTCTCAGAGCTCCCTGAAAAGGCTGTTTTCAACAAGCAATATTCGTGACATCACGAATCCTGGAGCCAATCACAGTCCAGCATTCAGCAGTTAAAGCCCCAACACATTCTCACTCCCAACTCGTCATAATAATGCAGATTGGTCAGGAACCTTTCTTGTTGTCACTTTGTCACGAGTTGGGAGCGAGAACGTTTTTGAAAGCCTGTCTTGTATGCTGTGAGTGGCTAGTTAGGTTCTAGAGCACCCTGATTGGTTGCTTTGGATTTCTTAATGAGGCAGAAAGAGGGGAAGTCATTTTAAAGATTTTAACAAGATAATTAAACTTTTTGTGTGGGGAAAACAATCAGACACAAATTATGATTCAAAGTAGAGTATTTTATATACATCTTGAAACATGACTTTAGGGGGTCTTTAAATGCCCCTAACTAAATGACTGACTAAATATGATACAGAAAAGCCTTGGTGTATAGCTGCTGTTGAATTTATATTTCTAAAGATCAAATATTTTCTCACTATTATTTCTGTTTGTGTGCGCGTCAAATCTTTTTTGTTACCACCTGCGCAGCGCATGGTCAAGAGAATGCTTTTTGGGGTGAGTCATTCATTCAGTCAGGAATAGTCAGTCAGGAATGATAACGGTGATGATGTCATCAGTGGTGATGTCATCAGTGATGTCATTAGTGCCAAACTTGGGCTGTTGAAACAGTGATGTCATCAGTGATGTTGTCATCAGTGCCAAACTTGGGCTGGTGAAAGATGTAGTTTCCTCAGTTGCATGAAGTCGCCTGGTTGCTACATGACGCACGTGGTCCTGGGCTGAAGTTGCCCTTGTTTTTTTTGTCATGTGTAGCCCTACATGTCCTTTCCACGGCCATGTTTTCCACAGCAAATGTAGTGTTTCTACCTCGAACAGAAACAGGTTATATGGGGCTTTTCCTTTCTCCAACACTGACACTGAGCTTCCTCCCTGCACAGATAAAACCAAAGAGCCCATCCTATCAGCTCCCAAACCCATGCCGCCTGGCCTCCACTCTTCAATGGTCCAGTCGCATCACGCCGTGGTACCCGGCCTCGTCTCTAGTCACGGCCTCTACATGGGGCCCGGCCTCACGTCCGCCATGATGCTCCAGAGGACCAATGAGGAGGAGCGCTGGTTGGCGCGGCAACGCAAGCTGCGTCAGGAGAAGGAGGACCGGCAGTACCAGGTGTCTGAGTTCCGCCAGCAGGTTCTGGAGCAGCACCTGGACTTAGGCCGCCCGGCTGACGCACCGGATCACAGGACAGACGCACACAGGTTAGAACCTGCTCTAACATGTATTGGAGCTTTGAGGACTGTGTGCCTCAAAAGTCCAATACTTTCTGAGTTCAAGTACCCCCTTTACCTGCAAGAGAAAACCCATAGCATGATGCACTGAATGAAGGATAACTCACCTTTTGAAGGATACAACATTACATGGAGCGAAAGAGTTGCAATTAGTGCCTCCTGAGCAGATGTATTTGAACACTGTGGCCGTAACATTTCACTAAGTCCAGTTTTGATGTAAATTAGTTATCTATCTATCTTCTATCACATTTAGTATGTGGGCTCTGTCCACTGTTTCAAGTTCTGTGTTCGCGGTTTTACGTGCGATCGGGCTGAAACCTTCAGGGTGTGCGGCTGACCTGACGGAGACAGATTTTTTAATTAGGTGATTGCCCTAATTAGCTAATGATGTGATGTCATCAGTGATGATGTCATCATTGATGTCATCAGCAGCTCGGCGAGCTGCAGGGCGGGCGAGCGAGCTAGGAATCGAACGCGCGAGATGCCTGGTTACAAATAAAACAGCACAACAATAAAACAACTATTGCTTTCTATTCAATTTCATTTAATTTAACACTTTACAGATCAGCAGGTTTACACAATTTATTCTTACATTTTTCCATTTTACTCTTTCTTTCTAGTACCTCCATGTACCCCTAACCATTTGAGAAACATGGCTTTAGTGATTCTGTAGAAACAACAACAGAATAATTAGCCAGTGGTTCTCTTTCCTCTTCGTTAACTCATTCTTAACGGAACATCACCTCTGCAGCTGTGGTGCCGTCTGCATTCTGAACTTCAGCTAGACGAGCACGGCTTTGTGCATGAGTCTTGAATGCAGCCAATTTCTAAAAATGTTCTGTTGTTTCTACCGCAATGACGTCATTTTGATCACGCACGTTCTCCATTTTGATCACGCACGTTCTCCACCATGTTTGTTTGCACACAAAGCACGGACCAGTCATCGGAGAGTTGTCATGCCCCGTGTCGTCTGAGAGATGAAAGCTGTTCCGGTGTCTCTGTGACACCAACAGACAGGCATGCTTTCGCGCACGCGCGCACATGCACACACACACACACACACACACACACACACACACACACACACACACTATTTTTGGGGTGTTTTGGCTGTCTGTCACTGCTAGCCTGATGGGGACAGTTGTGCCTGTGTTGAGAAGCCTCAGAAGCTGGCAGGCTTTAGAAGTGGGTTTTCAGGCAGGACTGGAAGAAAGATAAACCCTGTCAGAGGCATCACATTGACTCTATTTCTGTCCCTGCTACCTTCCAGCCCTGACACGTAGGGAAATAGACAGAAAGCTATGTTTAGGTGTTGATTTAGGCAGGGTCCTCCTGATGACTGTTGTTGTCTCATCTGTAGTGGATGAGGATTTTCAAACAGGCAGTGAGTGGGACAGCTAAGATACACAAAGGCTAATTCTCAGCTAATCCTCTCAACCTTGCACAGCATAAGCCCCCTACTTACCCTCCTTTGTTACTGCGTGCGTGTGTGTGTGTGTGTGTGTGTGTGTGTGTGTGTGTGTGTGTGTGCGTGCGTGCGTGCGTGCGTGTGCGTGTGTGTGTATGTGAGTGAGTGAAGTCAGGTTGTGCTTGGTGATTGTGGGTAATGCTGCACTGGTAGTGCAGGAGAGATACACACACGCTTGCTATCAGTAACCCTTCAGTATAATCGCAGCCCACAGGCTGCAGATTGCAGATAAACATATACACACACACACACAGAGGCATAGATAATCTGATTGGTTAGGCAGCATGTGCCACACTGCCAGGTGGAAAGACGTTCTGGACAGTCGGTTTGTCCATCAACCGACAACCATCTGTCCTCCTCACTTTACCTTGTCTTCCTGACCACCTTGTCATTTTCCTTTTTCATGTCTCATTTCACCATTCTTCTCCCTGTTTATATTCCACTTCTCTTTCTCACATAGCTCAGTCTGACTCTCTCGAACAATCCACTTCTCTTTCTCACATAGCTCAGTCTGACTCTCTCTCTAACAATCCACTTCTCTTTCTCACATAGCTCTCGAACAATCCACTTCTCTTTCTCACATAGCTCAGTCTGACTCTCTCTAACAATCCACTTCTCTTTCTCACATAGCTCAGTCTGACTCCTCTAACAATCCACTTCTCTTTCTCACATAGCTCAGTCTGACTCTCTCTAACAATCCACTTCTCTTTCTCACATAGCTCAGTCTGACTCTCTCTAACAATCCACTTCTCTTTCTCACATAGCTCAGTCTGAATCTCTCTAACAATCCACTTCTCTTTCTCACATAGCTCAGTCTGACTCCCTCTCGAACAATCCACTTCTCTTTCTCACATAGCTCAGTCTGACTCTCTCTAACAATCCACTTCTCTTTCTCACATAGCTCAGTCTGACTCCCTCTAACAATCCACTTCTCTTTCTCACATAGCTCAGTCTGACTCCTCTAACAATCCACTTCTCTTTCTCACATAGCTCAGTCTGACTCTCTCTCTAACAATCCACTTCTCTTTCTCACATAGCTCAGTCTGACTCCCTCTCTAACAATCCACTTCTCTTTCTCACATAGCTCAGTCTGACTCTCTCTAACAATCCACTTCTCTTTCTCACATAGCTCAGTCTGACTCCCTCTAACAATCCACTTCTCTTTCTCACATAGCTCAGTCTGACTCCCTCTAACAATCCACTTCTCTTTCTCACATAGCTCAGTCTGACTCCTCTAACAATCCACTTCTCTTTCTCACATAGCTCAGTCTGACTCCTCTAACAATCCACTTCTCTTTCTCACATAGCTCAGTCTGACTCCTCTAACAATCCACTTCTCTTTCTCACATAGCTCAGTCTGACTCTCTCTAACAATCCACTTCTCTTTCTCACATAGCTCAGTCTGACTCTCTCTAACAATCCACTTCTCTTTCTCACATAGCTCAGTCTGACTCCTCTAACAATCCACTTCTCTTTCTCACATAGCTCAGTCTGACTCCTCTAACAATCCACTTCTCTTTCTCACATAGCTCAGTCTGACTCCCTCTCTAACAATCCATCGCTCTATCCACCGGTTCCACCCTACCTGTGCCTTTTTGTCTGACTGCCTGTCTCTCAGGAATACATTTTTCTCCCAGCCTTTCCCTCTGTAGACCTCTCTGAACTTTTCTCAATCGTATTCATGCGTGCGTCTGTGTGCATGTGTACGTGCACTTGCGTGTGTGCTTGTGTGCGTGTGTGTGTGTGTGTGTATGTGTGTATGTGTGCATGCCATACTAAAAGGGCCTAGCAGATCAAAGGCAGCCCTGTGTGTCTGGAGGACAGTGTGTGCCTTGGCCACATCCTCACTCTGCTCTGGGCTACTCTGCCTGTGCCTGATAACATTTCTTCATACATACAGACACACACACACACTGCCAGACAGATGGACGGGGGGGGGGGGGGGGGGGGGGCAGGCATGTATATGTGTCGTCATGTCCCTCTGCATAGAGAGGCAAAGTGACTTCCTGCTTCAGCACTGTACCAGAGATTTTCATCCGCCATTTATTTTCCCATAGACATTTTGTAAAATGCTTATAAAAAATAGTTGTACTTGTTCAAACCAAACAATCAAATATTTAGAATCGGGAGAGACCATAGAACATTTCACTCGGACCAAAACTTAAAAAAACAATCAAAAAGAATATTTTCTTTAAATCCGCAGTTTTTTATGTTGTGGTCCAAGTGAAATGTTATGTGGTCTCTCCTGTTTCTAAATATATCTGAACCGTTTGGTTTGACCAAGTAAAACTATTTGTATAAGCATTTTACGAAATGTCTATGGGAAAATAAATGACGAATGAAAATCTCTGGTACAGTGCTGAAGCAGGAAGTGACGTTTCACTTTGACTCTCTATTGTACGTGTGGTTTCTGGAAAAGGCATAAGCATTGTATGTCTAACAGGTGAGCGTGCCCGCTGCCCCTTTGTCTCTGCACAGATCCATACCAAATCACCATGAACCAGGAAGCCGGGAGCTCCACCCTCACCTGGGCGCCCCTCCACCCCTCATCTCCCCCAAACCTCCCCAGCTGCCACGAGAACACCACCCTCCTCCTCCCACCACCCTGTGGAACCCCGCCTCTCTCATCGACACCGCCACAGACTCCAGACGCAGCCACGAGCTCTCGACGGTGGGGCACTACGAGCACAGCCGCCTTCCCCCGGGGCCCTCCAAGTACGAGGACGGGGTCCGGAGGAGAGATGGGGGAGCGATGGAGAAGTACCCCCCGCTGAGAGGCCCCCTGGGCCTGTCCGAGCCCAGCACGTTCCTAGCTGACCTGGAGAAATCCACCCACTCCTTCTTCAGCCAGCAGAGGGCGTCTCTGTCGCTACCCAGCCAGTACGAGCTCGGGGGAGCCGTGAAGAGCAGCGGCGGACTGAAGGGCTTCCAGGGACACCAGGGGCCCGGCAGACATGGCCAGGGGCAGGGGATGCTTACGGGGCCAGGGACGGGACAGGTGGCCGCACTGGGGATGAGCATGGACATGGCTCTGATCTATGACGAGTTCCTCCAGCAGCACCGCAGGCCCGTCAGTAAGCTGGACCTGGAGGAGAAGAGGAGAAGGGAGGCCAGGGAGAAAGGTACATACTGTTACAGTCACTGTCATGGGAGGATTTGAAAAGATTTAAAAAGTGTATTGAATGCATTGAGCTGTGTATGGGTGTCGGCTGTCATTGGTGACCCTCTGCGTGTGCTGCAGGTTACTACTACGACCTGGATGACTCATATGATGAGAGTGATGAGGAGGAGGTGAGAGCCCATCTCAGAAGAGTAGCAGACCAGCCCCCGCTCAAATTGGACGACTCCACAGAGGTAAAGCACATGGACCTGCTAACACATAATATGCTTTCTGTGTAGGGCTGCAACTAACGATTATTTTCATAATCGATTAATCTGTCGATTATTTTCTCGATTAGTTGTTTGGTCGATAAAATGTCAGAAAATCGTGGCAAATGACGATCAGTGTTTCCCAAATAAAGCCCAAGATGACGCCCTCAAATGTCTCGTTTTGTCCTCAACTCAAAGATAAGTTCAGTTTAAGATCAGTTTACTGTCATACAGGAGTAAAGAAACCAGAAAATATTCACATTTAAGAAGCTGGAATCAGAGAATTTAGACCTTTTCTCTTAAAATTGTACTCATAACGATTAATCGATTATCAAAATAGTTGTAGTTTAATTTTCTGTCGATCGACTAATCGATTAATCGTTGCAGCTCTATTTCTGAGCTTTCACTGCTGGACCCAACACACAAACAAGGCAAACAAAAACGTGATTTATTTCGCCACCCTCTCTCCACAGAAGTTGGACTTCCTGGGCGTGTTTGGCCTGACCACGGTGGTGCGGCGCGACGAGCTGGTGCAGCAGAAGAGGAGGAAGAGGAGGCGGCTGCTGAGGGAGCGGAGCCCCTCGCCGCCTGCCTTGCACCCTAAGCGCACCCCTCCACCGCCCCAGCTCAGCACGCGCTTCACCCCCGAGGAGATGGACCGAGCGCCGGAACTGGAGGACAAGAAGCGCTTCCTCACCATGTTCAGCCTGTCTCACATCACCGTGCAGCAGAGACGAGGTAACATCAACAGTATGTTGATACAAAAACAACTTAGAAAGCAGATACTTCCAGTTCTCAGTTCTGATTGACTGAGCCATGTATGAAGCTCTTCTAAAACACATGCTCTTCTAAATACACACCTGTGACCACATAACAATTACTTTTAAATATTAATTCACTAACTGAAAATCACCACTGATATGTGTTGCTTAGCAACCATTCAGTTTAATTACTTTTCAAGAACTATATTACTGTAGTTGGCTGAAGACCCAATGCCTCAGGCCCTCGTATTTCATGAATCTTTAAAGTGGTGCCCAAGGAGCCGCTTCCACTGCCTTTGATGGTCAAAGACGGTGAGAGTCTGATGTTGTCAGAATTGAAATAATGAAGGTTATGTTTTTTTATATTTTTGATGGACTAAATACACATTTGAATACTGTCTCATGGCACACCAGAGCACACGTCAGTGTGCTTCGAGAAAGCTAGTTGGAAACCATCGCATCGCACCTTTACATGCCGTACAAAAATCCCCGTCAGTTAGGTTCCACACACCACGTGTCATCTATTTGACATCAGAGTCAGAGGGAGATGACATGATGGAGATGACTCCTTCACAACATAGTCATTCCTAGTTGCTTCTGCAGCCAGCTGACACTCCACCTCAGCAGAGCTCTGCCTGTCTAGTATGCAGTCCTTACAGTACGGTAGTCATTAACATGTTGATTCTGGCCCTCGAGGAAATCTAATACATATGGGCTCAAACGACGATCATGTGAACCTCCAACTGCTCTCTGTTATACGTTTCAAATATTAAACAGGCAGCAATGCATTATACATTCACCTGTTTAATGTACCATAGGCAGCTGGACTCTGGGGCTCTGTATGTACACGTGTGGAGTGATGCACAGGGTACATGGAGTCGCACACAAACTCATACACATTGATGAGGCATTGGGAGTGGCGGAGGAGGGCTTAGAGTGATCCTTGTCTAACCCTCTTTATTTACTGTGTGCTGCCTACAGATGGCAGCACACAGCCTCCCACGCTGTCAGGGAGCGCTCAACCTCCTTACACACACACACACACACACACACACACACACACACACTTACTCACAAACATCGTATAGAGAGACTGGCGTGCTGATTGCATTGTGAATGAGGTACATACAGCCAGGGCTAAGGATTTGCAAGTTATATATCTATATATTTTTTATCTTCCTCTCAGATAATGAAAGAGTAGTGGAGCTGCTTCAGGCCATTAACACATTGAGTGCCAAGGACGTCTGTGGACGTCCTAAAAAAAAGTAATGAGGAGTGCCAAGGACGTCTGTGGACGTCCTAAAATCATAATTCATATTATTCCATAATTCTGCTGTTTAAGGTCGTACCTAGCCAGTGAGCATGAATCCCTTCAAGGGATCACACGGCGCCACCTTAAACATCGTCACAGGAGCTGCTCCACCCACCTCAGATCCTTTACTTTGTACAGGAGACAGCGGAGAAATGTTGGATCAAAGTGGAAACCGATGCATGCTTTCTGCCAGAGCCGTATATATTGCTCTGTCTACAGCGGAGAGTGGGCTCGGCTGCATCCGCGCTCACAACTGAGCGAAGAGTATGCCACAAGCTTATGCTTCTATCTATCTCCACACGATTTCCTAGAAAGCCAGCATCCGAAGCCGAACGGCCAAGCCTTTTCGTTCAGTCGCGTTTGCCAGCGCGCATCATTTCCTTGATGGGCGCTGGGATCTGTCCGGGGCAAAAACGGAGTCGAGAAACAAACTCTGTGCGTGTGGGAGGAGCCCGCAGCTCAGAGGTGGAGAGGGGGGGGGGGGGGGGGGGAGAGGGGTGTGTGGCACACAGGCTGCACAGAAACCACACCACACGCCACCACATCAGAAAACACCAGCCAGAGTCAGTGAATGTGCTCGAAATTAGAGTGCAAAAGGTATTCATAAAAGGGACTATATCTTGGAAAGTAAAAAAAAACGACAGAAAACCCTTGAAAGTGCACTTTTTTGAGAGGCTGTCATTTCATAATGGAACTGTCTAGAAACAAAATTTCTTCTTTGGAAGAAGCAGGAGTGTTCAATGTTTCATTAAAGTCCAGCCCCGTTAATATAGCCATAATAGAAAAAATTCTATAGCTGTTTTCAACTGAATGGAAGTGAATCTGGCACAGGCTCCAGACAATTTTACTGAAGCGCTGTGGCACTCAATGTGTTAAAGATAAGAGTGTAACCTTGGATACCATCAGACCTCTGTGTAAGAGCCCTGCAGCACAGCTCTCCAGTGAGACACATCAACATAAACATGCACATGTTCTCCTCCCAGAAGTATAGCTTAGAGGTGCTGTTCATTCATCTGTATCATGTCTCTGGATGAGAGCTGCATCTAAAATAACACCCTTTCTAATTGCAGCGTGCCATCTGTAGTCGTGTGGCTCTTGACTTAACACATGTTCACACTATTACAGATCCTGCCTCTGCCCAGCCTCCCAGTGAATCAGAAGAGCAGCTGAGTGCCGGAGCACAGAGTCCCTCCTCGCATCGCCCAGCGTCCCCCAACGGCCAGCCCAAAGCCCTCGGGGACACATTAAGACCAAAGGAACCCCCTCCTCCTGCCGTCTATCCTGACAAGGCCCGGGGGCCCAGTGAGGGACCGCCCTCTAAGAGGAGCTCCAGCCTGCTGAACAGCTTGCGGCCCCCACTCGCCCTGCAGCCTAAAGAGGGGCACCCCAGCCTCAACGGACGCACCAAGCCCTGGGACAGCTTCACACCGGAGGAATTCGCCCAGCAGTTCCACGAATCCGTGCTGCAGTCGACGCAGAAGGCCCTGCAGAAACACAAAGGTAGGTCCAAGCAGCACAGTGTCCCAGCAGAGACATCTCTGTGATGGTGACTAATGGGCAGCTCGCTGTCAGGTGGAAAAGAAGTGGCTGGTGACTGCATGTGAGAAGTCTACACGCTCCCCAGATCGGCAGAGGGGTTGGAGCAACGACTGGGACAGGGGAAACAGTTGTGCGGGAAAAAGGGGACGAAAAAAAATAAGTAGCAGATAGTTAATTTATTACGTAGTAATAAAAAGAGATGAAACATGACAGTCCTCCCCTCTGCCCTGTCTTTGTCCACAGGTGGAGCCACAGGGATGTCGGAGTCCTCGCACCTCCAGGACTCGTCCGTTCACTACAACATTCCAGAGCTTCAGAGCCGGCCGGCCCAGTCACACACACAGCCTCACTCACACGCACAGCCTCACTCACACACACAGCCTCACTCACACACACAGCCTCACGCACACGCACACTCCATCCCCCATCCGCTCGCACACTCTCACCCCCAGCCCAACGGACAGCACTTCTCTCTGCCCCCGCACCGGGACGCCCCAGGGACCAGGGACGACCTCTCTGGTCCAGAGGACTCAGATGAGGAGGAGGATGAGGAGGAAGAAGAGGCTCCTGTATCCAAATGGCAGGGGATCGAATCTATATTTGAAGCCTATCAGGAATATATTGAAGGTAAGCAGCGACACGGAACATGCCGTTTATTTCATGCATTGCTATATTGCTGCTTTCATGTGATGCTGCTGTGAGAAAATCTCGTAACTCCAATTGTATTGTGTATTTTATTTATTTTTTTGATTCAAGTTTTGGTGGTCCTTTATCTGCTCAATATGTTTGCAAATAGGTTTCAACACTTACATTTACATTTTATACATTCAGATTTTTTCCCCCTTTTTTTGTAGGATCACATCGAGTTTTTGGTGGTTTGATACAATACAAATTGGCAAACAAATTTCCAAATTAAACAATTGTGTCAGTTGTTGTAGCATTCTCTCGTCAATAGAGGGTGGTATTCACCACTTCTCTTTACTGTTCTGTCCAGAGCAATATTGTGTATAATCAAAATTTGTACAAGAAAATGTTTATCAAAATTAGTTAAACAGACATCGAATCAATCCCAGACTAAAAAAGTCATATAAAGTGTGTTTGTATTGAGTCAAGTGTGGTGGTGTGTTAGCTGCTTGTGGTAGAATAGCCTTCGAGCATCTGCTGCTTAGATAGCACATGAGGTGGATGCTGCAAAGAGGTCAAAGGTCATTGCCCTCAGGCTCACATTCTGTTCTCTACTCCCACAACCCTCATCTTCTCCTCTGCTCCATTTCCTCTTCCCCTGTGGTGTTTTTAGAGCAAACTGTGGAGCGGCAAGTGTTGCAGAGCCAATGTCGAAGGCTAGAAGCTCAGAACTACAACCTCAGTCTGACTGCTGAGCAGCTGTCTCATAGCATGGGGGTAAGACACACTCACTCACCGCCTGCAGCTGCCACTGTGCCTGTGAACGCACAGGTCCTAACGCCTGCCTGCCGCCTGCCTCTTTCTTTGTCTGTCTTAACGTAGCTAACAGTCACTAGGTAGCTCCCGGTATGTGCGATTCTAGAAACTCCTCCCCCATGATAGGCTTTACCATTGTCATCTCCACGCCACACTAAAATGCTTCGAATATCCAACAGCTACACATTTCTCTACCATCTCCCACACGTCTTATCCTGTCCTACATGTGATGTGCCAGGCGGGGGTGGAGAGAATAACCCAAACACCACATGAAAAAGCACTAACTGGAGTAACTAAATCACAATTGCAAAGGCAGCTACACGGGCAAATCATGTTAAATTGAATGCCAATAAGTAGTAAGAGTTGAGTTCTCAAAGCATCGTGAGGCAAATAAACACGATTCTAAAGTGGTCAAATACTCAGTGATTGAATTGCATGTGTATAAGTTAGCGTATGTAAAGAGGAAATGTGGTTAGAAGTCAAAGAGCATTGACAGATACAGTACAGACACTTAACAGGATAACTGCTGAGCACCAGAAAACTATAGCCTCACAAATTACCACAGAATTTAATCTATTTTGACACTCTTTGACACAATCCTCAATGAAAACATATCACGTGACCTTCATAAAGCGGGTCTTTGTTATGACCCTCTGTATTATTACAGTCATATGCCTGAGATCATCTGATTCTCCCTGTCACTCCTCACTGTTGAACAGAGCGATTGCGGGATTCTAACGTGTTGTTTTGCGTCTTCCCCTCTGCTCCTCTCTGGCTGTGTAGGAGCTGATGTCTCAGAGACAGAAGCTGGCAGTGGAGAGGGAGAAGCTGCAGGCAGAGCTGGAGCACTTCAGGAAGTGCTTGACGCTGCCACAGACACACTGGCCTAGAGGCGGCCATTACAAGGGCTACCCTCCCAGGTGACCCCGCCCCTGCTCACCTGACGGCCCTCAGGCCCCGCCCACCGCCCCTTTCAGACTGACACCCAGAGTTTATTTTTCATGGCCTGGTCCACATGGCTCTATGGATGGATGGATGAATGAATGAATGGTAGATGGATGATAGATGCATGCATGGGAGACAGGACCATACATTGAAGGACGGGCTGTCTTTGGACTGTGGCCAGCCAGGGATTGTGCCACGAGCCACTAATGTCTGCCAACCTAGCCAACCCTGGGATCAGTGAGAGTACAGGGCAGGAGTACCTGAAGATCAACACACACACACACACACACACACACATATAATCATGCCTACTTCAGTCCCTGTTACTCTCATGCGCAGTCCCTGCACCCCTCACAGCCACAGCCACACAGACAATCCTGCCAATGAGGGAGCTGCTCCCCCAGGAGGGGCGTGGCCAAGGGACGTCTCCAAACCAACGCCCATGCCTCTGGCCAGTCGGACTGACGTCATGGCGGTGGCCACATGAGCTTTTGAACTGGAAATGCACTTATGAAGAGAAGCTGAAGAACTACCTGGTGGTACTGTGTTACAACAAAGAACTGTTCAAATTAGGGAAGAACTTAGAAAATGCACATTTTTTTTGAAAGAATAAAGGAAATGTTTTATTTCGAAATAGAAAATTTGAGAATAAGAATTTTAAAAGGTGCTTCAGCCTTGTATTGTATATAATATGAAGACTAAAAAGAATTTTGTATGTTTTTATTACTTTAATCATTGTTCTTTTAAAAGAAAAAAAAGCCTGCCATTTTTATATGTTAATGCTTTTTTGGGGGTGGTGAAAAAGAAAGCCTTGCTTTTAGTGTTTGTACTGCTGCTGGCCAGAACAGCTCATTTTGAGGCGTGTAACAGAGAGAGAGAGAAAACAGGATAGACTCCGCTACTCCTCTTGCTCTTCTCTGGTTCTCTGCGCAGCTGAGACCCAGCCACAGACCCTCACCTGGTCACCTGGCCTCTGAGCTGAGCTTACTTAGGTCACCTGACCTCTGAGCTGAGCTAAGCTTACTTAGAGGCCACCTGGCCTCTGAGCTAAGCTTACTTAGAGGTCACCTGGCCTCTGAGCTTACTTAAGTCACCTGACCTCTGAGCTGAGCTAAGCTTACTTAGAGGTCACCTGACCTGAGCTAAGCTTACTTAGAGGTCACCTGGCCTCTGAGCTGAGCTTACTTAGAGGTCACCTGACCTGAGCTAAGCTTACTTAGAGGTCACCTGGCCTCTGAGCTAAGCTTACTTAGAGGTCACCTGGCCTCTGAGCTGAGCTAAGCTTACTTAGAGGTCACCTGGCCTCTGAGCTAAGCTTACTTAGGTCACCTGGCCTCTGAGCTAAGCTTACTTAGAGGTCACCTGGCCTCTGAGCTAAGCTTACTTAGGTCACCTGGCCTCTGAGCTGAGCTAAGCTTACTTAGAGGTCACCTGGCCTCTGAGCTAAGCTTACTTAGGTCACCTGGCCTCTGAGCTGAGCTAAGCTTACTTAGAGGTCCGAGACACGGCTAAGCCCCTGTCCTCTCACCCCCTTACCCCCCAGCACCACGTGCCTCTCTGTTTAATGCCCATGTCAACAGCTCCTCTCCGGTTCCTCTAGTTTAATAACGGCATGTTTCACTGCTTCTGGTTTGACTAGTTAGCTTGTGATGTGCTCACTGCTCCTGCAGAAAACCAATTCACAGCCACAGTGACATCATTTTGGTTTGATACTTAAGTCACGCATTACCCGAGGTGGATAGGAGTGTGAGAAGGTTGTTATAATACTTGACTGTTTTGCATCATCGGCTAAATGAAAGGAGCCGCACCCAACAACAGACATGAAGACTCTCAGCAGCCAGCTGATGGGGCTGATAGCCAGGCAGTCCTGTTCTTTATGGACCTTTACTTCAATAACATTACATAGCTTTGGACTCGGTACCAAACAACAAAAACAGTTTGCATAATATTACGCCTTACAAGGTCATAGCCCTTAACAGCAGCCATAAAAGGAAATAGTGCCAAAATACGACCATTTTGGATTCTTCATTGTAAAATTTGTTGTAATTGGTAGCCAACACTTGAATCACAATGGCCATGATTCACTGTTAAATAATTTTGACCCCATTTACTTTGTGGGAAACTTCCTTTCTGCATTTGAGGTGAGGACCCTCATTATCCAAAGTCAGTGAGAGGTTCTGATTTGCCAATATTTAATAAATAACATGGAATGGAAATTATGCTGAAACTAGCCTCAAAATGGGCATTTGTACTACAAAATCAATGACGTTTGTCTTTACCTTGCCATGTCTGTCTAGGCCCCATTGAAGTCTTCTCAGTTGTCCTGTCTCTGTCCCTCATCCTGCTGTCAGCGCCGCCCTGTCTGTCTGTCTACACCAGAACTCTTGAGTTGCACTTGTGTTGCCCCGCCTCCTGCAATACCCCAAAGGCAGTATAGTCGGTATTCAGATGATGGGTTTGGATTGATGAGGGCTTATCTCTACTACAGAAGTTATGATGGTGGGATCGGAGGTGTGAAAAAGGAGTGAGTGAGGGATGTCAGTATGTCATTTAAATTAAAATAAATAAATGCTTGGATTTCATCCTCACCTTGATCTTTTTTTAATGTGCATACACCTAATTATAATTTATTAAAAATGACTGACTGAAGCACAACTACACCCTCTGTGGATTAATTACAAATTTGAGCACATGGATAAGCAGCAGTGTCCCACATGATAAACATTCTCTGTGGTCAAGTCTTATGCACACTATAGGATCCTTATGACAGTATGGCTATATTCCCATGCCCCACTCCTCTTTCAGAAGTCCAGAGCTGACAGAATCCCGGCGTTCATTTCTACCTATCTGCATTTCCGAGATTTAATTTCATAATAAGTCCTTCCTAGAAACGAGGCCCCACCTTGGACCAAGCCATTTGAGAGGATCAGAGGGATACCACGTCCAGGACGCAGCCCATCAGTTTGCCGGGGAGCACTCGTGCTGAGGTTAGCTGCCAATGAGCTCGGGAGGGAGGTGCAGTAGTCAGCCCCTCCCCTCGCCCCGCCTCCCTGCCCTGTCTCTCCGACCCACGCACGCCCACGCAATAGCACCCGTACTCAGTGGAGGATGTCTAGATGCTGTGAAATCCTGTTTTTAAAAATGTACTTGTTTGAATTCATTGTAATGTAATATATTCTTTGTTGAATGTAGTAATTAGGTATTTATGAATATATGGCTGTGATTTCAGACAAAAAAGAAAATAAAATATTTCAAAAATGTTCAACAAAAACTTCTCAATTTTTTGGGTGGTGGTAGAAGAGGGGATGTCATCATTTTTCTAATATTGTTTACTGTATCAAAATTAGAGCCCGACCGATATATCGGTTCGCCGATATGGTGCGCCGATCGATATTGCCGTTTTTTAAGTTATAGACAGCATGTTGTGTATATTTTATATTTTTTCTTAACTATTTGTTCTATTGTGTTTTTGTATTTCTAGTCATTTATAATTATTAAATTCCCAGTTAAGTTTACTGTTTCATTGCATTGAGTTTATTAATAAGCTGTAAAATATCCTGCCTACATTACATATTTCAATTCATTTCAACTCATATCTTTGTCAAGTGTTTGATATTTGAGGGTTGCTGATGTGGTGCCTCCTCTGGTCGTTAAGGGCGCCTGTTCGGAGGGAGGGGAACTCGTTGGAATAGCGTGATCCTCCCACGTGCGATGTCCTACCGGTGAAGCTTCCCCTATCAGGTGAAAATAAGCGGCTGGCTAACTGCCCATGTGGAAGCATGGAGCCAGTTTTCGGCTCTCCCCAGATCGGCAGAGGGTGGAGCAGCAACCAGGATAAATAAATTAAAAATTAGCACTAATGGGGGATAAAGATTTGATTAAAAATATATATATATATATATCGGCCGATATTATCGGTATCGGAATTTTTTTACTCCCTAATAGTGGTATCGGCATCGGCCTCAAAAATCCAGTATCGGTCGGGCTCTAATCAAAATGGAGCAAAACATATTTTGTATACTTAAATCAGATGCATAGGCTATGCTTGGGAATTATTAGCCAGACATGACATTCCTAACAACCTCTCTAAAATGTGATAAAGAAATTCACAATTATTGTTTCAAAACCTGGGGGACCCTTACTAGTAAAGGGCTCTATGAATGGATCTGTGAATTTATGAATTACCACCAACCAGCAATGGTTTCTCTGCTGTAAAGAACATGGTCAGATCTCTATGCATGACACATGATACCCATTTACTTATACCACAATTCTGATTCAGTCAATCAATGCTGCATAACGCCATCTGTCCAGGAAAACTTTATGAAATATTAAAATGGAAAGGCTACAAACATAATAGACTACTGTTCAAAGTCAAGGCTGTTTATCACATTTCTGTCTGCATATCAAAAACATTTTTTTTTTCTTTTTCTGCAGAGGACCACTGTACAGGTTTCTGTTCCTGACTAGCGCTGAAAATAGCACATACCACACTAGAGGTGTTAAACCACATACATGCTCATCTCTTACTGTAATGTGGAACAGAAAATGAAACATGTAGTGGAGCCTTTTCTTGAGGTTGCAGGGGGAAAACATGACAATTGTTGACACATATACACATACTTTCCTATACAGTATATTGGCCTTTAAGTGAAATTGACAACTACAGTGGGCATCCTAAATGAAATACTGTACATATTGCAAAACAGCACATATATATAGCAAATATTCTTTCAATAACGGCAGACGTCACATCTCCCTGCACAAAACAATACAGCCCCTTAAATTGGCTGAGCAATTTTGGTAACAAAAAGATTCTGGATCACTCATTCTTGAGAAAACAGTCTCTTCAGTAATCAAAGCTCTGGTGAGTAAGCATGGGGCTTGACCCAGAAACCTCAGTCCAAGGCCGTTTGCAGCCTTCTCAAAGCTGCTGGTCCAACCTGAAGACCCACGCCTGGCCGGGCAGCCTGACCCTGCTGCTCAGTAGTCAAGGGCTTTTCCCTTACTGGAGCCAGGGTGCAGATTGGAGCGTAGTTTGTACATGCAGTTGAGAGAGTCCAGAAGGAATGTCCGCGTGGTGTTGATCTCCATCAGAGTCAGGTTGTCCAGCTACAGAAAAGAGACGATGCCAGCTTGAATAAAAAATGTGTCTTTCTCTGATGCTATGTATGCTTGTGTTTATATCTATATGCAACAGTAAAGCCGAAACCAGTACGGCTACACAGTATGCGCCTAATGTGATAAACACATTGTGATCACAATTATTAATCTTGATAATTTGACGAACAAATTATTTTACTGCTCTATTTGCATCCAATAGCATCTTGACTGTTTTAACTAGAATGGGTATGACTGAATGTTCTATGAATACTAAATACATAATATACAATTATACATGACCATCCCTAGAAAGCAGATAAGATGCGGCATGAGAGCTGGTTACCTTGGCGTGAGCCTCCTGCTGGCTGATGAAGCTGTCGGCGGAGAGGCGGAGTTTGGCGATGCGCGTGTCCCAGATGTCTTTCACCAGCGTCCGGATCTCATCTGCTTTAGGAATGTTGTCAGATGCGCTGCAGAAACACACAAACCCTCACGTAAGGTAGAGCATCACACACACAAGAGATCCTGAGTTTAATGGCATAATGAACTGCTACGAACGCTATACTCACTGGTTCAGTGGCTTATAATAGAATAGGATAGAACTTTAATTGCCACGCGACCAGGGCCGGTGGTATTTGTTTTCGGTAGATACAGAATGTAGAAAATACACTAAAAAATACACTTCAATACACTTTATTACGGTCAGGTACGTCTGTCATTCATGAGCAGTCATTGGTTAGTCTGAACTGTCAATCATAAGCCGTCATTTGGGTGAATGGACTAAGGTTAAAGGCTGACTCGGCTTGGTTGGTGGGTCCAATCACCATTTAGAGACGAGTGGTTTCAGGTGCGCTGCAGAGCACATGAGCCGGTGTGAGCGAGTGTGGACTCGGACGCCAGATCGCCGTGGGTCTGGACATCAAGTTTAACTTTAGTATATCAGTCTCGAGAACGCCAAGTTAACTTTGAATGCCAAACCGGGGAAGAGAGACTGTTGTGTGACCATGGAACTGACAGCACACCAGGGAATGTTTGTCAAGGTGTATCATTTGTTCATGTAGCCGATGAACAGGGCTTGTACGCTGAAGACAAGTTCAGCACAATAAGGCAACAGTGATACGGTTTGACAAGGTAGGCCTTACCCTGTTTATAGCCTCGTGCTAACATTACTCCATTCATTCATCCAAATGTTGGTGGCTGGTTGTTGTTGTTGTTGTTGTTGTTGTTGTCGTCCCCCCCCCCCCCCCCCGATTTTCTATCCCATTTTTATCCCCCTTAGTGCTAATTTACTTTTATTTATCCTGGTTGCTACTCCACCCTCTGCCGATCTGGGGAGAGCCGAAACTGGCTCCATGCTTCCTCCGAGACATGGGCAGTTAGCCAGCCGCTTCTTTTCACCTGACAGGGAAGCTTCACTGGTAGGACATAGCACGTGGGAGGTTCACGCTATTCCAACCGGTTCCCCTCCCTCTGAACAGGCGCCCTTAACGACCAGAGGAGGAACCACATTAGCAACCAGGATATTGCATGTTTTTGGTGAAGGGGGTTCCTATATGAAGGAAACCCCCGGGAGGCACGGGGAGAACATGCAAACTCCACACAGAAAGGCCCTTTTGACGACCCCACCCGGGCGGTGGGCACTCGAGGACATGCGGACGGGCACGCATTCCTTCAGCGTTCACAGCGTCCCAGGTGAGAATCGAACCCAGGACCTTCGAGCTGTGAGGCGACAGCGCTTACCACTGCACCACCCTACCCCCCTATGGCTGGCTGGTTGGTTTTGATGGTAAAATTGGAACCCCCAGACGACGAGATAACCAAAATAGTTATGGTGACAGACCAGAAGCCCATCAGAGCTAACCATAACGTGACTTCCTACACTCTATGCATTACTCACTGGTTTAGTAGCATCAGAGCTAACCATAGACACACTGCATGAAATAGGCCATGCCCATCACGGGGGAAAGCTCTCCATTCACTTCCAAACACCAGCATCATTTTCCTTGAATTAAACATACCTAAAAGCTGCTGTGTGGTGGGCTGCGCAGACAACAAATAAAAAAGCCAGAGCAAAACAAGGAAGCCATTGAGAATTGGCGAGAAGAAAAATGTGGATCTGGCTGTCAAGGAAGTAAGTTGGAGTATTCATCTTCCGTATATATGATCTTTGTATGCAACACGTGACATAGGAGAACGCCAGGATTGGGGGGGAGTTTTTGTTTCCCCCTGTTTTGGGCATGGTTTGTGAATGATGATGTGCTCCGCAGTGTCTCTATACCGTGACTTCCTACACTGTATGCATTACTCACTGGTTTAGCAGCAGTTTGGTCAACTCCATATAATAAGGACTGGGAACGGGCGTGAAGGCATCCTCTCTCCTCTCCAGCTCCCGTATCTCCTCCAGCTTATCTGCACACATTGGAAAACAGCCTCAGCATTAGGCAAGACAGAGTAAAGGGACATTCACACCAAAAGCGTTTTTTTTTCAGTCAGAACACTATGAAAATCATGTCAAGAGCGTTTCCATTGTGCACAAAACACAGCACACGGAGCGTTTTTTTTGGCTTTGTTTTATTTTCCGCTGCAGTCGCACGCACTAGAGTTGAGCACACAACGACCACACGGATGGTAGCCAGCTAGCTTTTTCTGTTTGATGTTGTTCACTGTCAACATGAAAGCCAGATTATTGCTAATTCTGGCAGCAGCAAGGTTGAGGATCCATCTGGGAGGAGAAAATGTAGGAGGAGTAAAAAGACGAGCAGCGCGCTTTTCCTCTAACGTTCAACTTTTTCAGCTTTAAAACGCCCAGAGCGCTCCGCCAAAAAGACGAGACACCATCAGCGTTTAAACGCCAGGTGCGTTCCTTGGAAGAGGAGCACGTCTAGCGTGTCCTTACATAGAGAATGAATTGCAGAGACGCTGGCAGCTCCAAAAACGCTTTTGGTCTGAATGTCCCCTAAGGGTCTGTGCACACTGGACGTGTGTATTTCAGATCAGAACGCTTTGGAAATCATGTCGAGAGCGCTTCCAATGTGCACAGACCAGCGAACAGAGCGTTTTTGTGTGTGTGTGTTTTGTTTTGCCCTGCCGTCGCGCACAGCGCAGTTCAGGACGCAACTATCACACGGACGGTAGCCAGCTAGTTTCATCTGTTGTTGTTGATTGTTCACACTGTAAACACGAAAGCCAGATTATTGGCAATTCTGGCAGCAACAGAGTTTGAAGATCCCCCTGCCAGGAGAAGAAGTAAGAGTGACATTGACGAGCAAATGTTGAACTTTTTTCAGCTTGAGAGAGCTTCAGAGCGCTCCGCCCAAAAACACTAGCCGCCAAGAGCGCTTAAACGCCAGGTGCGGTCCTTGAAAGAGGAGCCTAGCACGTCATCAACATAGAGAATGAATTGCAGAAAGGCGCTGGGTTCATACACACGTCCTATGTGAACAGCCCCTAAGGGTCTAAATACATTTCGAGTAGTCTTTATTTATACCCACAGGGGCAATGCATTTTGCAGCATAACTTTTAATAATTTTATGTAGCTAGGCATTAACCCAAATACTATTTGTATTAAAATGAAGAAATGTTCTTCCAACGTTTTGAGTTTGACTAGTGAACTATTGCTATTTCTTTTAATTCAAGGGCTTAACCCTGAAAGTATTAAATCAATTAATTTTGCCACTTTAGAAAAGACTTAAAAACACACACACACACACACACACACACACACACACACACACACACACACTTCCACCTTACCAACATCCATCCACTCAGGAGGCACGATTCTACATTTCTGTCTCTGCTTCAAGTTGAGAGCCAGCCACACAGGGACGTCAACTGGCATGCTGGGGTTGAAGGGGCCCAGGTCGCCCTGATGACGGAAATATTCAAAACGGAGACACACAGAGGCAACTGAGTTACGTTACATGACTCGTGTAGTGTAGTGTAAGCTGACTGCATTACGTTAGCACAAAGTTACTCAGGTAAGGGTAACGTTAGACAGATGAGCTTGAGACTCATCTTCATTTCATGTCAGGCCAAATGTTAGCTCAAACTATCAACGTTAGTTTGAACAAATTAATCGACTCACTCACCCCGATCAAATAGATCTTGTCGAGGCTGAAATTGGGTATAATCGTCACCGTCACTTCCTCGGCAAGAAACTCTACCTCCGAGGGATCCATGTTTGTCAGATAGATTATTGAAACCCGTGATGGACCCTGCAAATGTTCCCGCGCTGCAGCCTGTGTGACCTACACGGAAATCGAAGGAGCAGACAATTCCGTCATGGACAGTCAGTCAGATTTGGGGGATACAAGACATTGAACACTATGTACTGTGCATAAGCTTGTTTTCAAGTACAAGTAATCCCTGCATTTAAACCTTTCAAGAAATCCACTGTGTCCACTGGTACCGCAGGTGGCAGCTGGTCATGACGAAATTGTCTCCTCCTGCATTTTCCTCCTTGTTTGCCCCGGAAGGAATAAGTAGGTCATGTGACAAGTCAAGTGCCACAGTTACAAATAAGTGCCACTTGGTGGCAGCATTTACCAAGCGATAGAAAAGAGGTTGCCACTATCATTGGCACATCAAAGGGTTTACTTGACACCTGACACATGTGATGTGAGATCTCTCTGGCAACATGTATTTCTTGGATTAGGCTCAAGGCATTTAGCTGAAGCCAGCGATTATCCAGCGATCCACAGAGTTCAATGACAACTGTTTTAATTAGGATATAAATCAGAAATTATTAGTTATTTGCAACAGAAAACTATCAAGTAAAAATAACAATAGCAGGCCCCTACCTTTAAATAAGGAAACAAGGATGCATATCTAATATGTGGTAAATTTCCTTTACTGGCTAATACTAGTAGCAACATTTTAGTCTGTGATTAAAAACTAGTCACAAGGCCAGGTGCCAAAACACAGGTTAATGAATGATAGAGCAATGTGCCATAAGTGTCAACACATATGGCTGTTTCCAGGGCATGTAGGAGGCCGTAACGTTATGTGAAGAATTCCATTTTCATCAAAGTATCTACATTCTCAAGGGAATGAAGCATGTGAAGTACCGGTAGGTCACAGGAAAACCCATGAAAGATTGGACAGGGGAGGGCAAATGTGAGGAACCAGGGGCGTAGATATAGACAGTGTAAGCAGTGCAGTTGCACTGGGGCCCCTGGGGTAGGAGGGGCCCGTGGAGAGAGCCAGACTCTCCATCAACGTATCGGGCAGAGAACGAGCCTTGCAAATGACTCAAATCGCCACCCCAGAAACACGCCTGCATTCAAATAAGTAAGAACACACATTAGATTTAAAGTGGTGCCATTTGCAATATATGCCCTCGAAAGACAAAACCATTTCTGTCATGGTTTTCTTTTTTTGTAAAATATTCAGAAGCAATCTATAACAAAATGGTATGCTTATTCAACATCCATCAACATTAAACATGTTAAAAGTCAGCAGTCATTTCAGAACAGTGAAATGCTATTCTCAGGTGCTGCTTACTTTGTTACCAGATGTCAGAGCGCTGTCCATGGTTCTGATAGCTTGCTCTATGACCTCTCGATTTTCTCCATACAATAACCCAAGTAACCCATTCAACTGTAAAATCCATAAAAAAAATAGCTATATGCCACATGTGTGTGTGTGCCCCTGCACGTTACTTGCGTGTCTGTATTTCATAACTAGCGTGTAGGGCCCTGTCAAAATTGCTTGCACTGGGGCCCCTCATGACTACCCTCTGCCACTGTGAGCGACTGAACAGACATGAACGTCCTGGAAGCAATCCAAGAGAAAACACTTAACATGCATGGGAACAAAGGGCAACAACATAGTGGCACTATGGAAGTTATAGGAGAAAATCAGAAATAGAGGTTTTTTTGTATTAAGAGGGAATAACAGGGAACGATCAGATCTGGGGTGACCATAATCTCAGGGTCTGAGTTTATACCCACAGGCACTTCTGACAGCTCATCCGTTGACTCTCTGGGCGAAGCGCCCTCTTTCCTTAGGTCTCACCTTATTTCTGCATTCAATAAACACAAGTGAGCTTTGATATTACCATTCACTAACTGGCATAAGATAACTGACAAAGATTTTTAACTTCAAAAGTTGTTTTAATAGTACATTCACTTCATACATTTCTTTGTAGAAAAACAAATGAAGTTCTCACAATGATTAAATCTAATCTCAAATACAAAGTTATTTATGTACCTTTATAGAAAACATTTCAATTTATTATCTATCAAATAGCAGGATTTGGGTTATTATGGGTGGTCAATTAATCCTGAATAAATACTATCGCCTAATTCTTAAAGCAAACATCAAAGATAAAACTGAATTCAAATAATCTGTATATTCAGTCTAGATTTGCGAGCATGAACAAGTCTCCCACAGCTAGAAACTAAAGAGCCAATACTCCAACTTCTATCAAGAGTGACTTTCTGAAGCTGCACCAATGACAATAAAAGGAGATTCACATTGTGGAGATTTAAAGGTTAACATCATTACTAAAAGGCAAAACTTTGAGTCAGTCACCAATATTGCTGGTGCATCTCTAGAGGGGGACATGATGGCATGCAAGGACGGATAAGATGAAACTTGATCTTGTCTCTCTGAGTCCAAGCCTGTCTTTTTCACGCTCAAAAGTCTTGATGAAACTGTCCAAGATTGTTGGACTACAGTACTATGTGAATTTTGTTTCCTTTGAGAAGGGAGGGGGGGGGGGGCTAAGACCTAATTTTTTAATAAAGAACTTAACGTATCTTCTTAGTTATATCTCAGTAGCACAATCATTACCTATGATTTTTTTAAATAATTTAACTATATCTGTATGGCTAGTAACCTTGAAAAATGAAAGAGGAAAAAAATAGATTGAATTTTCTAGAGTTAAAATTTATGCACATAAACTATGAACAAACACAAACAATTGCAGAAAATAAGAAAAAATAAGTAGCATTCCGTGACAAAAATGCCTTAATCACCTCTGTGTCATCTGCTGCTGATGGAGTACACATAATTATGCCAACAGTGCATTATGTATTGCGCTCGCCCTTGAGGGATTTTGGCCTAACGGGTCGGTGTTCCGCAAGTTCTCGTCAATATGAGAGCCTTTTACTGGAACAAAGACTTTGTATTCAGCACTTTGAATTCCCGTGCTACATTTTAAAGTAGCATCATGCCCACTGAATTGGCAGCAATATCTTTGTGTCCAGGATGCTCCTGACTCGAGAGTCTTAGCACAGATCCAACACAGACTTGTTGATCACAGGGTTGGTCCAGTCATTCCTCAGGTCATCCAGGTGATTATCAAAGTCGATCAGGTGCTCGTAGGATCTGCCCTCTAGCAGAGCAGACGTGATCTTCTGTGCCTCGTGCCAGTCCTCAAAACAGTCACTGCAACAACACACACCAGGAATTGTTTTATTATTAACACTTCAAACATATCTAACAGAATGCAGAATTATTTCCCTGACCATTATACGTTAGAGAACACTAGGAGCTTGTATGCCAAAAGGTGTGTGCTTGAGCCGTCTATAGTTTTGGCCTCACATTGCAAAGGGTGCAGCAGTAAGACAGACAAGGACACTTACAGAGTTGCATCTCTGCTTTTCCACTTGTTTTCATGATGATCATAGATGAGCACAATTGGCTCAAAACAGCTCATTGTCAACCTGCTGCTGTCCACCTGAGGAAAAGAAGCACACAAAGAGGTTACTTGGGCATTCTTGTGCTGGTGAAATGTTGAGTGACTGTGTGTAGTGTTAGTGTATAGCTTTAGTTATTACTACCATGACAATCGCTGCTTCGCTGAAGTTCTCGGTTATCCTGGCGGCCACTTTTTCAGCAACCTGGTTGGGTCTGAGGAGCAGAAAGTTTTGTATTTCAGAGTGGAGTCGACTCGAATTTAAAAGTTATCACTTGTGTAAGCACTGGTGGTTGTAAAAAAAAATCTGGTCTGAAATATGAAGGTGTGTTGTCCATTTGCTTGTATTACCTCAAGTCCTTTGTGCGTTCATTGGCTTGATAATACCCAGCAATGACATATTTATTTTCTTTACACCAGGTATCGATCTGGGGTGGAAAACATGGAGAAGCAGAGCAGAATGACAGCTGTAGTCAAGACAGAACAGGAGACAAAGAAACTTCAGGTGCACTTCCATCAAGACGGCTACTATACTTACCAATGTGAGAGCTACTTCTAGCATTGGTGCCAAGGCGAGAGTACCGTGGAACAGCGGGACACAGTCCACGCACAGGACCGGGGCAGAGTGGCTGTCTTTCTTCTTCTCCTTTGCTTTCTCTGCCACCAGCAAGCCATTCACGGAGCAGTGAGGATATTTTGCAGCATGTAAAAGCATTTTACAGTAAGCCTGAGTTGTCAGTGTAATAGGCATGTTTATGGCCAAATCAGATTAACTGCTGGTTCGACAGATTCCTGCCAGTTGACAGGCTACAGAGGTGGAAGTGTTGCTGCTTGCTAGCGTTAGCTAAATACCATGCCCGAGGAAAAGTAGCATGAGCTATGTAACACAGCCGTCACCTTGCTCCCAGAGTATATGGTGGATGACGCTATGCCTTCTGACGGGTACGTGTAACGCGTATCGTTTGCAAAAATCCAAATTGTGTTGTTATCCGAGGACGATAATCAGCATCACTAAATCCACCCTGTGGAGTGGCTAGCTAAGCTCTTCACTCGTTTCTGCAGCACCGGTGGTATCGTAAACCAGAATAGAAGTGCCGTAAAGCCGAAGCGTACTACTGCCGTAAAGTAGACCGTTTGACATACGTATTTCCGTTCACAGTCACACTTCCTTTTGGTGTCGGCGAACGAGCACACAGCAGGTTATATTTTTTTATTACTGTATATTCAGACCGAAATACCGCACAGTGTGCCGGGCATTAGCATTAAAACGAGAAGTGCGGCTCAAGTATCATCAGCGGTCAAAGAGGGATCGATCATTTCAGCCGAAACTGCCGACTGTGTAGATATGACATTGGCAGTGCGGAAAGACAGAGCTCAGAGGAGCTAGTTAACGCTAGCTAGTAACGGTAGCTAACTTTGACAGCGTCTGGCAAGAAAGACCGTTTGTTGTGCGTAAAGTGAATAACCGATGTATATACTTTATCATACGCTCTTATAATTGCAGTCTCAGTCAGTGCCATCATGTGATTTGTACAGTATTATCACAAACGGGTATTTCAGTGATAATGTGTCCTATGACCTTGCGCTCGCAGTTAGCCTAGCGTACGTTACCAGACTAACGATGTTTCTGCATCATCAGATCATCAACTGATTGTTTTTGTATTCTAAACCCATGCAAGTCAGACTGTGTAAATCGACTGAGACGGCCGTGCCACGTCAAATGCGAGCCAAGCCAACGTTCATTGTAGGAGGCTTGCGATCGTTTGCGCTTTAACGTTACATTTTGTCTTCGACACAACCTGAAGTTATCCAGATCGACACCTGTTATGTCTTGCTGCTCCACTAGCTGCACATTTATTCTTTGTCCTTTACACATTTTGGCCTCTTGCTGAAACAAGGTCATGTTGGTGGGTACGAAATATCAGCTGGTAGCTCGGGAAATGTCAGCCGGTAGCTCGGAGGGATTTTTGGAGATGTAAACAATAAACATGCATGTGCTACTGCTACAATGTGCTTGACTATTTGGTAAAAAATCTTAATATGATTTATTTCCCCCTCTTCCCACAGAATGTTGGCCACCAATGCCCTTCGCCTTGTTGGCAAACGTGCCATTTCAACATCTGTTTGCGTACGTGGGGGACATGGTAAGTGTCATTTGACATGACCTGGATTATTTCCCATGCCTGCCAGACAAACATTTAACAGTAGCTCTTCACTGACAGACAAACAAACAAGTAAACAAACAAATCAAACCAGCTCATGCCTATAGATTTTATGATTGCCAGATAGTCTTATTAAATGAAAAATGAAAGAATAGTCAAATATTTATTTTGATTCGACTGACAGAATTCTGAGTCGGGGACAGCCCTAGTTTTCATGTTAATTAGCCTATCAAGCCAGCCAGTAAAAAAAAAAATAGCCTTCTCGTGATTGTTTTTTTATTATTTTATTTTTTATCTTGGCGACAGAATCGCCTCAATAGTGGTGTGAGTGACATGTCTGGTTGGTGTGAGAGAGCCTCTCTTTGTCAGACACCTGACCGCGGCTTGCCACAGCTGGCACTTGGCTTCACTGAGATGAAAGAGTCGCCACACTGCAGGCTTTTTCCTGCTGGCAGAAAAGTGTTTTTATTGCACTCAAGTGCATCTTATTAAAGTATCAGTATCAGGTCAGATTCATATTTCAATCCCAGTACAAGTATTTGGAGCTTGATCAGCTCCCATTCTGATATTTACACATATGGGAAATTTTACTTTATTTTACAGTTATTCACTTGTTCACAAAAGCTAGTTTACTAGGTAGTAAGCTACTAGCTACCCAGGCTATACTAGTAGATTAGATCGTGATAATGGGCCAAATATATATATATAAAAAAAGTTAACTTATATCCCTCCGGTCATTAAAAAACACCAGCATTGTCCCACTTTGCATTTCAGAACATTTCTAAAGCAAGTCGACATGAATGATAAGAGTGATGTTGGACAAGGGACATTTAGTCATTAGGTGTTTGCAAAACTCAATTGATTGGTCATTTTCTCTCGTCTCCTGCAGGTGTCGCTAAGGTAGAGGAGTACACTCTCCCTGCCTACTTTGACAACCGGATGAGCCCGCTCCCTGACATCTGCTATGTGAAGAACCTGAGTCCAGAGCAACAGTCCCTGAAGGAGAAGGAGAAGGGCTCCTGGGCTACACTCTCGAATGAGGAGAAGGTTGCATGTAGGTCTAAACTGCACTGAACTCTATTGTTCTGAGATCAGGAGATGCTTTGATGATGTTTGTCAATGTTGGTCAAATTGACATTGATTTTGTTCCCAGCACATCTTTATGAAAGCATCACTTGTAATCTCTTAATGGTTTGAATGTGTTTCTAATGTTGACAGTGTACCGCATCAGCTTCAAGGAGAGCTTTGCTGAGATGACCAGGCCAAGCAACCAGTGGAAATCCATCATTGGAGGGATGTTGTTCTTTGTTGGCATCACCGGCTTTGTTGTTCTCTGGCAGAGAAAGTTTGGTATGTCTTCCAATGAAAATTACAATGGCATTAGATTGGCAATTATGTGCACGCAACCTGTATATATGCCATAATACATCAGATCTTATTGAGATCTGATGTATTATGGCATATTGCTCCTCCTGTTTTCCAAATACCACAGATTCAAGAGGGGAAGAATGGAATTACAGCATTAATGTTATTATAGCTGATTGGTGTGGTGTTGTCTCTTTGCAGTGTATGGACCTGTCCCTTACACTTTTGAAGCAGAGTACAAAGAGAAAGAGCTGCAAAGGATGCTGGACATGAGGATCAACCCAGTGGAGGGGATCTCATCCCACTGGGACTATGAGAACAAACAGTGGAAAAAGTAAATTACCCAGAGGACCATGACTTACACTTGAAGATAAAAGCAGACCAACATAACGAAACAAACATACCAATACTATACAATTGTATCTCTGTATTTATCAACTGTCCACATTACCTCAGTCTTTGCGTTTTGGAAGACCTCTTCCTCTTATGGTCATTGTGTATAGAGATGAGAATAAAAGTTCTTATGACACGGTAGTGTTCAGACTCTTAATTTTGATTAAACATGAATAATGATTTTGCACTCATTGGTTGTTTCATATCGGAAATGCATATATATATATATATACCGGTATACACACACTAGGCATCTCACGCGCGCATAGCTCGACTGCTGCCTGGCTTCGCCTGCCCTATTGGGGCACGCGGGTGTGTGTTGCTCACTAAATGTTATTGCATCAGTGATGTCACAATGCCTTGTGTGTGTGCCCCATTACTGTATATCACTGATTACATCAGTGTGTGTGTGTGTGTGTGTGTGTGCCCCCTATGACTTCACTGATCAGTTGTCACAATGCCTCCTTATGACATCACTGATGACATCACATCATTGGCTAATTAGCCTAATTTAAAAATATGGCTCCGGGGTGCCCTTTACACACCCTGAAGGTTTCAGCCTGATCGCACGTAAAACGGAATAGCTGTGGCTGAACACAGAACTTGAAACAAAGTCCACATACTCAATTTTATATAGAAGATGGATATATATATATGTGTGTGTGTGTATATATATATAAAGAGTCAGTAAACAATAACAAGCCATAATGGCAGTTAATGTGATTTTCATGCTTCTGAGTTGGGATGTTTTGGCTCTTCTGTATGAGGGATTTTGGGGCATAGGCTCCTTCAAATGTTCTGTTCAATAGAAAGAAGTAAGTAAAATTTATTTATATAGTAACAAGTAACAAGTGATCAGATGGCCAGGAACCCCACTGCCTGATGCTACAATTTATTTCTGATAGGCAAATAGGCAAATAATGGGCATTGTCACCTAAAAAATCACCTTATATCTAGCTCTCTCCATCTTTCTGTCCATCTGAATATACATCCTGTGTGTTTTAGAAGTAGGTATTTGAGCAATGCAAAATAGGACGTTCGAATACTTGCCCAATTGAGGACAGAAGTCTTACCTAGTGTGATTTTAACCCTAACCCTAAAACAACCTAAGCCAACTTAAATTGTTGCTGGCTAAGATTGTTGCTAGCTGCCGGTCAGTAGTGTTGGCCGTGTGAACATGAAGCCGCTGATGTTGAGGAGAGGAGGACCCAGATGATGTCACTTACCGGATGAGCCCGCAGCTGCAGTTGATTCACGTCAAAAAGATTCCGGAAGAACAGTAGGACTCAACCAGAGGCACGACGAGGTTAAAGTCTGTAATAATGGCACAGCATTGATCTCAAGGCACGTCAGTGAAACGTTATAATGTAACCGAGTAGCGATTCCGAACACAGCTACTTCAGCCTAGGCTGTCCATCCTGAGTTTAAGTTAGCCTAGCCTCGAGAATTGCCTTGAAATCAATGTCAGTACCCGTTACAAACATAAGTGCAGCTCTTCGTAGTAGCTTCTGACTCGTCATAATGGGTAATGGAATGAACAAGGTAGGCTTTGGTTTTGTTAATAACGAGTTGATGTTCTTACTAGTTGTGTTTTTGTCACGAACCACTGCACCTGGTTGATGGAGTCAACACGTCACATGTTTCCTCTCCATAGATATATGCAGCTGTGTTTGTAAACAAACCCATTGACACATAAATCCATAACGTTACTTTCACCATGCACGTTGAACATTGAGTCCAGTAGCCTACCATCATTGCGACAGACAGTTGACCATTTGTATACTGTAACGTTAGGCTGTGTTTGTGATGTTTTGAACAACTAAAACCACAGTAGCCCGCCTAGGCTGAGTTGGGTAAGAGCATGTTGTGATCATTAGCAAAAATGTAGCCACCACAGGTTAACTGGACAGTCGCGGGGGCAACTATATGACACATTTTTCTAAAAGTGTGACTGTGTGATGTGGTAAATCATTATTATGTCAAATAGGCTACCTCATTCAACCTGGGGCAGCAGGGTGGCATGGTGGCCCTCACCTGGCGAGGCCTGGGCTGGGGTTCAAGCACCTGTCTGTCACAGCAGCTCAAGTACATACAATACAATCATCATCAGACTTCCTTCAGAAGGAAGAATGACTGATGAGTCTCGCGTTGAGGCTACAGCTCAAGCAGCTTTCCTCTGGGTATCAAATCAATAGATGATCACAAAATGATTTAATAACGTTGCATTTTATGCAACATTTGGATACCCAGTTTGGTACTGGCACATTCCCACACACTTGCAAATGGAGAATTAAAAGATCAGTAGGCCTACCAGTAGTTGATTGAATTGTAAAGGGGAAATTGCCATCTGAGCATATTTCATGACAGTTTCTCTTGAAACTGGGGTGAGGGGTCAGACATGTAATAAAAAAAAAATGCATTGGCAGATCTTTTATTGCTTGTCTAAATTTATATTTACTGTAGTGGCTATTTGTCAAACTTCTTCTAAATAAAACTGATCTAATCAAACAAAAGGCCACTGATGCACCATTTCAGTTGGTTGTACTCAGGCTATCCAGAAGTCCACCTTTTTGGGTTGATTTATTTTCTTTACAATTCAAAAGCAAGCAATACAGGTACATGTGCTCATCCTGCTGCCTCTCTCTTGCTCTGGTAAAACCATTGGTAAAACACCGCTAACCTTGGTCTGGTGCCCTATAGTGCCAACAAAATAAAATACAAACAAATGCAAAATAACAAATAGTCTAATATAATAGTAATAGTAATAATAATAATACTGAAATAATCAAACTAATCGCTTCTACATTTACAATAAGTATCAAAGTCAAACATTGTGCAGGCTTTATAATAATTTACTATAAGTCTAGTATTAGGTTATTCATCTGAGTTTTTGAAGCTTGGAATGTAATGGATATCTAACCTGAATTTAACGTCTGTGAATGCTGCTTCACAGGTTGTCGATGGGCTCTACCTTGGGAATATAAGAGGTGAGACAAACATGATTCAACTTAATGTGATGTTTTCAATTTAATGCAACACAACATATAATTGTGTTCTTCCAAATGATAAGATATTAAAATTGGACAAAATCTTATTTGAAATTCTGAAAGGCATTGCATTTTATGCACTCACTATATTGCAGTATCCAATGAAAGTACGTGGTCACAAAACATTTAATAGTTGCAATATTCTCATATTACTGACCAAATCTATTTGTGCTAAATCTGGAGCATTTTTATGCTCACCAACACACTAAAAGTGCGTCACATTGGGCTCCCTGAAATCCAGTGTCTGAAAAGTTTGAAATTTAAATGATGTCCCTTTAACATAGGTATAACCAACCAACATGAGATGATTCGACCACGAGAGTTGCTTGTTCTGCTGCCAAACATATTTGATAAGCTACGTTAAAAGGATGTGAATGTGTAGTGTTGCTTCACATAAAACAAAATAATCAGAAATGGATAGTGTGTGACTCCCTGCCTGACTGCCTGCCTGGCCTGGCACTACCCCTAACAAAGATACTTTGACACCCACACAGCTTTCTAACTTTAGCAGCACTGTGAGTGTGATGACGACCCCACACAGTGGCTGAAAATAAGTCCACAGCCCTCACTGCACCAAAAGATGGCGCAGGAGAGTTGGCAACCTGTACACATGCTTTTTGAAGCTGCACACAATATAACCACTCAGTTGTTTGTGTGCTTGTGGGAGGTTGGGTGGGGTGAGACTCATTGACATGATCCTAGTGGGATTTGACCTTTCGCTCCCTGTCCCAGATGCAGAGAACAGAGAGAGTCTGTCTCACAATGGCATCACCCACATCCTGTCTGTGTACAACAATGCCAAGCCCGTGTTTGAGGTAAGTGTGGGACTGCCAGGTTGGATGGTGTTGTTTCCTATGGTATGTTTGGCCATCCATGCCTTTTAGTGGCGCTCGTTGCAGTGTGGCACTAACCAAGGGGAGTGGAGAACATTATTTTTGTTATGTGTCCTTGCAGCCAGCTGGGGGCAGTGATGGCTCATAGTTGAAAAATAAAAATGTAGGCCTGTGCATGGGCAAAGAGGTGTGTGTATGAACAGGAGCTACTGACATCTCTGAAAGCCACATAAAGAAAGCTATTTATTTATTTATGTATTTATTGATTGATTTATTGATTTATTTACACAGTCAAATATGTGTATATGTATTTATAATCTGATACCAAGATGCAAGCTTAGGCTAAATCTTCTAATCAAAGAGTGTCTGTCACATAGACTACCATATATCGGACAAAAGTAATTTTGATAAATGCTTTCATAATGAACATCATTCAGCTACCAAATGTCCCTAAAGAATCAAGTGGAATTGCTTAAAAAGGTATTGGAAAGTCATTGGACGCAGTGTTGCAGTTTATGAGTTAATGCCCAAGTCAGCTTGCCTGGGTCCAGACCGTGGAATCCGCCCACTCCACTGAGTCGAGTTTCTCAGTTTCAATTTCTCAATTCACTTGGATGTTTCGATTTCACCGGCCAGGAAGGTGGAGAAGCACTGAAGCCTGTTACTGCACATTTACATGAGACATTGTTGTGTGGACCAGATTTAAGGGGTTTAGGATGCACATCCGTTAAAGGCCTGTTGCGTGATGGACTCCCATCACAACTGACTTAGGCCATAACCTTAGCTTAGCTAAAAGGCTGTGTGCAGAAATATCTCTTGTTTTCCTTGATAGCGAGGCCTTATTCAGAAAACACTCATTGCATTGGCACTTGTGGCAGTGTGCGTTTGATGCCCCATCTTTGTTGTGAACCGCAATACAAACAACTGTCATTTCATCTTGTGAAGACGAGAGTGCATACAGATCTGATGTCCAGATCTGAAACACGTGGCCTGTATTCTTGTAATTCTTAACTCTTTTTTTCATTCATCTTTTACAGGACAGGACCTACCTATGCATCCATGCAGCTGATGCCTCCAGCCAAAACCTGTGAGTAAACACGTCACACGCGCGCGCACACACACACTCGCACGCAGGCAGGCAGGCAGGCAGGCACGCAGACAGACACAGACACACACAGACACACACAGACACACACACACACACACACACACACACACACTCATGCATACATATTGGCAACATATTCATCACAATGAATACACATACAGTATGTGCACACACAATGTTTACATAGTGCATGTATGTTCGCTTCTCTCTTCCTCTCTCACACACACCCACACACACACACACACGCATGCACACGCACACACACCAGGGTGGGTTTTTGTCATTTTAGGGGCGTGGCCAACTGGCCTTCTGCATTGCAATGCTTTTTAGGTCACACGGCCACTTGCCAGGGCACAGAGGCCATTGCTCTATTGACATCATGAAGAGTGATTTTTCTGAAATGTGTTTTAAAATGAGCCAATTACACATGTTTTGTATAGGGCAAGCTACATTAAACTGAGACCACTGATGCTTTTAAAGCAACTGACAGTAGCAGGCTGGTAGCCGAGCACTGCCAAGGTGGCCTTAGGGATCTCAGGGCATCACGGCCAGAGGGAGGGGCAACGGCGACCATGGCTTTCATGGCCTCCATGTAATTCCCACCCTGACACACACACACACACACACACACACACACACACACACACACACACACAGGCGTGAGAAGTTGTGGTGCTGTCTCTCTCTCCTCAGAGGTTGATCTTGAGTTCCCATGTGAAGTGAAGGCCTGAAGCTGTGATGAATCATGCAGTGTGGTTTCAACACGTCCATTGTTGCCCTCCAGAGTGTGGCCCCAGGGTGTGACGGCCCAACTCAAACGGACGGTTGCATTAGTTTTATTGTTAAGATGTTTGACAGTTGAGTTGAGAAAGATTTGAGAGAAACACGGGTTATTGGAGTTTGTTTTTAATTCACTCATCCCAGTTGATAGTTGTTAGAAATAGATCTTTAATGGTTTATTTCAGGGCTACTCAACTTGCTTTGCCCGAGGGCCACTTTTGCAAAATGATAGGAGGCCAGGGGCCAGTTAATAACAAACCTTAATAATATAAATTTTTCTGTAGCAGATTGCCAGAGTTTAGTCTGAGAATTCTGTGCACACAGGATGGTTAATTAGGTTAATTTAAGTTAAGTACTTATTTGTACCTGGACAGCGCTATTTGACAATTTAGCTGGAGCTCAGTCACACTTTATTTCACGTCGGCGGGCCACTCTGCACCCTATCGCGGGTCGCATCTGGCCCCCGGGCCGCAAGTTGAGTATCACTGGTTTATTTGATTTGTTTTTATTGTGACCTTATAAATTAGAATAGTAGAGGGTTAAGTAGTTGTATTTTTATTGACATGATTGACTACTCAGCCATGTGTGCATCTCTTTCCTCGTAGATGTAGACCTCTGAACATCACATTAAAGGGCAGTTTAGAGTACAGCAATTTATGATTGCCCCGATGAGCATCGCTGAACGTCACGTTGCGTTCTATTAGCGCTGGACGCTGATTTTGGACGCTGTTGCTCATAAAAAGTCTAAATACTAGGCGATGGAAGAACACATCGCAGAGGCGCAGTTTCATTTAATTTGCTTAATTTTCATTCTCTCTCAAGACATGGCGGTAGAAAAACAAGAGCTATGTATATGTATGTATATATATATATATATATATATATGTGTATATATATGATCATGGTCGGTCGCAACCACCATAACTCGCTGTACTATAAACTGCCCGTAATCCTGTAAGTTTCCTACAGATTTGGTGCAAACAACAAAGTTTCCACTTTGCGCATGTGAATGTGTGAGACAGAGGATATACAGTGCGTCTGTGTTCATCAGGAGGCAGACGCTGAGTGTTGAAACAGGCGTGAGCTGTCCCTCCACCCTTGGAGCGGTCAGCGGGTCCCTAACATAATGCATTAGTCATGGCGTTTGTATTGGTTTGTCTGGAGCAGCATGCTGCACTCGCTCCAGTAGTTCCCCTCCACTGCCACCTGTCAATAAGACTACACTGGCTGATGTTGTTCTTCAGAACTCCTTATCTAAATTCCCCCGGTGGTAGCCTCAGGCATCACAGCTGGGCTGATTCACCAATCACCAGTAAGTGAGTAATACATTCATCTACAGGGTACCTGGAAGCAGACAAAGAATTCCGGTGCAAAGTAGCTACTGTTATGATCCCATGATGTCATGTCTGCTGGTAGGCGATAAGTGAACAGCTGATGTGAGTGAGTTCACATGGGGAGTTTCAGCACAATGCATGCCAGAGAGTAGGGCAGTTAATGCTGTTGTAGAAGTGGTGTTGAGGCTAGAGCAGCTCTACAGGTGGGAGAGGAAGAGAACAGACGCAGGTTAACGAGGGCTGGTGTCGGGTCGGCGTTGCTGATTGGGCCGGGCTGGAGGTGTCTGACCTCCCCTGTCGCAATCAGACGTCCTGCCCTCAAGGCAGCAGAGGAAGGAAGCCCCACTGTGACATCTGGCTGCTGGCTGAGACCACCCGGGCCTTTAATAAATCCCCTCTGTCACAATCCATCGTCTGAGCAACGGGAGCGGCCGCTGAGGCCAACTGTCAGCTAGGGGGCCCTATATGGCCAGGTCTGTTGGCCCCTCCCACACCTAAGGTGCACAGCAGAGGCTTTGGGCTCTGCATCTTTTCTAGACACTCAAGCAGTCTGGAAACTATTTCACATCGTTAAATCTGTTATTTCCATACTTCAGGGGTTGGGAGTGTAGGAAGTCAAATCAAGTTTATTTGTATACAAGGGATCAGCCGAGCAGCATTTTGGTAAACAAACCGCGTCACTGGGTGGCAACGGCAATGGAACCCTATGGAGCCTGAGTTTGAGCGTCGGACTCTAGCCGGCTGACTCTGTTTACATTTTAAAAACTGTGACAGTTCACACAACTTTAACACGACATGCATATATATTACATCAAACTCTTGAGCTAATTCTGCTCTGCTCTCAGAATGTCAAAATATAAGCCATGTGATGTATACTTTTTGAGATATTAATCTCATTTACAGTCTCAAAAGTGCTTCATAACGCCCACATTGTGAAACAATAAATTAAAACGATATCCCCCAACTTTATACTGGCAATGAGAGCAAGGAAAAAACTCCCACAAAAATCTCACAGAGAGGGATCCCCCTTCCAAGACGGTCAGGCATGTAATAATGTGGATATAACAAACAAACAAACAAAAGACACAGAAATAAACGTGATAAGATGATCTGGTGTGGGACATCAACACCAACTAGTCTCCATCGTGGATCGTCATCATCATCATAGGATAGATACCTGGGGCACTGACGTCGGCACCCTTTGCCATTTTGGCCAGGTCTTGCTCGAAACAGATCATTGATCTCAAGTGACTAGTAGTACCTGGTAAAATCAAGGTAAAATAAAACAAATTAATAAAAATGTAGACATAATTTATTTAAAGAAAATATTATTGCTAACACAAAATACATTTTTTGTTTGAGTGTCTTAATTATATCCCTGTAAATTTAGGGCTTACCATTTCAAGGTATAGTGCATATTTGCAGAAGGTCACAGTGGCAATATTATTTTTGTTTCTGTATTTTTCTCTGGATTCAGCTGTTTAAAACCTCAATTCGTGTCACAAGATCATTTTCTGCATATCAAACAAGACAGCCGGAAACCCCTGGGCTGGAAAGCCAGAGCAAAGTGCTGAGGAGACATCTTTTCAAGAGGAGTTTGGATCTCAGGAAGAAGGAAAGACGCAAAGTGGTGTCCCATCTATTTTAGCCCCAGTCTGTTGAGGCTGTGTTGAGTAACCAGCATCTGCCCCCTCAGGAGACAGTGCTACTATCAACCATACACTTCTTTATTGTGCAACACGCCACCAGTGTTTCCTGGCAGTGCTTAACTGGGATTTTGGGGGTTCAGTTGCAAAAGTCTAGATTCACCTGTTGTGGTAGCTTTGGCTGAGAGGCTCATCGTAGCTCGAAGCCTTTCTGTGATCGATTAGTTTTAATTAGCAGCTAATTGGAATTGTGTTGTGCTTTTGGTGATATGGGGCTTTGGCTTGTTTTGCTGATATGAGACTTTGGCTTGTTTTGCTGATATGGGACTTTGGCTTGTTTTGCTGATATGGGCTTGCAGCATCTGTGAGAATAGTGTGACACTTGTATCAAACTTAACTTTTAGGATTGTAGAGCAGAGACATGAAAACATGAATGGTCCACCAAAAGTACTGTTCGCTGAATATCTGTTATGAAGACTGGATTGAATGCTAAAAACTGCTGTAATTTTGCCGATCGACAGAATTGGGGACCGCTACTTCCCTTGTCTGTCCCTTCTGTCTGTGCTCTGGTCTACCACACAGCCTGTCTGTTAGAGTGCAATAGACCACGGTCGTTTTTTCCCCTTCTCACATGACAAGTTGGAGTAAGTAGAAAAAAAACACTCCTCCTCCTTGGCATCTCTGGTACTTCAAACAAAACGCCTGCTTTCTCCACTCTGGAACTTCCCACTGGATTTGAGTGCTACCTGCAGAGTCGGTGTCACAGTATCAGTAAAACCAGACAACACCAATGCAGTCTGCAGAGGCATTGTACAGATCATCAGGGTGATGGTAAGTGAGGGCCTCAACACAGGGGTTTCAGTTCATGTGGTCCTTTCTCACATCCCATAAGATACAGTATAACCTGAAATCTATTTATAGCTTTTATAAAAAATTGCATCACCTTAGCAAGAAAGATAGTTTGAGTTTGAGCCAGCAATGTCGCAGAAAAAAGAGTTTTACTTACTGGCCCCTTGTATATTATCACTGGCCCGGCAGCCAAAAACTGAAAATAACTTTTTCTTCCATAATTTTACCTTTAGATTTGGTTGTTTTCCTTTAGTTATGGATATGTAATGTTGATATCTTACACAAATGTTCAAAATATAAAGTTAGGCCCATCAATTATGTTGCTGAAACGCAGATCCCCTCTGTGACTTTTTTCATTGTTTTCATTTATTTTGATGATCTAACACTGGCTATGTGTCGCCACATCATACTGTAAGGTAACAAGTGTAACTAACTTCTTATGGACAGAAGTCCGGTAGAAGTTCAGTTCAGTGTTTGTCCTGTACTGTATCTACTGTGGCGCTATAATCATTCAGTCATTTACTATAGGACAGTAACTGCTGTGTGCATGTTTCTCCCCGGGACCATGGCGCCGCTGTAAGACTAAACAAATTGTGGGGAAACACTGAAGTCTTGAGCAATTGCGCAATAGACCCTTTTCACGGGGGCCATTTTGGGTCAAAAAGGCAGAATAAACACAGGTGCAAGCAAAACACTAATGAGGGTTTCCAAATTCCAATCATGGAAGTTTGAAACCCTCATTAGTGTTTTGCTTGCACCTGTGTTTATCCTGCCTTTTCGACACAAAATGGCCCCCGTGAGAAGGGTCTATTAGTTTGATTGGATGAGACGAGGAGGGGGTGTCCTGAAAACCATGACCTCTTCGAAAACGCACTCTGGCTGTCACTGGCCCGTCAGGGGCCAGTAGTCATTGGCCAATCAACTTGCCCAGCGTAAAGGTTTCCTGTCCCCCGGGCCAGCTACCTCCCTCTTGGTTATGTTGAGTCATGTGAAGCACCTTCAAGTCATCATCTGTGATCATGACCAAGTTGTTTGTTTGTTTGTGTGTGTGTGTGTGTGTGTGTGTGTGTGTGTGTGTGTGTGTGTTGTTTTTCCAGGTCGCAGCATTTTAAAGAGTGCATCAGCTTCATCCACGAGTGCCGTCTAAATGGTGGCTCCTGTCTGGTTCACTGGTAGGTTCTCATGACCACAGCAGGATGCGTCCCCTTCTTCTCAGTAGCTGTTATTATTAGCCCTTCATCAAGTGTTTCTAAGAGGACTTTACAGAGAACAAACCCTGCATAGACCTAACTAATCAACAGTCCATCACGTAACACAATGATGTAATACAGGCAAACACAATCAAACAAAGCACAAGATACAAAATAGATGCAACTGTATTTAAACTCCTCTGCGATCCGCAATTCTGAACCAATTTCTGTCGTTCAAATTTCACGATTTCAGACGGACAAGCCCGTCTGAAATCGTGAAATTTGCCCGTCTTTATTGTCACACGGTTACACATCAACACATGCACGGACGGCCACAAACACACACATGCTGACGGTGGCCGGTGAAATTTGTCCTCTGCATTTAACCCATCCTGGCTTTGTCCTTTCCTCCGGGGCGCAGGCCAGGAGCAGTGGTCGCTTTCTCGTACAGCGCCCGGGGACCGACTTCGGATGTTGTCGTCACTGGTCGGATGACGATGACGATCTGATCTTCTGCATGTTTTTTAACTCATTGAGTGCCATGGACGAGTATGTTCGTCATTTCGTTTAGTAACGTAGAGTGCCAAGGACGAGTATGTTCGTCAATTGCGTTTTTTGACGGTGGGACGTGGATCAAAGCATCAGGCATCTCCTGTACAAATATGGGAGCTATTGAAGGTGTATAACCTATTTTACGGACTCATTAGGTGGCGACAGTGCTCTCCAGATTACAGAAAGGTCTGGAAAACTGCAGGAAAAAGCCGTGATCAAAGAGAAACCGATGCATGCTGCAGCCAGAGCCATATAGATTGCTCTGTCTGCAGCTGACTTCGGCTGCGAACATGAGTCAATCCGCGCACACAACTGAGCTCCTCTGCCTCTGTCTGTCTGTCTGCATATAGTTTCTCCACACGATTACCCGCCAGAAAGGCAGCACCCGACGCCGAAGGGCCAAACCTTTCCCTGCAGTCCCGTTTGGCATTTCCTTGTCGCGCTGGGAGCCGCCCGGGAGCCGCCCGGCGCAAAAACGGAGGCTCCGAAAATAGACTGGGTGCGTGTGGGGAGGAGTTTGCAGCTGAGTGGGGGAGAGGGGGGTGGGGCACGCAGGCTCCACAGAACTACACCACGTCACTACATCAGAAAATATTAGCTAGAGTCAGTGAATGTGCTTGAAATGCTTCATTTCACAAAAGGCTGAATATCTCAGCTTATAATTTGAAACCTGTCTTTTTGCTCAAAACAGCCTATCTTCTCCGGCTCATAACTAAAGAACGGAAAATGGGATCAATAAACTTTTTTTTGCAGATGATAGAAGAGCGTCTCCTCGTTCTTTGTGCGTGTTCGGTGTTTACATAGTAATATCACACAATATTCTGTGGGCCTCGAGAAATCACTGAAAACGCTCTGAAACTCTGGCACTGGGAGCTTCCGTTCTCCAAAAGTGGCTGGCACTCAATGAGTTAATGGGGGGGGGGGGGGTTATATACGGAGGAACCCCCCTGGGGGAGCACGGGGAGAACATGCAAACTCCACACAGACAGAAAGGCCCTTACGACGAGATACCCCACCTGGGCAGTAGGCACTGAAGATATGGGGGGGAACACAACCACAGCGCCCACAGTGTCCCAGGCGAGAATCGAACTCAGGACCTTCTGACTGCGAGGCGACAGCTCTACCACTGAGCCACCGTTCCCTGTAATCCGCACGGTCTTACCGTCAATTCCCTGTGCCCTTGTGCCAACCACACTTCTATCACCAGTCAATCAGAGGCCATGGCCAGGAAATGCAAGTATCAGGCCCCTGCTGCTCATGGCACTCTCCCTCCCTCCCTCTCTCTCGGCCTCCCTTTCTCCCCCTCTCTCTCCCCCTCTCTATCTCTACCGCTCTCTCTTCCTCTTTCTCTCTACCTCCCTCTCTCTCTTCCTCTCCCTCTCTCTCCCCCCTTCTCTCCCCCTCCCTCTCTCTCGGCCTCCCTTTCTCCCTCCCTCTCTCCCTCTCTCTCTCTCTTCCGTGTGTAATTATGAACAGCACAATGCCAGAGAGGAGGTCAAGATGAAAGAGTCAGAGCCCCATATCAAAAATGATGATAATAATAATACATTCAACTTATATAGCGCTTTTCTAGATACTCAAAGTCGCTTCACACGCACAGATAATATATAAAAAATAGCGGTAGCCTACCTTAGAATGGATGAAAGCTGTAAATAGAGAGAAAGAACTGCTGTGTGTCAGTATGTGGAAATAACAATCGCTTTGTGTGCTTGCAGCCTTGCAGGTGTGTCCCGCAGCACCACCATGGTGGTGGCCTACCTGATGACGGTCACCCACTACAGCTGGGAGGAGTGTCTGTCCGCTGTCAAGGCCGTGCGCTCCTTCGTCGGCCCAAACTATGGCTTCCAGCAGCAGCTGCAGGAGTACCAGATGACACAAGTCTCAGAGGTACACACACACACACACACACACACACACACACACTCACTCACTCACTCACTCACACACACACACACACACACACACACTCACACACACACACTCACTCACTCACTCACTCACTCACTCACTCTCACACACACACACACACACACACACACACACACACACACACACACACACACACACACACACACACTCTCACTCACTCACTAACTAACTACAAATTCTGCTCCAAATTCCCCATAAAAAAAAAATCTAAAATAGTAGCCGGCCAGACAGAGGCCAGTAGGCGGCTATTTAGCCTGCAGCTGGCGCTTGGGGAACCCTTTGAAAAACACAGACATGACTTAAATCGTCTGTAGAAAGCTTTACAACCAACTGTTATCTTATTTAATGCAATGGGCATTGTATGGATATTTTGTCTTTTGCTCGCAATACTCACCCTTGAGCAAAACTTAACAAGCTGCAGATTTAAGATAAGATAGATAAGTGATGATTCATATCATTGCTTTTGTTCTCTGATTAAAACAGCTGTCAATTTTAATAACAACACACTGTTAAGGCGTTAGCACAACATTGCGGTCTGGGGGCGACAGCACCACAACAGATACATAGAGTAGTGATGCTCAACTTGCGGCCCGGGAGCCAGATGCGCCCCGCGATAGGGTGCAGAGTGCCCCCCCCCCCCCCCCCCCTCCCCGACCATTTTCTAATTCACAATTGAAAACTAATGTTAAATAAAGTTTGACTGAGCTGCAGCTAAATTGTCAAATATGGCTGTCTGCTCGCTGCCCAGGCACTTATAGTATGTATTTACCTAACTTAACCTAACTAACTAACTATCCTGGGTGCACAGAATTGTTGTGAGACTAAACTCCAGCTGACACCCAACCTACAATCCGCTACATAAAAATGTATATTAATATTTAGTAAAAGGAAGAAGTTTCACCGCACACAATGTGGAACTTTTAAGTTGATTTATTCTCTAAAAAAGCAACGCGTTTCGCCACTCAGGCTTCATCAGGCTCATATGGACTATACTCTATGGACTTCCTTCCTGACACCACCGGCACCAATGTGAAGATCTGAGCTGTGCAGGGCAATCTAACTTCATTGAACTCTTGTATATTAATATTTGTTTATTAACTGGCCCCTGACTGACCTCCTGTCATTTTTGCAAAAGTGGCCCCTGGGCAAAGCAAGTTGAGTAGCCTACAGTACATGACTGGATTCCCTCCATGTCAGCAGTTATTGAATGTTCTTTTGAAAATATTGTCCCCCTCCCTGTCCCTCCTCCAAACGCTCACCACTCCAGTTGCAGCAATCACGGCCACCCATGCTGTGTTTTGTCTCCTCGTTCACCGTGCCCTCAGCACCAGAAGACGTTTTGTTTTTTGGTTCCCTCCGCCGGAGCACACACACACACACACACACACACACACTCACACACACCTATATCTCCCCCCCCCGGGGGGGGGGGGGGGATATAGGCCTAACAAAGAAATAACGTATATAAGATGAAAATAAATTAAATCACAGTCAAATAAAAACAGCCTAATCTAAGTCATTAAGTTGAGATGTTTTCGGAAACACCTCACAAAATAAAGAGGCCTCGTAAGATGGATACAATGATCGTCTTAAGATGCTTTTGGGAAACGAGGCCCTGGTGATTTCATTTTGCTCTTTTCTGAACAGCATTTTCAGAGTGTTTCATTATTTAATTAATTTGCAGTGGTTCGGTCAGAAATGTCGTGCACCTATTAGGGATGAAACGATTACCGGTTTAATGATAAACCGTGATAAGATTCCTGACTCTTAGTATTATTACCGTTTCAAATTGTAATCCTCATTAAAATCCTGATTACCGTGATTACAGCGCTTTGAAAAACACGGTTAGCATTAGCAACAGTGAAATGATTCAGTGAGTGTATCGGTACTTTTTCCCCCCAGCACATTTGAACAATACCGCGGTAATAGTGATAACTGATCATTTTTTGGTCACTATGAACGTGATATGACATTTTCATACCGTTTCATCTCTAGCACCTATAAGAACAATCGTATGTAAATAGTGCCATATTGAAATGATTATGCTTGCTGTGCTGCAGTGTGCACTTGCATGATGAGCTGTTGTTTGCACCATGTGATCGGTGATCACATGGTGATTGGCCAGTCACACAAAAAAAAACTGCTGCTGCATCTCTGCTTTTTGGGGGGGAGGCTTTACCTCTGGCCACTCGATAGATGTGTGAAATGCTGCACAGAAGGTCCTTTTGGGAAGATCTCCCACACAGCCAAGCAAATCTGTACTTGTGTCAGAGTGGACCTTGGCTTCTTGGTCTTCCCCCTTGACCAGGGTCTTTCTTGCCTGGCTGATCTGTTTGACTAACATTAGGGACAGGCCAACCCCCCCGCCCCCCACACACTTTAATTACATTTTCTATTAATTCATTCATTTATGTATTAATTTATTTTATTTTTATTTATTTTTATTATTATTTTTATTTTTTTATGTATTTATTATTTATTTTTTCATTTATTTATTTATTTATTTATTTATTTATTTATTTATTTATTTATTTATTTATTTATTTATTTATTTATTGTTATTGGTGAAACAAAGTGACATAACATAACACAGTTACAAATATGTGTGTGATAATATGACAAGAGTCCAGGTGCAAAGATTTACAGGTTGGCATGTGAGGCAAGGAGTGTGGATGATAATAATAATAATAATAATAATAATAATAATAATAATAATAAAATAAGAAAGGAGTGTTGGTGTTATAGCAATAACAAATATATGATAAAACAGCAACATTATAATTTAATAATATAATATAACATAACATACGGTAACAGTATAAATATAATACAATATAATAATGACCATTATAATAATTGACCTTACATATGTGGCAATGAGGTGTGAGGCAAGACCAGGGCACCAGAGAGGCTAGCAACACTTTTATTTTGAACTCAGGTTGTAAAACCACCAAATTGCTGCGGGCCTCCAACTCAGATAAGGCCTGACGTTCAGTCAGTGTACATCAATATGGTCATGCCAATAAAGCCTCTTTGAACTGAACTGAATTGGAAGGTCACAGGTTTGATCCTCACATCTGATGAGTCTATCAACAGCCACGTCTCCCGTTGAAGTGTGAGAAAAGTGATGATGAAACACCAGAACGATTGCTACACGTCTGCAAGCTGCATTTGCAATGGTGCTATATCAGTTTCACACCTGATGTGTGTGTGGGGCTTCAGAGTGTTAGCTACATCACACCATGTGTGTGGGGGTTCAGAGTGTTAGCTACATCACACCTGATGTGTGTGTGGAGCTTCAGAGTGTTAGCTACATATCAAATGTCAAGGCGCATAGATTCACTATCATCACTTTCACTATCATTGTGGCATCAAGCATGTACCGAATACGTGTTATCTATCATCATTGATAGTAAATCTGGGCTAAATACTAATGAGATCCCCCCCCCCCCCCCATAAATACCTGAGAATGTCTGACCGATGCATGACTGCTAATTTAAAAAGATATATTGTTTTGAAGGGAGTGAATGACCTCGATAAGACCAAACATGCACATCCAAGCCAGGTGGGGCAGTGCTGAGCCGAAGGTGGACAAAGCATGAGGAAGGAATTAAAAAAAAAACTCTCACACACACACACACACACTGCAGGGCTCCAGTGTTCAGTTACGTTTATTGCACTGAGCTAGGTAATGACCTTGACTCATCAGAACACAAGGATTTCACTGTCATGAAATAAGGATTTCAAGTGGACGGTTCTGTTCAACTTGATTCATAATCACTTTATTTAGGTCTGTTGTGCAGATGCTAGTCTATATCTCCACATTTGAGAGGGTGAGACATTTTTTGTTTACATTTCCTCTTTTGAGACATCCGATGCAGCAGTTTAGCTCTGGCGAAATGTCTGATACAGGACAGGCACCCTTTCAAGTTTTTGGTGTTTGGAGGCACCTATAGAGAGCATGTATTCATTACAACGGCACTGACCCAGCAGTTTAGATGAGAAGGGGAACTGGAGGGGGTTTGCTCCGATTGCATTAGCACCGGTACTGTCCGTCACGTGTTCAGCATTACTGTCAGCATCTTGCAACATAACATTACTGAAAGAAATGCGCTCATTGTTTATTAGATCTGGCAGTGATTTCGAGGATTTAAGAGGAAATGGGCTCTTCTGTATGCGATTTTCTCACAACTGCCTCAGACAGAAAGTGAATTTATTTGCACTTCAACTCAAGTAGTATTAAGGAGTGCAGACACTAAAACTATAAAGTATCATCCATTACTTTATCAACAAAGTGTGTTTAATAATTGACATACTGTAATATGCATGCAGTCTTGTACTACAAATTGGAACTGCAGCCGCTAATGTAGGGCTGGGTATTGGCAAATGTGATGCATATCACGGTACATATACACGCATCACGATACGATAGTATCACGATACATTGCGATACGATATTCATTGCAATATTGAAAATAAAAAAAATAGAGCTACAAATACAACTCGCTGTGTACCCCCTAGGTAGTGTAATAATATGTGCATCACTTTATATTGATAACTTAGTAGTGGATAAATTGAGTCAAACGTATTGAGTGTTGAGTGTGTTACTGAACGCACTGAAATAAAAAATAAAGTGCACAAGTGTTCTTATTGTGTCACTCAACACACGGCTGTGCAAAAAAAGCAAAATTTTTTGCACATATTTTCTGAAATATCGATTCAGTACATTACATTACATTACGTCATTTGGCAGACGCTTTTATCCAAAGGGACTTACAATAACACATTTTTGTCAGCAATAGAGCAATCAACTATGGAGCACAGTCTATGACAACTACAACTTCTGAAGGAACAGTGGTACAAGTTTAGGTTATTTTTTTTTATTATTTTTTTTAGAAAGAGAGAGAACGAAGTTAGATCAAGAAGGGCCCAGATTGAGCCTGAAAAGGTGTGTCTTTAGTAGGGGTGTCACAATATATCGTCCCACGAAATTTCGCAATAGTAAAACGTCACGATATGTATCGTTGAGATGAAATCTCATATCGCAAAAAAAAAAAAAAAAAAAAAAACGTTTTTTTTTTTTTTTTTTAAATAGACTAAGAAACGTCTTTGTTTGTTGAAGTTCAATGTGTGGAAAGTAGTTCAGTTGAACAAGTCTCTGAAGAGACACATGAGAAGTTATACAGGAGAGAAACCATTCAATTGAGTTTCTGGCAAAACTGTTTACTTGTCAGGAAAAACTGAAGATGCATAAAAAATAGATTAAGAAAAGTCTTGTTGTTTGAGTTTGAAGAAAAACTGAAGATGCATAATGAGAATTTATACTGCTGAGAAACCTTTTAGTTCAAAGTAAATCTAAGTAACGGTGTAACTCATTCTATTTCAAGATAAGCCTTATCTCCAATCTCATGTTTTTTCTAGTTGTTATTGTAATAACAATTTCCCACAACAGCATGTTTTGTATTTGTGCATTTCAAATAAAATACTACTTTTCCAGTCATATATTGTCATTATTCAAGTTTAAAAAAATATTGTTAAAATCGTATCGTATCATATCGTTATCGTGAACCCAGTATCGTGATACGTATCGTATCGTGAACTGAGTGTATCGTGACACCCCTAGTCTTTAGTCTTTTCCGAAAGATCGGCAGTGATTCAGCTGTCCTGACCGAAGGTGGAAGCTCGTTCCACCATTGAGGTGGAACGAGCTTCCACCAGTAGTATTGCGGAAAAAAATATAGCAATATATTGCTGTATCGATTTTATTGCACAGCCCTACGCTCAGGGGCATTGGAAGTACTTTTAGGTAGGGGGTGCTGCCACCGATTCAACATTGGGGGCGCCGGAAAATTTGGCGGCAACCAAAGGTCGCCGGCAAAAAATTTTTGGCCACTTTGTCGCCAGATTAGAGGAATATTAACATTAAGATTAGACTGTTGTGTCATTATTCAGTCACCTTTTCTCACTCACCTCCATGTCACCACTTGCTCCCACTGCTGTGTTGGAATCCTCATTCTCTCTCCCACCCTTTTTGGACTTTTAGCCATATTTAGAGGAATATTAAATTTTAAATTAACATTAGGATTATACTGTTGTGATGTCATTATTCAGTGTCTTCTCCTCTTCTCTGCAGCATTACTCAATTTACCCTCAGGACTCAGGGACAGTGATAGCCTACCTGCTATTCCTCCCATATATCCAGGGCCGGATTAATAGTACCATGGGCCCCCAGTGCTATTCATTTTCTAAGCTATTCATTTAGCCTTTTAGTCATAAAGATTATATCTTCCAGACTGAAATGTTATAACAGAAGTGGAGTATTGGCCAGAATTACATGAACATTTGGACACTTATTCAGCTGGTATTTTGCATGTTGCTTTCAGGTGCACTGTAAAAAAAAAAAAATTTTTTTTTACATCTCTTGCCACCAGGGGGTGCTGCAGCACCCACCGCACCGTGCTTCCAACGCCCTTGCCTACGCTACTGCAGCTATAACACTATACCGCTACAGCAGCAGTCGCAAGCCTTGTTGAATCTTCCACCATTCTAGACGCTAAGTTTCTGCACATTCATGTGCACCACAACTCACCAAATCTGTCCAATGAGAATCATTTCTACACATTGTCTGTCCAATGAGCATCCTACAGTATTACACCTCGTCTTAAGCACAACTCACCAAATCTGTCCAATGAGAGCATACTACACCTTGTGTTCGTATTGCACGTATATACTGTATGTAATTACTTGAGCAAAGAGCTATTTGATTGCTGCCATTTTCACCATAAGCATTTGCAGTCAGGAGGACCCCTAAGCGTTCGCATGTGCTTGAGGAAATACGAAAACTGATAACTGATAAGCATCCCAGCATGCACTTGGCTCCAGGCCATCGGGGGGGGGTAAACGCAGATACACAGGCGCTCTCATACACACCTATGGGACATTAGTCTCTCATCCATGTGGCACGTCTGGACTTGTCAGGCGAACACCATGGAAACATGGGAACTTACTCGACACAGAAAGGCCCCAACCATGAAATAGACCCTGTATCTACTAAGCCACGGTGCCCTAGCCTAGGTAAACCCAGCCCCCACGTGACCTGCTCTCTCAGTTCCCAGTCACTAGTGACTGTAAGCAGGGTGAGCCTGAGAGCAGGTCACTGGGGGCTGGGTTTACCCAGGCTAACGGTGCCCCACAGTTGAAACACACTGTAATAAAAAAGAAATAAAGCTACGTTCAAAAGCTGATCGCATCAAAAACAGTAAAACGATTGAGTAAGCAATGTGATGTTAACACTCGAGTGTTTGTCTGTAGACATCAAATTCTTGCTGCACCGTACTGCAGATGATTAATTTCTAATTAAATGGAAAGCAAAGTTTGTCTTCCGGAAGCCTCGGCTTTATGGAGTCAGAGATGAGATTCCTCTGATTTATGGAGTCAGAGATGAGATTCGGAGCAGCTCTTGCATCATTGCTTTAGTGTTGAGAAGAAAACCAAATAACGCATGCCGCGGTGATTTGCAGAAGGTTAAACACTTTCTTATCTGCCGACTGTGACTGCAGGATATGCAGTCACAGTCACAGAGGGATGCTGACGTCACACAAGCCCACCTGAGTGGCCGCATGCAGGGGGCTATCGGGTTAGCAGGGGGCTATCAGGCTGTTAATCACATGCAGAACCATGGTGTGGCTGTCATGCTCCCACATCCTGTTTGAGTCACACCAGAGGGGGAGGGGCGCTGGGGGTCAGGCAGCCTTTCATTTTACACATCACCCTGCTTATAGCAGTTTAACCTGCCCCCCTCCCCCCCCCCTCTCTCTGTCTGTCTCTAGCTCTCTCGCTCTCTTTCCGCTCACCTAACTGTTATTATTAAAGTGATAATCTCTAAGATTTCAGTTTTGTTCTCTTGGGTGACACCTATGGCGATGAGTGGTAATTGCATGTGAGTTCCAAACAGTGTTGCGTTATGTGACATTAGTCAGTTTGTTCGGCCATAGTAACCACCCGTAATGCTAGCAGAGACCGGAAAAAACTAGCTTGTTATCCTACTTCACTCAAGAGTTGTCAGGAACCTACAGTAACCTACAGAGTGAGTCTATTGTGTTAGCTCCGCCCACCCTGTGAACCTACAGTAACCTACAGAGTGAGGCTATTGTGTTAGCTCAGCCCACCCTGTGAACCTACAGAGTGAGTCTATTGTGTTAGCTCCGCCCACCCTGTGTCACCACAGACACCAAGTTCATAAATGCTGCAATACTGAAAATGCAAAGGCTTCCATCAATGGGCCATACTCTCAATCACCATTGTGTTAACTCACTATCACATAGATAGTGAGTTAACAGACATTTTATTTAGATGAAAATCTTTGAGACGATCACTTTAAAGCAAACACACATAGACCATTTCTTCTTCTGTGAATACAGGGACAGGGACTGGTGTTTTGATTGGCCCGTACACTAGTTTGTACAGATGCTTATTATTATATCCAACCAAGTGAATGGCATGGCAGTTTTGTTAATTTGTTTCTTAGGAGTCCACATAACGGCCTATAATTTCAGAAATTTGCAGAGTATAGTTTCAAGAAGCTGTGAGACCCCTTACCTTATTAGAGGTGTTCCCTTTTATTTCACAGCACTTTATAACTTTTAATTGATTTAACTGTTAGTAGCAGCAGCAGCAGCAGGAATAGTATTATTGTCCACAAAAATGTATATAGCCTCAATGTGAATTACAAAAGCATTTGACATGTGGAAAAGTGAAGTTATGACATTGAAACAATTTGACAGAAATGTCAAGCCTGTCAATCATTGTTCATTAGAAAAAAACTCCTATAGAGTATACGGGTGGTGGTGGTGGTGGGTGGTAAGGATGTTTACGTGGAGAGCTGGAGGACTGGTAGGGACTGGCTACAGATAAACTCATGGTGCGTCACTGGTTCCAAACCTTGTGGTCGGGTCAGAATTCATAGTTTAACGTCAGAGTTCTGAGAAAAAAGTCAGAATTCTGATTTTAATGTGAGCATTCTCAGAAAAAAGTTAGTGTTCCGAGTTTAATGTCAGAATTCTGAGGATAAGTCAGACTTTAAAGTCAGAATTCTGGGGGAGGGGGGGGGGGTCAGCATACTGTTACATGTAACATCATTGATGATGTCACTGATGATATTACCAATGTTGTACCGGAATTTGAATGTCTGGGGTCCCTAGAATTTTGTGAGTCAAAGTGGGATCACAAGCTAAAAAAAGGTTGGGAAACCCTGCACTGTGTGGTGTTCAACCTGTGGAATCTTGAACGTTACATTGCCGAGTTAGTAAGAACATTTGAAATCATATTTTGTATGGCACCTGCACTACAGTACACAAAATGAATAATCCCTTCAATTCAGTGAAGTCTTCTCTGCCCAAAGTGGATATAAGTTTACTGAGCAAAATGAACAAGACCATTGAAAGATATGCTTCTTTCACTGTTAATTGAATAAAAATAAACACACATACAGCATTTTCATATACACATATAGAATAGGCAAGTAGCAAGAAGACGTCCACTCAATTTGAAAGGAAACAAAATCATAAAATAAGGTAATTGAATGCAAGTTAGTAAAAGTGAGTTTCAGTTGGCTCTAAAAAGAAGATGGTGTAACATGAACTAAGTAACGGTTTCAAAGGTTAATCACCCTGATTGCAAAGCTTTGATCACCTTTAGTCTTTAATCTGGCCTTTGGAACGATCAAGAGTTTTGCCTACTGATCTATGACTGCTTTTATGCACATGAAGAGATAGCAAGTCTGAAATATAAACCGGAGACAGGACATTTATTGCTTTCAAAGTAATAATAAATAAATAATACCCAATATTATTTATTTGTTTATTATTATTTTTCAATCTCTGGATTCAGGGTTTTGGACCGAGTCGTTTGTGCCAATAAATATTGAAGGAACTGTCCAAGATGAGACAGAAAGGAAAAGAAAAAATGTGGGTGATTTTAAAAGGGGGATTTTCCCTCAACCAAAAGCCCTAAGCTGCTGGTCACTACAGTAAATGAGCAGGAATGTTTGGAGATGTGGAGACTGTTCCTGGGAAGTGTTTCATGGCAGACTGCCCGTCCCTCAGCTGTGCCTAATCCCCATGCAGACCCTCCTCTGGAGAGGTGGTCCCTGGGCCCTCCACAGGGGGTTCCCATTTTGTGATCTATCCCAGTGCTTCCTAACCACCGGGCCGCGGACCGGTACCGGGCCGCAACGCATTTGGTACCAGGCCGCTATGTTTCAACTACCACACAGCCTAAAATATTATAGCCTATGTTTATTTTTTATTATTTCTTTATTATTATTATTAAAATGGACAACCGGTCCGCAACTTTTTTTTCCATCTATCTACCGGTCCGCGGCACAAAAAAGGTTGGGAACCCCTGATCTATCCTGACTAGGCCAGCTCCTTTTGGGCTGTATTGAACTCAGTCCAGAGGGCTCATGATTATTGGATTTATGGGTTTGGTCCTTTAGCAAATAGCTCCTGCAAACATTTTCACTTAAGTCTTACCCTCTTGGTTTTGATTAATAATTGAATTCATAAAAGTATATTTTAATTGTGTCCGCTTCTTACTGAGAAGAAACTTAATGGCATGGGAAATCCTCCCACAGAACATACAGTTCATACTCTACTTTTACGTTCTACAAATACAATCTTATTTCTTGATTGATGAAATGACAAAAATTGTGTTTACAAAGTAGGCTAGTAACTTTAAAAAAGGAGTAACTTTTTTCTATTTTTCTTATCTTTTCTAAATACACGCTACATAAAATCAATATTGTGTTTGTCCCCAGTACCGAGCCTGGTTACGGACCACTTTCCGTCCCGCTCCATTTAAGGACCAGGAGCAGGTTGGAGCCCTGCTGAGCCAGTACACAGAGCAACAGGAGAGCCAGAGGAGAGGAGCGGACCACCGCTGGATCAACCAGGCTGTCTGCTCTCTGCCCTGCGACCCCCAGAATCCTGAGGACGACGACGACAGCTGAGCCACAGCTGTCTGATCCTGCCAACCTCCAGTCCAAACCTGTCAATGGCAGTGGCTATTATTCTGTGTCCAATTCCAAATCAACACCAAAGTTAGATCCAATTTCAAGGCTTTTGTATAAATCTGAAAGGATAGGATTAAATGAATGCCCTCTAAAAGTGCAAAGTGTTTTTGAATACTCCTAGTCTGTCTTTAAAGGGACAGCTCACCCTAAAATACAAAATACATATTTTTTCTCTCACCTGTAGTGCTATTTATCCATCTATATCTTTTTGGGATAGTTGCCTGAGTTTTGGAGATATCGGCCGCAGAGATGTCTGCCTTCTCTTCAATACAATGGAACTGGATGGCACTCGGCTTGTAGTGCTCGAAGAACCAAAAAAATACATTTGAAAAACTCAACAGCATTGTCTCCAGAAATCATGACCCGGTTACTCAAGATAATGCACAGACTTTGTTGTGAGCAGTTTCATGTAGGAACTATTTTCTTTTGCAGTCTCATGTAGGAACTAGCTAGCAGCTAGCGGGTGTAATTTGGTCAGAAGAAAATAGTTCCTCCATGAAACTGCTCATAGCAAGGTCTGTGGATTATCATGAGTAATGGGGTCATGATTTCTGGAAAGAGACATTGCTGTTGAGTTTAACAAATGTATTTCTTTGGCACTTTGAGCACCACAAGCCGAGTGCCATCCAGTTCCATTGTATTGGAGAGAAGGCAGAAACTCGAGTCTGCGGCCGATATCTATATATATCGATGATGGATAAATAGCACTACAGGTGAGAGGGAATATATGCATTTTGGATTTTAGGGTGAGCTGTTCCTTTAAGCGATGGAGGTTGATTTAGAATTGGGCTACAGGCTCTCCACTACCAGTTGCCTATGGTTTGAGTACACCCACAGCAGGAGCACTGGTGCTCACTGACGCCTTACTATACACACCTCGGCACCTTAGCCACAACCAATAGGTTTCACTTGTTCTTCCATCTCAACCTTTATACCTGCAAAGTTCAGCTCAGTAACCATAAAAAGGTGACTGATTTAGCTTAAGCAATAATACAGTTGGCTGAACTGACAAGATGTAGGAAATGTGGCTGATTGAAGCAAACAGCGTTGTCATACACATGTCTAACTACACATGAAGGATCTCTCCAGTCCAAATGCTAAGAAGTCTTCCTGATTTTACTGAAACTCTAATTTATCTTTTATTTGTGGAAGAAGCAAGCTGATTTTTTTTGGTGAATTTGTGTCAAATGCAGTGGTACAGTTCAGTGTTCTGAGAGTGTATTTGTTTGTTTTTCTTATATAAAAATGCACACTGTCAAAAATACGGAAATGTCAATAAATATAAATGAACCGCCAATGAAACCAAAGCTACATTGTGTAATTGAAGTTGATTCCTAATTTCTGCAAGACAAACACTTGAGTGTGCTAAATCAATCTCCTGCTACCACACAGGTGAGCTTCTTGCTCCCACACAGGTGAGCTTCCTCCACAGATCATGGCTGAAACCCAGAGTGGAGCATGTGACTTCACCACAGCATCCACTTTTTAATTTCGAAATGAGACATTTTAGTCTGACCGCCCAAAGCTTCGTCTCATTTGTGATGTGGCCCCAACCTGCATGTAAAAAAAAGTAGCTGTATAACAGATGGATCGAAAGCATCATTGGAGCAATGACACTATTTGACTGCAAGCTTTTACAAAGACTATGTCAGAATTTAGAATTATTTTATAAAGTACGTTTGCACATATGAGGAAATTGACTTGGTGTAGTTGGTGCAAAAGTTACATAAGACAACAAATAGAAATGGGGATACATTTACAACACAAGATGTACACAGAGTATTAACAGCCAAGTGTGGCAAAGTGACAGGTACAAGTAGAAAGTTGGCAAAAGTACAGTTAGCAAATTAAAGACACTACTTTATAGCAGAACATATTAACAGGTTACATGCATGGATTGCATTGTATTGCACATGTTAACTGTGTGGGGAGGTACAAGAGCAGGCTTTTTCTGTGTTGAGTTTGCATGTTCTCCACACTTTACAGGGTTCCTATACACAAGTATGGAAAACCACATCTTTTTTACTTGTTGCATGTTTTCAGGAAGAAGCAATTGCGGCGACCAATCAAATGAGTTCGGGGGCGGAGTTTTCCCAGCCCATACTAGGAAGAAATGTTGGTCCAGGAACAACAGTGTTAATTGGTGAAATCGGGTGAAATCAGTTCGTGCCCTAATGCATGCTGGGAAAAGCTGAAAAGATAAAGAGGTAGATGAATTTATGGTTAGACCATAGATATTATATTACTATAGATTAATATATCTTTACAATAAGTTTGGAAATTCTAATGAATAGTTACGGTTTTCTTTGACTAAGATGAGATGAAAATACTTAGACACTTGGTCGATGAAAACTTGACTAAATAAAATCAGGATGAGGTTGACTAAGAGCTTAAAGGAGAATTTCGTTTTTTTTCAACCTGGACCCTATCTTCCACACTATATGTGTCTAAGGGACTCATCGTGACATATTTCTTTCAAATTGGTCGAGTACTCACCGAGATAGCCTTGTTTACAGCTCGAGCAATGTGCCCAAACAACTATCAGTGTAACTACACAGGGCAATCCCGCACCGCATCGTCAATACACGTTCGCTAATAAAACTGCTTGTTTTGCCGTCTGCGAGAAGGCTTAAGTGGATTATAGCTCACTCGGATAAACATGTGAATGTTGTGTCATATGCGAAGGTGCAAAGAGATCCAGACATGTCATATACTGAGTCTAGAGCAGTTTTTCAAAAAGTTATTTTTACGCCTAGCGGCAGCACAACAGAACAAATAAAACATACTTCCGATGTCAGTAAAATTTCAGCTCTTTGTGGTTTTCTGTCTCATAACCCTCAGCTCATGTCTCTGCAGAGGTCAGGGGGGGAGAACATCCCCCCCCTTAGATCCAGGCAGTGCCAGCTGAACGGGAATCGAACCCACAACCTCTGGCCCCGGTGTCCCTGTGTGTATTATTCCTTCACACCACCAACTGCCCTTCACACTCACAGCTCTTCTCCGGGCGCTCTTGTCTCTTCTCTCTGCCTGTCACCATTCAAAACTGACTGAGGCTCGAACCCACGACCGCAAAAGTGGCTGAGGTCTCAATATTGCCAGGCAGCAAGCCTACTCTCTGTGCCACCAAGTCAGACTGATTGAATGAGGTTTTCTCAGGGCTTTAAATGACTCTTTCCTCTGGCTGTCGACATTCAAAACTGACTGAGGATCAAACCCACAACCTCAAAAGTCACTGAGGCTCAAACCCACAAGCTCCAAACTGCTAGACAGCAATCCAACTCTCTGAGCTAGTGGGTCATAGAAGGGACCTTTTAAGTTGCATAGTATTTGAATTATATTAATATGACGTGAGTTTCTATTCGCCTTGCACAGAAAACCTTTTACTTTTATACTTGAGTACATTTCAGAGCCTGTACTTTTTTCCTTTTACTTGAGTAATTAAGTTGAATCAGTACTTCTGCTTTACCAGTCTTTTTTTTACACAAATAACTGTACTTACAGTTAATAAGGGTTAGGGTTAGGGGCATATAAGTTCCCAAAGTATAAGGAGAGAGGTTAGGGGCATATAAGTATGATAAGTATAAGTATTCGAAGTATTTATAACTTTTCTTGTTGATTTAATGATTGTTTTGCACCTGCTGTTCACGTTTGAGATACGTCTGGCTCACCTGGAAAGAAGGTGGGAGCAGCTGAGTACAGTCAGCCAATCAGAGGCAGAGAGGGGTGGGTCATGCATTCACCTAGCCTTCGCCATCATGGGAAAAAAATATTGCGCAAAACCCACGTGACAAAATGACAGGAAGTGAGTTGAAGTTGGGCCATCTTGCTTGAAATCCCATCATCTTTGGTTAGACCCACTGAGGGATGAAAGTGTGCAGGAGCATCATGTGAGGTATAAATCGACATTATACAACAGGTAGTTCCGGCCGGGCAAATTTGATTGGACAAGAGGGATCCTACCAGTGCCAATAATTCATGATAACGCACCGGCACTGCACTGTGTGTAGATCACTCTGCTTCACAGCTGCCCTAATCAACAAAACGCTTCACAGCTGTAGAGTAGACAGTAGTAAAGTAGACAGCCTGCAGTTACTTAGGCTGATTAGGCTACATTTTCGGCAAAGCAGAAAGCTGAGGGAACTATTTTTGTTGGCGGAGGAATAAATAGAGAAATCATATATTTTCTCAGCTTTTTGTCATTTTTTTAATCAGCTTTGTTTAATAGAACTGTTGTATAAAAGCAATATCACACTCGAGGTCGTGCTGTTGTTGTCTAATATCGGCACTGCTGTGATTATCTTTGGCACTCGGCCTGCGGCCTCGTGCCTACGACCGAATCACAGCAGTGCCGATATTAGCCAACAACAGCACTCCCTCTCGTGTGATATTGCTTAATTGAATCCTTTATGAGGCTGTAACATTGCACCTCCTAGCTCCCAATGTTGTTGCTTTTCTTTCTTTTAATTTGTTTTTTGGTAACACTTTACAATAACGTACACAAATAATGTAGTTGTTACTAGTAAACTAATCAATAATAGTTAATGAGTAGTTAATGAATAATTCGTCATTAGTCAATCACTAGTTAATCATAGTTAATGAGTAGGTAGTCATTAGTTAATGATTAGTATCTAAGTTCCTGAGTAGAGTACTTAATCATTACTTGATTACTAAATGTCAGCTCCTGAATATAGTAGTTAATAATTAGTTAATGATTAGTCGGTCAGTTCCATGAGTAGAGTAATTAACCGTTCATTAATGATTAATAAATGTCAGTTTGTGAATATAGTAGTTAATCATTAGTTAAGGTCACATTGTGAGTATAGTAGTTAATCATTAGTTCATGATTAGTTGTTAGTTCCTTAGTAGAGTAATTACTCATTAGTCAATGGTCAGTTTGTGAGTATAGTAGTTAATTGTTAGTTACTCATTACTTAATTATTACCTGTCCATTAGTTACTCTTTTTGTGTACCCTATTGTAAAGTGGTGCATCATACTCAGTAGTTTATGAGTACTGAATCATTACATGTCCATTAGTTACTCTTTTTGTGTACCCTAATATAAAATGAAACATCATTATACGTAATAAATTCAAGACTTGTTCCAGGTGAGATTTGAACCCTCAGCCCGAAAGTGTGTAAGTCTAGTTCTCTACCAACTGAGCTAACCAGCCTGTTAAGTGTTTCTGAGGTCACGTCAGGACAGAAAGTAATTCAGCACAGAAATAGAAGTGAAATTAAAAGGGACTTTTTCTATCACACTGACTATTGCATAGAGCAGTGGTTTTCAAAAAGTCGGGGGCCGCCAGGGGGGCCTAGGGGGGCCTCAGCAAATTAATAGAAAAGCCCCTCCCCCCTAAATAAACAAAAAATATAAAACTAAACTAAAACAAAAAAATGTCTTTATGGGGAAGGAAATGACTCAGTTGTATTTGTTAATACTACAGTATAATAAGTAAAAATATATTTTTATTATATGTTATAATTATATTTAGTGTAGTATTGAGGGAGGGAGGGAGGAGTTTCTTCCCGCAGGCCACGAGACTCCTTAACATACACAAATAGTGTAATAGCTGTACTGTACCGTACTGTAGCTGCTACCATTATGTATGTCTAATGTTTCATTGTATGTTTAATTAGGTATACACTATTTGCACCTGTGCAAACAGAACGTCGACTATGTTTAAGTATGTCTAAAGTATGCACATGCCATGTGCACCTATGTGCAGTGAATATGCCACTGTCTCTGACTTGTCTTATCACTCTACTGCCTTATTGCTTGTTGTGTCTCTTGTTGTTTTCCTGCACTCATATGCCCTGTTATATTTTGTACTATGTTGTAAACGGAGTCCACAGCACAAGAATTTCACACGTGATACTTGTACTACGGAGTGACAATAAAATAATCTTGAATCTTGAATTAATAAATTTAATTGAATCCTTTCCTTCCACATAAAAATCATATTTGCCATGCCCATGTGTCTAATTGTCTGCCAGTCAAAACATCATCACATTCATTGTCATTTCCCTAGTGTGGGTAATATCCTGCAACAATGTTTATAATGGAAAACAGGAATATTGAATATGAAGAAATATTGAATATGAAGAAGTGAGAAAAGATTTGAGATATAAATGTAATTATTAGGTTATTACATAAATAAAAGTATGGAAATATATTCTGCGGTTGTATGGATGTGCTTTTTGACATTTTCAATAGTATTGTCAATGGGTTTTTAAAGACATCTTGCAATAGGGGGGCTGCGGCCAAAGGCTAATTGCTATTTGGGGGGCCTTGGCATGGAAAAGTTTGGGAACCCCTGTCATAGAGAATAGAATAGAATAGAATAGAATAGAACAATTAGCTTCTTCGATATTAGTGAAATGGTTTGCTTCTTAGTTGTGGAGATAGGAACTTGTGAACTGTTCAATCATGTTCATGTCCCTTGCAAAAACAATAATGCTAATAGCCCAGAGCTTTTCAAAGTGCAAGGCGGGTCTCGCCAGGGGGGCTCCAAACAGTTTCAGGGGAGGCTCAGTGAATGGAAGTGAAAAAATATTAGGCCTGCATTAGTTATTAAATTAGTTATCAAAAGGAGATCTACAGTAGTTTTGGTGAATTTCCCAGAATTGAACGCGGGGGGTTCCTTTTGGCAAGCTTTGTCTGGGGGGAGGCCCACAGTCTCAATCTTTGAAAACAACTGCTACAGCCTACATTGATTATTTAATAGATTGTAGATTGTAATAGTTTCAAACAATAAGCCTACATACTAGCCTACATCACAGCAAACTATAGACTATAGGAATATTAGGCTATATAATATATAATGTTATACCACCGTGGATAATATGAACTATATATGGCAATATTAACTTTCCTTTGGGGTTGTATGATTGTATTATTACACAAACTGACATCACCTTGAGTGGTTCATGATTGTTCAGTGGGTCCACGAGGGGATTCCAACAGTTCCAGGGGGTCTGCAGCAAACTAATGAAGTGTTAACCTCACCATCATAATTTACAGTGACACAATTAGAGAAGAATGACTATTTTGATCATAGATGCACAGTTTGTTATCTCTGTACCCAATCAGATCCATTTAGCCTATAGGCTATATTTCACTGCCACTGCCTCACAAATCCCATTATGGGATGACACGCATGTCCACTAAAATACTCTCAGATTTGGGTCTGAGAGAATCTCATCAAAGTGTGTGTGTGTGTGTGTGTGTGTGTGTGTGTGTGTGTGTGTGTGTGTGTGTGTGTGTGTGTGCGTGCGTGCGTGTGTGTAGGTGTAGACGGGGGTCCTACGTAGGCTACCTGGCTGCATGACAGGTTTATAATCACCATCACTGCATCAGTGCCTGCCTGGAAATTGCGCGTTGCCTTTATGTGGAGAGGAGAAATCCCCTGCACCCTTATTCAATGGTAGACGTCTGCAGTTTGGCGTGGGCAGCAGCTTCTACAGCCATAACTTCTGTCAGGTGATTTCTTGTAAATGCCCGGTGTTAGGAGAACACGACATCCGGGTAGGGCGGGTCTAGTGACTCCTTAATCAACTCATTGGTCAGAATTGGTCCAATCCTGTTCCAGCAAAGCTCCATTCAGTGTTACGGGGGATTGAGGGGGAGATCATAAACTTCTCACGTCTGTGTGAGGAGAGCTCACTTGATCAATGCGAGAAGAGCAGTCGTCATCTAGGCTCCTGCCTTTCAGGATAAACTTTGTTGACACGATACGGGGCCAAGACCTTCATATCAAAGTGAGTGGCTTTAGGTTTTTAGCGGCATGTTTGATTAGGCTATGACTAACTTTTTTTTCTATTGCTATTCCAACTTCTTTGCTAAATTTATGATATTAATTGTGCCTTGATCCGAGCTGAACGTCGCAAATAATGTCGTAAATAGTGTGTGTCATTTTTGGATTTATATCACCCGCGTGTAGTTGCTTTTGAACGAAACATGTTTTTGTGCTTGCAGATGTCTAACACGGGAGGTCGCAGGCTGAAGCAGTGGCTGATGGAGCAGATCCACAGCGGTCAGTACCCCGGGCTGCAGTGGGAGGATGACAGCCACACGCTGTTCCGCATCCCCTGGAAACACGCCGGGAAGCAGGACTATAACCAAGAAGTAGACGCATCCATTTTTAAGGTTAGATAATACGATTTTTAAGGTTAGATATAAGTTATTTTTATGTTTTTATTAAAAAAAAAAATGTAACCAAAGAAGCCTTTCATTGACTTAATAATGTCATTAAAAGTCTTGGTGGTTTAGTCTAGTTCTTCTTCCAACTCTGGTTCAGTAAGCAAGAAGGTAGGTTATGCATTAAGTCTAAATAGCCTTTCTTTCTTTCTCTTTCTTTCTTTCTTTCCTTTTCTTTCTTACATACTCATTTGCTCGCTCGCTCGCTTTATGTCTACTTCAAAGGAAAGATGTGGAGTTAGGGGGGGAAATAGAATCAGTTTCATGTTTCTCTTGAAACCACAACTGACTGTCACTAGAACAAAAGCATGTGCCTTGAATAGGTGATGATCAGGGTGCAGCAGCAGCAGCAGCAGCAGCATGGTGAACAAACTAACGCTGGCTTTGTGTGTGTGTGTCTTTCTGCAGGCCTGGGCTGTGTTTAAAGGCAAGTTTAAAGAAGGGGACAAGGCTGAGCCTGCGACATGGAAGACCAGGCTGCGCTGCGCCCTCAACAAGAGCCCCGACTTTGAGGAGGTGACAGAGAGGTCGCAGCTCGACATCTCGGAGCCCTATAAAGTCTACCGCATTGTGCCTGAGGAGGAGCAGAAAAGTGAGTTTGTGTTAATTATCCAGCTGCTAGAAAAAGTCTAATTTGGCATTCCAACCAAACCATGATGTCTCGAAAAGTCAGCATTGGGTTGATGACATTTTCTTTAAATGTTACATAGTGTATGATAGTGTGTGTATGGTGGTGTAGGATGGATTCCTGTGACCCAGAGGTAATAATCACCCACCACCAGACCTCCCTCAGTAGGCTACCAATGCCGTCCAGAGAGGGCTATGGTAGTGTGGCAGAAAACCACTGCCTCTTGTAACCTCCACACATAGACTAACTTGAAGGGCCACTCAGAGAGTGCAGCCCTCCGCCAAGGCCCGTGCTATTATTGCTTGTTTGTGATTCGGATACGGATCCGCTCCAAAATTTGATGGGTTTGTCCGTGGCACCGTGCTACAGTACACTCGTCCATGAAGTTTCATGAAAATTGGGCCAGTCGTTTTTCCCTGACAGACAAACACAAAAAACATAACCTCCTTGGGCTGAGGTAATAATGCAGACCAATCTCTTAAAAAAGTACGATATAACACAGTTTAATATCATGATATTTGTATGAGATTCGGTGAGATAATGTTGCTGTTCTTTTGCCTTTAGTTTGTAAAAGCGCAGCGATGGCCTTGGCAGCTGCCAGTGATATCACCGACATGGACTGCAGCCCCACAGAAATAGAGGACCTCATCAAAGAGGTGAGAGTGCTACTTTTTTTTAACCTTTTATAAACCTAGTTTTGTACGTGTCTTTCTCTCCAAAAGAAAAAAGTCCCTTTCTCTCGTCTGACTATTTCTCTATGCACTGTATGTGTGCACTGTCTCATCGAGCGTGCATACCCATGACTCTGATCGTGTAACACAGGAAGGGTGTCAAAACGTGCCGTGCTCTCTGAGAACAGCTGTTTGCATCGGGAGGTCAGAAAAAGACTCATTGTATTGTTGTTGTTGTTGTGTCGCAGGAAGACGGCTGTAGCATCCAGCGCAGTCCAGAGTACTGGTCCCAGAGCAGCATCAGTGGTAAGACCCCCTCCCTCCCCATCTTAACACAACAACACACTCTTCTCTGATTTAATTTAGCCACCACACTTGAGCCTGTGTTGTTGTTGTCCCCTTCTTTCTGGGCATTTCTGTGTCCTCAAATAAGACTGTGTTAGTTCCTTCTTTGCGAGAGAGGAGATCTTTATAATGCCCTGGAGTGGGAAAGCTCATTGACATGACCCTGCAGTTGTGGGTGCTAAATACAGGTTGTTTGTGCTTGGCTGCTGAATTATGCAACGGAAAAGTTGACTAACATCCTGTTGAACTTTGCTGACTAAAGTGATTGTTTCTTGGTAAGACCATGCCATGCTAGGAGAACATCGTTTCTGATGATGCGGCGAAATAATGACACGACAGTGTGGTCAGAGGGCTCTTAATCACAGACAGAGTGGCATGTCTTCACCTTTTCCCTTTGTGATTCACAGCCTTCCCACTGCATCAAGACCCCTTACCAGCCGGCTCCTTCAGTTCAGGTACTCATTGATATTATCTAGCAGAGTATTTATCATATATATATATATATATACATATATATATATATATATACACACACACACACACACACACACACACACACACACACACACACACACACACACATACAGTATAAATATACATACATACATATACATATATATATATGTAATTATATAATTATACATATATATATTATGTAATTATATAATTATTTATATATATATGTATATATAATATATATATAATTATATATATATAATATATATTATATATAATTATTTATATATATATATTAGGGGTGTCACGATACACTCAGTTCACGATACGATACGTATCACGATACTGGGTTCACGATAACGATACGATACGATACGATTTTAACAATATTTTTTTAAACTTGAATAATGACAATATATGACTGGAAAAGTAGTATTTTATTTGAAATGCACAAATACAAAACATGCTGTTGTGGGAAATTGTTATTACAATAACAACTAGAAAAAACATGAGATTGGAGATGAGGCTTATCTTGAAATAGAATGAGTTACACCGTCACTTAGATTTACTTTGAACTAAAAGGTTTCTCAGCAGTATAAATTCTCATTATGCATCTTCAGTTTTTCTTCAAACTCAAACAACAAGACTTTTCTTAATCTATTTTTTATGCATCTTCAGTTTTTCCTGTCAAGTAAACAGTTTTGCCAGAAACTCAATTGAATGGTTTCTCTCCTGTATAACTTCTCATGTGTCTCTTCAGAGACTTGTTCAACTGAACTACTTTCCACACATTGAACTTCAACAAACAAAGACGTTTCTTAGTCTATTTTTTGAAAAAAAAAAAAAAAAAAAAAAAATCGATATGAGATTTCATCTCAACGATACATATCGTGACGTTTTACTATCGCGAAATTTCGTGGGACGATATATTGTGACACCCCTAATATATATATATAAATACTGATAATAATATAATGTGTGTGTGTGTGTGTGAGCGTGTGTGTGCGTGCACATGTATATACTGTATATCATATTAAGCAAGTTTAGAAGAATATAACAATATAACAAACATCAGTTTTAGGATCACTAAATGTTTATAATTTGTTAGAAAACTATACCTGTTCAGGGCACTTTTAGGGTGATTTTCTCTGAATGTTGCTTTTAGGAGTACGAACATTAAAATAAGCATAATCTTCCTCAATTATTTTCAGATTTCAATGTAGGACACATCATTTGAAAGCTGACAATCTACACTTTCATTATTCGTAGAAACTGAAAAATGGCATTGGCCAACTGCTTACCCAACACACCAGTCAGTCCCTGTCACAAATCTACATATAAAGTAACTGGTATGAAACTCACCAGGTTTTCTTTCTTCCAGCATTTTCCCAAATGATGATCAGCTTCTACTATGGCGGGAAGCTGATGCAGAACACATTGTCTACGCACCCTGAGGGCTGCCGGGTCTCCCCGGGCCAGCAGCATCTGGTGCGCGGCGCCCTCTACAGTTCGGACAGCATGCAGACCGTCCAGTTCCCCCCCGCCGAGCTCATTGACAATGAGCGCCAGCGCCACGTCACACGCAAGCTCCTGGGGCACCTGGAGAGGGGCGTGTTGGTCCGCGCCAATCGAGAGGGCATCTTCATCAAGAGGCTGTGCCAGAGCCGGGTGTTCTGGAGCGGGCTGGGGGAGGTGGGCCCGCAGTACAGCACCGTGCCGTACAAGCTTGAGAGGGATGCTGTGGTGAAGATTTTCGACACCGGGCGGTTCCTGCAAGGTGAGCCTCCATGTTTACTCGTAGCTTTTGAGAGTTCAAAAGAACTTCCAAAAACACAGCAGACATACACCAGAGCCGTGTATATAGAAGAGTCGCGACATCTCCATTCACTCCAATGGACCAGTTTTTTTTACTCTAAAGAGCTCCAGGAAGCAAGATCCTGGATTAAGCAACACTGTCGAGTTGCAGCAAAATGGACAGTTTGTGTTGTACTTTGAAAGGTTTTTCTTTTTTTAGAATCAAATTGTACATTATCAGCTTTATTTTAGCATTCAAATGTAGCGCGAGACCCCTTCCTGGCTGTTCATTGGCTAATGAGTCACGCATTTTGGTCCTCCGCTGATGCCACTCTCTAGAGGACACTAACATACACGAAACACTTGAAGCAAGTTACTGATGGCTGATTGGTCACGTGTAAAGCCTAGTTTCCTGCATGGTAAACAGCTCTTCCCCTGTGCATGTCCCAGCTCTGCAGCTATACCAGGAGGGTCAGTTCCCTCTCCCGGACCCCACTGTCACTCTGTGCTTTGGAGAGGAGCTCCATGACCTCAACAGTGCCAAGAGCAAACTCATCATTGTCCAGGTAAGACAAGGTAACATTCATAGATCACTAACACGTGTCTTACCATAATATCTTCATTTAGTGGTTAACTGTCTTTGCAATGTGGAATTTAGAGTCATACTACAAATATGTCTACCAAAAAATGAATAGACTTCCCCTGACAAACTCTTGACCGAAGATGCATGTTGATCAAAGTGTCTCTGTCTGTCTGTCTGTGGCAGATCACAGTTGTGAACTGTCAGCAGCTGCTGGAGGCAGTGAACATGCGGCGTCCCCAGCCTTACAGCGACAGCCCCACGCTGGACGTCTCCGATGAGGTGGCCAGCGACCAGATGGCACGCATCTACCAGGACCTGTGCAGCTACAGCGCCCCCCAGAGGACAGCCAGCTACAGGGACAACGTGCCCATCACTGCCTAACAGACCTGACAGCGGCTCTGTAGCGTGCACACTGAATGTACACAATATTAGGGGGCACACGAAGTACACTGAGGAGGTGAATCCAGGTAACAGCCATGATCACTTATCCACTCCGCTTATTAAACCTGCACCAATCACAAAAGACATGTAGATTAAGACGGGTTCAAGAAGGATTGTAAAGCTGCGAGACAATTGAGGTGCAAAAAAAAGGAACTGCAAATCGACATCAGGAAGATGTCCCTAATATCTTGGACATTGTGTGTTATGTACAGCGCAATACAGTCCTGTGTAACCTCTCCTTTGTTATTGTTACAACGGAGAGTTATCATCAAGCTCAAGAGACAATGTAGCAAACAACAGGACTCAATGTGAAATATTACACATATCTATAGTTTTGTAAGGTGGTGCATGGAAGACATTCATCCACTTTAGCTTTGTAAATCTGGTGTCCTTTTTTCATTTTCAGTGGGGGGGGGGGGATCTATAGTGTGTTCCTAATGAATGTCTAAAACATGTTATATGACTACTATTACAAATGATTGGGTTCTCAAAACTGAACGTTAGCTTTGACAGGTAACATCTATACTTTTATTTGTTATTGATTTTTGCATTGTAAAATGGACATTTGGATAAACAGAGAAAATAGGCAAACATTTTTACATTATATTTTTCTATTTTGTAGCATAAATAAACACATCTTTATATAAGAGTTGATAAGGTATACGTTACAGATAGGTTTTACTATCTATACCGCCCAGTGTTTTACTTGTTATGTCAGATTTAAATAAACTACATTTCTACTTCATAAAACCATGTTGTTTCTTTGATTTGATTTTGATGGTGGAATAATTAAAACCCCTACAGAGGGCACTGCTAAATTGAGCTGATGGGCACAGGTTCAAGACAAAGGGACATGCAAGTAGAATAGAAGATTCGCAACATGCAAGATACCCGCTGAATAAGTGTCCAAATGTTCATGTCATTCTGGCCAATACTCCACTTCTGTTATAGCATTTCAGTCTGGAGGAATATGGAATATCTTTCAATAATCTATGATTTAGCTGCTAAATTGTCAAATACCGCCGTCTGCTTGCTACCCAGGCACTTACAGTATATGTACAGTATGTACTTAACCTAACTAACTTAACCCAACTAACTATCCGGTGTGCACAACATTGTCAGACTAAACTCCGGCTGACACCCCAAAAACCTACAATCCGCTACAGAAAAATGTATATTGTTTGTTTATTAACTGGCCGCTGGCCTTCTATCATTTCACGAAAGTGGCCCCCGGGCAAAGCAAGTTGAGTATCCCTGCTCTAGGGGACTTCATAGTTTCTGTATTATAACGTTTTCCTATTAAATCGATCGGGACATTTTCATTTAAGAAAGCACCGTTCTTTCCTGTCTTCAGGGACAGCATTTCCCCTCGCAGTTTATAAGGAACTTACTCTCCCACTTTCGAGACTGCCAATGAATGAGTGCTATTTAACACATTGGCTTGACTTGGGAATGATGAAACTAAAACATGAAACCAAAATAGGGATCTTCGAGTGCCTACCTATCTTCGAGGAAACTCTGACCTCCTCTGCATGAGTAAGAGATGAATGGAGAGAGGAGAGGAAGAGAGGTGACCGATTGCTGCCAAGTTGGATGATTCACAGAGGGACGACGTCCCTGCAACTGCATCTCAAGTAGGACAGAAGACCGGTTGAGAAACACAACAAGGGGCTGAGATGGCAAAGGCATCTCTCAACCTGTCAGCTCACACCTGACACCTCAAACTGGGTCACAGCAGGCTGTGGTACCTGCAGCCGGGAAGTGCGTGTTCAGATGCAAACCATTGAGTACACGCACGCACACACGTGTGCACGTACGTACGTACACAAACACTCTCAGTTCCCCAATACTACTACAAAAAAAACAAGGATTTTTCAATGGTCATTTTTGTGGTTGTATTCTGTCAGACATCGAAATTTCACCACACATACGTGCAAAATTCAAACCAAATACATTTATATACAGTATTTTAAAAAAATACATAAAAAATACATACAAATATATATTTATCTCAAATGGAACAAGTAGCAGAGCCACAGGGGTTTAGAGTCAGAGGTTTACTGTAATGAACAAAACATTGTAATTCATTCTGTAATGACTCAATAACCCAGCAATCACAGAATGACTGAGTCTGGTGAGCGAGACTACAAGATGACTGACACATCTTCATGTCATGTGCCCCTCAGATGACAGCTCAAATTAGTGTTCAATGGTTCACTAGGTAAAAGCACAGGTGGAAATGTGTGTGTGGGTGTGTGTGTGTGTGTGTGAGAGAGAGAGAGAGAGAGAGTGTGTGTGTGTGTGTGTGTGTGTGTGTGTGTGTGCGCGCGCGCGCGCGCGCGAGCGCGTGTTTGTGTGTGTATGCGTGTGTGTGTGTGTGTGTACGTGCATGTTTGTTTGTGTGTGTGTGTGTGTGCATGTGCGTGTGCGAGTGTGTGTGCGCGCGCACGTGTTTGTGTGTGTGTGTGTGTTTGTGGGGGAGTTCTCTTGATGTTCCACAGAACAGGAACTTTCTTCAGAAACTGTCACAGGAAACCCAGTCTAAACCCCCCCCCCCCCCCCCCCACCACCAGATAGAGTGGATGAATATAACACGCTGTATTCCTTAATGTCAGCATCAAACATCGTGTGATGAAACATTTGTGTGATGTTCTCAAGGACAATGGACACAGGAGTGATGATAGCCCTACCTCATCATTGCCTCAGACTCGGTAGACTCAGTCTCTCTATAGACATATATCTGTATATATCAGGCAAGACAATTGCTGAATTTGCAGAATGTAACAATTGCTGAGGTTGAAAGTAGGTTCTATGTCAGTGCAGTGCAGTTCTATATATTGAGCATTGAGGCTGGCAAAACAGTAGGCCTAATGAAATCTACTGTATCTTAAAACTCTTACATCCCATGGTGCTTTGAATGAAAAAGATCTAAATCCTGGGACAACTAGGAATGTTTTTTGGCACACAGCAAAACAGAATCCTATAATTCTGTAAGATAAATCTGGATTTCGTTCTTTACGGTTCTGTCTGACTGTTTACCATGACAGACATACTTGTGTTTCTGATATGTTTAACAAAGGCATTCACCAAAGACTATGAATATCATCAGTCAAAGCAGAGTTTCTCAGTCGCTCGCAGACTGCAATGCAGAACATCTCTGCAAACAGAGTCTTTTCTTTTGCAGCAATCATGTCTGCAGTGTGGTCCTCTGCATGTTGCAACACCACTCTGTGGCGTCTGAGGCTTCACCACAATAAACCATTAGAGACGAGCAATGTATAGGACTGCTGTTTGGACTGCTATGTAACCATGACTGCCCCTCTGTTCCACAACATATCTGTTGTGTTACGCACCATTACGGAGAAACAGCTTGTTTCATCAAAAACCCAGCAATTTGCGGAAATTAAAACCAAAAAGCGGAATAACGATATTGTACGCCTTTCCCGGATTCAATGAATTTCGTTATTTCTTTTTGTTTTGTTTCCCGATTTGCCTGCATTGCTGACTCTTCAGTTCTTTCATCAAGCTGTGTCTGAAGATGGCTGCAGACTCAGCACTGACCTTACATCTCCATCTAAACTGCTGCCATGCTCCACAGATCTACTGCTCCATGTCAGTTTAGTTATAGGCATTTGACATTCAGAAGTTACATAGAACTTCTAACTGGAAAGACGTTCAGATCTGTGAATGTTTGAAACATCTTTACACCACACAGATGCTCAGGTAAAGATTGATAACAAAGCTTGTTGTTGTTGTTGTAGCAGTATTTTATGTCTTTTTCTTTATTTGCATGACAGTGTTATTGCATCAGGCGTGCACATTATTGGCAGTCTTTGAATAGGCCTTCACGCACTGGAAATGCCCCTGTGGAAAGTTGTGATTTGTGTTAGGCAACCAGTAGTGTTGGTGAGGAGGCGTGTCTCTGGGGAGAGTCATGGTTAGACACCATGTGGCTGAGATGAGAATAGGCGTCCAGAGAGGAACTGGGAGAGTGCTCACACTGCTGTCAGTGAAGAGACAGGTGGACATGGGAACCCACATCCTGGGAAAAAGCCACCTAACCACACATGTATATAACCCCCCCCCCACACATACACACACACACACACACACACACACACACACACACACACACACACACACACACACAACACATAGCATGGTAGCCAGTGATCAAGGATCATATCCTCTAATCAGTATCAGTTCATGTCCTTCGAACCAAAATCCCCAACGGTGCCCCTCTGGGGAGGCCTCTGCAGAGTACAGTAATGGTGCTCCTCTGGGAGGCCTCTGCAGAGTACAGTAATGGTGCCTCTCTGGGAGGCCTCTACAGAGTACAGTAATGGTGCTCCTCTGGGAGGCCTCTACAGAGTAAAGTAATGGTGCCTCTCTGGGAGGCCTCTACAGAGTACAGTAATGGTGCCTCTCTGGGAGGCCTCTACAGAGTACAGTAATGGTGCCTCTCTGGGAGGCCTCTACAGAGTACAGTAATGGTGCTCCTCTGGGAGGCCTCTACAGAGTAAAGTAATGGTGCCTCTCTGGGAGGCCTCTGCAGAGTACAGTAATGGTTCTCCTCTGGGAGGCCTCTACAGAGTACAGTAATGGTGCCTCTCTGGGAGGCCTCTGCAGAGTAAAGTAATTGTGCTCCTCTGGGAGGCCTCTGCAGAGTACAGTAATGGTGCTCCTCTGGGAGGCCTCTGCAGAGTAAAGTAACGGTGCTCCTCTGGGAGGCCTCTGCAGAGTACAGTAATGGTGCCTCTCTGGGAGGCCTCTGCAGAGTACAGTAATGGTGCCTCTCTGGGAGGCCTCTACAGAGTACAGTAATGGTGCCCCTCTGGGAGGCCTCTACAGAGTACAGTAATGGTGCTCCTCTGGGAGGCCTCTGCAGAGTAAAGTAATGGTGCCCCTCTGGGAGGCCTCTACAGAGTAAAGTAATGGTGCCCCTCTGGGAGGCCTCTACAGAGTAAAGTAATGGTGCCCCTCTGGGAGGCCTCTACAGAGTACAGTAATGGTGCTCCTCTGGGAGGCCTCTACAGAGTAAAGTAATGGTGCCCCTCTGGGAGGCCTCTACAGAGTAAAGTAATGGTGCTCCTCTGGGAGGCCTCTGCAGAGTACAGTAATGGTGCCTCTCTGGGAGGCCTCTGCAGAGTACAGTAATGGTGCCCCTCTGGGAGGCCTCTACAGAGTAAAGTAATGGTGCCCCTCTGGGAGGCCTCTACAGAGTACAGTAATGTTGTTCCTCTGGGAGGCCTCTACAGAGTACAGTAATGGTGCTCCTCTGGGAGGCCTCTACAGAGTAAAGTAATGGTGCCCCTCTGGGAGGCCTCTACAGAGTAAAGTAATGGTGCTCCTCTGGGAGGCCTCTGCAGAGTACAGTAATGGTGCCTCTCTGGGAGGCCTCTGCAGAGTACAGTAATGGTGCCCCTCTGGGAGGCCTCTACAGAGTACAGTAATGGTGCTCCTCTGGGAGGCCTCTACAGAGTAAAGTAATGGTGCCCCTCTGGGAGGCCTCTACAGAGTACAGTAATGGTGCTCCTCTGGGAGGCCTCTGCAGAGTACAGTAATGGTGCCTCTCTGGGAGGCCTCTACAGAGTACAGTAATGGTGCCTCTCTGGGAGGCCTCTGCAGAGTACAGTAATGGTGCTCCTCTGGGAGGCCTCTGCAGAGTAAAGTAATGGTGCTCCTCTGGGAGGCCTCTGCAGAGTACAGTAACGGTGCCTCTCTGGGAGGCCTCTACAGAGTACAGTAATGGTGCTCCTCTGGGAGGCCTCTGCAGAGTAAAGTAATGGTGCCCCTCTCGGAGGCCTCTCCAGAGTATAGTAATGGTGCTCCTCTGGGAGGCCTCTGCAGAGTACAGTAATGGTGCTCCTCTGGGAGGCCTCTACAGAGTACAGTAATGGTGCCCCTCTGGGAGGCCTCTACAGAGTAAAGTAATGGTGCTCCTCTGGGAGGCCTCTACAGAGTAAAGTAATGGTGCTCCTCTGGGAGGCCTCTGCAGAGTAAAGTAATGGTGCTCCTCTGGGAGGCCTCTGCAGAGTAAAGTAATGGTGCTCCTCTGGGAGGCCTCTACAGAGTAAAGTAATGGTGCCCCTCTGGGAGGCCTCTGCAGAGTAAAGTAATGGTGCCTCTCTGGGAGGCCTCTATAGAGTACAGTAATGGTGCTCCTCTGGGAGGCCTCTACAGAGTACAGTAATGGTGCTCCTCTGGGAGGCCTCTACAGAGTAAAGTAATGGTGCTCCTCTGGGAGGCCTCTACAGAGTACAGTAATGGTGCTCCTCTGGGAGGCCTCTACAGAGTACAGTAATGGTGCCCCTCTGGGAGGCCTCTACAGAGTACAGTAATGGTGCCCCTCTGGGAGGCCTCTACAGAGTACAGTAATGGTGCTCCTCTGGGAGGCCTCTGCAGAGTACAGTAATGGTGCTCCTCTGGGAGGCCTCTACAGAGTACAGTAATGGTGCCCCTCTGGGAGGCCTCTACAGAGTACAGTAATGGTGCTCCTCTGGGAGGCCTCTACAGAGTAAAGTAATGGTGCTCCTCTGGGAGGCCTCTACAGAGTAAAGTAATGGTGCCCCTCTGGGAGGCCTCTACAGAGTAAAGTAATGGTGCTCCTCTGGGAGGCCTCTACAGAGTACAGTAATGGTGCTCCTCTGGGAGGCCTCTGCAGAGTAAAGTAATGGTGCTCCTCTGGGAGGCCTCTACAGAGTACAGTAATGGTGCTCCTCTGGGAGGCCTCTACAGAGTAAAGTAATGGTGCTCCTCTGGGAGGCCTCTACAGAGTAAAGTAATGGTGCCCCTCTGGGAGGCCTCTACAGAGTAAAGTAATGGTGCTCCTCTGGGAGGCCTCTACAGAGTAAAGTAATGGTGCTCCTCTGGGAGGCCTCTGCAGAGTAAAGTAATGGTGCCCCTCTGGGAGGCCTCTGCAGAGTAAAGTAATGGTGCCCCTCTCGGAGGCCTCTACAGAGTAAAGTAATGGTGCTCCTCTGGGAGGCCTCTACAGAGTAAAGTAATGGTGCTCCTCTGGGAGGCCTCTACAGAGTACAGTAATGGTGCCCCTCTGGGAGGCCCACTGTTTTTAACATTTAACCTTCCAAGTTCATGTTTATGTATTATGTTAATTTATCAAAGGCATGCCTCAAAGGCCTTTACAGAGAATACAGAGAATGAGCCTAACTAGATCTTACTGGTCTACTGTAACATAGATATAACAGAATACTGTAACATAAACTTGAGGAATCAAAACAAAGCACAAGACACACAATGCAACCTTCAGAGGCTGTCAAATAGGATCAAATGAAAGCCCAAAGGTTATTTTGGTGGTGACTGTTTGTATTGTATTAGACCCCCACTAATTTCACACTTATTTTCATGTCAGCTTCCAACACGCTTCAGATTAGCATGGACCACAATCATAAACAAATAATGTAGAAGTAAATCTCATGTCAACATTGATCATATAAGAAATAGAGATTTGAAGAAGTGGTTACAACAAGTGTGGATTAGGTTTGAAGTGTAGACAGACAGGAGCCTGGCTCTCTGTGTCACTCTCAGTGGGTGAAGGGACGGCAGCAGAGAATTGCATCAGTGCTGCTATCTCACTGACTAGAGTGATCCCTGACCGCCTGATCGGTCTCTGGACAGGAAGCACAGGAAGGAGCCACGCAAGATGATCCAACACAGCACACAACTTCTGCCCGAAAAGAGGAACAGGCACACCGGGGCCTGCTGTGGAAAAGATGCAGAGGATTCTTGTAAAGCAACTTGTAAAATGTGGTACGTCAATATAGCATGAATGGGATAGGTGCAAAATAAATAAATAATAATAATGAAAACATTTTTTTTTGTTATAATGCCAAATTATGTTTTGAAGTTCAGTGCCTTGAACATTGCAGATTAGATTCCCAGTGAATGCTTCTGGTTCACTGGTTTGTCTGTATTTCAGTGTCATTTGGAAACTCCAGTAAGACTGCTATGGAGCTGATACAAACTTGGATTTACATATTCCAGGATTATGAAATTGTTGCACTGATGCATTTTGACATGATTTGGATTGTAGATCTGGAAACTGAATCTAAAACCATCGAGAAAGCCAGGAGAGTTTGATTGTTTTGCACGTTTAAATGCAGCAACCAGGTGAGAGAATCAAGTGTATTTTTGTCAAGATAATTTAGATTGCTGAGTTTATCTATATTTAATTATATTACATTTCGAATACAAATATATCCAGGCTGGAGAGCTTCAAACCAGACCTTGCAGAGATTAATTAACCTCAGAAATGAAACATCTATGTGGCCCATTAGCACAGAAATACAAGTTGTTACAGATAGCCTGGGCTCGTTCTGCTTCATATTCAAATGAAAGAAAACTTTTAGAAGAGAAGGGGGAGGCATGTCGGGGTGGAGGGGAAGAGCAGGGCGCGGTGTCAGTCCCTGGAGAACCAGAGCCAGGGGACCATGATCACAATACTGACATGCTGTGTGTGTGTGTGTGTGGGTGTGAGTGAAAGGGGATAGATCAGCGGTTCCCAACCTTAGGGTCGCGAGCCTAAGAGGGGTCGCCTGGAATTCAAATAGGGTCGCCTGAAATTTCGACTTTATTTTATTATTATTTCTTACACCACACACAATTTAATACTACCGAAGATGATTAGGATCACTTGCAATTTTTTTGTTTAAGTTCTGAGTTGGAAGTGATGAGTCTGATGACGTCACATTTTTTTGGGTGTTAAAATAAAAACACTGAAACTGGAGCCCATGCAGTGTGCAAGGTTTTTATTCATTTTTTCGCTTTGGAAGTGATAATCTCTACGATTTCAGCTTTGTTCTCTTGGGTGACACCTATGGCGATGAGTGGTAATTGCAGGTGACATCCAAACATTATGTGACATTACTAATGTCACATAATGTCACTATATACTGTAAAGGCTTCCATCAATGGACCATAGCCTCAATCAACATTGTGAGTGACTCTTATTTTTTATTTATTTAGATGAAAATCTTTGAGATCATAACTTTAAATCAGGATTCTGAGAATAAAGTCAACATTCTGAGAATAAAGTCAGAATTCTGAGGTACTGTCAGAATTTTGAGGAAAAACGTTTTGAGATTAAAGTCAGAATTATGTGGGGAAAAGAAGCATACTATCTGACATAACTGACAATGTTACTGATGATATTATCGATGGTGTACCGGAATTTGAATGTCTCGGGTCCCTAGATTTTTGTGACGTCAAAGTAGGGTCACAAGCCAAAAAAGGTTGGGAACCCCTGGGATATACACTAGGTTCTTTAAATCTCTGGTTCACAAGCACACAGAGGCAGTTTCAGGATGAAATAATCAGTTCCAGCCAAGCTGGCTAAACTGGTGCATTTACAGAAATGTTTAATAATGTGCACTGTCCCTGTAATTTTAAACTCAATAAATGAAATGGAAATAAAAGGTAGCAGTCTCTCTTAAAAGGCAGTGCAAAAACAGTGTCTTTATCCAGTTGAAGAGTCACAAAAAGGGGGAATTGTTAAACAGTCTCTTAGGGCCAGGAATGGATTGCCCCATCAATGAGTCTTCCTCCGGGGAGCGTACCTATGTTCCCCGGGTCCTATGTTCCCCGGGTCCTATGTTCCCCGTTTTTCACTAACCTCTCCCAGCCCCCACGCCAAACCTAACCTCCCCCCATGCCTAAACCTAACCTCCCCCAGACCCTAACCCAAAACCTAACCTCTCCCACCCCCACGCCTAAACCTAAGGTCGGCATTGCGGCTTCTATGTTCCCCGGTCCCACAAAAACGGGGAACATAGGACCCGGGGAACATAGGGATGACCCCTTCCTCCGTACGGTCTGTGCTGTTTGTTGCCAGCTTCCCCAGCACTTCCCTCCTGCTCCTTTTCCTCCAGGACAGTGAGCCGATTCAAGACTTTTCCAGTCTGTCTCTTTCTGCTGCAGCTCTCCTCGCCACCTCACTTCTGCCATTTTCTCTGTCACTCTGCCTCCATGCTCCCTTTCAATTGATAGTATTCTGTTACATCACCACACGGCCATTTTGGTAGGAAACCAACAGGTGATTGTGATCAATTAACAGGTGATTACAATCAAGTGACACTTCCAGCCAATGAGCTGTGTGTATTGTTGCGCCATATTGGTAGGAAAAAGGCTTGTGACATCATGGGAATACTATGAATTGTAGCGCCATATTGGTAGGAAAAAGGCTTGTGACATCATCGGAATACTATGAATCCAGCCAAGCTTGCCTGATTGCTTCATCAGGAACAGGTGAGTGATGCTGTATCAGGAACAGATGAGCAATGCTGTGTCACATGGGGGCGGAGTCTGTGTCAATGGGTCTCTGGGAAAATCCTTAAACACAACAAGTGGAATAAAAAGTCATTAAAGACAAACTCAAAATCACACAAGTGAACACAGCAAAACCCTTCTTAGCTTCCCCCTTGTGACATGTGTGTGTGTGTGTGTGTGTGTGTGTGTGTGTGTGTGTGTGTGTGTGTGTGTGTGTGTGTGTGTGTGTGTGTGTGTGCAATGCACCATGGAGGTGCATGTGGGCAGCCAGAAAGGTGAGCGTCACGACTCACGAGAACATGAGGTGTCAGAAGAAGCAAAAGTACCTGAGAAATAAACAAATTAGAGTGAGTTGCAACAGTGTCGGGTTTGACAGATAGAGCGAACATAAATCATAACAAAACCAGAATTTTCATAAATCATAACAAAACCAAAATTTTCAACACATATAGGCTATACAGACAGAAATGTTTTTTTTTCCATTCTATTTTGTCTTAGAAATCTGTGCTCATTCTTACCTCAATGAAAATATTTCAAAAATATTCAACACATACAGACAGAAATATTTTTTTTCCATTCTATTTTGTCTTATAAATCTGTGCTCATTCTTGCCTCTATTTGCATGATATTGTGGGAGTTATTATTTCCAACCCCAATTATTGATTGAGGAACAGGCTCCTTGTGGTTTGAAACCTATTTTCCAGCCACATGGTTTAAGCCTACACACACACGTTGCATTGATTACACAACCTCTTTCTGAGAAGAAGCCACAGAGCAGGTGCTGCTGGGATGGAGATTATTTAAAGTCACTCTAAACTGGTTTCAGTACAGCTGAAGGAGCCTGTGGTCCTAGCTGTCTGGTCACCACGCACCTTGGTAGAAAGTACAGTGACAGTACACACTTCCCTCTTTGAAATGCCAGAATCCAAACATGACCTATAGTCTAGACCTTCACATGACTGAGGTGCTCTTTAAATATTACCTTCCCAGTGAATTTCTCTGTTGATATCTGTATTCCAGTGTAATTTGGAAACTCCATAAGACTGCTTTATTTAGTGCTTGGAACCGGATTTACTGTACAGATTCCAGGATTATGAAATTGTTGCACTGATTGACATGATTTGGATAGTTTGGAAGGAAGCATGGTCATACAAAAAAATGTGTAGATCTGAAAAAATAATCTAGAATCATCAAAATAACTAAATCATCAGAGAAAGTCAGGAGAATTTGTGGTTGATTTGCATGTGTAAAAGCAGCAACCGGAGGGGGGGGGGGTCAAGTGTATTTTTGGCAAGTCATTTGCATATTAGCTTGTTCTACCAACAGTGGGAGAGAAAAGCGCTCTGAAGGTTGTTGAAGCAGAGCGTTTATGGCCAGTTAACCATGATTCGTGAACACGGTTTAGCGTTCACAGCAACAGAGCATGCAGAGGGGAAAATCCTGCTTATGTAACTTAGGGCAGACAAGGTTCATGTCATAAGGACGTTCAAAACCATGAAGAGGAAAATGTGAAAAAGAGGAAATAAGTAATTGTTGAAAGATATTCCTTATTTTTTCCCCCTGTGGCGTTGATCAACACCAGAGAAGCCACGAGGATTTATACAACTTTATTGCCCTCTAGTGTCCATGACACTGCAGAGCAATCTGGGAAGTGCAGAGTACTCTGACTAGATACTGTATACACAGAGGGGAGCCCCCGCCTGCCCCCCCAGCCATTCCAGCCCAGCCCCGCACCCCATGCTACTATTTGACAGCATTAGCAATGCTGTCATTATCACAATTACAGCAAGTAATTAAAGATGAGAAAAAGAATGACAACTCTATAAATAAATTAATAAGTATGTAGCTATATGTAAAAGAAGAGAGGGAAAAAAGCTAGAGCAACAACTGTTATATTGTTTAAAAAAACACAATAAAATAGGGCAAATGCAAGACAAAAAATTAGAATGATAATAATAATTGTAATAATAATAATAATAGCAATAATAATAATAATATAGTAATAATACATTGTGTGTGTCTGTGTGTGTGTGTGTATGTGTGTGTGTGTGTGTGTGTGTGTGTGTGTGTGTGTGTGTGTGTGTGTGTGTGTGTGTGTGTGCGCGTGCGTGCGCGCGTGTGTGTGCGACGGACAGGTGAGGACAAGAGATGGCACAACGGACAGGACAGGACAAGAGAGGGCAGAATGGACACGACAGGACACGAGAGGGCAGAATGGACAGGACAGGACAAGAGAGGGCAGAATGGACAGAACAGGACAGGACAGGACAAGAGAGGGCAGAATGGACAGGACAAGAGAGGGCAGAACGGACAGGACAGGACAGGACAAGAGAGGGCAGAATGGACAGGACAAGAGAGGGCAGAACGGACAGGACAGGACAAGAGAGGGCAGAATTGACAGGACAAGAGAGGGCAGAATGGACAGAACAGGACAGGACAGGACAAGAGAGGGCAGAATGGACAGGACAAGAGAGGGCAGAACGGACAGGACAGGACAAGAGAGGGCAGAACGACAGGACAGGACAAGAGAGGACAGAACGGACAGGTCAGGACAAGAGAGGGCAGAACGGACAAGTCAGGGCAGAAGGGACAGGTCAGGACAAGAGAGGACAAACCACATTTGAATAATATGATTCGAATAATATGTAATTATATGGATATGGAGAGTGTATGTGAGAGTGTGTTTGTGTATAGAGGGGAGGAAGGAGAGGGGAGGGAAGAAGGGAGTGTGTGTGTGTGTGTGTGTGTGTGTGTGTGTGTGTGTGTGTGTGTGTGTGTGTGTGTGTGTGTGTGTGTGTGTGTGTGTGTGTGTGTGTGTGTGCGGCGTTCGTGTGCGCGAGTGTGTGTGTGTGTTTTACTTCCATGTTTTGAGGTTCTATGTTTCCTATGTTTTCTGGAATATCCTCACTGAGTTATTGTCGTGAGACTTGAGTAAAGCGTGTGGCGTTCAGGATGTAAAGATATGAGCTGTGGAATGAGAAATACTGCAAGATAATGGTATTGTTTTTAGGCTATACAACACATTTGTATTCAAATGTTGAAGAGCTCTTCTAGGTCCATGACACCAGGCTGCAGCTCCTCTCGGCAATACCGTTCAAAATCGCACTGCAGACTACAATCCATTCCTTTCCCTTATTTTCCAAAATGATTCCTTCAGGACAAACAGATGATATCTATGCAGGCGCTATCTTTCTGGATAAATTGTTTATTTGCTTTTTCTGCTACATTGAAAAAGCTACAGGGGGCAGTGAATAATTTATCATACATGTGGCCATCCCAATTACAGATACTTTCTTCTTTCTTATGATTACTCACTGCAAATAATGTTGTACTCATACTTTTATATATATATATATATATATATATATATATATATATATATATATATATATATATATATATATATATATATATATATATGATGATAACTTTTGTAATTTGATTTGTAGGAAATCAATATGATTCAACAAAAGAAATTACAAAAGAAATAATACACTCAACTGCAGTGGGCATGTTTCTAGTAATGTTCCAACCTGACTGTGGGACTGCGTTGGCATTCAGTGTTGCTACTGTACTCCTCCACGTCAGTCATCCCTGCTGTTATTCAAACAATTACAGCAATCACACAGGAAACACTAACAGCACAGATGAGATAAGGCCACAGACTGTTGGTGTGGAGGGGAGGGGAGGTGGAGCTGACAGTCCCAGTGGATGTTATAAAGGAAAAAGGTCAGAGTGACGCAAGGGCTTGTGGGTCATAACAAAGTCATAACATTGCCATGTGCTATAAGCGGGGGCGTAGTGGAGGGTCAACACAGTTTACCCACCTCTTTGAAATGAGGCAAAGAGTTGACTCTATTTTCACATCGACTGTATCAATCAATGTGGGGAAACAAAGTGGGCAAACTGCTCACCTTGGATATAGTTGACCCCAGTGGTTCTCACATTTCTTCACATGAGAGACCCCTAAACTGACAAAAATTAGACCACGGATCCCCATTTGATAGGATTTTGTGCCGCGGCCATATCATAATAAGTTTGATGCTTTTAGATGTTTTATTACAGAAAGTGTATAAAACCCATGTCCAAAATAGTCATTGTGTTACTTATGAATGGAACTATAGCTCAAATAAATGACCCCCCTTTTGGCTGGGGGACCCCCTCAAAGACCCTTGGGGGTCCCCGGGGCCCCACTTGAGAACCACTGGTTTACCATATTTACCACTATACACCGTTGGCTTTAAGGTGCTATATTGCCATCCTGAATCTCATCTGAGAACCAGCCAGCAACATGGCCATTCACTACTACTGCACTGTGATATAAAGGGAGAGCACATAATAGGAAAAATGGTTTAATTCCAAAATAACGAAAAAAATAAATACATAAACTACTGTATAAGCCTAGTTCTTATTAAATGGTGACTGGCATGGAAGTCAAGCACATGGTTTACCATTAGATTTATTAGCCATCTTCAGACCTTCACATAAAAGTGTTTTTGAAGATATTAGTAGCAACTGTGTTTGTAAAATATTGATTGATTAATTACCGCTAGCACCACACCCTCCCGCCACACACACACACACACACACACACACACCTCAAAATGCATAGCCTATACAATTTCTGAAATGAAACCGTCAAATTGTTTAATACAAGTCAATATGATGTACAGTAAGGTTTTATTAGAGGCTACTTCAGTTGAATTAATGACCCACATGAGCAGATGGTGGAGAAACCTTGGACAGTTCCAGAGATTTCTGCGTGTCTCTTCTACAGAGTGTTTATGTGGCTTGTTTAGAAACTCTCCTTCGGACTAAGACACTCTAGACACGACGGGGGAAACGCTCGCTGTTTCTCTCTCTCTCTCTCTCTCTCTCTCTCTCTCTCTCACTCACTCACTCATTCACACACACACACACACACACACACACACACGCACACACACACACACACGTACGCCACTACATTTCCAAGACTTTCCACATCCAGCCTAACAATGATCTCTATACCTCATCTACACCCAATTACTCACTGTGCCTAATTGAATACTTGGCAGAGAGAGAGAGAGGGGGGGGGGGGGGTGGAGGGGGATGGCGTGCACTGAACTCAGCACTCATCAGTCTTGGTCATCGGCGTCATTAGGTAGCCTGAGTGGCCTATGATGTCATCGGCCCCATTAGGTAGCCTGAGTGGCCTATGATGTCATCATGTAGTAGACGAGCAAACTAATGAAGATGGCGTCGTTTGCGCTCCTTGTTCGTGCAGATTTCAAAGCCGAGCACTGCTGGTGTGATTTGCCTCCACACACATGAAGTCCACTGTGAGAAACAGAGTAAAAGTGATTTTCCCACTCTTATTTTTAGCGTACGAGTGTGAGAGTTCCTTCACATTTTAGGGATGTGAGAGTACCTTTTTGCGGTTGCGGTCGAACAAGCATGTTTCCCTGAGAGAGGGGGGTTTTGTGTCTCACATGCAGGGGGGTTTCAGTTAGTTATGTTCTGATGTTGCAAAACATCGAAAATCCTACGCACTCATCATGTGGTCGACATTGCTACATAAGAGACAGAGGGAAGATGGAAGATACATGCAACAGCTTAGCCTTAGCTGCCTCCATCCTTAAGGAACAGAGACCACGGAGACTCAGGTTCCCTTGAGAACCAACTCGCTTGGAAGGTTCTCAACTATCTGGGACCAGTTTCTGGCCTACTTCAACGAGGTTAAGAATGACCAGTAAGTGAGGTTAGGGGTGACGGATGGCTCGCCCAGCTGGTATCTTATGGACCCTTTGCGTTTTTTTTACAAACATATAAGCACCTTATGTGGCTGATAGTGCCGTGTTGCAATGTTGAATGTTGATGTATGTTTTTTTTCTTTCCTTTCTTTTCCTGTGTCGGTTTGTCTTGTTCATATATTGTTCTCTAAAAATTGAAAAAAAAAAAAAAAAAAAAAAAAAGGAACAGAGACCATGGACCCGACTCACTAGTTCACCAAAAGGTACATTAAATCATGACATTTAAGCCCTATCACACTCACCTGCACACACACGCACACACACACAGATCCTATGATGATAATGACAGTGTACGAGTATGCATATGATCGTGTGTTGTGTGTGTGTGTGTGTGTGTGTGTGTGTGTGTGTAACACGTGGGGGGGGGGGTAAAAAGAATTCCACCATTGAGTGTACCATATACAGCATAAGCCATCAGCCCAGTACAGCACTGTAGGGTTTGGAGTGGGGACAGCTGTGTCTCAAGATTGACTCCACCTCCCCATGAAGCCCAGCCAAGGCAGCTGAGCTGTCAGCCTCTCCATCCTGGATGCAGGAGCGGCAGCAGAGGGGACCTGGGCCGCCTTCGGCCTCTCCCAGGGGGTGAATTACGATTTCCCGAGTGTAGCTGAACCCAGGGAAACGGCCTGAACGGTCATCCATCAGCCTGGGTGTCTGCATCCTCCCGAACAATGTGTGACCCCTGGGCGCAGAGAGGGTCAGAAGAGGGGTGACTTCCACCTTCAACACGCATGCTCGCGCACACACGCACGCACGCACACACACACACACACACGCACGCACGCACGCATGCACGCACGCACGCACACACACACCACCCCGCCCTGCCCTGAGAGGTCCTTCCTCAGAACCATCTAAGGGAGAAATTCAAATATCCACACTGCTGCACTAGAATAAGGTTTTACTTAAAAGGTGTTCTTTGTCAAACAAACAAAAGGTTCATTTCTTCTTGTGATGGGAACCAACACACATACTTGATAGCATCAGACATTTGATCATCTTCTAATTCCATTCATCACATTCAAGTAATTCTCAAAGTTGGGGAGACGCAAGCATACATACAATCAAGACTGGATGTCTACTTTAGTGATATATCCCGGTGTTTTATAGTTCACAGGGCCAGCTGATGACCCCGGAGGTTTGTCTGCAGCACAGAGGGACTGACCGTCTGATTGGTCGGTTGGTCATTAAGCCCCGGCCGGCTAGCATGATGCTGTGAGTGGCAGAGTGCAGAGGGATGGGATCTGTCTGTATCTCTGTCTGCGATCCTGACAGCTCTGGCTTCAGTCTGCACACAGACCTCCTACATGCACATCGCACTGTTTACTGCCCCCTGCCTCTCGCTCTCCCCTCTGCACATCTATCATGTACAGCCAGACCACACGCACATGCACGGCCTGCACAAACACACGCAAATACGCACACAGATTACACGCTTGTCTTATCATACTCTAGTGTTGGGCAAGTTACTTTCTAAATGTAATATACTACTACATATTACTAGTTACTTTCATTTGAAAGTAATAAGTTATATTGCTGAGTTACTGCTAAAAGTAATATATTACATGTAATATGTTACTTTTGTAATGAGTTACCCCCCAACACTATACTAGTTGCTAACTCTGTCCTCTCGGCCCTTTAGAATTACATGGGAAAGATAACATCTAACAGTGCTCTCTAACTCAATAACTTTTACTCTGAGTAAATTTTAAATAAGCCACTTTTTACATTTACTTATTCTTGTGAGGACCTTCTGTTGGCTATGTTCCTCCTAATATATACAGTATATAACCATAACTATAACCTAATAATAATCCTAACCGTCACTACAGTAGCACAAATTTAACCTGTATCATATAACTAAACCTATAATCTTAATTCTAACCTTAGCCCCAAATTCATTGCTCACCCTAAACCGGAGGTTTTCAAAGTGGGGGGCCAGGCCTCCCCAGGGGGGCTCCAAACAGTTTCAGGGGAGGCTCAGTGAATAGAAGTGAAAAAATATTACATTAGTTATCAAAATAGATAAATTTGTGCGATTTGATTAAAGAGATAGTTCAGAGATGCAGATTTTGTTTGGGTGAATATTACTGCTTTCCCCCACTTTCCCAGTCAGAAACAAATACCGGTAAATGTTTTCAGACAGATCCTTTTCAAAGTATTTGATGAGTCCGACGTATCAAATAGCAATATCGAGCTATCTTGGCTCAATTATTGAGTGTCTGGGATCAAATAACATAATCATGATCCCAGGCATCCAGGAATTGAGCAAAAATATTAAGTAGTAAGTTAGTAAGTAAGGAGGCAGGCTTTTCCAAACTTTGTCTGAGGGGACGCCCACAGTCCCAGACTTTGAAAACCCCTGCCCTAAACTAAACTGAAGCTTAACTTTTAGAATAATCTAAATCTAATCTTAATAACCTTAAGCATAAACCCAAATCCTCACCCTAAACTTGAAGAAGCAATTACTGACCAAGATAACCTCACTTTGGGAAGATTTCGTCTCTCCGACGGTCTCTAAAACTAGTTCTCACAGGGATTGCAAAATCCACACACGCACACCAACACACACACACACACACACACACACACACACACACACACACACACACACACACACACACACACACACACACACACACACACACACACACACACACACAAAGCAGCTCACTCCCCAGTCTACCGTGACCTCCCCTGCGTCATCAGGCAGGCTCCCTCGGTACAGATGTGTTGCAGGAGACAGACTGGAGCTCAGTCCACACGCAACTTCCTGTAATAAAAAAGTGGTTTGAGACGATGAGCTGCGAGCGAGATGCCAGCCAGCGATACCTGGACACCCGGGAATCCGGCCCCCGTCTGACCCCATCAACTGCTGTCAACAGATTGACATTATACAGTAACGGACATTTATCAGGGTCCCATATTTGTGTTTCATCATTTGAGAGCGTGTTTGATGGCCTTTTTGCACAATTTTGTGTGACATATTTAGAATGTCAAAAGGAAGAATGCTCATTTAGTGACGTTCCTTGATGTGTTTGGGTGTTTATTTGTACTGTATGTGTCTATATGTATGCTCACTCATGTTTAAGTGTGTAGTGTATGAGAGAGATGTTTGTGTGTGGGCAGCATGTGTTGGGCAAGTTACTTTCAAAATGTAATATACTACATATTACTAGTTACTTTCATTTGAAAGTAAGAAGTTACTTTACAATATTACTGTCTGTGTAGGGGAACTCATTACTTATTTACTTAGTTACTTATTACACTACTTTTGCATTACTTTCACCAAAACAACAGCAGCACCAGAATGACATCGCCGCCCCGCAACCATCCTGAAAAATAATGTCAACCGCCTTGAAGTCAGTGTAAACAATCCAAAATTCTAAATGTTATTCTTTTCCTTTGTTATTGACATCTGTAGTGGTTATTTGCATAAAAACACACAGTTTGATTAGGAAATTATTGTATCTTTTTTAAATATGTGCTTTGATTTAAAAGAAAATTACTCAATTTGTAACTTGAGTTACTTGACAAAGTAACTGGTATAATATTACTGAAATCCTATAAGTAATACGTTATATTACACAGAGTTACTGCTAAAAGTAATACATGTAATATGTTGCTTTTGTAATGCGTTACCCCCAACACTGGTGGGCAGAGCAAGCTCCAGAGGGGAGAAGAAGGAGAGATTGTTAAGGTCCACTTTAAAAGCAGGAAGACCCCCCCCCCCCCTCTCCATTTTCCTCCTTGTCCTGTCCATCCATCATTAGTCCAACTGACTGCAGCTCCCAGACCCGAAACCAACTCTAACCCCTAAAGCCAACCTGCCTTCTCCTCTCACCTTTCCCACATTAACTGACTTTCCGGGAGAGCTGGAACAGGAGTAGTTAGGGTGAGGGTCTCTCTCTCTTCCTCTCTCTCTCTCGCTCTCTCTCTCTCTCTCTCTCTCTCTCTCTCTCTCTCTCTCCTCTCTCTCTCTCTCTCTCTCCTCTCTCTCTCCTCTCTCTCTCTCCTCTCTCTCTCTCTCTCTCTCTCTCTCTCTCTCTCTCTCTCTCTCTCTCTCTCTCTCTCTCTCTCTCTCTCTCGCTCTCTCTCTCCCTCTCGCTCTCTCTCTCTCTCTCTCTCTCTCTCTCTCTCTCTCGCTCTCTCTCTCTCTCTCTCCCTCTCTCTCTCTCTTCCTCTCTCTCTCTCGCTCTCTCTCTCTCTCTCCCTCTCTCTCTCTCCCTCTCTCTCTCTCTTCCTCTCTCTCTCTAAAAGGGAGAGACTTTCCGTCGCTCTGCTATCCCATCATGCACTGTGAGAGCATCCATCTGTTTGGCTCTGGAGTAGCGAGCCTGCTGGTTATTTACACCTCTCATTTAGTGTGAGAGTGTGTGTGGGATAGTGCAGGGTGGGGTGGGGTGGGGTGGGGGGGGTGGGGTGTGTGGGGGGATTGGGAGGAGGGTCTTTACTTGGACCGGGAATAACTTTTGCGTGTTCTTTTTGTTTCTATGCTGACACTCATAACATTAGTTTTATAGGCTATTGCGCAGCGTTTCAAAGTCTGAAGGTTGTTAAAAATCACTAAAGTAGCATACTGATCGTAACAATATGTTCCAGTAAAAGTTAATTCATGTTTCACGGGGGAGCTGTTTCATCAATGTGAATGGTTATTTAATAGATTGTATTTCATACTGTAACGTTTGGAATATGATGTGCACTAAGATTAACTTCTTTGTCTCCGGGGGATTAAGCAGAGCCAGAGGTTGCTGTCTGAACATGAACACTACCACCAGGTCACACAGACAGGATGTTGATAACATCCTGCAAGACTCCACCTCCATCTCTCTCTCTCTCTCTCTCCCTCTCTCTCCCCACCACCTGCCTGCACCCTGCACCCCTCTTCCTCTCCCATATATATTTATGTTGTCATGGTTGCCATGGTGATAAAGTGCTTGTTTGTTGTGCAATGTGTCCTTTTTAAACATGTGTGGAGCCGGAATTTCATGTGCCTTAAATATGAGGTGATGAAAGCATTGCTGATTCACCCAGGCCAGTGTGGTGCCATCCGGCTCACTGTGGTCAAAGACACTCGATGTCGATGCGTGGTGGGAAGTGGGAAGTCCCACTTTTGGTTGAGCAAGGAGTAGTTTCACTGTGACGGACTCCCCCACGTCATCTAAAATAATAGGATTTATACCCACCAGGGCTTCAGCTTAGCTAAACTGATTACTCTGACCAGCGATACTGAAAGCTTTACCCCACTTGTGACCCCCCAGAGGTCTTCTGAGTGGGCTGTAGAAATATTTTAAGATGAAAGATCCCCCCTCTGGGTGCCATTAATCTCTATACTGTTAGTGTTCAATAATGTCCTCCACAGCTCCGGTAGGTTAAAACATCTAACCTTCGCGGAAAAGGCCTTTTAGCAAAAGCTTTAATCGAATCTACAGAACCAGATGATTCCACAAGCATGTTTGATTTGATTAATTTAACGATCTCTTATATTTGCCTTTGTTTTAACCTCCAGGTCCTCCAGGTGATGGGGCTGTTTTACATTTCATTTGGACGTCTTGGCACCCGCACAGCCAACACCTTCTCTTTGGTGGCAGCTAACAAGTCGAGGCTAATTCATCACGTTACTCAGCAGCACTCAGCAGCGTTGTATAAAACGAGTCCTGCGTACTCTGACATTACGGTACGAGGTTTAGGCTGTGTTTACTCTCACAGCCTCCCCTTGGTTGGCAGCGGTCCAGCGGACTCGGGACTACTCAAGCCCCCTCGTCGGGTCGGGTCCGGGCCTATAGGCAGGATCTTCCAGGCCTGATTACAATCCTGTCACAGGATGACAGATGACGGCTCTAAGGAGCTGACTATCTTTAGCTCCGGGTGAGGCCCGGGCTCCTGCCTCCACTGGGCTCTTAAGGGGAGGATGGAGGGATGGAGAGGAAGGGAAAGACACAGAGAGAAAATAAGTCGTTACATGGGAAGAAAGTCACGTAAGTTGTGGCCGGCAGTCTCATTTCAACACAAACTGGAGCGAGAAGAAGTTCTTCTTGCTGATGGTCTTATGGTCTTCTTAGACCATCTGCACATCACCCACAAATACACAGACTAGGGGGTGCACCGATCGATCGGCAAGCAATCTGTATCGGCCGATTTTGACCTCAAATATGCGATCGGCTGATTGCCGATATTTTTTTATATTATTATTATTATTATTAGTTTATTTTTTTTAATAAAAAAAAGCCCTATCACTAATCAGGCTTTCCAACGATATAAAATACAATGCCAATTGGTATTATTAAAGGGGAGAAATAATCGACCGAAATAACGTTTCCAAACTTTTTTTGAGGAGTTTATATATCGGTGATCGGTGATCGATAATCGGTGATCGGTCGATGATCGGTTGGGCAGATATTTCCCATAGGCGATCGGCAATCGGTGATCGTGGCAAAAAAACGTGATCGGTGCACCCCTAACACAGACACAAGCACATGCAATGCAAGCGTCGACTGCAAACGGTGACTGTCGGTGAGTAATGGCGGCGCACATCTAACGGCGAGAGTCTTCACTCCCTAGCACCGACACCGCGGTCTGTCAGCGGAGAAGACAAAGCGCCATTTACCCCGGTGCACCTCCCCTCTCAGGCCCTCTGTTGGTTTAACCCCGCTGGGCAGCAGGCAGGCCTGACAGCACCCAGACACTATCATGTGATTTATGGTACCGCTCCGAAGAGTGGAGAGGAGATGACCACTCCGATCTGACCCCTGCCGTCTTATCAACCACTCATCAACAAGTAGAGAACACTCATCATCCTTTACTCATCCGCATGCAACCACCAGGCCTGCCAGCACTCATAGTAGTTAGTCATAGTGGATGTAGTAGTTAGTCATAGTGGATGTAGTGATAGTTAGGAGCAGTAGCCTATAGGACGAATCAGCGTGACGTCATTTGCCACCCAGAAATGCGGAACCCCGCGGCAGTTAACTAGTATGAGTTATGAAACAAACGTTAATATCTCAAAAACTATGCATCACATCGCTTATATTTTGACATTATGAGTGAGAGCAGAAGTAGCTCAAGAGTTTGATGTATAATATATGCATGTCGTGTGTGAACTGTCACAGTTTTAAAAATGTAAACAGAGTTAACTGGCTAGAGTCAGACACTCATGCCTCGCGTCACTTGTGCTCCATAGGGTTCCATTGCCGTTGCCACCCAGTGAAGCGGTTTGTTTACCAAAATGCTGCTCGGCTGATCCCTCGTATAGTAGTAACAGAAGAAACTTCATTATCTCTCATGTAAACATTTGTTTTTACAGTTACTAATCAATTTTGAGAAAAGTGATTTGATAGTCTATTGCTCTGACTATATGCCATTATGCCCACTGTAATTTTGCTGCAGAAATTATTAACTCAAATAAAAACATTTCCCCCCTTTTGTGAAACAACACTT
>NC_139633.1:16993186-16998186 GCF_964638095.1 Poromitra crassiceps
TCGTATATTTAGTCTAAATGGGACCATAATTGACAAAATGAACATCATGCTTGAACCTATATGAAGAAGACTTGAAACGAGTGTTTCAGACCATGAACTCATTATGGAAGTGTTTACTAAGGTAATGAATCAAGTGAGAAGTCGGGTCATTTTCCCATACTTCTATTCACCTGATGTAGCCCCGCCCGCTTGACCCAGTTGTGTTATGACTTCCTGTTCAAAATGTCTGTTTTACCTGCTCACTAGTACTGTACTGTCACAGGAAGTGGAAACACAATAGGAAGTAACTGGCTGGAACATAAGGTGAATACAATTGAACTTTTTTATAAACATGTTTAATTCTGCTCTAAAATTAGGCATTTTTTTAACGTGGGGGTGAATGGGGAATTACTCCCTTTTGCAGCCAGCCTCAAGTGGCCAATCGAGGAACTGCAGTTTTTGGTACTTCAGCGTTGGCCTCATTTTTTCAGAAACGAAGGTTGTGGCTTGGATCTATACTGCAATTCGTTCTACCACAATCATGTGCCAGTGTGATCATCTCACGTTGACCCGGTGATCACAGACAGCTGACTAAAGCGCTGGATGCGTATAACTGGATGCTTAATGAACTACACATGCACACTGTCATGCACACAAACACGTTTTCCTCTTCGTCACCTACGTGAATACGTGGGAGCCGGACGATAAAGGGCAGATGACGCACGTAAAGTGTGTGCATGTGCGTCTGCGTGGTGATGAAGATGACGTGTGTGATTTCATCAGCGACCTGCAGAGTTCTCAGGCTGTGCGCTGTCCGCTTTAACGTCTCCTACGTTTTCAGGACTATCCAGTTTCGGGCTGAGTCAAACCCGGGCCAGAAGGCATGGACAGTGTGTGTGAGGCCGAGCTGGGAGACGACTTCTCTTCTGGGGGAGTTTACCACAGACATAGATCACTGGGAGACAACCATCAGAGCAGGTCACACACTCAGCAGAGGCCCAGAAAGATCCAGAGGTGAGGGGGGCTGCCGCTGAGATAACTCAGGTCTTGTGTTGTTTACGTGAAATCGACAAAGATCCACCAGTTGATGTAATGATATTCATAGCCAGCTCAATATGCGTCCGGCGACCTGCTCTGGCATTTTCATTGGCGTGTGTGCGAATGAACGCACCCTGACGATGACTAACTAGCTACACTAGCCTCATCAGATTTACAAACAAATAGAAGTGGCCCTCTTTCAGACAGCATCCCTAAACACTGATGTCATCTCTGGTGATGGAGTGAAATAACCTCACCGAGACAACGTTCAGCAGCAACACCATCTGTCAACAACAGCCTCTCTGGACCAAGGAGGTTCTATCTGGACCGAGGACACGAGGAAAAGTGTTAGAGAGTGAAAGTGTTCACCGACAGAGATGATAAGCCTGTTGGACACGTGGCTTAACGCCCAGCCATCTTTGGTACTGTACGTTATCAGGCAGCCTGCCCGGGGTAATACAAGGTGAAGCACATCATGTCCCCTCCTCTCCTCTCCTCTCCTCTCCTCTCCTCTCCTCTCCTCTCCTCTCCTCTCCTTCCCTCTCCTTCCCTCTCCTCTCCTCTTCAATTCACTCTTCCAGTCTTCGGGTCCAGCTTCTGGTTTATTTCCATCCTGTTCGGGTCAAGTGTGACGCACGTTTGAAATGGCTAGGAAAATAACCGCTGCTTTTTATTGCCGCGGTGTCATCGGAACTCTGAAGAAACCTCACTAAGTAACTATTTGGGTCTCCTGCCTGGACCTGTACGCTGCACAGCAGATCGAGGAGCCTGCTTGGCTTGAAAATTCGTGCCTGACGTGTCTGCATGTCTTCACCTAAAACATCTGAGTGGAACATCTTGTCTTTGTTGTGGATTTAGGAAGGTGGGATGCCAGGCACTTGAGCTGCCTTTTTCCCGCAATAATCACCATGACATAAAGACATAACCAGTTGGGGGCACAGTGGCGCAGTGGTAGCGCCAACTCCCAGCTAGAAGGTCCTGGGTTCGATTCCCACCTGGGACGCTGTGAGCACGGAAGGAGAGCGTGCCCGTCCGCATGTCCTCGAGTGCCCACCGCCCGGGTGGGGTCGTCAAAAGGGCCTTTCTGTGTGGAGTTTGCATGTCCCCCCCCCGTGCCCCCTGGGGGTTTCCTTCATATAGGAACCCCTCACCAAAAACATGCAATTTCCTGGTCGCTGAAGTGGTGTCTCCTCTGGTCGTTCGGGCCGCCTGTTCGGAGGGAGGGGAACTCTGCTGTAGATGGCCCACTGCTCATCCACTCTGTACGTCATATTAATCATATATATCATATTAATCAGATTAGTAATGTTGCATGTGCAATGTGCATCCTGGATATAGTTTGTTACATTAGCGTTAGCTCAAATGCTAATGTTAAACAGTATGTGGATGGACAATGCTAACACCACCTAACTAACCTAACCTAACCAAAAACATCCGCTGTACAGTGTACAGTATATGTGAGCCAGCAGGCAGTCAGTGCAGTGGAGTCATAGCGAACATGACTACTGTTAAAACAGCCTATTCATTTATCAGCCATGTTGTTATTGCGCTGACACAAAAGGTTAGCAGTTCAGATAATGCAATTTATAAGCACACGTAAAAACGAGCTAATAGCATAATGCCTCAATGTGTTATGTGTGTGTTTGTGTTTGCGTGCATGTGGCTATGATGATGTGCATGCATGTACACGTGCACGCGCGTGTGTGTATGTGTGTGTGTGTGTGTGTGTGTGTGTGTGCGTGTGTGTATGTGTATGTGTGTGTGTGTGTATGTGTGTGTGTGTGTGTGTGTGTGTGTGTGTGTGTGTGTGTGTGTGTGTGTATGTGTGTGTGCGTGTGCGTGTGTGTGTGCGTTAAACTGCCACTGCTTGCCTGTCTGTATTTCCCCTGCAGGGATACTGATAGTACTTGAGATAAGCCCCATCTCCATTTACAATCACAGCTCCTGAGATTGACTCTTTTTTCTCTAATAAGTAAATGACCTGTAATACCCTGTGTGCTGTACTTGGCTGCTCTCAGCCTCTCTGGTCCCTCATGGAAACCAGATGTGACGCCAGCCTGCCAGCTCAGAGCCTACACACACTGCAGCAACACAAGCTGCATTCACAGATGCACAAAGCAAAGCACACACACGTTCACATGTGCTGTAGGGACTGGATCAGCGAGCTGGACAAAAGTAAGCATCATCACACCATTATCATCTCTTCACATACTATCTTTGATCTGTCTTCAGCCCAAACTCCACCTTCAGCAATCCCATCTTTACACACCTCATCTCTCTCACCACCTTCTCTCTCTCTCTCTCTCTCTCTCTCTCTCTCTCACCACCACCTTCTCTCTCTCTCTCTCTCTCTCTCACCACCACCTTCTCTCTCTCTCTCTCTCTCTCTCTCTCACACCACCATCTTCTCTCTCTCTCTCTCTCTCTCTCACCACCACCTTCTCTCTCTCTCTCTCTCTCTCTCTCTCACCACCACCTTCTCTCTCTCTCTCTTTCTCTCTCACACCACCATCTTCTCTCTCTCTGTCTCTCTCTCACCACCACCTTCTCTCTCTCTCTCTCTCTCTCACACCACCATCTTCTCTCTCTCTCTCTCTCACCACCACCTTCTCTCTCTCTCTCACCCCCACCTTCCCTCTCTCTCTCTCTCTCTCTCTCTCACCACCACCTTCCCTCTCTCTCTCTCTCTCTCTCACCAACACTTTCTCTCTCTCTCTCTCTCTCTCTCTCTCTCTCTCACCACCACCTTCTCCCTCTCTCACCACCACCTCCTCTCTCTCGCTCTCTCTCTCACCCCCACCTTCCCTCTCTCTCTCTCTCACCACCACCTTCTCTCTCTCTCTCTCTCTCACCACCCCCTTCTATCTCTCTCTCTCTCTCTCTCACCACCACCTTCTCTCTCTCTCTCACCCCCACCTTACCTCTCTCTCTCTCTCTCACCACCACCTTCTCTCTCTCTCACCACCACCACCTTCTCCCTCTCTCACCACCACCTCATTCTCTCTCTCGCTCTCTCTCTCACCCCCACCTTCCCTCTCTCTCTCTCTCACCACCACCTTCTCTCTCTCTCTCTCTCTCACCACCCCCTTCTATCTCTCTCTCTCTCTCTCTCACCACCACCTTCTCTCTCTCTCTCACCCCCACCTTACCTCTCTCTCTCTCTCTCACCACCACCTTCTCTCTCTCTCTCTCTCTCTCTCTCTCACCACCACCTTCTCTCTCTCTCTCTTTCTCTCTCACACCACCATCTTCTCTCTCTCTGTCTCTCTCTCACCACCACCTTCTCTCTCTCTCTCTCTCTCTCACACCACCATCTTCTCTCTCTCTCTCTCTCACCACCACCTTCTCTCTCTCTCTCACCCCCACCTTCCCTCTCTCTCTCTCTCTCTCTCTCTCACCACCACCTTCCCTCTCTCTCTCTCTCTCTCTCACCAACACTTTCTCTCTCTCTCTCTCTCTCTCTCTCTCTCACCACCACCTTCTCCCTCTCTCACCACCACCTCCTCTCTCTCGCTCTCTCTCTCACCCCCACCTTCCCTCTCTCTCTCTCTCACCACCACCTTCTCTCTCTCTCTCTCTCTCACCACCCCCTTCTATCTCTCTCTCTCTCTCTCTCACCACCACCTTCTCTCTCTCTCTCACCCCCACCTTACCTCTCTCTCTCTCTCTCACCACCACCTTCTCCCTCTCTCACCACCACCTCATTCTCTCTCTCGCTCTCTCTCTCACCCCCACCTTCCCTCTTTCTCTCTCTCACCACCACCTTCTCTCTCTCTCTCTCTCTCACCACCCCCTTCTATCTCTCTCTCTCTCTCACCACCACCTTCTCTCTCTCTCTCACCCCCACCTTACCTCTCTCTCTCTCTCTCTCTCTCTCTCACCACCACCTTCTCTCTCTCTCACCACCACCACCTTCTCCCTCTCTCACCACCACCTCATTCTTTCTCTCTCTCGCTCTCTCTCTCACCCCCACCTTCCCTCTT
>NC_139633.1:17003186-17010686 GCF_964638095.1 Poromitra crassiceps
CACTGGGGACTCGAGACTCAACTGGGACTCGAGATATAGATATAGATATAGATATAGTGCCTCAACTACAACACTGCCTGTCTCTGTGTTTGATGAGCATGAGTGTGCTGAGTCTGAACATGGCCGCCCCGCTGCAGAACTGGACTCGCTGGACTCCTGGGGCCGGTTGCACCAAGTGGTCTTAACTATGCCTGGTCGTAACTCATACGTCGGTCTTAGTCAAGACCAGTCTTTAGAGTGGATTTATGCCTGTTGCACCAATAGGGCTTACATCGGTCTTAACTACGCTGGTCGTAGCAATGCGCGTCCATGTGAATTGCCGGGGAATGCCCCCTGATTGGGCCAAAAATGTGCCTCGCGCCGTCACCCACTACACCCTCCCTCCTCCCACCCCCCTCCTCCTGTAGAAGCCCCGGGGTAAAATGGCGGCGGCGATTAGTGGCAGGCAGTCTGAATGAAATTGAATGTAACGTTCCCAATTCTATGTATTAAATTCTAAAAAACGACCCTCAACATTTGGGAAGGCTAAGCCACACAACTAGTTCGTTATAATCTAACTTCATGCTTCAAAGGCAACTTTACGACGATGAGGACGCGTAAGGACTCAATTACAGCAGGTCTCCGCTGATAGACACGGAGATCTCTGTTACAGGCAGGCACCCTTAAGGTCTAAACATGGTCGTCCGTCCGCCTCGAATTGGAGCCGTCTCGCCGTCTGGCGGCGCCAGCGAGCCCTACATGCTCGGACGCCACTTCGCCCTCCCTCCTCCCACCCTCCCTCCTCCTGTGGAAGCTCCGTGTGAAAATGGCGGAGATTGTGTGCCAGGCAGTCTGAATGAAATTGAATGTAACGTTCCCAATTCTATGTATTAAATTCTAAAAAATGACCCTCAACATTTGGGAAGGCTAAGCCACACAACTAGTTCGTTATAATCTAACTTCATGCTTTGAAAGGCGACTTTACGACGATGAGCCAAGGCAACGGCCAGTCACAACTCTCGTGCAGCTGACGTCACGCACGTATCGTCGCCGTTGAGTCACATTTTGGAGCAGCCCCCGTCAGCCGACGGCGGCCCCTCCCCGTAGGACGGAGCTCCACCCGCCGTCATACGGGGAGGGCGGGGCGAGGCTCTGACGGGCGACCATGTTTAGGCCTTTACCTTACGCCTCCTCCTGACCAGGTGTAAGAGTTACGCCTGGGCGTAGTGAAAAGAAGGCTTAAGGCCTCTTGGTGCAACCGGCGTAGCTGTTAGGTTGTAAAGTTACGACCGGCGTAGCTTAAGACCAGTCGTAAGACCAGTTGGTGCAACTGGCCCCAGTTGGTTTCCTAATCCCTTGTGTGCATTATCTGTTTAAATGGCAGCCTGGTTCTTCTACCCGCCCCCATGTTCTCCATCCCTCTCTCCTCTGCTCCGGCCCCGGGGCCGCACTCACCTGGAGGTCTGAATGGAGAGGGTATTAGCTGTGGTATGGCTAGTGCTACCATAGGCTACCAGACCACCAAGACACTCGTCTTTGCCTCCTAGACAATTAGAGATCTCCACTTACCAATTGTCTGGGAAATTCTTGTCAAAAATAGTGGTGGCGTGAACGGCCGGCCACTAACAAGCCTATACCCCTTTCGCTCTCCTCCCATTATCCTCCATAGTGAAACAAACTGGACATACAGCAAATCAATTTGCAAAATGGAGAGAACTTTTTAAAACATTAGAGCCACGTTAGATCATTCGATTTGGTTTTATCCATTTACAAATACACAACTTCTGCATGTCACAATTAGATAAAATGATCTGTTGGAATAGAGCATCTTTGATGCAGCTGATTGTTTTCTGTAATGTTTTCCATTCTACATGCTACAGATAACAAGGTTTGGTGTTGCACATTCAGGTGGCGGGGGCGGCGCTGTAAGCGGGCAAATGAAATGAGTGTTACTTTGTGATGTCACAAAATCTAGAGGCACACATATGGAGGCACACATTTTCTTACATGGCTGGTGTGGCTTTATGTGTTTTGAGACTTCCATTTATTTATTTTTTAATTTAATTTATTTATATAGCACGTCCAAGTCCTTTATCATCAAAGAAGCAAGGAAATCTTGTTGATAGAGACACTGCGGAGCGCGTCATCGTTCAGAAACCACGCCCAAAATGGGGGAAAACAAACCCCCCCCCCCAATCCTGGCGTTCTCCTATGTCGCGTGCATGGTCGCGTGTTGCACACAAAGATCATATATACAGGAGATGAACACTCCCAACTTACTTAACTGACAGCTAGATCTACATTTTTCTTCTCGCCAATTCTCAATGGCTTCCTTGTTTTGCTCGGGAGTACAACAAAACTTTAATTGGCGACTTTTTACATTTGTTGTCTCTGCAGCCCACCACACAGCAGCTTTTAGCTGGAATGGAGAACTTTCCCCCGTGATGGGCTATTTCATGCAGTGGCTCTATGGGACCTTTAAATTCACGGTGATATAATTTCTTTTAGGAGACTAAATCACTCTGAAGGTACTGAGGCGATATTGTTCAGATGCATCATCGATGACGTGCTCATTATGGGTGAAAGTGTCCTGCACGTGATGGAGGGAAATGGGTGAAATGACATACCTAAAGCGGATCATGATGTCAGGAGGTTAGGAAGTTTTAGGACAGTGGGCTAAAGGGAACAATTCTTGCATCCTGTTACAACACACACGCACACCCCCACACACACGCCCCACACACACGCTCGCACGCACACACACACACACACACACACACACACACACACACACGCCCCCCTTCCCCCCACACACACACACACAGCCACCCACTGAGAGAGCCATGGCAGATATCAGCTAGATCCACTAAAGCCCTAAAACTAAGCTAGCAAATTACCATCACCTCCCACAGCCCGTCTTCACATGCTGTCTCTCCCCTTCGTTCTGTCTTTCTGCCTCTCTCTCTGTGTGTGTTTCCCTCTCTCTCATTCTCTCTCTTTTTCTCACATTCAAAACAAAGGCTCATATTACTTTGTGTAGCTCTTGCGAACGGTTTACGAGACAGTTAAATGTGGAGAAGAACCAAGATAGGAGGAGCAGAGGATGACAGTTGAGAGTTTTGCCCGAAATTGCTTCTCAGACAGTGTCATTGTTTTTACTGGCACTGGGAAGCAAGATTTCCAAGGCATGTTACTGGAAAAGGTGCATTGCTGCTGCTGGGGAATAACCCAGTCAGCCATCAAACATCACTGGAAGATATTCTGATAATAATGATAATTACAATGTCCTTTCTTTGCCATTACATTTTTAAACATTAACATAATTTTTGTATTATCCCCCCAAATATTACACATGTATATATATATATATATATATATATATATATATATATACTGTATATAAATTAAAGGTACCACCGCAACACTGACTTACTGATATTTATTTATTGTGAACAACGCGTTTCGCGTGCAGCTTCATCAGGTTCACAGAAAATCCTCTCTTCACCATATATATATATATATAAAATATAAATATTATATATTTTCCATGGGTGCACATGTGGCTAATGTACCATACGGTTTGTTTTACTGATTGTAAAAACACAAGTGGTATGTAAAAATATGGGAAACGTGGACAAAATTGTGTCTATCTTGTTATTTTGATCACAGTTCAAATTTTACTTGACAGGAAGTGTCTCCACTCAACTATTTTCTTGTGTTATTATTATGACTGTATAGACCGTTTCAGCTGTTTTAATTCTGACCTTGGATAGTTAAGCCTATGTTTGTGAACATGGAGATTATTCTAAAGCCAAAGAAGAGGAGACTTTGTACATTTGAAATATTTGTGCGACCCTTTTCACTAGAATGAGAAATATTAATATAATGACAATACTATTACTGATGACAATTGACAATTGACTATTGAATGATAATGATGATGATGACTATGATCATACATTGCTATTACGGTAATATTACAGTTTTATTATTGTTTAAATAAAATAAAATAGATGATTGAAAAGAAAAATAGGAGAATAGAAAAAAATCAATGAGAGGCACAGCAAATGTACATGTTCTAAAATGTTCTAAAAGTGTTTTGGTTCTAAGATTAGGATTTGTACGATTACATTTTAAAGTCGTCAGTTTAGTTTCACTTCATACAACGTCGAGCTCTCTCTGGGCCTCTCATGTTCTGAGCCAGGCATGAACAGACGGTGACACTGGTTCCCACTTAGAGAGATGTTCAACCATTTACTTCCTGTCTCACTTAGACCCACTAACTGTGTGTGTATGTGTGTGTGTGCATGCGTCTGTGTGTAGCTGGGTGTGTACATGTGTGTGTGTGCGCGACTGCGCGCGTGTGCACACACACACACGTGTGACTGAGAGAGAAGACAGAGAGAGAGTACCTTGTTAGGTAAACTGTTTGACATTCACGTGGAGGATGTGATAAACAGGAAATAGCGAGACCCCCCGCACAGCCACACGCCAGGGTCATACCAAACATCCCCAATATAAACATGTCTGATACATGGACTTTTATACTTATCAAGGTTGTCAAAACATCAAAGTGCAGCACGGACATTGTCTCCTTGCATCCAAAAATCTATTTGGTGATTTGAGTCTGAATCACAACTCTTACATTGATAAAGAAAATCCAAAGTAGTAGATTATTGGCTTTTAATTACACCTATACAACACCTATACAATATGTTAATTAATTCTTTGTAATCTTAATACTATAATTGGAGAGCTGTCAGTCTGTTTGTTTGGAGTTGCAAGGTGCACCGTTGCTCCGATTGCCTCCAAAATTTGCCAAAACACATTTCAGGGGTCTGGAATTAATCTGGTGGGGGAAAAAAACATCCACCCACGGGGGGCACTACAGTGCTATTTTAAGTTTTTAGGCCTTCAAACTCATAGAGCTATTGTGACATAATCAGCATCACTTCCCTGTTTCCCACTGATGATGTCACCAATCATTCTTCTTCTTCTTCTTTGGAGTTTTACGGCGGTTGGCATCCTTTATGTTGCATTACCGCCTCCCATACCCCCACTGGCTTCGCACCTGCAGACATGGAAAATTGTGTTTGTACGTCTGACCAAGCCGGAAGTACCGCTGCCGGGAATTGAACGCGGGTCTCTCCGGTGTTAGGTGAGTGCTTTTACCTCTACACTACCCAGACACCACCTCCATTCTGTCACCGATGATGACCAGTGTTGGGGGGTAACTCATTACAAAAGTAACATATTACATTTAATATATTACTTTTAGCAGTAACTCAGTAATATAAATTATTACTTTCACTTTCAGATTTCAGTAATATTATACCAGTTACTTTGTCAAGTAACACAAGTTACAAATTGAGTTACATTTTTTTTTTAAATCTAAGCACATATTTAAATAAGGATACAATCATTTCCTAATTAAACTGTGTGCTCTAAACAGCCAATGCCTGACAGACGAGGTCAGCAGGCAGCGTCCCGGAGCAAGGGTCAAGTGGAAAACACTGAGCGACGTTAAGGATGATGTCATAACCACTGATGTCATGTCATACTGTACCCCACAATCGTTATATGTATTATGTAAGTGATGTCATACCCACTGATGATATAATAATCATAATCATAATAATAGACTTAAAGCACTACCACTGTATAGATCCCCCCCGTAGAATGAGACTTTAGGGCCAAGTCAAAGGGCGAGGCATAAAGAACTTCAGCTCAGAGCCGGTTCTGTGTGGTACATCACTCTGGCAGTCATGTGGTAAATATTGTGTTTCCTGTCTCCTCCTTAACTGTTTTGGTAATTGGCTTGTGTTAACCCTATGACCCAGTGACTCCAGGCCTAGGCCTGGCCTGTGATTGTGTGTGTGTGTGTGTGTGTGTGTGTGTGTGTGTGTGTGTGTGTGTGTGTGTGTGCATGCGTGCGTGCGTGCGTGTGTGTGTGTGTGTGTGTGTGTGTGTGTGTGTGTGCGTGCATGTGTGTGTGCGTGCATGTGTGCGTGCGCGCACATCTGAGTGCTTGTGTGCTTGTGTATGAGGAGAGGAGAGTGAGAGAACAAGAAAGTGAATGAGTGAGGGAGTGAGCCATGAGGAAGAGAGTGAATGAGTCAACGAGTGAGTGAGTGAGTGAGTGAGCGAGTGAGCGAGTGAGGAAGTGAGTGAGTGAGCGAGTGAGGAAGTGAGTGAGTGAGCGAGTGAGGAAGTGAGCGAGCAAGAGAGAGAGTGAGAGGGTGAGCGAGCGAGTGAGGGTGTGAGTGAACGAGTAAGGGAGCTAGTGAGCGAGCGAGTCAGGGAGAGAGCGAGTGAGGGAGAGAGTTAAGAGAGAAGAGAGAGAGAGGGCATTGGCACAGACCTCATGCCTGGACATTGAGGTTGTGTGATAGTGCTGGTAGTCTTGCTGCATGCCTTGCTCCCTGAGCAGTTCTCCCTCAGCAGTACTGAATGCTGCCGTCTGATTGGCCTGCCAAGCTCAGCTGAATCAAGTTCAATCAACTTCTACCTCCTGACCCCTCAACCTGGCCTGGCGGTTAGAGAGAGACTGCCTCATAGCAAAGAGGTCACAGCCTAGAACAGGTTAAGGTCCTGCGATCAAAGACCATGACATATCACTATGAGGCCATTTACACCTGGCATTAACATGCGTTTTCTGGCATCAGATTACAATCAGATAGTGCTTGACCACATTAGCCTGATTTCATTTACACCTGGCATTAACATGCGTTTTGGGTGATCAGATTGCAATCTGATCACCCGAAATGGGTGTCCTCTCAATCCGCATACAGCTGCCATATCCAGATTGAGAGGACACATTGCATTTACACTCGTGTTCAATGTGTACACGATGTGTACACAATGCCTCCCTGACGGTTGGCTTGGCCGATCAGATTGCAATCCATCTTCAATGTGTCTTGGGGGCGTTTACACCTGTACTTTCAAGTGGTCAAGCACAATCTGATTGCAATCTGATGGCAGAAAACGCATGTTGACGCCAGGTGTAAACGGCCACTCTATGAGTCGAGGCTGGAGGAAGAGCGGCTTATGGAAGAGTGTCAGCGCTAAATCCAGATCTGTACGTCGGAAACCCACACGGCGAAATTCCACTTGGCTCCAAAGGCCCTTCCTTGCCTGCAATGATTTGTATTTTCCATGTCATGTACATGAGGAAATAAATGATTGTAACTAAATGCCATGATTGCACGTAAACATCTACTGTGTGGGCATGTGTGTGTGTGTGTGTGTGTGTGTGTGTGTGTGTGTGTGTGTGTGTGTGTGTGTGTGTGTGTGTGTGTGTGGGCATGTGCGTGTGTCCGTGCAGTTAAGTCAGAGCAGAGGGGAAAGCTGGGGGGCTGAGCACATGCAGACCGGGGCCAGTTAGTGCTGCTGCTGAGTGGTTGGAGATACAGAACAAATGAGCAATTAGGAGCTCCTCTGTAGCCTCCCTGTGCCCTCCTCTCGTCCTGGAAGCCTGATTAGATTGGCTGTGACGTGCTAACAGGCAGAGAAGTCTCTCAT
>NC_139633.1:17015977-17023477 GCF_964638095.1 Poromitra crassiceps
TGTGTGTGTGTGAGAGAGAGAGTGTGTGAGGGGTGTGTGTGTGTGTGTGTGTGCGCAGACGCCCTTGAGTGTTTGTGTGCATACATTTGTGTATTCAAGTTTATGTGTGCATGACATCCCCCTTCTTATGAATGTGCGTATTTGTGCACACATGCGTGTGTGTGTGTGTTTGTGTGTGTGTGTGTGTGTGTGTATGTATGTAAACATGCGTGGTGTGTGTGTGTGAGTGTGTGTGTGTGTGTGTGTGTGCATGTTGTGCTGGTTGTGTGTGTGTGTGTGTGTGTGTGTGTGTGTGTGTGTGTGTACCTGCCGCCTCGCTGCTGGCTGAGAATGCAGGGAATGCCTCATGGCTGTGACCCCGCCCCTGTCCCTGTTTGCCCAGCCCACTCCACAGGGACGTGATGGGGTGGAAGGGGTGAGGAGGCTGCAGGGGGGTCACGGTGTGTGTGTGTGTGGGGGGGGGGGGGGGGGGGGGGGGGGGGGGGGGGGGGAGTTGGTAGTGACAGTTGAGTAACACTCACCAGAGCCCCGGCCGTCCCCTGTCGCAGAGTGGCATCGCCCACCCCTCAGTGCCAGAAGGGAGAGTTTATTTTCTTAGCTCGTGCTCTCCCTAGCGCCGGCTAACAGAGGACCACCGAGCGTGGGGTCTCTCTCACTCGGCCCTAAGCCTCTTCTCCCCCGGCCGGAAAGAGATTTATTGGGGGGGGGGGGAGAGAAAAATGAAAGAAAAAAATGCCTGTGACCTCCACTTAGCTAGAAGTAAACACAGGGCTGTGGGTAGTTTAATCAAAAGTGCACGCTCTCCTCTCACTGTCAGAGCAGCCGGGGTTATGGGAGTACTGTAAACAGGTTACTATTGGCTTCTATAAAGCAACGGATGGGAATGTGGAGATGTCAGGCTGGAGCCTCTTGGATTTTCTCAAGACGTGAAGGAAAATCTCTAAATATGGACAAAATGCAAACAACAACAACAACAACAACAACAACAATGGCGTCGAATCAGTTGTGATATAATGTTCTAAAATTCTGCAGCGATATTGACAATTTTATTTTACTTGAGGCCCCGCGAGGCCGAAATAACCTCCACATTTATGGCGTTCTGGCGTGAATCCCGTTTGGAGACCGGATCAAAAGATGAGATCTATCACTTCAGGTTTTTAATTACTCACTGATTACAGCTGTGGACACAAGGTCCAAGCTCATCTCGGAGAATATCTCCATCTGAAATCAGATCCAATCTTCCTGCCCGGCAATTAAAACACACACACCACTAATAAGCTACATCTGTTTGACATCATATTTATTTTACAAGGGGGGAAGTCTCTACCCACTTGTTTGGCTTGTGCAACCCTGCTCTTTTAGAGGTTTCCGCTAAGCTGCAGGGTAGATTCACTTGATGTACTATACATTTTGATTCATGAAATAAGAGTTGATCTATTTGAGCTCATATCAATCTGTGTGAAATAAATTCCTAGTATATACAGTACACGGTATGTACCCTTTACACTCATTTATATTATGATAAGAATCAGAATCAGAATTATTTTATTTGCCAAGGTATGTTTTTTCACATACTAGGAATTTGTCTTGGTGCGCTTGGTGCTCATTAACATTGATAAGAACAAATATTCTTGCCTCGTATGATTGGTATGAATGTAGACATGAATGATGGTGGTCGGAGGGGCCGTTGAGCGCCGATGTGTGGCTGCCACGCTTTCGAACCACCGGTACGAATGGTGTGAACGAATAATGATTCTGTGAAGCGCTTTGAGCACTTGAAAGGCGCTATATAAATCCAATCATTATTATTATTATTATTATTATTATTATTATATACAAGACATAAACAAATAAGATATAAAGGATCTAAAGAGATTATAAAATATTATAAAGGGATTCAGATTTTAACAGATATAGATAGTATTAACAGATATATAAACAGTATTAACAGAGTATAAACAGACTTGTAAAAATATTGCGTGAGTGGAGACATACCAAACTTATAAAGTATTATAAAAGGATACAGATATTAACAGATATAGATAGTATTAACAGATATAAACAGTATTAACAGAGTACAATCAGGCTGATATTTGCCATTTGTTGTTGTACATTGGATTGTGTTGCCTTCAAGGAGATCACTGACTAGAATTCATAGTTTATCCACATTTTTATTTAGTGCTATCGCTGGATATATTGGACAGGCAGCCATTCATCTATGGAGCCTCCTTCTCTTTAGTTAGCCAACGTTAAGGCATAGAGCAGCAACAGTAGTAGATTCTTATGTAAAACCTTTAACTCTGAAATTAGGCTGTGCTCTCTGCTTTATAACACTTGTCACTTCTTTTTTTTTACAACACTTGTCACTCAAATACAATTTATTCATTGATTATTTCCACCTTTCAAATGGATGTATGTAACCGATGCTGCTAATTATTTCAAAAATATATTTACACAAATCCAAATGGTTATTTAGAGCTATTTGATATTCCAGTAAAATGTCAAAAACACAGGTGCATAGTTCTAATGATACAGTGTGGGAGTGACGTTAGTGTTAAATGCCAGTGATTACACCAGTACTCACAGCACAGCCAATAGTTACACAACCCTCCTCACATATCATTGAATAAGACAGGTTTTCCAACGGGACTGTACAGTACAATTCTACTCTCTCTCACTCACTCTCTCTCTCTCTCTCCTTCCCTCTCTCTCTCTCTCTCTCTCCCTCTCTGTCTCTCTCTCTCTCTCTCTCTCTCATATAATTGTAATTCGATTCAGTGCACTCCAGTTCAAAATGAAATAGCTTTCTGTTCACCTATCTCACCTATCTACTGTGTTTTGTACACTGGCCTTCTCCTCACCCCTTCCCCGTCTCCCTGTTTCTCCTCACTTCCTGACATGTTCTTGGTTATGGGTTTGGATCAGCAGCACAGAGCTGGAGACAGGCTCCCGCCCGGCGCCCGGCCTTCTGACGTCTGTGCTTCGCAGCAGCTCTCAAAGTTGGTCGAAAAACAAGGCAGGATATCCGGCCAAAATAAGGCGGGACATCCGCTCATTTCCCCCACTTGTGATTGGTCGAATACCATCGAACTTCCTTCCGGTCTGAGGCCTTTTGATTTTGCTTTTCTTTGGAAGATGACAACTGCCTGTGTCACAGCCTGTGTCCATCTAGCGTCTTTTCATCAGCTCCGGCGTCTTTTTTCAGTTGTTTCCAATGAGGAGCGAGCGTATGCGGGTGCACACGGACGTCTAGAGAAAGTGCGCTGCGCCCAGCATCTATTTTCACAGCGCTCCGGCGTTTTTGTGCGCCCCGACTCCCAGCGCTTCCAGCTGAAAATATTTTAACTTTTCAGAAAGACGTGTCGGGTGCTCCTTTTCTGGCAACCAATCATGGAGAAACTATCGCAACAGAGACAGAAAGGCTCAATTGTGGGAGCAGATTGGCTGGACACTTAATATTTCTGGTGAGTGTTGAGCTAAATCACTGTATGTGTGTTGTTAGCTAATGTTAGCTGTCAGCTATCAAGCTACTACCGCACTGAGCTAACGTTAGTTTCAGACTGTGTGTATATTGTGCGCTGAGATCAGCGCTTCCCAGCGTACTTCCAGCGTTTAACGGTCGGAAAAAGACGCTAGATGGACACACGGCCTAAGTAAAAAAAGAATGATGTGCGGAGCAGTCTCTAGAGCAGGTTTTGAAGATTGTGGGAGACATAGACTATCTAGTAGCCTGGGTGAACCCAGCCTTCAACTTACTGTACGTCACAGACTGTGTCTGTAACGTAAGTTGGCTGGGTTTACCCAGGTAACTCTGAGCCCCATGTGATGTTTTGGAGAGGTGCACAGGAACAGACTGTGGATCTATGCGGCACTGTACACAGCCGGTGCTAGACAAACGGGCCCCTCTGTGGAGCACTGACCCAGGCCCTGGGACGGGCTCCCCTCACAGGGCAGCGGTTGTGCGATGCCTGGGCCCGCCTGGCCTTCCTGTCTAGACCAGGGGAGATAGGGTTAATGAAATGCTCAACGCCGTCTGAACGCTGTCTCAACGCTGTCTGCGGCATCCATCTTCGACTCGTTCCCCCTGAAGCAGACCATCGCACCTCGCGAGATACACACTCGCAAGCACGCACGCACGCACACACACACACACACACACATACACACACATGCACGCACGCACGCACACGCACACACACACACACACACCTCAGTTTCTTTCGTCCCTCCCCCTCGCTCTCTCGTTCCCCTCTATCCTCCTCTCCCTCCATCCTCAACCACTGACTTACACTCACTGTCACTATGGAATTCTTCCTCCCCCCCCACCCCCATCTCTCTCCCCCCCCCCCCCCACCTCTCTCTCTCTCTCTCTCTCCCCCCCCCCCACCCCCATCTCTCTCTCTCCCCCCCCCTCTCTCTCCCCCCTCTCTCCCTCTTTCCATGGAGAAGCATCGTTTATGAGACAGTCCTAGAATAAATGGTGGTCAACAGTTCAGCATGCTGGCTCTGTAAATATGGCTGACTGGACCCAGCCACAGGGAAAATGTGTGAGTGTCTAAAACAGCGGCCGCACGGCTCTGCCAACAGAGCACCTGGACGGTGTTAATCACAGCCTAGCATAAACACTGCCCCGAACGTACGGCGTGCGCACGCACACACACACACTCTATATGCACTGCAGTGACATACTGTACATGCGCGTGCACAGAGCCACACAGACACTTGCTGATATAATACACATTGCACCCACGCAGAGACATCATTATTGCAATTTCCATAAGAGAAGAAAAAGCTGTCGAGGTAGAACACAGAGCAGCACATCCCACTGCATGTGCTACGCTACGACACAGAGCAGGACATCCCACTGCATGTGCTACGCTACGACACAGAGCAGGACATCCCACTGCATGTGCTTCGCTACAACACAGATCAGCACATCCCACTGCATGTGCTACACTACAACACAGAGCAGCACATCCCACTGCATGTGCATGTGCTACGCTACGACACAGAGCAGCACATCCCACTGCATGTGCTATGCTACGACACAGAGCAGGACATCCCACTGCATGTGCTATGCTACGACACAGAGCAGCACATCCCACTGCATGTGCTATGCTACGACACAGAGCAGGACATCCCACTGCATGTGCTACGCTACAACACAGAGCAGGACATCCCACTGCATGTGCTACGCTACAACACAGAGCAGGACATCCCAATGCATGTGCTACGCTACGACACAGAGCAGGACATCCCACTGCATGTGCTACGCTACGACACAGAGCAGGACATCCCACTGCATGTGCTACGCTACGACACAGAGCAGCACATCCCACTGCATGTGAATGGCCTAAATGGCCTGCATTTATATAGCGCTTTTATCCAAAGCGCTTTACAATCAGTAGGTAGTCTACATTCACCCATTCATACACCGATGGCGGCAGGCTGCCACGCAGGGTGCCTACACACCATCGGGAGCAAGGAGGGTTAAGTGTCTTGCCCAAGGACACAACGACAGCAGCTGGGAGGGAGCGGGGATCGAACCGCCAACCCTTGCGTCATTGGCCGCCCCGCTCTACCTCCTGAGCTAAAGCCGCCCCGTGTGCTACGCATGTGCTACGCTACGACACAGAGCAGCACATCCCACTGCATGTGCTACGCTACGACACAGAGCAGCACATCCCACTGCATGTGCTACGCTACGACACAGAGCAGCACATCCCACTGCATGTGCTATGCTACGACACAGAGCAGCACATCCCACTGCATGTGATACTGTACTTTCAAGATAATGGTCTTTCCACTGAATTCTTCATTTAGTAAGTATGGAGATGTGAAGTAGTTTAATTTTCACTTTCACTTTTCACAATTATTATTTTTTGAGTACATGAAATATGAAAGAATCAAAGGGATTCTTAAGGCTAAGACCTGCAAAGCATGACATCTAACCATTATAGCTCAAAAACTGGGTCCATTCTTTTGGTTCTCAAACTTCTCATGTCAAGGACCCCTAAACTGACACAAATTAGACCACGGACCACTATTTGATAAGATTTTGTCCCAGGGTCCCCCATCTGATAAGATTTTTGCTTTGAGATGTTTTATTACAGAAAGTGTATGATTCACTGTTTATACTAATAGTCCTTGTATCCTTTATTCAGCCATAAAAACTGACAGTCAAATCTTTAGACCAGTGAAACACTCATAAGCCGGGACATTTTCTCGGGACATTTTGCAAATAGATGATATTTTTACAATTTGTAATTGTCTCTCTCCTCAAAGAGTGATACTTTGGCATGGAAACTACTACTTGCATGTCAAAATGTTACTTTCTGTCAAATTAAGTTTTACATTTTAATATGATGGCCACAAATCAAAGTGCTCGTCTCTAAAGCCTGCTAACAGTTAACAGTTAACTAGCCTACAGTATACTGAATATGGTTCTGCTGTCAGAGACATTCCTGTTCTTAACAAAAGAAGAAATACAGCAGTATTGTGGTTTGTATTATTCAAAACACACACACACACGCACACACACACGCATGGACACACACAAACACACACACACGCGCGCGCACACACACGCATGCATGCGCGTGCACACACACACACACACACACACACACACACACACACACACACACACACACACACACACACACAAGAAGGAGGGTAGGGGTGGCACTTCGCTGGCCTCCTTTTGCTGCAGACTGATTTGCGGACCAAAACAGTTGAAATGGGCAATCACATGATCCTCTCTCTCTATGACCTGGACCTGGCTATAGACCTTATTCTATTGACGTCACTCACGTACGGCACGCCCACCGCCGCCATATTGTTGACATAGCACTGCAGCTTTAAGTGACAACCTATGTGAGAGCAGCGTTTAGGAAGCTAGCCGCTGTTAGCGTTACCTGTATCGTTCCAATTGTGTTCGGATGGTGACCTCACGGCTGTAGTAATGACAGCAATAAAGTCCCCGTGGTTTGTTTCTATCTCTACCGTCCACAGACGTGAAGGGAGCGAGACGGAGGATACGTCAGCAGCACAGGAGATGTGTGGATAGTTAGGAGAGACAGGTGAAACTTTCTGACAGCTCCTCACAGCAAAGTCTGTTCACCTCATTTTTTCTTTTGTTTATTATTACAGGCATTAACGGCAGCATACAAACAACAACTCTGGGGTTTTTATTGCTGTCATCACTATCGCTATTTTGTAATGGAACAGAAACGACAATAAGGCCGTTACTATAGTCGTCAGCTGCAGGACGGTATGTGAACAATATGACGCTGTCCGGGGTTAGCGAATAAGGTCTATATCTGCACTGTGACTTCACATACAGTCAACCCTGTCACAAGTAAACACACTCTGTCACACATTAGCCCATCAGCCAAGACTCTCCAGCGGAGGGGGCCCTTGGTCCGGTGTCTCTATAGGCTGTGTTGGTGCTTCTCAGGCAGACTGGTGGACAAAGCTGGCCTGGGCGCTCAGAACCAC
>NC_139633.1:17025977-17045977 GCF_964638095.1 Poromitra crassiceps
CAACGTCAAACGTCCAGGGGCCACTAAAGGCTACGCAATCCTCCCCGGTGGGGAGGCAGATCAGAGGAGAACGTCTGCACGTCTACCTGCTTCACTGACAGACCTCCCTGAAAACCACTGGCTGCCTGTTCACCTGTAAAGGCGGCGCCCGCAAGAATACAAGCCAATAACCGTGCAGAGGGCGAGGGGCAGCAGTACAACAGAGGCTTTCTCCCAGCGCAGACAGGAGCCCCCGACGCCAAAGACATAAACGCCCACTAAACACCCAAAGCCAAGGACAGGAAAGAAGGAGAGACAGTCAGGTTACAGCACAATGGCAGGAGGTGATGGAGGGATGAGGGGGTGGAGACCACACTGTGTGGGTGATGAGACCACACTGTGTGGGTGATGAGGGCACAATGGCATCATGGGGATGTGTATTTATACTAGGGGCGATTTTCTCTGCTCCATCCCCACCTCTGACTCAACTCAAGGGCAATATGTGCTGACTGGAAACTGCAGGACAGTGACTTTCCATTTTGTCTCAACCCGACATGTCTCTCAGCTGTTTGGTTCACGTTAATCTCTCGAGACAGACTTTCGACTTGCATCGAAAATCTGTCGGCAGGCTCCGTCAAAAGGGGTGTAACAGCGCTCGCTCGCATGCTGCGCTTTACCCGATCAAAATGAAGTGAACGTGACCGGTGTGTTGTCAGTCAACACTTACCATTTTCAGCGTGTAGCAAGTTGCTACTTGCTACTAGCAACGAGCTAGAGTTGTTATTGTTGTTTCATAGCAATGGACGGATTTGAGAGCGACACGCAGGGAGCGGGAAAAAAATCCATTAATGGGCAGAGCCGGTCGGTTGGAGCCAATGGCAGAGCTTGCAGGGAGCGGAAAGGGATTTTCTTCCGCTGCCGACCGCGCCTCTTGAGTTCCTGTTGCACCACATTGAAACGGGGCTGCTGCCCCCAGAGGTTAGAGAAACAAATTGTTTTTTTTGTTTGTTTAACCGATGGGTTCCCAGATTGGGTTCACGTGAACACTTTCAGAGGGGCTTCTGATCTGGAGTTGAAAATATTTGCCTCTTTTGGGAAGGCTGTTCTTGCGAGGCGTAATAATCTAAGCTGCTGACGAGAGATACGATATCATGCACCCCCCTGAGGGCCGGCTAGCTGGCATGAAGGCTGAGGCTGAACAGGAAGTGAGCGATAGGAACAAATTGTTAAGAAGAGGAAGGAAATGTTTAAGTCCTGGGGATGATAGTAGCTGATTCTCCCCTCATGGAGGTTCTGACTTTTGAGGCAGAACAAATACTAGCTGTTGATGTATGAACATGATAGACAGACCAGGGCAGTTTCACCAGGCTTAAATCCTTTCGCTGGACTGTCTCCACCGACTCTCCAGTTAGACACTTTGCCCCATTTCAAACCAATAAAGTTTCCTCTTATCCCGATGTCTATCCCCATTCCCAGAGTCTGCACTTTGAACAGAGGGACAGTGGTTTGGCCCTGTGCTCAGTGTACACTCTCACTCAGGCAGGTTTGGAACAAGGACCAGAGCATGGTGGACATCGACACCAAAACACTTCACGTATGACTGGAGCGAACATCCTGACTGGCATTCAACTCCTCAACTCTCCTTCCATCATGCTGTTCCGACAGTAGCTGCTCAGAGCCCGGCCAGCTTGCCTCCTCCACTCTGGAACAATTGGAGTTTCCATTAAGCCTCTCAATATGCAGGTAAACCACCTGTCCAAGTGTATATACAAATACATTATACTCAACCCAGTCTGTATATACAGACGTCCACATTATACTCAACCCAGAGCAATTTAGAGAGAGAGTGGCGTCAGCGGAGGACCAAAATGCATGACTCATTAATAGCCAATGAGCAGCCAGGAAGGGGTCTCGCACTACTTTTGAATGCTAAAATAAAGCTGATAATGTACAATTTGATTAAAAAACAAAAAACAAAAAAACTTTCAAAGTACAACACAAACTGTCCATTTTGCTGCAACTCGACAGTGCTGCTTAATCCAGGACCTTACTTCCTGGAACTCTTGAGAGTAAAAAACTGGTCCATTGGAGTGAATGGAGATGTCGCGACTCTTATACACGGCTCTGACTCAACCCAGTCATACTAGCATGAACAGAGGAGGCTAACATGCGTTACTCTTCCAGCTCGAGCTCATCTCACAACAGACAAGGCCCAGCACAAACCCGGCATCAACACAACAGTCAGCTCCCACAATGCATCACTCTTAAAGCCACAGCGTATTACTCCATAATGGTGAATGAATGTCTGTAATGTCTGCTGTAATCCACTACATGTGCACATTATCTGACCAACTGCCTGAATTTTGCTGTCCGTCTGTCATGTTCATTACTCTTTCTGAGATAATGGTCCACTATCTGGCTCCAGCTCTGTTATTCCAGGGGGGTTCACTCGAGCAAAACAGAGGTGGCATTTACAGGAATCTACCTCCCTAACACCCCGATAGACTCGTCTCGCACCCCTCCCTGTCCTACGTGATGCAACATTCCAGCCTTATTGACAAGTTGTTGTTGCAAATTGAGTGTGTAACGCAGCGTGGCCGCCCAGGCTGGAAGGTGCACATGTGGGCCGCAGCCCCTGCAGTGAAGGCCTGTGCCTATGGGGGTCTGGAGCTCCTCTCTCCACAGGTTCTGTCTGCATGACGAGAAGACATCTGGACCTGACCACCATCTATTCTACACTAACCCTGTGCCTAAACACGTGCACCCCTATAGCCAACCCAGTGTGGTATAGTGGCCAGTACACACAACAACAAACATACCCACCCAACATGTATTCTTAAAAGGTGTGCTGTGTCTGCCCAAACTCAGAGAAAGATACACCATCATAAGGGTTTCAATCAAAAATCAATTCAATATTTCACCCAAAACATACACAAAGCCGTAAATATCATAGTTATCATGGACAGCGAATAACGCTTTCTCTGGACTTAAAGGGACAGCTCACCACCTCTGCTTCCACACATCGTTCTGAAAGCCAGCTGTCTCTCCTCTGCTGTGGCACACTTAACAGTCATGTGCCAGACCTCTGGATCATTTTCCACTACTCGACATTCCTCTCTCTCGCCCTCTCTCTCGGTAACACGTGGGAAGGCAGGAGTGTCCGAAGTCGCATGCAATGGCAGAATTCCAGCAGGCTGCACTCGGATGTCCAGTCTTCCTGCCATTCTATATATGTCACCAGGCCTTTTTGAGGAGGGCTCTTCTGGGAGCCGTGCTGGCGAGAGATCTGTCTTTGCAAACTCACGCACGTTTTGCACACACATTATGCACCAACAGTGTTGGGCAAGTTACTTTCAAAATGTAATATATAATACTACATATTACTAGTTACTTTCATTTGAAAGTAATACGTTACTTTATAATATTACTGTCTGTGTAGAGTAACTCGTTACTTATTACACTACTTTTGCAATACTTTCACCAAGATAACATCACATGACATCGCCGCCCTGGAACCACCCCGAAAAATAATTTTAAACCGTCTTGAAGTCAGTGTTTGTAAACCGTCTAAAATTCTAAATGTTATACTTTTCCTTTGTTATTGTCATCTATAGTGGTTATTTGCATGAAAACACACAATTTGATTAAGAAATTATTGTATCTTTATTTAAATATTTGCTTTGATAAAAAGAAAAGAAAAAAGAAAGTAACTCAATTTGTAACTTGTGTTACTTGACAAAGTAACTGGTTATTGCTTACTGAAATCCCATTGGTAATAAGTTATATTACTGAGTTACTGCTAAAAGTAATATATTACATGTAATGTAACTTTTGTAATGAGTTATCCCCAACACTGTGCACCAACTTTCTCTGTCACTCACTCACACATATTGACTGCATGGTCTGGGCACAACCATAAGGAGCCCCAGGCACTGGCAGTGGTGTGACACCTCTGTGTGTGTGTGTGTGTGTGTGTGTGTGTGTGTGTGTGTGTGTGTGTGTGTGTGTGTGTGTGTGTGTGTGTGTGTGTGTGTGTGCGTGCGTGCGTGCATGCGTGCGCGTGTGTGCGTTTGTGTGTGTGTGTGTGTGTGTGTGTGCGCGCGTGCGTTTGTGTGTGTGTTTGTGTGCATGTGCGTGTGTGTGTGTGCGTATGTGTGTGTGTATGTGTGTTGCTGTCAGCCATGGTGGGAAACACTGGCCCAGGGCATCTGTAGCTACAGGGTGACGTGATGGGGCAGGATGTGTCCCATCGGCAAGGTTTAAGCACTCGATCTGTAGTGGGGGGGGGGGGGGGGGGGGCTCAGAGACCTGTGGAGGAAATTCTCATCACCCCATCATGGCCCTTTTGTCTCCTGGGTGTGAGGGGTGTGATCATGACATGACGGGCCCCTGGGCCTGGATGCATAAGAGGGCCCCTCCTCACAGCGCACATACGCACAATTAAGGCCAGAATAATAACTAAGACATATATTCACCTGCATCTTAATGACGAGATTTACAGCACAGCCGCCTGGACACTCAAAGCCAACATCACAATAACAAGAAATAAATCCACCTGTATCTCAATGCAGGCTCCAAAATTAATTTCATGTCCACTAGCCAAATGGCTAGTAAATGTTCAAATTTTACCTCCTACTCAATAGGTTAGCATTGTTTTTTGGGCTGGTGTTGTGGTGAGTGAAGCAAATCTACCAGCCTGGATATTTTACCAGCATTTGGCTGGTTCTGGTGCTAGTTTTGGACCCTGTCTCAATAACACAGGATTAATAGCACAGCCTGCACAGGGCAACTCAATTAAAGCCAAAAGCTCAATAACCCTCTAATTGTCCATACATTTATGGAACATTTTGTCAAAAAGAAAGGGTTGGGACCCCAAGGGTCCCAGGCAAGATACGCAGGGCAGTGGCCCTGTGAAAAGGCTGTGGGCCCCCTGAGCTATTGGGCCCCTGGGCCCAGTATAGGCCATTCGGTAATACATCCCTGGGTGCAATATCAGGCAGCCAGCCAGCCAGCCACACACACACACACACACACACACACACACACACACACACACACACACACACACACACACACACACACACACACACACACACACACACACACACACACACACACACACACACACACACACACACACACACACACACAGGCTTAACAACACTAGCAGGAGTGATTCATCCATACTGCACTGGAGGTTATAACGTCTCTAAATCTACGCCTGTGATAAAAACATCCATCATTTTACATTTGAAAGCAGTCTGGAGAGTTGTGATTGTTCCCATCGCACCACACTCTGATTTCCTCTGACAGGGATATGAATGGTTTCTGTGCTTAATGAGGTCTGACGATCCTTCAGAGTCTCACTCACAACACAGCCACACGTTTTCAATCACAAACGGTACCCCTCCTTTTCTCCTCTCTCACACACACACACACACACACACACACACACACACACACACACAGTACAGTATTTCTTTCTTTCACTCGCCCTCTTTAACCCCGCCCCTCTCTCTGCCTACTCCACCCTTGTAGCCCTCTTCGTTGCCCCCCATCCCCCCCCCCCCCCCCCGATAGAATTAGAGAGCCCTTGAACCATGCTGATCACACTTCCTGAAGCAATTACTGTTAACCAGTGTGGGCCGGAGAGAGGGGGGGGGTTACACAGAGCCATGGTGCCACCCACACCAGGAACCGTGCAGCACACAGCAGCCAGTGGGGCTGGTAGAGAGACACTCCCTCCAGGAAACTGCCATTTTGCAATCACGATAATTAATGCAGATTCAATCAATATTTGCGGGGGCTTGCCATTTTGTCAAAATTCTCGCGATTTCTCTGCAAAAACTGCATAACAGGTTCCTCATCTTTGGAATTTTTGCCAGTTCCCACAATTTTTCAGCAAAAAAAAAATCTCATAAAACTTTGCAAATTGCATTGCAATTTTTGAGAAAAATTGCAATTAGGTAGAAGCTAGAAAAAACGTTCACAAAATCGCAAAGAATTAGCAATAACGAAAGCGAAAAAATGAAATCCTGGAGAGCCTGGATAGAGGCTGGGTGGGTGGTGGTGGGGGGGGGGCTGAGGGGTTAGGGGGCATCGTTCTGTTTTCACAGGATTCAAGCTGTCAGGAATTACCCACTTGGTATGAAATGTTAGGAAATGTTACATTACAGACAGATGTCCCTCAGCCTCATGTGGAAACTCCGAGGTCTGGTTACACACACTGTATACAGAAACACAGGGAATGAAGGGGAGATGAAGAAGGGAGGAGGGTTGAGACACGGAGGTGTAACGAAAACCAGGGTTCCTCACATTCACAGCAATTTGGAGGTTGCTTATGAAACAGAGATGTTTCTTTCTTCCACCCTGTGTCACAGTGGGCATGTTCCAGAAATGACAGTATCTGAACAGGATAGACCAGTGGTTCTCACATTTTTTCACATGAGGGACCCCTAAACTGACAAAAATTAGACCACGGACCCCCATTTGATAGGATTTTTTTTTAATGTTTTATTACAGAAAGTGTCATTGTGTTAGTTATGAATGGAATTATAGCGAAAATATATTACCCCCCTTTTTGGCTGGGGACCCCCTGGAACCCCTGGGGGTGCCCGGACCCCCAGGGGTTCCAGGGGAACCACTGGGATAGGCAACACTGTTGACTTTTGAATTTTGACAGCACACTTTGATTATGTCAAAGTCCCATGTCTCCAAAAATAAGCAAGTCTCTGCCAGCCTTTTAAAGCTCCGAGACAAGTCATGTTCTTCTGTCACAGATGTACATTGAGGGTCAAATCCAAACCTCCAATCATGGTAGAACTTGATGAAAAACATCATATTGTGATTTGCCCTCGTGAAGACAGTGCCTGCAGCGCTGCATTTTTCTCTCAACAAAAGACAGAAGAGATTCTTCTTCCTCGTCTCGTCTGTCCGGACTGGTCCGTCAGTCACCTCCTCTCCAGCGGCACATCATCTGATTCAACATCGCTCTCTCCGGGTACAGATCCCAGCGTAAACCAGCTGTTTATTTTCAGAGTGCTCTCTGCATTCAATCTAATTTGCGCACGCAGGACGGGGCGCTGCTGGGAGAGACCCCAGCAATCCCCTGCAGCCTTGGGAGGAGGAGGAGGAGGAAGAGGAATGTGACCCCCAGAGGTCAGCAGGTCCCCTCTCCCGGGTTACGGGGGCTCCTGCACGGGCCGGGCCGGGGGTCACAGGTCAGCGGGCGCGCTCATTCCGCTCTGGCCCTGGCGCCTGCCGGCACAGCCCTCAATTTGTTAAGCGGGCAGAGGGGTGACCCCAGAGGGCCTCTCTCGGCTTCCCTGGCCAAACACGAGTCTTAAACACTACCAGCTCCCCCTGATTCCCCTGTCTCCCCCCTTACTCCCCCCCCCAGTGTAGTTTGACACACACACGCACACACACACACGCACGCGCACACACACACACACACACACACACACACACACACACTCAACACCAATCCATCCTTAATAAGAGGAATTACCCCAGGCGGGGGCAGGGGGGAGGTTGGCGAGGGGGGGGAAGCAGGTATGCCGGCAGCATCTCTGCCTCATTACTCAGTGGATTTATGTAGGATCGTATGCCTCCGTGTGTCGCGGCGCGCTCGGGCGCTTAACTCCTTGACCCGCACTGTAAATAAGGAAATTAATAAATAGAAAGCTAATCTGTCTGGAGGATAGAGGCGGATCAGACAAACACGGAGGGTAGCAGGCAGGGTGCAGAGGCCGTCATTAGTGCCACGTCTAATCGGCAAAAGAGAAGTAACGGGATGAAAAACACGATTATCGTGACCAAAATTATCACGGTTATCGTATTATCACGGTTTGTTAAAATGTGCCGAAAATGTTCAAAAAGTACTGATACACTCACAGAAATGATTTCTCCAGGGCTGCACGTTTGCATCTGGGAGACGGTTGCCAACTTTGGTTGGTGATGGACAGTATTTACCATGTTTTTCAAAGCACTGTAATCATGGTACCACGGTAATCACGGTACCACGGTTTTAATGATAATGAAAATTTGAAACAGTACGGTTATCGTAAGGAATTTGATCACGGTTATCATTAAAACCGGTTATCGTTACATCCCTAATCGGCAAGCACATTTCTTTTTGTTTTTATCGATTCAATCTATTTATGGTTATTTATCAATGAATATAAAGAATGATCGGGAAAAAATACAAAAAAGGTCTTTGTCAGGACAGGCATCCTAATTGATGCCAAACTCTACTACAGCTTGTGCAATGGAGAAAGTCACAGGTATAACCTGTGCAGCCTCCCTGTCTGCGTCTGAGTGAGTCGTTGGCCTGTCTGTTTCCCCTTATGAGAGAGACAGAGCTGTTTCTGATACTGACTGTTACAGAGAGACCAATTACCCTGGCCAATGAGGACAGGCCTCTGACAGCATAATTACAGGCAGCCTCGCAGCAGCAACCATACGCCCGGGTATGGCTACCAGTCACCCAGTTAGGAACGGGAGACGAGTAGGGAGGCAGAGACGCGGGACATGGGGGTTGGACTGGAGGTGTCCTAATCCACCAGGACCCAGCAGCGTCCTGCTTTGTCCCCAGACCGTCGGGCCTCTCCGTGGGCTGTGCCGAGGGTCGGGGGCCTGGGCCTGATTTGGCCCAGCTGGAGGAAGCGGGCGATCAGAGTTCAGTTGGTGCAGACAGAAGTAAAGTAAACAGCCGTGGTCACTGGGCAGCCCGTTAGCAGGCCTCGGACAGATGAGCAGGGGGCCCGGGAAGACCACACACATACACATACAGCCAGACCACACAGGGGCCGGGGCTCAGGGGCCTACGCACGCAAGCACACGCCCCATCGGCAGGGTTCCCCAGTGGGCAGAGGCACGCTGCAGGTCAGGGCGGAGCAACACGAAGCGTGGAGGAACAACAGACTGGCATGGAGCTGCTGACCTGGCCTGGGAGCCGGGAGCGGACGGGTCTTTAGCCTCGGTATGAGGGAAAAACTGGAGCCTGTGACCCAGTGAGTGGAGACATCATCCTATAGAGGCGAGCTGTGAGGGGAGAGTCAACACAAACAGGAAGAGATTCATAAGTGTGCTGCTGTTCCAGTGCCAGATCGTAAAGTGCACGCCTCCACGGAGACACGCAGTCTCTTCTCAAGAGAAACCACACGTACATAAGCTGGGAAATCACATCATGTTCACAAACCAAGAGTCAAAGTAGTGACACGAGAAATAGTAAACATGATTTATTTCTTTAAAAATGGGAGGGGGCGGGATTTACCTTGCAAAATATGAAGAAATAAAAAGAGAGAAAACAAGTAAATTGTGGGTTTATTGCTTTTTAGATTATTACTTTCAATAAATTATGTTGTCAGTTGTTGACTAAAAAAAATGCATTTGGATATTTTTTCTGATGTGAAACGGGTCTTTTGTAACATTGAATATGCCTGCGTTTATCATGGTGTTTTATTACAAAACCATGCTGCATGAAAATCAAATTCATTGCCAATAAACTGATCAATATTAGCATTAAATATTAGCATTTTTAAAGCATTAAAATCACAGAATATAGAAAAACTCGATGCATATTATGATCCCACTTTCAATATGCTCACACACAGAAATCTCTCTCACAAGTTAAAACGGGCAAACACATTAACACGCTAAAGCTAAACAAAAATAAATATATACCACACAAACATACGCGCACACACACACGCACACACACACACACACACACACACACACACACACACTCTCTCTCCCTTTCTCCCCTCCCTCTCTTGCTCTCTCTCTTTCCACAAATCCACATTACCATCCGTCTTTAGCTTTATCTGGACAGTGTCAGAATGACCCATGGGAGAGGCCGTGCTGTGTGTGTGTGTGTGTGTGTGTGTGTGTGGGTATCAGCTTGACATAGGGCGGAGTGAGTGAGGAGTAATGCTCTCAATCACAATTACTCCCCGCTGCCACCAGTCATGCTGCCTGCCTCGCATCACCTTACCACACACACACACACACACACACACACACACACACACACAACACACTACACACACACACACACACACACACACAGTATAAGACACCCTGTACTCCGAGTGAGTGCATCCAAGCTCACCTCTACTGAGGATGTAGTGCAGCTGTCAGAGGGATCTGGGCCGGACCATCTGCCTGCTTGCTTACAACACAGTAATCCTGCGCACCCTGCCTCCCACTTCTTTCATCGCTTATCTGCACATTTAATACCACATTGATGATAAAATATGACAGGTAGCTCGGGCTGCCACCCCTCCTCATCTCGCCTGTATCTCATAATGGTACGGGCCTGCATTCTTTCCTCTCGCAGAGGGCACTGCAAACCTTGATAAATCCCGATGGCAGGGTGTGTGTGTGTGTGTGTGTGTGTGTGTGAGTGTGTGTGTGTGTGTGTGTGTGTGTGTGTGTGTGTGTGTGTGTGTGTGTGTGTGTGCGTGTGTGTGTGTGTGTGGGATGGCAGGGTGGGCAAACCATCTGCTAAAAGTTTTTCTGGCTATAAGCGAGGGTAGTTGAGCAACAAGTACGAGATTGGCTGCTAATGAAATATGTGCTGTGTGCTGCCTCTTTGTCAGTAAGACGTGTGTGTGTAATATCGAAATGACGTACCACACAAAGATTTTTGATTTCTTTCTAATTATGTTTCATTCAATTATTACCTATGACCCATATTTTTGTTATGATGGGATCGTTTGAATATGTGTGCTTACAAAGATATGTCTAATATGACATGCATATGTGTGTGACCGTGTTTCAGATTCAGATTCAGACAACTTTATTTATCCCAGAAGGACAATTCAGTTTCACACAGCCTACCCAACACCTTCAAAAGTTCACAGTGAGAACTTCAGACATGACAGGAGTCACAGGACGTAATGTAACAGCATGGCATAACATAAACAAACAAATAATGTCAGAGATAACAGATCAGCCTCATATAAACATGAACAAGAAATAATAAAAAGTATACATATATTTCTATATGTAAAGACATGAGAACATGTATAAGAAATAAAAGATATATATCTATATTACGTATGAACGAGCCTAACCTGTTCATCACAGACAGGATACGTACAGCCTTTGCGTGTGCATCTGTGTGTGTGTGTGTGTGTGTGTGTGTGTGTGTGTGTGTGTGAGAGTGAGTGAGAGGATGGCTTCACAACAGCATAGTTGTGTTGTGTGTGAGAATACATGATGGTTGAAGGTCCCTGCGAGGCCTCCTCCGTATAGGTGGGAGGAAGGAGACAGACCATCTTAACAAACTCTAAATCAACTCCAAGTGGATGCTACAGTCAGCTGTGAAGCTGGGGTTTGAATCCCGTTTTAAGCCGTGAATAGGTTGACAGTTTGTGTCTGGGGGTCGGAGGTGACAAGGACATGGGTGTATGTGTGTGTCTGGACAGGAGGCTGGGGTCGCAGGGGTCAGACATGGCTATGCTTGCGGGTCTGCATGCAGGCGGCTGGATGAAGGAGCATGGGTCTGTTGCAAGGCTGACAGACTGCGATGCTGATGTTCTGGGGGGTCCGGGGCGTCGGGGAGAGGAGGCTGTGTGTTTTGGGGGGAGCTGGACACTTGTCTGCTGGGTCGAGGGCTGCATGGTGAAGGTCACATGGTGAAGGTCACAGGGCAGCAGTGAAATATGGCTGTCAGGTAGAAGGAAGAACAACACAGACTCTGTCCTTCCTGCTGAGCCACGAGCGAGCGTCTGGGTCCCCGCCAGGCGACACGCCGCCTGGGGTCATGCCCTTACACAGGCAGGGATGCTGGTTCTCACTGACACACACACACACGCACGCACGCCCGCGCACACACACACACACACACACACACACACACACACACACACACACACACACACACACACACACACACCTCCGAAAAAAGGAAGAATCCAAAAGATTTTCTAAAGCATCTTAGTAAAGCAGTAAAGAGTAAAAAGAGGTAAAGTGGCTTCACTACTGGAGTAGTTGACGATTCATCAACAGGAAAATATGATTATTAAATAATTAAAAAAATAAAAATACTACTACTACTAGAGTACTACCACTTAACAACAACAACAGCAACAACAACAATAGGTGTAGGACAAGCGTAAAAATCTTTATAATTATCATACAAATGTATGAATTTAAGGATAATTCCTTTTGTAACTGAAAAGGTATACTGTAAAATCATTTTAAACATCTACAAAATAAATAAATAAACACTTTGAAGCACACTGAATGTGTTCAGATGGACTATTTTAGCTTTTAATACAGCCTGTAATTTGCTAACCTTTGACTGATCAGATAGGCTATCACTATTGTAAATGTAAATTTACAATAGTAAATGTTATTATGTATTTATAGTTTTTATATATTGTCATTGTTGTTTGTTTGATTTTCAGAATATGCAAATAAAATATTCTCCCATAGCTTATAGGTTTCGTATTTTGCAACTGGTTATCTTGAACAAGTTTTTTCTATCTATCTATCTATCTATCTATCTATCTATCTATCTAAATAAATAAATAAATAAATAAATAAATAAATAAATAAATAAATAAATAAATAAATAAATAAATAAATAAATAGATAGATAGATAGATAGATAGATAAATAAATAAATAAATAAATAAGAGCTGTAAAACGTTATTTTTTATATGAAATTCTCAGACTTAGTTGTCGGCCAATAACAGTAATAAATTAGCCTATAATTTCCATAGTAATTTTAACTTAGCCTATATGCAACCCTTGGCATCCACTTCAGGATCAAATATGAATATATTTTTAAACATCTAAGGCAGTGAGATTGACCCTGATTGAAAGATGAGAGACTTTGGCTCTGAGTCATCTATTGTTTGATATGACAGGATTTCACCGGGCAGCTCGCTCCTCAGCTCTCTGAATTGGCTCTCTCATTAATGAGGCTCGCACGTAGGCCATTTCCCTTTTGACCCCCCCAACATCTCCAAGCTTGTCCTGCGGTTCCTCTTCGGAAAAGGCGGCCTGCACTGGCGAGGAAACCTCGGCGAGGGAGTTGCTGCTGCAGCGCAGGAAGGCTTGAGAGGGTTATGACTCATTTTCTTTTTCATAAGTGGGCATTTTCGTCCCACTGAAAAATGCGACACTTCCCGTCCTGCAGACAGGTCTATGAGCCAGGTGCTGCGTCATGAGGCTGGCCTTGCGTAGTTGCGTATCAGTGCGGCGCAAGCCTGTGTGCACGTGGTGAAGTGAAGTGAAGTGGTGACCTCTAGAAAAGCCCCACAAGTCCTCAGTGACAGGCTTTAAACACAACATTGTTATTTTCTGGATTTGGGAATTTTTTATGTTTGCAATTTTTGAATTTGGACAGCTCAGGGCTCAGGCCTGTAGCTAAGGTTTATAGCATAGCATATTATTCGCTGAGATGATGATGATGATGATGATTATTATGATTATTATTAGTAGGCTATCATTATTATTAGGCCTATTAGCATTGTTGTTGTTGTTGTTGTTGTTGTTGTTGACGATGATGATGATGATGATTCCTTCGTTCATTCGTTCATTCATTCGTTCCTTCCTAGTGGCCTACTGTATTAATATTAGTAGTATTATAGCATCAGTTACTATCTTTTTAGCTTGATTAGGCTATAGCCATAATAGAGCGAAATGTGTGGCAATCCTCTTGACCCGTTTTAAAACTTGAAATTACTCCCAGTGGTCAAATCCACATTGCTTGGGTGTATAAAATAAGCTTTAAAACAAAAACCTCTGTCTAGACTATAGCTCTACATGTCAGACAAATCTGGACGTGCATGCAATCAAAGTGCACTCTCTGTCTGGCTTTGAATTGTGAAACGCCATCCAACTTTCTCTGCTTTCCAGATGATGGCTCCTTTTTCTGTTATTACTGCAGTGTCAACGGTCCAACTAGCCTACCGACGACTCGCACGGGTTATGACCAACACATCATGCATGAAACATTAAAGTCTGCTCTCAAAATAGCACCTGCGCTGGAGCTGAAAACACAGCTCTAACTCTGTTCAAGCACTATTGAATAAGACCAGGGACACATTGTGGACAGCTGCCATTTATTTGAGCTTATATATTTATGATTATTATGATAATGATTATTATTATTGTGATTATATTAATATTATTGTTATTATTATTATTATTATTATTATTATTAGTATTATTATTATTAGTATTATTATTATTATTAATAATAATAATAATGCTAATAATAATAATAATAATAATAATAGTAATAATAATAATAGTATAAACACATCAATATAAATATATATATAGCCTAGAAATAATAATATAAATAAAATTGGAAGCCATATTATAAAAAAATCACCAAATTAGCTGTCAGTCTGCTGCATATGCAGCTAGTGTGTTACCCTATGTATAGCCTATAGTATTTATCATTAACCAATTGATAACATCAGTAATTGTGCCATGCAGTTGACCAGAAAATGTGTGACATACAGTATGAGCAGATTTGGTTTTGCTGGCAATGATTTTAGATTATGCAGGGACTTGCCACCTTTGGGTTTGGTGAATTGACACCTCTGGAAACAAATATTCCCTAATCCTATTTACATCATCAGTTTTAGTAATCTCTAAAATATTTTGAATGTATACTCATAGACAATTGTTTTTATTTGGAATTTCTCCATATCAGGTGGAACTTCCACACTTGATATTCTGAGATTGCAATTTGATTGATTGGTTGATCGATATTATGAATATAGAAGACAATAAAAAGCATCCAAGGGATGCATGTAAAAGTGTGAACACTTATTTCCAACATGGTCCCTGCATTTACAGTAAACAGGATGGAGTACGGCTGATTTTGCTGGCCCACATTGAAGCCTACAAAATAAATAATAATAGATACATTATTGCATGCATCAAGAATAAAGGAATATTATATTTACATTTTATGCCATTTTGGCGGGATTTTTCCAAAGTTGTGTTAATAAAAGATCTATTTTCAGGTTTTGGAGACTTTTTGTGTGTTGCTTGCTATTTCTTTCATATATTTCCTTGTTTATCATTAACACCTGAGGGAACGTCTCACAGAGCCAATCTAGTCCATTTCAGATGATTCTTTCTTTCTTTCTTTCTTTCTTTCTTTCTTTCTTTCTTTCTTCTTCTCTCATTCTCTCTCTCTCTCTGTCTCCCACACACACTCACACACCCTGACACACACAATGGCTGGGTTTCCCAAAAGCTTCTTTGCGCTAAGAAGCTAATTCAACCCTTCTTAAGGCCCCCTTAAGAAGCAAACGCGTTTCCCAATTGCTTCTTTACGAAGGCATGCGTTTCCCAAAAGCTTCTTAGCACTAAGAAGCTTCTTTGACACTTCTTAAGGCTCCCGTAAGAAGCCAACGAAGCCAACGCGTTTCCCGATTGCTTCTTAGCCTAAAATTATCTTCCAATTATCCTCCGTTAAGAAGGCTGCGTTTCCCAAAAGCTTCTTAGCGCTAAGATGATCTTTCGTTAAGAAGGTTTTGTAAGAAGGGTCTGGAGCCTTCTTAACACCTTCTTAATGACGAAACACTGGCAGATCCAGCCGCATCAGGCAAAAGGAGATACTTGTGTCCACTGTTCCTCTTGTGTTTTTCCCTTTTTCCTTTCTTTCATGCACCCTTTAGTGTTTAAAATTGGGGAACACTTGAAAATCTCCCCTGTATGTATGGTTACTTGTGTTTTAAATGTTTTACCGTAGGCTATATTTCTCTAATCAGAATGGATTCCTTTTATAATGTTGTGGATTTATATAGCACCTTTCACAGAACCCAAGGTCGCTTAAATTCTGTAGTGTTTCTCTGTTTTGTTGTATGCTGTGTATATAAAGCAATTTGAACTGCAGTCCATGTCTGAAATAAATAATGTTTAATAAAGTTTAACATGACCATGATTAGGTGTTAACAGTGTTTCTCAACCACTGAGTCGTGGCCCACTGCTGGGCTCAGAGTGCCATCAAGTGAGCCGCTCCAGTTAAGATGCTTCTTAAGAGCCTTCTATTTTTTTTTATTTTTCTCGACTGTTAAGAAGGCGTTTGGGAAACACTTCTTTGGAGCCTTCTTAACTCCTTAAGAAGCTTCTTAACTCCTTAAGAAGCTTCTTAACTCTTAAGAAGCTTCTTTGTTGGGAAACTCAGCCAATGAGTGTATAACAGTGAGCCTACACTTTATAATAGGCCCCTCTAGATGGCGTTTGAGGGCCTGTGGGATCAGATGCAATCTGAAAACAGACACTTTTGGTTGCAAAGCAAAGTCATGACCTGTTTTATAATTGTGAATAAATGTATTAACAAAACAAAATGCACGTAACTTTATTTCAGTTTTAGGTGTGAGTGGCAAATACTGTACTATGTTTCTGATTCAAACATTTTTTTTATCAGCCAATGGGTTATTTGACAAAAGTACACAAATGCGACATAGAATGAGTGATGATTTATTGAATAGCTAAACAATTTAGAATGTAAATGAAAAAATAAATGGAGTGTCTTGCCTAGAAATAATTTACAAATAATTAATAATACACATTAAGAAGTTCTGCCTCAAGGTGCAGTTTCTTATAGAGAATACAAAGATTCACACATTTTCTGCATTTGATGTGATGCCATCCACAAGATAAATTAAAAACTCCTTCCGCATGCTGTACAAATAATGATCATATACTTCCATTTTACAACCAAACAAGTAGAATAAACTGTTTGAAACATACAATACTTTAAACATACTGGTAAATCAGCTCATAACCCCCTCCACATGCATTACACGCACGCACTGACACGCGCAGACACACACACACACACACACACACACACACACACACACACACACACACACACACACACACACACACACACACACACACACACACACACACACACACACACACACACACACACACACACACACACACACACACACACACACACACACACACACACACACGTAATTGACCGGGTCATCATTCAGAGACACTTTGGTGTGCCTGTTGCCCTTTCACATATTTTCACATATCTGCTGCACTAAATGCGCATAATTGATGCATCTGTCTGTCAGTTGGCAGCACATGATTTGGCTAAAACAGTCCTGGGAAGAGGGGGGTCAAAGCCGAGTCTCACAGGCCCCTTATAGCGAAGGTTTTTGGGGTCCCAGGGTTCCAGGGTCCATGGCTGTGTGGTCCTGCAGACACAGCAGGCTCAGAGAAAAGCAGCCCCCTCTGGGACAGGCGAAACATTCACTCTCTGGATCAAATAGCAGAATAACAGTCCAGCGGCCACTGGAGCCGGCCATGGCACAAAAGAACTGCTGTGTCACTCAATATTAAATAGAACGACGCATTTAGGAGACTATATATAGAACCTGCCAGGTCACTATAATCACTTCAATGTACTGACATGACCTGGAGACACTTATCAAACCTATCAACCTAAGTCATTTTATCCAATATATCTTTTGATAATAACATATAATTTGTCCAAAAATAAAGGCCCATTTACATCTACAATGATAACGGTAAAGAGAAAGATACTATTAAAAAAAAAATCTACAGTAAGTAAATATAATGTCTGTGTTACGACTTTATAATTATGTCACTAATCACTGTATAGCCTAACATATATCAATACAAATATAAAACATCCAAAATGTTAACTATAAGTATTTTTGGTTGAATGAGTGTTTGGTGCGGAGGTGGATGCAGATTGCAGACACAATGTTAAAATGTTTCCAAACAGTCAAATTAAAGTTGAAAGAAAGAAAGGAGTAGGAGGATTCAGTAGGAACTAATCACAGATATTGTAGTGTGAATGATTAAGCAACAATGTATCATTATAGTTATAGTCTTTATAGTTATCATTGTAAATGTGAATGGGCCTTTACTGTAATCTAATGCTCTATATAAGAAAAGAATAATGGGGGAAGTCTGTCTCTTTTTGAATTCAGTGATCGCTGGTGTTTCTGTATCTTTACACTTTATCTATCCAATTTGTTTGTTTTTTCCTTTTGTTCGTTCTATATATAGAAATATGGTAATGGAATAAAATCCAGAGGAATCCACAGATGGAATAAAAGCCAAAGGGAATCTGAGTGATTGCTACTATAAAACGTCTCCCAGGCCTTGTAGAGAGCTGTAAAGGACAGACACACAGATAGTCGGACACGCCTGCTCTCAGACTGCAACCAGGCATCTGGCTGACTTCAACATCTCTCTCTCTCTCTCTCTCTCTCTCTCTCTCTCTCTCTCTCTCTCTGATTATTCTCTCCGTTTCCCTGTCCTTATCTCTCTGTTTCGTCTCTCTCTTTCGATCGATGTCTCTCCCTGTAGAGCATTCGGTATGGGTCTGACGGGGCTATTTAAGGGTATGTGTGTGTGTGTGTGTGTGTGTGTGTGTGTGTGTGTGTGTGTGTGTGTGTGTGTGTGTGTGTATGGAGGGAGAAGTCTGGGGAAACAGTAACCAGAGAGGGTCCCTGAAGTGTTGGATGGGGTCACAGAGGATGGGGGGGGGTGGGGGGGGGGGGCTCCTGTGACCCATCACTGAGCCCAGCAGACGACAGGGGTTTCTTATCACGCAGCAGCACTGTCATTCACAAATCAACTTCTCCACTACACACTGCACGTACACACACACACACACACACACACACACACACACACACACACACACACACACACACACACACACACACACACACACACACACACACACCGCACGCATGTGTGGAGCTGTGAAGGGCTTATGGACATCTTTGTAAGCACTCATAGTCAAACAATCCCATGATAACAAAAACATGGGGCATAGGTAATAATTGAATGAAACATCATTAGAAAAAAATCAACAATCTTTGCGTGGTACGTCATTTCGATAATATTACAGTAAGATCAATTATAAGACAGTCTCATATTTTCCCAAGTTTTTCCCCCAACAAAAAAGCCTTTTCATTTCTTCGCATGCACAAGCTCTCAAGAGTAAGACAAATTATGAATCATATCCATTAAATTTCAATTGAGCAAAATTCCTCTGCGCTTATTACTGGCAGAGAGTGTATTAGTGGGCGAGCGTTTAAGTACTTTAATTCTAGAGCTGTGTTTGTGTTGTGTGTGTGTGTGTATGTGTATGTGTATGTGTATGTGTATGTGTATGTGTATGTGTGTGTGTGCGTGTGCGCGCGCGGGTGTGTGTGTGTGTGTGCCTGTCTGTCTGTCTGCCTGTCTGTCGTGTGTGTGTGCCTGTCTGTCTGTCTGTCTGTCTGTCGTGTGTGTGTGTGTGTGGGGGGGGGGGGGGGGGGGGGGGCTTTATGTTAGTCAGCTCTCAGCGAGGTCTCAAATGTCTGTTTTCCTGACGTGTGATCCATAAATATTTGAAGTGGAAAGGGCTGCGCTGCGATGTAGGACAAATCTAATTAACCCAGCACTTCCTCGGGGTTCCTCTGTCTGCGGGGCCTGCGTGGGTGTCTCCCACATCGCCAATTCACCTCTCTAAAAGGCTCTGACTCCTCATTTGAGCCACTCAAACCCTGATACACGAATCAGTCAAGTTAAATCAAGAGCCGATCTTGGCAAACGATGCGGGAGTTCAGCAAGAAACACCGATTCATTCATCATGTATCATGAAGTTGGCTATTCTAAGTCCATTGGGCTCCAACTCAAATCCAGGAATTAGCTTGAACTAACAGAGAGTGTTAATATAAATATGAAATGATAAAAGTATAGTGCAGGCAGAGCGACATGTCGTGCTTTGACACGCCAGTCGAAACAGACGATACCCTGTAGTTAGAGAGCGCTGCCACTGTGGTGAGACAGAAAAGACAGAGACAACCATGTGACCAGAGACAAGCCTTTTTTTCCTGTCATTCTATCCCTCTCCTCATCAGACTGTGCATGTAAAGTTCAAATGATGTGTTACATAATACATTATGTACAATGTGTTGTGTCTTTTTCCTCCAAGCCAGTCTGTGTTTTAAGTACAGTAGCCTGTGATTCAGTGCATCTGT
>NC_139633.1:17050977-17060977 GCF_964638095.1 Poromitra crassiceps
GAGCAAACACCTCAGTACCGTGCTAATGGCGCCCCAGTAATTGCCTGTTGTTTTATTATTAAAGGTAATTTGGGCCCTAATGGAATTCATTCAACATTGTGCGTCGGCCCCGCCCAGTCCCAGACGGGACGGTGCAGCCCAGACGGGACGGTGCAGAACCTGCTCTTCCTGTGCCAGGCCTCAAGAGTCCCTTTTATCTCTCCCATAACTAAATAGACTAATATTATTTTACATGACGAAACATGCCGACGATACCATGTTCAATCAATGCTGTAAAATTATCAAATTCTCATATATCGAGATTGGCTATCTACTATCACATACAATATGTATTATTACATAATATGCATTCTGCATTTATATTGCATGTCATCACTGTTGGTTGAAAATCGCGCATCTCCAAAATGTCAGCCCACGAAAAATAGCCATGTTTTTTAGCTTGATGATATGACATTTTGGACATTATCCAATGAGTTTTGAAAGGGTTTCATAAAGCAAAGAGGTCAAATTCTTAACATGGAGAAGCATGTAAGTCGCTCAGCTGAATTGAAAACATGAAAACCCCTCAAACTGGAGTGAGGAGGTTTTCACATGACAACAGACATATGAATATTATATATGCATTTATCATAGATGTAGTTTGGCTTTGGCACTTATAGTTTGGCATATAGGGTTGAACTGGAGCGTGAGCGTGCAGAACCGACCGTGCCTAAAGTGTGGAATCTGCCCCAGATGAACATGAGTGGATAGAAGCAGCAAGCCACATGGAGTATGATGTATGAATGGTTAGATAGAGAGTTATGTAAATGTGATCAATGTGAATTGTAGCTGTCAGGGACTACGAGGGGTCCAATGACAGCACATGGGAGCATCATGTTAAAGAAAAGCAGACACTCCTCAGCATGTGAGAAAATGTCACAGAGCTCCAGTCTGCCATTTACTGTAAGATTTACTGATGCGCCCTGACATGCCTTTTTCAACCTTTGGCAGTGTAAGGTCATTTTGTAACATAAGCACGCACGCACGCACGCACGCATGCACACACACACACACACACACACCATCATCATCATCATCATGGCCACTTTTCGGGACATTGCATACTTAGACTTACACTCATTCCCTGCATGGAGACTGACCCTAGCCATAAACCACTACTTACTTAACTTAATCTTAACCTAACCTTAACCTAAGCCTAACCTTAACCTAACCCTAACCTAACCCTAACCTTAACCTAAGCCTAACGTTAACCTAACACTAACCTTAACCTTAATCTTAACCTAACCTTAACCTAACCCTAACCTTAACCTAAGCCTAACGTTAACCTAACACTAACCTTATACCACTGCCCCTAAATTGCCCTGAAATTCTGCTTTTTCCAAATTGGGGACACAGCGTTTGTCCCCAATTGGACAAGCCGTCCCCAATTAACGGGTGTTAAGTCTGAAATTTGTCACACACACACACACACACACACACACACACACACACACACACACCTATCAGACCAAAGCTCTGCATGTTCTACAGAGCGCTGATCAGTTCATCTTCTGTGTTCTTGCCCTTTCCTTGCCCCTCTGACTCCATTGGTGTTTCCAGTTCTCTCTGTGTTCTTGCAGTTTGGTTTCTCTCACCTTCTCCTTCACCTCTACAATATGCCCAGCAGTTTGGTTTCTCTCACCTTCTCCTTCACCTCTACAACATGCCCAGCAGTTTGGTTTCTCTCTCCTTCACCTCTACAATATGCCCAGCAGTTTGGTTTCTCTCACCTTCTCCTTCACCTCTACAATATGCCCAGCAGTTTGGTTTCTCTCACCTTCTCCTTCACCTCTACAATATGCCCAGCAGTTTGGTTTCTCTCTCCTTCACCTCTACAATATGCCCAGCAGTTTGGTTTCTCTCACCTTCTCCTTCACCTCTACAACATGCCCAGCAGTTTGGTTTCTCTCACCTTCTCCTTCACCTCTACAATATGCCCAGCAGTTTGGTTTCTCTCTCCTTCTCCTTCACCTCTACAATATGCCCAGCAGTTTGGTTTCTCTCTCCTTCTCCTTCAGCTCTACAACATGCCCAGCAGTTTGGTTTCTCTCACCTTCTCCTTCACCTCTACAATATGCCCAGCAGTTTAATTTCTCTCACCTTCTCCTTCACCTCTACAATATGCCCAGCAGTTTGGTTTCTCTCACCTTCTCCTTCACCTCTACAATATGCCCAACTCTTATTTCTCCAACTGGCCCGCTCCCCCCGACCCCCTTCATCACGCTTCAATCCCATGCTTGCCTCTGCTTATTTCCCAACATAGGGAGGCAGAGTGGGACCTGGGATTAGTCTGTGGCTGCATCATCATTGTTCTTCTTCCTGGTCCCATGGTTTTTCATGCCTGGCGTCCAGCATGCCGATCCTCTGACTGTCTGGACTCGGTCTCATCTGGGGCCAAAACGCACCAAAATAACAATCCTCCCTCCTCCTCCTCATCTGCTTCATCCTGACACTGTTACACTAGTTACAGTCTCCCAGTGACACACTTCCCCCTTGAAAGTGCGTTCTCATGGGCTGGTCACCACGACCCCCAAGCCGCATTATATCATGTCACTTTGGGCATGTTAGCCTACGAGACGTGGTGTGGTAGATTCTTTCTTTCTCTTTCTATGGGCATTTATCACTCCACATCCCCTCTCTCTCTCTCTCTCTCCCGCTCTCTCCCACTCTCTATCTCTCTCTCTCTCTCTCCCACTCTCTATCTCTCTCTCTCTCTCTCTCTCTCTCTCTCTCTCTCCGTTCCCAGCAGCATGTGAACCTCAGCCAGGGTTTTTATCAGAGGGTTCCAGCAGAGCTCCAGCAGGCCTTCCCAGGAGAGGAGGCTACAGGAAGTCGTAGGATGATAAAACTGGGCCATTACAGCACAGGACCCCAGGGTTCATTACACACACACAGAACCTCCTCCCCCCGCCTGGTCCCGCACCCCATCCCCTCCCAATCTCACACTCACTGCAACAGAACACGATCCGAAACACACCTCGACAACACTGCTAAAACTCAGAGCCGTGTAGATACAAGAGTCCCGACATCTCCATTCACTCCAATGGACCAGTTTTTTACTCTCAAGAGTTCCAGGAAGAAAGGTCCTGGATTAAGCAGCACTGTCGAGTTGCAGCAAAATAGACAGTTTGTGTTGTACTCTGAAAGGGTCCCCCCCCCTTGAATCAAATTGTACATTATCAGCTTTATTTTAGCATGCAAAAGTAGCGCGAGACCCATTCCTGGCTGTTCATTGGCTAATGAGTCTCGCATTTTGGTCCTCCGCTGACGCCACTCTCTCTCTGGAGGATACTAGTAAAACTCACACAGTATAGTGCATCATAAATATACTATTATCCATCTACAGTATAATCCTACTGCAGTGGTTCTCAAAGAGGGGTCCCGGGACCTCCAGGGGTCCTTGAGGGGGTTCAGGGGGTCCCTAGCAAAAAAAAAGGAAATCATTTATTTTGACTATAATTCTATCCATAAGTAACACAATGACAGATGTATGACTATTTTCAGTCATGGTTTTCAGACACTTTCTGTAATGAAACATCTAAAAGCAAAACAATCTTATCAGATGGGAGACCCTGGGACAAAATCTTATCCAATGGGGTTCCATGATTTAATTTGTGTCAGTTTGGGGGTCCTTGATGTGGAAAAAGTTTCAGAACCACTGGCCTACTACTACTATTGCAGTGATTTAAATTATTTTGGGGCGTTGAATATTTACTCATGCTGTGGCTGCACTTGTGATACCGGATACAAAGAACTTTACAAAGAAGGGAAAGTTCTGCACAAAATATGTCTTGGCCCTATATCAGAGAGATGGAAAAACATCCCAACATGAACTTTTCATCAAACAAAAATATGACCAAACTATCGAGGGAAGTCAGACCGCGGTAACGTCGTCGCGTACTCACAACCGAGTTATAACCACAAATAAGGAGACAATTTGTAGACTTCCATTAAGTTATTAGTCAGCAAACTATGCAGTGAACGTCAGTGCGAGGAGGACATGGGGATAAAAACAGCTGCCTCGGAGGTGACGTCACGGTCCTTGAACACTGATGTAGCTACCAAGAATAGTACACACAAACATCTAGCTGCTGCTGCTGGAGAAGCAGGGAGCAGGGAATGAACTGGCAGTGATGTGTCCTGTGTAAAGTGGTGACAGCTGATAGAGAGAACAGCTGGAAATGACAGCAGCACGAGAGTTCAGCGCACGGTACCACTCAACAGCAAGGCTGCATCACAGCAAGCGCCACAGGAGGGGGGAGAGAGGGAGGGAGAGAGGGGCAGGGAGGGAGAGGGGGAGAGAGAGGGAGAGAGAGAGAGAGGGGAGGGAGAGTGGGAGGGAGAGAGCGGGAGAAGGGGAGAGAGAGGGAGGGAGAGAGAGAGGGGAGAGAGAGAGGGAGGGAGAGAGGAGGAGAAGAGGAGAGAGGGAGGGAGGGAGAGAGAGGGAGGGAGAGGGGAGAGAGAGGGAGGGAGAGAGGAATAGAGAGGGAGGGAAAGAGAGGGAGGGAGAGAGAGAGAGGGGGAGAGAGGGAGGGAAAGATAGGTAGGGAGAGGGAGGGAGGGAAAGAGAGGGAGGGAGAGAGAGGGAGGGAGAGGCAGGGAAAGAGAGGGAGGGAGAGGAGAGGGAGAGAGGGAGGGAGAGCGAGGGAGAGAAGGGGGAGAGAGGGAGGGAGAGAGAGAGGGAGAGAGAGGACTGCTACAAATTATTTCTTCAAAAGGCAAAGGTTCTCACACAATTCAACAATCTACAGCAGTCTTTATTTTGATTTTATTATCACTTTCCCCATGCAGTCACGTTTTGTCCAATAAAAAGTTGGAGAATTTTAGATTAGATCCCACCCCCCCAAATACACCCCCCCCCCCCCCCCCCCGTTTTGTGTTTCTGCAGGAAATGTTCTGTTTTATAATTTATTAGTAGTGTTTAGCGTAGGTTAATTGTCAATAAGGAGAATACTGTACAAAGCATGCTCATAATAAATGTGTTTCTGTTGATACTGTAGATGTGTGTCTCGTTCATTTCATTGGATAAATAATCGATAATTATAATTTAATAATAATTTCATCATCTGTACTTGACCAGTGCTCCAAATTCATGTTTGGTGTCAATTTACTAACAAACAAACAAACAAAAACAAACAAACTTCTGACATTCCTTTGACTGTCCAGGGAGAGTGGGCAAATTACTCTGGGGACGTCCTTACAGAGCGCGCGCGCGCGCGCACACACACACACACACACACACACACACACACACACACACACACACACACACACACACACACACACACACACACACACACACACACACACACACACACACACACACACACACACACACACACACACACACACACACACACACACACACACACACACACACACACACACACACACACCCAGCTAGCAAGCTCTCCTTATCTGCACAGCACTCAATTACCCTGAGCTGCTGATGGCGTTTGAAGCCTCACACAAGGGGTGGAGGTTACAGTGGGCTGAACTGGGAGGGGGGGGGGGCTGAACTGGAGGAGGGGGGGGCGGGGGGGGGGGGGGGGGGGGCAAAGGCTGCTGATGGCCTTTTAACCCCCCATATACAGAGATAAGGGATGGGCTGGGTAGAGGGTTGCTCAAAGGCTGCTTAGTTAACTCTATACTCTCAATGATGTAAACGTGTTCATCTGTTTACCATCACTATTGTGATCCCAAAGTAAAGTTGCTGATTACTTCACCTGCTGGCTCATTTCTCAGTTGGATACATACATGTCCTGACTGAGTTACTACATGAATTATGTTCTTTTTCTGAATTCAGGTTTTCCAAGCACAGCTCTGTATTATTACCACTTGGTTTGTGGTGAGGAGACATTTTTGAGGGTTGTCTTACGTATTTCCTCCTCCCTCGGCGGAGAATGTTTCCAGCCAAGTCCCTTCTCCCAAACACTGTTTGGCAAGTTTACAAGGAAATGTTGCCCCCCCCCTCCTATATGAAATGGTTCAAATAAATAAAGATTCAAAAAGTATGACAATAATATTCTTTTCTTCTTAGGGGCTATTTGAGATTTGTATTTGATAGCCAAATATTTAATCTATAATCACGACGTTCAAATCAACTAATTCAAATGCTGATGTTTCGTCATAGAAGTGAACATTCGAATTTCCTCTGAGCAGATGATTACCCACATTACAAGACATTTAATCACCTGTCATTTCCAACGTAATACTATAGTAATATTACTATAGTAATATTACTATAGTAATATTACTAATATTACTATAGTAATATTACTATAGTAATATTACTAATATTACTATAGTAATAGCAGTGGTATAGGTGGTCTCTTCCCACTGGTATATCAGGATGAGGATCAAGCAGGGTCCATCGCGTCCATAACCCCTGCAGGAATGATTAGAGAGTACATAAGACTCCGGGGAAGAAGCCAAGTGCGTAACATGCAGGAATGGGACACGATGGGGCTCTCAGTGTGTCATGGAAAAGACTCCCTTGAACAGGAAGACTGTGGATGGAGAGAGGGGAGAAGAGGACGGAGCACTACCATCCCTTGTCACGCCTGTGTCTGTCTGTTGATGTTTCCCTCCTTTTAAGGCAGTGGGGGATGCTCTGCTGTCTCTAGCACTGCAGCTGAGCAGGGTTACACACACACACATCTCTTACTATCCTGAGGTGTGTACTTCCAATGTCTGCTAAATGACGTAATGTGTAATGTAACAAAGTAATAATACTTCATTACAGTACTCAGTATTTTCTGGGAGTATCTGTACTTTATTGAGTATTTGTATTTTACTTTTACTCCATACATTTCTTAAATCAAATGTATACTTTTACTCCATACTATTTCCCCCTATACGCATCTTCGTTACTCGTTACTACAAAATGAAATCAGAAGCAATTTGGGAGCCTGCAAGGAAGCAGGTCTGGCAAATCAGCGCTCCTATAGAGCTCAACAGGCACGTGACTTTTCGTGACGTAATTTGCCCCCCGGAAGTAAGTTCCGCATCTATTTTCTCTGTAGACATTTTGATAAATCCAAATATAACGAGTTTTAGGGCTCGAACCAAGCCAACAAGTCTTCCAGAGAATCTTGAGTGACCATAAAACATAAGGTTTAAGCGAGAACAAAAAATAACAAGGGGGGGGGGGAGGAATCGCACCTCAAAGACAGAGGAAATGATAACGTGTTTATCATTTTCTTTTTCTTCAACCTCTGAATCCTTCAAAACTATTCCAATTTTCCGTGCCCCTGACACAAATCCTCCTCTTCGTCCCTTCACTCTTCCCTGTGCCTCTGCGTCTCATGTGGGTGAGCAGGTCTGGTTTTGCCACTTTGCCGCCATGTCATCGATCTTCCTCTTATCTCTGTGTCAGCACCCTGATGCCTGATGTGAGCCATCACACTCCCCTGGCGACGGGGTCTCCTCACCTGTCCATCCATCACAGCCGAGGTGTTCACCGGGTGTTCCTATCTCCATCTGGTAATTACAGGGGAGGTGTGGGGACTGGAGCCAGCTGTGTGTGAATCCACTCCTGCTGTATCAGTCAGCCCACACTTACCATGAAGACAGAGATGTTGACAACCAGCGGGTGAGTGAAACCTCTTCAACCTGTCTTCAGGTTCCACCGTCCAATGGCGTTCTGCCTCTTTCAATGAGAATAATCATGGGAAACTGCATTGAATGGTCGCCATAGGGAAGTACTCTTGCCCCTGCTGGTGTTGTAGTCAAGTCGCTATATCTTGAGTCCGAGTCGGGTCTCGAGTCCCCAGTGTTCGAGTCCTAGTCTGAGTCCGAGTCACCAAAGAAGAGTCCGAGTCAAGTCCGAGTTGAGCCCCCATTACCTGAGTCTGAGTCCGGAGTTACTGAACATGAACGTGAATCCACACGTGGAACACATGTGCCTGGCCTTGCACAACATTGAATAATGTCACAGTATTAATAAATATAGCTATCAATAGCTTATGCCAAATGGTTTGGGGCCTATTACAAAAACGAACAAAAAGAGTCTTTATCAATTAACAGGTCTGAGTCAGTCTTGTCTCCAACTTAGTGGCCGTTCACACCATACGCCGAAGCAACGCTGAAGCCACCCAGTTTCATTTCGGCGTCCTATAGTTAACAGGTGAGACCGTTCACACCAGCCCCACGCCACGCCGAAGTAACGCTGGAGACACGCTGAAGCCGCGCTGGAGCGACCGTTCAGGATTCAGTCCTATTTTCCAGGCGTGATGCGTGAAGCTTGAAGCTGCCAGGCATGAAGTCAATGAGAGTCGTGGGCGGGTTCAAGGCGCGCCGAGGAGGCGCTGAGAGGAAAAGAGAAGGCTTATTGTGTGAACGGTTAGGCGTCAGTTCAGCTTGTGCCTGCCTCAAGCTTCAGTTCTGCTTACGTTTGGCGTCCTGTGTGAACAATGGCGTATGAGTCCAAATGCATAAATGCGTGAGTCCGAGTCCAAGTCTGAGTCATCAGTGCTCAAGTACAAGTGGAGTCACATCATGTCCTGGACTCAAGTACTACAACACTGGGCCCTGCTCACAGGAGCCGAGGGGGGGCTGCCTGGAGCTGGTAGGGCTTCAGTATTTTGCTCAAGGACACTTCAGCAGGACAGATGCTCACTGACACGTCACAAGAGGGGCTTGAACCCCCGGGCTCCTGGAGGAAAGGTGGTCCCCTGAACTGAGTGCGAGACCCTGTCAGCCCAAAAGGCATCAGTAGACAAAGATTTAACAAGACTTTTATAAGTCTGTGCGTGTGTGTGTGTGTGTGTGTGTGTGTGTGTGTGTGTGTGTGTGTGTGTGTGTGTGTGCGTGCGTGTGCGTGCGCTTGCATGTGGCACGCATGACGTGCATGTGTGCAGAAATCTGACGGCAGCAATGTTCTCCCCTCTCCTTTTCTTCATGTGTGTTCCACGTGTTCCAGCCACATTTTTGCAAATATTTAGACCGGGTGTAAAACGCTCTTGATCTCTCTCCCCCTGTTTACTCTCCTGCTCTTTCTCTCAGCCGACTCTCACTCTGACCTTTTTTCATCCTGACCGAGAGTGACAGGGGGGAGGAGCCACGAGAGAGGGGAGAGCAAGTGAGCACAGAGTGAGGTCAGGGGAGAGAGAGAGCGATGAGAGAGCGACAGTGTTGGGCAAGTTACTTTCAAAATGTAATGTACTACTTATTACTATTTACTTTCATTTTCAAGTAATAAGTTACTTTACAATATTACTGTCTGTGTAGAGTTAGATATTACACTACTTTTGCATTACTTTCACCAAAACAACAGCAGCAGCAGAATTACATCGCCGCACCGGAACCGCCCCGAAAAATAATGTAAATTATTGAATTCAGTGTAAACAATCCAAAATTCTAAATATTATTATTTTCCTTTGTTATTGTTGTCATCTATAGTGGTTATTTGCATAAAAAAACACAGTTTGATTAGGAAATGATTGTATCTTTATTTAAGTATGTGCTCAAATGTAACTCAATTTGTAACTTGAGTTACTTGACAAAGTAACTGGTATAATATTATTGAAATCCTATTGTAATAAGTTATATTACTGAGTTACTGCTAAAAAATAACATATTACATGTAATATGTTACTTTTGTAATGAGTTACCCCCAACACTGGAGAGCGAGAGCCTTTGGTCGAGCGGGGTGAGAGAGAGAGAGAGAGAGAGAGAGAGAGAGAGAGAGAGAGAGAGAGAGAGAGAGAGAGAGAGAGAGAGACATGTAGCGGGAGAGAGAAATGAGAGGGCGAGCGGGGAGGGAGTGTTCAGCTTGATGGATGACTTGTCATCTTATAGAAATCAAAAGGCCAATCTAGCAAGGCCTCTTTTAGTGAAAGCACACAATGCAGCCCTGCAATGAGGCCCATTGGGCTAATTGTGGAGTAATTTGACATCTGTTGACGTCTAAACGAGTGTTAGGTACTACTGAGAGACTCGGAGTGTGTGTGTCTGTGTG
>NC_139633.1:17073477-17078477 GCF_964638095.1 Poromitra crassiceps
TTAGCAGCTTCTCTGCCTCGGGGAGGACCACCACTCACATCTTGTTGGTCATGTACTCCTTGGTGATGACGATCTGGTCCATGTCTGTTCGTATGGAGCCCTGCAGCATGGGACGTCCCGCCTCACACTGCTGCACCACAGCCTTGTACTGGACTTGGCACTGGTGCTGCATCAGGTTGTACATCGCATCACTGATCAGCATCCAGTTCCTCTGCCTCTCATGCATCTTGCCTTTGAGTCGAGGGAAGATGGGCTCCATCAATTTGTGGAGGAGGTCCTCCATCACCAGGTTGATTGATTGATTGATTGATTGATCGAGTGATTGATTCTTCTTTCTTTATGCTTGAGATGAAACGACTCAAGAACCTGTCAAACAATTGTTTCACACTACTCATTTATTGTAGTTTGTCTGTTCGACTTATCAGATGAAGGTAGGTAGGTAGACATGTCAGACGTCTTTTGCACGTCTTTTTGATTTTTCTTGCTGCCCACTGAGGGATAGCCTGGTAAACCAGCCCGTCACGTGACCTCACATTTCATTTGGCTCTCCGTGACGTCACGGAGAGCCAAATGAAATGTGAGGTCACGTGACGGGCTGGTTTACCAGGTTAACTGAGGAAGGGAATGAGGGAAAATCTCTCTGGTTGTCTCTGGTTGGTGATGTAAGATGGTAACCACATGGTTGTCAGCCACACAAGAAGAAGATACAATGGTGGTATGACAGTTCATGAACAAACACATATACCACATACACACACACACACACACACACACACACACACACACACCCAGACACACACACTTTGCCTGTGTCTCTGCAGCCCCATGGTGCCTATAAAGTAGGGGCCATAAAAACCTAAATGGTTGGATGGGCAGTTTGGGGCCTGTCCCAAAGTGCATCGGAGTGAAACGTAACCTCTGCACCCTCACAAGCAAGGACCATCCTCCCTTGACTTTTACTGCCAGATGGTTTACTAACTCACTTTAACAGCTCTGCATTAGGAGTACTTGACCGTTTTGTTTCTCCGACTCGTCCCCATTTCTTATTGACGTCCGTTCAAAAAATGTCAACCTTTCTCTTTACGATTAAAACTTTTTTCGTTTGTTTTTAAAGAAACGTCTAAAAGTTCTGTTTCTTCAGCCAGCAGCGCAGCATTGCTTGGCATGGTATGCCGCAGCAGTGCACTGTACAGCCGTCAGCAGCATAAAATTCATGAGCACACACATTCTCACAGACAATAGTGAGAAACTATTTTCATCGTGACACACCGTCATTCATGTGGCCGGGCTGCCTCAGAACAATGTACGGCTAAACACACCCTGTCTGTGTGACTCGCTGACCTCTGGGCCCCCCCGTGCCCCCTGGTGCCCCCCCTCCTGGCCAGACGGGATCCCTACTGCACCACTCTACTGTTGACCCCCATTCATTTGGATCCGACCCTTCTTATCAGGTCTGCCAGTTTTTGGCTGCTGCACACAGATGCATGTGCCCCCCTCTCTCTCTCTCTCTCTCTCTCTCTCATACACATGTCAAATCTCTCCAGTTTCCCCTCACACACATCTGAAACCACACGCTGTGGGAAAGCGCGCCGACTCCACGGACACACGGAAAGTGCGATCGAGCAGAGTCGAGTGTCGAGGCCTTGGTCTCGGAGCGCGGGGGCCAAGAAATCAGACCTGCTGGCGGAGGGTGATTAATACATGCAGAAAAAGCCGCGGCTTAGGGGAACGGCCCGCCCGAGCATCCACAGAGCATTCCTGCTAGCCTTGGAGCTCGCGGGCGCTCGCACACACGCACACACACACACACACACACACACACACACACACACACGCTGCCAAGACGGTGTTCGTGACTGCTTCCTCTGGTCCCTGTACGGGTTTCACATTCACCCCGCTGCGTTTGATCATACAAGCCTGCAACATACTCACATCACCATACCTAATTAACAACGAATGGTGAGGTGAGGCGAGGCACACACACACACACACACACACACACACACACACACACACACACACACACACACACACACACACAACACACACACACACACACAAACACACAATTGGTACATACTGTATATATACCCCTTGGCACACAATACACACACACACACCTGAGCAATCTGACCCCTCACACATGTATGGATTAACGGGCCTGTCTGTCAGACACACACAGTTGCTCTCGGGCCTGATACCACACACAGTGGCCCGTACTGGCTCACGAGCAACTCCCACACACGCAGGCATCTTCTGTGGAGGATCACATAGCCTTGGTTCAAGTCCTGCAAGGTCTGTCAATCAGTGCCTGAAAAGCCTCCGGTGGAGATGACAGAAAGTCCGATACGAATGGAAATGAAAAGGAAAACCGACCAAACCATGCGTTAAAGACTGTGCTTTACACACTGACGGAGGATGGGGGGGGGGGGGGGGGGTACTGACAACTGACAGAGCTGTGGAGCAACATGTTTGTTTACAACACAAACTAGAAAACTGCACTCAGTAGAGCCAGGCACCGCTACGCCTAACCAGAACCAGAACCCCAACGAAGAGAACCACTACAGAAAACACCAGCTAATGGGAGATTTGTTTCTTGGTATAGGCCAGGGCTAAGGTGGGGCTGAGTTAAAGCTTTTGCACACCAAGTCCGTATTTTCGTCCGAAATTGACGCACGGAAAAAAAAAAAGAATACGACCTCATTTGTGTCAATCATCATTGACACACCAAGTCCGACAATTGCGTCCGTCATTTAAGTTTTCGGACGAGGTTCGACTTTCTGCGTTTTTCCCATCAGTCAATAGATTTTTGCGAGCTGGGACCCATCTGTTTTTTCAGATGACGGATTAAAAAACACACATATGAAAACAATCGCACTGTGTGTGCAAAGACCTTTATTCAGTGATGGGGCTGTGGGATGTACGGTGTATTGGCAAAGGCCAGATGGACGCGCCGCCGTGTGGCGTTCAAAAGACAGTTTCAAGCATTAAATGCCAACTATAAACGCCTCTGTTGATTCACAAACAACAGCACGTTCAGCGTCAACAGGATCACAGTCAACCCGGCCTACACAGAGCACAAACCAGTGGTCACCAGCATTTTAAGGCCAAGATCCCTGACTGACCTCAGGCTTGGTGAAAGGCAAGATCTACCTATTGAAGTGTTGAGAGAAAAAGACCAGAGTGTACTTCCAACTTGAGGACTTTTTAATTAGGCTAATTGTATTTGAATTATATTAAATGCTTTGGTCCAACTGTCAAATTGATGCGACCAAGCAGCATCAAACAGGCATAGGCTATTTTACAAACTACTGTATACATCATACCTTCAATTCCAAGTGTTATTATATATAGCAGATCATATGAAGTGCAATTAACTGCTATGCTATCCACTGAAGCTTCACGCAACTTACTAGTTGGTTACCAGCCATTAACAGGAAGTAGAACTGTCATACTAACTTGGTCAGTAACTGCAGTTCTATGTCCGATATCTTAGCATCACTTTTCACAATGCTATCAGAAGACAAAACCACAGCAGTCACATGACTCCCTCAGTCACAGATGAGGAGCCAATGATTTTTCAATAAGCAAAATCTAAGGAGTGGCTGCAAACACAGACTTCTCTGCTCTTGTTACGTCATCACACGCGACAGGTGGCTAACGTTAGCACGTGACAGCTGACATCCACCTGACAAAAATATACAATAATGTAATAAAATATACATCAAGCCACACGCAAAGAAACCATACAAGCACGCGCAGTATCAGCCCAAAGTACAGTCAATTAATTAACATCACCATCAACACATAGCCCACACAGCTGCTGTTAAAATGTGATTTGTTTTTCACTCACCTTTTATTGCATTCTTGCAGCCGTGCGCGTGACATCTGCGATATGATACATTCAGGGTTCATATTTCGTATTACATTCTTGTGCCAGCTAGTCCAATACAGCAGCATGGTTCTTCTTGCTTGTGAATCGCAAATAAAAAAATGTAAGATGTATTTAAGCCAGGTCTGAAAATAACTTTACAAATACAGCGGGCTTCCTCCTGAGACAATAACAAACCGCCTCCCCGCTACTCTCAGCTACTCAACAGTGATTGACACGCGTCACAGCGATTCAGCTGACAATGATGCCTTCACTTACAATCGGAAATCTCACGACCACACAACTAACTTAATTTCTTTCCATGATAGGGCTACGGTAACACAATTCTTGGTAGGGCTAGCCCACCCCAGCCATACCTTCCAGAGAGTTGGACACAACACCAGTTAACAATGACTTCTCTACAGGGAAAACATACATTTATGCTCGTGTTGCAGGTTGTTTTGTTGGAACTTTCCAGCAGATGTGCACACCAAGGTAAGTGTGGTTTCTAGGAATTCAAGCAAAACAAAGGCAGTCAGGGCCCGGCAGCAACTGGAATGAATGAATTAACTACGTATCAAAATACCAGTAGCCTACCTGAGGATGAAAGGCAAAAATGGCAACCAGCTTTTAATGGAGACCGGCCTTTATTTGTCCAAATGTGTATAGAGACAGCCGACATGTGTGGGAACGCCCACAAAATGGCTGACACGCGAGTGGGGTAAACAAACCGCCCATATATCTTAATGGACTGACTCACCAAAGGACTGTGCTGCGGCTCTAACTACAGTTTTGGGGATTCTAGAGCAGAACACAAGACGTCTGCTCAGATGTGCGTTTACTGCGGTGGTTAAATCTCCGATCGTGTCTGCCTGGGCTGGGCTAGCAGCTAAATTCCAACTTTGCTGAATGGATAGAACGGGGGGATTTACCCACCCTGACCACGCCCCCAGCCAGGCTGAGCCAGCTAACCCAGCGTCTATGACGAGACATCGCCTCAACCTATTATAGCCACGGTCAGTAAAAGAAAGACACTCGCATTGGTGTCATCTTTGCGTGCAAAGCTGGGTGAGGAAATGCCAACCAACGAATCCGCCAACACGTGTCCACTGCGTAGCTACGGTAGCGG
>NC_139633.1:17083477-17088477 GCF_964638095.1 Poromitra crassiceps
TTATGGGGGTCTTATCACCCTGTGCCCCTGGGTCACACGGCACTGCTGGTGGTCACAGACCCAAAACACTCACAGCTCCACTGAGCCAACAGGTATCAGTTTTACTGTCTATAAAATAGTCAGTCCATGTAAAATAAATAATAATAATGTACAAACGGCTGCTTGAAAAGGGTGACTTGGCAGATCATTTTGGAAATGTGCTTTAGAGGTGATTGACTACATACATAAACTACAATTTTAGCAGAGCACACTTTATTTTAGCTTGATTGAAATTTCTATTACGTTTCTCTTATACTGTTGTTTTGAATTCTTTTTCAAAGCCTGTATAAATGTGTCAAATAAAGAGTGCTTGTCTGCACTCCCTAATAGAGTTGCAGGGAGTCTTGAGGATGGGCTGTCTTGTCTCCTGCAGCAGAGGCTCAAACGACCCGGGGCGACGTCCATGGTGGGCGTTCCACCTGGTCACTGTGGGCTGCGGGGGGCAGAGAGAGAGACAGGGTTGAGCCTGGTGTGGGGTTAACAGACACCCATGCAGTGATTTGTTGAAGTGCATCAGACGGGAGTTACCCAGAGTCTTAATAAATCACCTCAGTGGCACCATGTGACAAAACATTGATTAGAGCCTCTATTTCAGTGGTTCTCAAAGGGGCCCGGGGACCCCCAGGGTTCCTCGAGGGGGTTCCAGGGGGTCCCCAGCCAAAAGGGGGGTAATTTATTTTTGCTATAATTCCATTCATAAGTAACACAATGACTATTTTGGTCATGAGTTGTATACACTTTCTGTAATAAAACATCTAAAAGCATCAATCTTATTGGGGGACCGTGGGACAAAATCCTATCAAATGGGGTTCCGTTTGTCAGTTTAGGTGTCCTTCATGTGAAAAAATCTGAGGACCACTGCTCTATTTTACCAGTACTTGTCTCCTTTACCTCTCTGTACCACCGCAACCATCCCTATAAACTCCAAAGTCTGTCACTGACTGACTGACTGATGAAGTTACACCATTGGTCGGTCATGGCACGTGACACCCCCCACCCCCACGGTCCAGGTTTGGACCTCGCCTTGTGTCATAAACATGCATGTCTTCTTTTCAACTGACTCCATGGGACAACTGTTTAAAGCCCTTACCGCTTGAGGAGAGAAGAGAGTTGAGGTAAAATTGGAAGAGCTCTCTAGCAAACTTGGAATGTTACACAATACACAGTTGAATTTGCACATCAGGAGGGGAATGGGAGGTCAATTTAACTTGTAGGAGTATCATGCTGATTCCAGCCAGGATGAGACAAGCCCGTATTGTCTTACCATTACTATTCTTACTCCAGGCCCGACCACAGACACAGCAGCTGATGAAAAGATTGATTGGAGGAGGTTAAAAAGCCATTTGATACTTCTGGAGTTTGATTTAATGACCTGTTTTAAGATTAAAACAGTATCAGCAGCAGCAGCGAGCCAGCAAGCATTTAGAGCAGTAGGGTGGGTGACAAGGAACAGGGCTATATACTTCCTCCGAATCACCACCTACTCCAGCAGTTAGGTAACTCTTTTCTCTCCTGTAAAGAGCAACAAAAAAAACCCAGAGATCTCACTGAATACTTCTCACAACAAAGGTAATAACATAAATATCCAGGCACGAAATGACTATAGCAGCAGAACTTCATCAGCGTTTCCACGGAAACAGTGGTGAAAACAGGAGCTGAAGGCCTCCAGCCCCTTCACGTCAGTATGTATCCCATTATGGTCGCAGTGTGCGGACAGAAGAACTCTGCCTGCTCGCCGCAGATTTATTTATTTTACCGTCTTTCATCTGCAAACCACTACCAATCTGCATCAGAGGCAAATCCACTCTGTATATCCCATAGGTGTCATTTAGGATTGATTCCCTGGAATTAACAGACGTCAAAGTGGAACCATCTGGCCGCCTGTCTGTCTGTCCATCTGTCTGTCCTCGCCCACACCTGTGATAAGGCTGGACCGGGACGTCCCGTATGTATCCCTGAGTGATCACCTCCCATAACAGCCTGCATGCTTTCGGGCCATTGGGGCAAAGAATCTCATTTCATTGAGTTTTGTTCCCTTGCTCCTCTGCCAGTGTTGGGGGTAACTCATCACAAAAGTAACATATTACATGTAATATATTACTTTGAGCAGTAACTCAGTAATATAACTTATTACCAATAGGATTTCAGTAATATTATACCAGTTACTTCATCAAGTAACACAAGTTACAAATTGAGTTACTTTTTTTTTTTTTTTTAATCAAAGCACATATTTATTCAATAATGTCCTAATCAAATTGTGATTGTAATGCAAATAACCACTATAGATGACAATAACAAAGGAAAAGGATAACATTTAGAATTTTGAAAATCAAGACAGTTGAAATTATTTTTCGGGATGGTTCCGGAGCGGCGAAAGTAATGCAAAAGTAGTGTACTAAGTAACGAGTTACTCTACTCACAGACAGTAATATTGCAAAGCAACTTGTTACTTTCAAATGAAAGTAACTAGTAATATGTAGTGTATTACATTTTGAAAGTAGGCTAACTTGCCCAACAGTGTCCTCTGCACACGAGGCCTACATCGCACGAGGCCAGTGGGGAATCCCTGCAGGTTTACCTCTGGAGTGTTTATGACTATTTATTCAATATTAGGTCGCAGCAGGAGTGATCAACGAAGCGAGACGTGTCGTGATCCGATTCTGAGATAAATGCCTGACGGCGGCTCCTGTGTTTATGTCACTTTAATTATTTTACCCCCACGCTCAAACATTCTCTAATGAAGCGTAGCCACTTAAACCGAGAAGACTCAACATTTCAGATCCCTGCCATTGCCCTCGTTCAGATTGGATTTTTCCCTCTCTGTGGTACAAAACCAATAAAATGTCCCGAACGCCGCCAGAATAAATGACAGCAGTGTAAACAGTGATCTACTCCACTTCTTCTCGATGGGGAAATTCAGGAGAAGCAGACGTCGTCGTAAGTGTGTGTGTGAGTTCCTCCGCTTCACATGACCTCTTTAGACAAATAGATAAACTAAAGGTGAATCCATTTTTAGCTAGAGTTCAGATCAACCACAAAATAGGGGCTACATCATTTTATGACCATTATCTATCACACTGGTCATTATTGATGAAGCAAACATCATTCAGTAGTCAGGGTCTACTTCTTTGCATAAGTGGACAGTGTGGACAGTGATCCATAACCCCTTAAGAAAACGAATAGCATTAAAGTAAACAACAGGACCACCAAAAGATTGGCTATTGCTGAATTTACTCCCGGCTGTGTTTATGTTGCAGTCGTAACACTGCCACAGAAAAACAGGGAATTCATCATCACGTCCTTAAGTGGCTCTTTCCTCGAATTAGCCAAGATCAAAATGCTATGACTTCCAAGCCAAATTAAACTTTAATGAAGCCGTTCAGACGCCAAACTTTATACGTTCTTACTCCAAGTAACAGAGTACAGATATAGTTTTAATCTACAGTAGGCAGTAAGCATAAACCATGCTTTTATTCCGTTCTGTGCATCGCCTCACACAGTGCCCCCATGTTCGTTTGTTTATTATTATGTCAAAACATTTATTTACTATTATCTTCATTTTTTTAAATGGGGAATTATATCCGTGACAAAAGAGATATATATGAAGACACCATCCTGCCCTTCCCTAAAAATATGTTTGTGTCAGGAATTTATTTTGTTGCAGCCGCTGCTGCTCAAAATGTTTTGGACATATTTAGACTGGATGACTCTTTAACAAACCCTGTGGGCAAACTGGGTCAGTCCAGACACTATATAAAGAGGATACAAGAAGACTAGAGGAAATTGGGATAGAAACACACAGTCAATAATTCCAATGTGAGAGTATTGATTCCAGCATTAACAGGATGTGCAAAATAGCAGCAGCATGTACAGTACAAGCAGCACAAGTCACTCAGATCAAAAACAACAACAACACTGTGAAATACTGTGTGGGTATCATGTAAAACATTGGTTCTCAAATGGGGGATCGGGGACCCCCAGGGGTTCCGGGGGGTCCCCAGCCAAAAGGGGGGGTAATTTATTTTCGCTATAATTCCATTCACAAGTAACACAATGACTATTTTGGTCATGGGTTTTATACACTTTCTGTACTAAAACATCTAAAAGCATCAATCTTATTATCATATGGGGGACCGTGGGACAAAATCCTATCAAATGGGGGTCCGTGGTCTAATTTATGTCAGTTTAGGGGTCCTTCATGTGAAAAAATTTGAGAAACACTAATGTAAAATGTGGAAAATGATATGAAATGTAAAGAAAAAAAACTATGTATGCAATATAATATACCAGTGACAGAGAGATAAATTACAGCACATCCTATACAGGATGAACAAGAACGTTCTCCTATTCACATTAACACGTTTAGGGAGCAATACTTAGTGGCATGTTGCTGTAAATAAACAACACACCTTCCTGATATGATATACTTCATTTTATATTAGAGATACTATGTACTAATGTACATGTGTAACATAACATGTTGATTGTGGGTGTGTGCATTACTGGCTACCCAAAAAGAATGGACAGAAAAAGTGACAATGTACTTTTCATAATCAGAGCATGTTATAGATACAGCATAATACTGAAGACATAAACTGCACAGAAAATACAGATTAGTCCAGAGCATATACTGTAGTAGGTGATACTGGACAGTATGTGTGACTTTGGAATTATAAGGTTGTATCTGACTTTTTTTGTTGTTTTCAAAAATGAGTTAGACACATGCTGTCAGATCTCAATTTAACTCAATGGATGCTGAAAACTTTGAAGCTCAATGTGTCAGAATATCCTGAAGGCAGAACCTTATTACGCTCGTAGGCGCCCTGCTAGTTTATCTGATGTTGTCTGAGGTTAGGTCAGGAAGGAGCGTACAGTCTGACAGCTGCAGACACAAAGGAGCATAGTCTTCACAGCTCCAAGGAACAAATCCTGATTAACTTAGGGCTTTTTTTAGACTTGTT
>NC_139633.1:17090977-17125977 GCF_964638095.1 Poromitra crassiceps
TCTTGCACCAATGTGATGCTGGAAACAAACAAAAAGGCAAGAGGATGGATGTCACTTTTATTTAGAAAACACAACGACCGTAACTACAGCCGTCACTCAAAAACAACAGTCATGTGCAAACTGAAAACACACACACACATTCGGTGTGGATGGATGTGGCGCCATGGCAACAAGGACATTATGCTTCAACCATGATTGGCCTTGACCGCAGTAGGAAATTCGCTTCACACTCATCATAAAGTCTTGAAGAGCTCAATGCAATGCAAAGAAAAAAGTGTTAAAACACATGAACCATTAGTTCACATCACAAGTACATTTTACAAGACAGTGAGCGAAACTCTTGGCATAATATTGAAAAATAAATACTTTTTGATGATAGAAAACATATTCACACACACGTGTGTGTGTGTGTGTGTGTGTGTGTGTGTGTGTGTGTGTGTGTGTGTGTGTGTGTGTGTGTGTGTGTGTGTATATATATATTATATATTATATATAGCCACAGTGCCACTTCTGGCCCAAATAAGGCCTCACCACAAATTCTCTATCCCGCACGTGCTACTACAGTATAGTGCAAACGATTACATTTACTTACTGGACCTCTAGACCCTAAACCCTCAATTTGTGTGGCAGTGTTGAAAAATGAGCTACCGGTAGGCATCTTACTTCTTTGTCACAAAAACAGAGGTCGCTGGAGCTATTAGGAGTGACCCTCCCCTGTTAGCTTGCCTATAAGCTCACACTTTGTTTGTTGTTTGCTTTTAGCTGGCTTCCATCTGGCATGTCAGACAACATCTCCAGCTGTTTACTGTACAGCCACAGCCTATAGATCTCCAAGACAGATATTAAAGGACCATGTAATAATCACTTTGTTAGGTGTTTAAGCCCTTCAATTCTTTCAGGACAATTTTACCCAATCACATTTTAAATCTTATTTTACTCAATAACTTATGAACTTAATCAAAAGCCGAATTCAGAGTGATTTGGTGAAAATTATGCAAGGTTTTTGAAAAAACAACAACACTTGCAACATTTTTGGTGACCTGTAACGATTCATTTAATCACTGAAGAATTTGACGTTACTGTGCACACAGTTTTCACTACAGCTCCTGAGCATTTACTTTGTCTATGAATGGTGTTGAAAACCAAGCAAAGGGTACATAATACATGCAACACATTGTATCTCCAAATAATGTGAAAATCAGGAATATCTAGCAATTTAATTGATATACATTCTTTCAACTGATGATCAATCCTGCTTAATATATCTGTTTATCTCATCATATAAGTAGCAGAGTAGCCTACACACACGTGTTCACATCATCTGGCCCGTTCTCAGGGACAAAGAATGAAAAAAAATAAAGTTGTGGCCCTTGCCACAATAACTGTTGCTTTTTCCTGGACGATAGCCGACTACACTACAAATGTTGCTGTTTCGTGTTGGTAGAGACTCCTCGCAGTCGCAGCAGGGATGACGTGAAATAAATGCAGACTGCGAAAGGTAAATCAGCGCAGCGCCGCCCGGGGGACTGCAGCTATTCTCTCTCACCTCGCCACTTTTAGCAGACCGTGGCTGATTTCCTTCCTTGCGTGACTCCAGAGTGTAAACACCAGAGCCAGAGTGACTCATCACTATTTCTCACTTCCATGGTCTGATATAAACACATGAAGGGGGTCAGGGGTCATTTTGGGGTGGGCGGGTGGGGTGGGGTTGATGAAGGGGTGGGTGGGGGGGTGGGGGGTGGGTTGGTTGGGCGGGCAGTCTGTCTCCCCTCTAAGACATCTTCCATTCTCCAAAGAATTCACAGCTTCCTGTGGCCAAAGCCGCACGCCTGCCCACTCCGGCCTGGAGGAAGGAGAAAGAGAAACAGAAAGTTAGAAATAGAGAGAAAGAGAGAGCGTTTGGGTGATAGATCAGCTTCTCTGCCTCACTCCTCTTCAGCAAAGTGGAAAGAATCTTGAAAGCTGCGATGAGCGCGTATCGCCCCCAGGCAGGACAGAGAAGGCAGCGATGGCTGGAGGCGGGAAGACGGGAGGGGGAGCCACTCGGGTTCGATGGCGTAGCATATACGTTAACTTGATCCTGTTTCGTGTAGCGCCGGATTGATCGATGAGTCATGAAAACGCTGTTTATGCGCGCCTGCCAACTTGTCTTTTGGGCCGATTGGCACTTTGTTAAAATGGGATTTGTGAGAAAGGCCTGATCAGCACTTATGCCCTGTTAAGCCGTGCGTTAGTGCAGGGTAGGAGAGGTGGAAGGGAGGGACAGCTACTTCCCTTCAGACCCACGATCTGAAGAAGGGCCAAACACAATCCAACATCAATCACACTGCACTCTGCTGCCTTCCCTGTGCCATTGTTACAGAGCAGACCAGCGGAAAGAGGCCAGCAGCAGGTGGAAATAAAAAGCCCTTTGACAACTATAGGGGTAAGATTCCTGCAGAGATCCTCGCAACATTTACACTAGCCACAGGGGGCGACGGCTAGCTGCCAGCACACGTCTGCGTGTGTGCACACACACACACACACACAGACGCAAGCACGCGCACGCGCACACACACACACACACACACACACACACACACACACACACACACACACACACACACACACACACACACACACACACACACACAGACACACACACACACACACACACACACACACACACACACACACACACAGAGACACACACACACATAGTCAACAGCATTCTGACGTGCAGAGATACATGAATCAGAATCAGAATTATTTTATTCGCCATGGTATGTCTTCACTAGGAAATTGTCTTGGTGTGATTGGTGCTCATGTAACATATTGATAACAACAAATATACGACATATAGATATAACGAAAGAAGTAAGATATAAAGAATGTAAAAAGATTATAAAATATTATAAAAATGTGAAAATAATAACAGATATAAACAATATTAACAGATTTGGTCTTGACAGCTAGTGAGCAAGTGAGGTAGCCTATGTTTGCTGTTTACAAGGGTGCATCAAGGGTAGCAGCAGTAATGAGCTGGACATAGAAACAGACACGTCAGTCAGTCCATCAGTCAGTCAATCAATCAGTCAGTCAGTCAGTCAGTCAGTCAGACAGACAGACAGACAGACAGACAGACAGACAGACAGACAGACAGACAGTCAGACAGACAGACAGACAGACAGACAGACAGACAGACACACACACAGACAGACAACCAGACAGACAAGCATAAAATACTGTTCATTATGATTACCTCCACCAAGGAGGTTGTTTTTGGTGAGTTTGTCTGTCCGTTAGTGGGATTATACGGAAAAACTGGTGGTAGGGTGTAGCACGGGCCAAGGAGGAACCCAGCACATTTTGGAGGGGATCCGGTCCGAGTCACAAAATTTGCATATCATAGCAGACTGGACTATTGGCCTCGGTGGAGGTCTATGCTCTCCAAGTGCTCTTCTAGTTCATATTACATTTAATATAAAGAAACTGAAATATACAGTGTTTGGTAAAAATAGTAATCTTCAGGTTATTCTACAATGATGGCATATTGCAAGCAAAATTTTGCAATATTTGTTTGCAAAGGGAAGATAAAAGGTGCATTTCTCTCTCTCTCTTGTTCTATCCTCACTCCACTTCTTCTTGTGTCAGCCTCTCCCTATCATCTCATTTCTTCCACTGGCACCGTCTGTCCCCCCTCTCTCTTGCTGTGCGTCTCCTCTCCCCTCCTCTCCTCCTCTCTTCTCTTCTCCTCAACTCCTCTCCTCTCCTCTCCTCTCCTCTCCTCTCCTCTCCTCTCCTCTCCTCTCCTCTCCTCTCCTCTCCTCTCCTCTCCTCTCCTCTCTCCTCCTCTCCTCTCCTCTCTCATCCTCTCCTTGCCTCTCCTCTCCTCTCTCCTCCTCTCCTCTCCCATCCTCTCCTCTGTGGATCCCAGGCTAAGCTGGCAGGATGGCTGTCACATGATGCCATGGTGTGTGATGCTTCGCTGGGACCCCCCTCTGCTCAGGAAATGCTCTCGGCCTTTTTCCCACCCTAGTGTTCCGCTGCGGAGAGCCGGGCATTACAACTGAATCCAGTTACCATCCCAAAGCATTCCTGACTGATTCCAACCACCGCCTGGGCTATGGGTTCCCACAGACAATGAGGATATGCCCTCATTTCAAACTGACTGCAGCGCAGGGTATCATGTTGTGAACTACCAAAGCTGTTTATGGCAGAGGAGAGGAGTCTGAGAGCGCCACAATAGGCAATTACCATGCCCACTCATCCCCCACCCCAAGCCACCTCCCCTTCGTTCAATTTGCGGTTTGTCTGTAGGTGGGTTCGGTTCTGCGCAGATTAAAAATAGCCAACCCAATCCAGACTAAAACGAGCAAGGGACATGGAACACACATTGCACAGAATGATATCTCCCATTGTGGTGCACTGTTTGGGAATTCTTAATTGGTTTTTCCGAAGCAGCTTGCCACAGGAAAATCCCCCTTCAGAGGAAAGAAAAAGAGTGAGTGGGCTGCGCGTAAACACCATACATATGATGTAAACAGGCATGTAAACACGTACGTAGAAACCCACGTCGCCCCATGTGCACCCATCAAACTGCTATCAAGGCGGTATCAAAGGAGCGAACCTGCAGCAGAGCCGGTTGTGGCCGGCGTCTAGCCCTCCCTCTCTGTCTCTTGTGTTCTCCACTGTGGTTTCTGCTTCAACTCGTATTATTGATGTCTCTCCCCCTGCATCAGAGACACTCCGCATGGCCCTGCAGGGAGGTGATGTGCGGGGCTGCCGGGTGGGGCGCCTGCAGGGAGGGTCCCACTCACTGTGTGTGGGGCAGGAAGAATGTCCCTATAGAAAGGCCACATACAGTCGAGCTGAGCAGAGTGCTGAAGTACAACACAGAGGAAAAGTGTCCACAGGAAAATGGTCAACTCAAAGTCATTGGTCTTCTGGAGATGGATGGTGATTTGTTTTTTTGTTATCCGTATCTCAGCTGCCCCTGGCCTGCACTGTCTGGGGGGGTGGGGGGCTCATGGAAGTGGTTAACGTATATACCATCTCCACAAAAACTTGCTCACTTTCACACGTGGGCATTGGATAGAAGATTTTAATTAATTTCTGCAGCAATATGTTTATATTGTTTTAATAATTCACTGATTTTTTTTGTATAAATTATGTTTTGATCACAGAATAAGCTAAGAAGAAAGGAAAAAAACATCTGCCAAGCAGCTGCCAAGTTATACTTTTAAAAGAACACCAAATACTGTAAAGACACAACCATTTGAAGAATTCCATTTAGGTAATTATCAATAATATAAATTTTAAATAACCAATCTTATTAAAAAAAAAATATATATATATATAGTTCTGTGCTTTCAAAGGAAAATAAAACAATTGGAACCTATTAAATCATTCAATGTTTTTACATGCATCATTCATTTATAAATAACAATTTGAGGACTAACAGACAATAATAATAAAGCAACATAAAAGGTTGAGGGGAACCAATAACGGTTGTTAGAGGAATACAAATTAAGTTTATTTCTTATTTAGCCAAAATGACTTAATAAACTAAATGGCTTGTCTGATAGTGAACAAAAGCATCATGAACAGAGAAGTATTAAATTAACTTGATCAGTAGCCTAAAAATCACCATGAAACAATTTCATTATGAAACTCAAAATGTTCAGGTGCATTATTCATAAATTGGAGACTATCAGAAAGACAACAGCCAAGCCTGGCTAAACAGCAAAACCCAAGAGGATCTACAACTAAATCCACAATCAAGCTGAATATTTTCTCATGCATTTCATAACCTTGAAATCTGGACCTGTAGTCTGGACCTGGACTTATATTTTCGTTGTTTCAATAGTTTCTCTTGTTGCATTGTTTACATGTTGCTGTGTTTCAGCATGCCATGCTTTTTGGAATAAATTCCATTTACAGGTATTAAAAAAAGATGGAACATTTTCGCTGCAAGTGCTGACCACATTTGGATAGTTTGGAATGTATAAAACCTCTGGACCTGCCAAATCCTCCCCACTCCTGTCCTTCAGCCATGTCAAATCATGCTGCGGTGCTGCAGTGTGTGATCACAAAATAACAGGAGGAATGTCACTATATGGTTTTATTCACATTTTCATTGCCTGAAAGGCGTATTTCCTTTTCAACACAAGGCTGTCAAAGGGTGATTTTTTTTTCTCTCTCTCTCTAAAACATAATGAAATAGGCTACTTTATTTGAACATGACAAAGTGAATATGCCTACTGTGAGGATGGCAGTCTGGTGATTTGAGCATCTAATTTGACTATACACCAGGGACTGCTGCAGGGAGGGCATGCCAAGATTTCCTGAGAAGGCTGTGGTTCTCACAATGCCGCTTGCACAAAATGACTCATGTATATTTTGAGATGGCGAGCAGAACAACGCATCCACAGTGCAACAGTGGCACGACTATTCCTGGACCCATATGACCTATAACCTAGATGTATCATCATTTGAAGATTGCAGAACATGAGCCCCATAACTTTGTCCTATAATAAAACGCTGAATAAAAAAATAGGCCTATACCCAATAGGCCTATTTTTAAAACACTAAAAACAAGCTCAACATGCCACCATAAAATCCAATATATAGAGGCTTTTGCAATAATTTACAATCAATTTAAACATCAAAGTTAATCAGTCATATATAGCCTATAGTGGAAGGTAGGCTATGTGTTTTGTATTACTGCAGGTGCACACAGACCTCGTGGGCATAGTCCTCATGGCCTATTAGCTAATAAATAATGACAACAGAATATGCCTATATTTATGCAACCCCCACTCCTTGATAACAATCCAATAAATACCCATTCAAGATTATAAGTGGAATGTATAAACTGGTGAACTCACAGTGATGCTGTGCAAGGTAAATAAAAAGGTGAGTAAACTATACTCCAGTCGGGCTATATACAGTATAGGCAAACAATCTATATAATCTATTATCTATATAAACAAAAATCAATTGCATTTTTAGGATGAAAATATATTTAGTTCTCTGAACAGACACTCATACAATGAAGGTGTGCAGACTTGTTGAACTGTAACTGTAAAGTTAAATAAATAACTAAATAACTAAATAACTAAATAACTAAATAATTAAATAACTAAATAAATTTCGGGTGTTTAGAGTTTATGCGTAACACAAGCTGGGAGCCACTCTGTATATCGAATTGATCGTGCCATGAAGCTTTTAAACAGACTGGGGAGTGAAGAAATGTTATCACGCAGCGCTGAAGTGGATCTGTCTGAAATTAGATTAATAAACGCCTCAGCTGATCAGTCGCACCGATCAGCTACTGAATCACACCTGAATGCAACACCAACACGACGCATGCATGGTATGCTTGAACTGCTTGAACTGATTGGCCCACCGCAGGGTCAGTGCGAGCCCACTGGTCTGTCTTAGGTCAGTGCGGTGCTCAAGGACATTTCAGCCGTTTGCAGAGTCCCTGTATTCTTGACTTGAGGGATCGATTTTCCATATTTCCGCACTGAGTGTGGAGATTGCTGCAATTGCTACGGAGAGCAACAAACATCTAGTTCACGTGCCTAAGTGCCCACCGAGTCATTAGGGCGAGGGGCGCTGTGCCAAAAGCACCTCTTCCATGCGCCTTTACGCACAAGGTAAGGAGGAGGTCTACAGCGAGATATCGCCAAGAAAATTAAAAAGTCATACAGCGCAACTCCGCTGCTGCTGATTACTTGAAAGGGTGGTGCCCATCAAATACACTTCAGATCCATGTAGCGACCCAATGCGCGCAATCAGCGGTCTGCTAGCAATCCCGTCCTTTCTCGTTCACATAAACACTACTTAAACAAAAATATACACGGCCACCTACTGCGCCAGGGAAAGTGATGAGGGGTACCCACCTCGACATTATACTGTTTTCAATTAAAACGACAATGTATAGAGATAAACAGCAAGCAAACCATTGAGATGCCTCTCTAATTTATTTATCGCGCTTGGAGAGTGGGAGACACCAAATTAATTGTCTCCAAATTTGCTGAAGATATTTTACAAAAAATATGCAAGTGAAATAATGTTAATCTGTCGAAGCTTAATATTTTTCATATATGGAGTGTATAATATAATATATTAAATCGAATCAAAACTAAAAACAATCTATGAACTTCTTTCAATTCTATTTTTGTCCTGCATCCAGTATAGCTTATATTACAAATCAACAGGCCTACAACAGAGAGATAAATCACAATAAAACCAGATAGGCATACATAGAAATAAGGTTCTCTGTATGATACAGAGAACCTTATTTCTAAAACTCACATACTAATTTTATTTTGAGTATTCTATTCCTGCAAAGCTGCCACAGTTGCCACTTGAATCTATGCATTCAAGTGTTGTTTGCACTGTTAGCAAGTTTTCTCTGACTTCCAGCAGGTACAACAACAAAAAAGTAAATTAGAAAAATGCTGTGCATGTTATTATCAAAAGTTCAACTGCATAAGGCTCAAACACTATAAGGCCTGTTCTATGCCCTCTGGCTAATGTTTGTGTACGTTGTCAAGGAATTTTAACCTTTTACTCTGTATGAGGAGGGTACAAATAATTAAAATATTTCCATCCAACTTCTATTTCCAACTTCCAACTTTTTTCTCAAGGTGGCATAGGTGTCAGTTTACGACAAGGGGAGATCTAATGTGCAGAATAAAGAAACTGAGCTTTAATTCTGAAATTAGACTACCTGTATTCGATTTAAGATTATTGTTCTCAAATGCACCATGGATGATGACAATAAAATAAAAATAATGCAGCTTGCTCCAAAATCGATTTCAAGTTCAAGTCAGATGAACTTACGGCCTTGGTGCAGTTATCCAGTTGATCGATCAATCTGTCACACGCTCCTCCAAACAAGTCCACTGCAGCCTTTTGGTGACCCTCTCGGGCTCCACTTCAGCACCGAGGGGGCAAAAGGCTTATTTCTCAGTGTCAAACCCCCATTTTTATTTCTAAACAAGATGTGTTTATCAATTAAAATTCCGCATATGCGACTTTGTGCTGTTATTTGCTAACTGCGGACTACATCTCCCCAAACAGTTTAATCTGTGGCTCAAATCAAATTAAACCTCTGACCACTGCAGCAGATTCAGAAAATCCAGTCCGTTTGTTGTATCTATGGATGAGCAATAATTTGTAAGTTCACTATAGGTATAAGTTCACCATAAGCCTATGAGAACACACAGTAACATCAATATGAGAGGAATGTGAAAGAGTGTAACTTTATGATCCCCAAAGAGCATAATAAAAAGCCTAGAGCAAATCAAAACATCAGACTCAGATATTCTCTCTGATGATGTCGTTCAGGGCAGGCCACAGAAATATAATGACAAGCCTGCTGATGCCATATTGCAGTTATTGACTGAGGGACATATAGGAAAGCATATATAGGCTATATGGCCTTGCAGCAGCATAGGGGTCTACAACTGGTTTCTCTTCACTAAATAACTGCAAGACAGCCCGGAAAGACTGTCAGGACTGTGGTGTACCTCTACCTAAGTGGCCGAGCATTCCTGAGGATGCAGCGCTGTCAAATATTTCATTATGGGACGTCATGGAAAAGTGCATGAATTCGTCTGCGATGGAGCAACACAGGGAAGCTATGACCTTAGTAAAGAGACTCATAATGACGAACACAATCTCTGAAGTAACCCTTTCATCCCTTTACGCATGACCCGCTTCTACAAACGATAAACACAATATAATATCAATAAAAAAAACGTACGCCTATTAAACTGCAAAAATTTTGATAGATACATTTAAATGTGATATTAAGACTCGATTACACTATTTTTTTGATTGGTAACACTATTGGCATTGAAATAATTAGATGATTATGCTCGTTAATGGGAGAAGTAACGAGTCAAGGAGTAACGCGTTACAGCCCATCACTACCATGGACATTGGTTTTGGGCGGACCTATGAGTAAAAAAAACTAAGTGCGCGGGCCGAAAGCTGTGAGAGAATGAAAAAAACAGCCTTAATGGAATGAAGTCATCAGCGGTAATTAAATGCAGTGGGCAGAGAAAAGACGGGAGCGCGCCTGCCCCCAGAGCGCGCTGGGTGGTCTACTACGCTGATAAATGTGTGGGCCCCATTCCAAGCGAGTGGCCGTGTAGGGACCGGTTAAAACAATACTACTACTTCTATCAATTTCTTTCCCTGGATTTAAAACTCCACTGCAACAGCAAATACCCTCGTGTACCTCTCACCTTTGAGATGACCATGAAAATCTGACGATGAGATATTTTCATACTGCTTTTCTCCCTGTGGCAAAACGCCATGCAGGAGGAAAGCCAACCGGGTTGTTCCGGACGGGACAATTACAATGAAAACATCAATACACCATTCGATGTTTCAGTTCTTTTTCGAAATCTTATTTAATAATGTTTCCTCAAACTCATCGCTTACTCACACTGGTTCTTGAAAATTATATATATATATATATATATATATATATATATATATATATATATATATATATATATATATATATATATATATATATATATATATATATATATATATATGTGTGTGTGTGTGTGTGTGTGTGTGTGTGTGTGTGTGTGTGTGTGTGTGTGTGTGTGTGTATATAAAGGCGCTGTTTCCCACCTTTACGCACAGGCACCAGCATCTCCATTATCTGGTTTTACGCACGGCCCTGGGATATGAAATTACAAAAATGGCCATCCTCCATTTGATCCAGTATTATGTTCCGTGATGTCAAAACCGACAGTAATCATAAGCATCTCAAGTAATAACCCCGGCAGAGATCAGGAGGACAGTAAGCCCAACTGATTGAAGCCACGAACGTCAAGGCAAAATGTTACAGGCAGCAGCTATCGGGATCTCTGGGGAACAATAAGCAACCTACTGTCAACAGTTTTAGGTTATGGACTGATCGTCTTTCAGTAGCCCTCGCACAGACACATGAAAGACTATAAAAACGAATGGAAATGATCGACTGCGGGGAGATAAATAAACTCATTCGCCTTTTCTTTTGAATTAATTTTAGATCAATTAAGTAATTTCAAAATATCCAAAGAAAACCTATGCATAATATCAGTTTGTACTATACAATCAACTCCTGTCGTGTTGCTAATTATAATCTTAGTGGTGCTGCATTTCACTGAAAAAGAGCTTAGATATTCCCGTTATCGCATGCAGGTCTTAATTCCTCTATAGCCCGAGCGACCGAGCACACTTTTGCCGGTGATATCATGGCTGAAAACTGCTGCGTCTGCCTTACTTTTATTCGTGGACCATTCCGATGGGCAAGTGTCTCTCGCAGGAGTCGATCTCAAGTCCCCCTCCGCGTTTCTGTGCTCACAGCTCGGCAGGGCTCCCGTCTCTCTCCCCTTGTGTCCCGTGCGTAAATATTATGACTGCATCACACAAACAATACTATATTCTTGTGTTAAAAAAGTCTAACATCTCGAGACGCTGCGAGTAGACGGACATATCCCATCAGGCCATCAGATTGAGTATTAGCTGATCTAGCGGGGCTTTTGCTTGATTTTTTATTTAAAGAAGGCCAGGGAAAATGTTTACATTTTGCTGTATAAACATCCTGCCCATGTTCCTGTCTATCTTTTACAGAAATCAGGAGGGTGGTTTTGAATATGAGGGGCATGTTCTTTTGTAAAAGCATTGCATGGACTAAACAAATATTTAATATAATATTTCTTAATATAAATCAAAGCTGAATAAAATGCAGGCATAAAGAATTTGCAATGCTGGTGCTTTATCCACCTGGCCTGACATGGAGAGCTGTTTGCGCTTAAGCTTGTAAATATACATTTCTTATATATGCACAATATTCTAGGTTACAAAAAAATATTAAAATGCCATAACAGAAAATAAGACAATTAATTAAATTACTGTCTGGCCCTGACCTATATAAACAGCTGGTCGTGATCATTCTTTTGTGTTTGTTCATATAATAATATCTCACATTATAAGCTATTTCAATGTATTTCTTTGCAGCTTAGGTTGTTTGCGTGGGCTATGGAGATATAGCTATTCACTATTTCAATGTAAGAGGAAGCAAAAAACATTTCCTTGAAAAGTGAACGCACACAGATGTGCAAGCTACAGCCCACCACTGGAGTAGGAGGGAACTGGGCGGGTCCCAGCATTAGGATGGCCAAGACATCCAGCTTCCAATGCGCTGATGGCAACAGATAAGTAAAAAGTGCAGCTCCTCGGACGCACGACAACACACCAACTGAAGTGGAAAGCGGCTCCTGTTCTGCTCCTTCTCACTTCGGACGCGGCTTACAGGCGGTCAGGCTTCAATCTGCTCCAGGACTGCATCAGAAGGAAGACAGCGTTTAGGACAGTCCCGCCATTGGCTTCGTGCGTAAAGTTCGCCAACGATTACTATCGGGTTTCTTTACGTCTGTGAATTATTACTCGACGTTGTATTGTTTTGTAAGGTGGAACGCGACATTTTAAGTTTGCCACGACGCAGATTGAAGTTAACTAATGACGGCAGAGGTCCAGCAGCCCCCAGCGCAGACTCCTGCCCAGAGCAGCCCCATGTCTGCTCCGGACAAGCCGCACGGACAGACCGCGGTGATGGAGACCGCCTCATCCACTACGAAAACCAAAAAGACAAACGCAGGGATCCGTCGGCCGGAGAAACCCCCTTATTCGTACATAGCGCTGATAGTTATGGCTATCCAGAGCTCTCCAACCAAACGCCTGACGCTCAGTGAAATATACCAGTTTCTACAGAGCCGCTTCCCGTTTTTCAGAGGCTCATATCAGGGATGGAAGAACTCCGTGCGTCACAACTTGTCCCTGAACGAGTGCTTCATTAAGCTGCCCAAGGGCCTCGGCCGGCCCGGGAAGGGCCATTACTGGACTATCGACCCGGCTAGCGAGTTCATGTTCGAGGAAGGCTCCTTCAGAAGGAGACCCAGGGGTTTTAGGCGCAAGTGCCAGGCGCTGAAGCCAATGTACAGCATGATGAACGGCCTGGGCTTCAACCACCTCCCCGAGTCCTATAACTTCCAGGGGAGCGGCGGGGGCCTATCCTGCCCGCCCAACAGCTTGTCTCTGGACAGTGGGATTGGGATGATGAACGGACACTTGGCAGGTAACATGGACGGGATGGGTCTGTCCGGGCACTCCATGTCACACTTGTCGGCCAACAGTGGACATTCCTACATGGGAAGTTGTACAGGATCCACGGGGAGTGATTATGGCCACCATGACAATTCCGGCTCCCCGCTGCTCACCAGCGGGGGAGTCATGGAGCCTCATCCCGTCTACTCGAGTTCAGCCTCGGCCTGGGCTCCGGCCCCCTCGGCCTCACTCAATAACGGAGCTTCTTACATTAAGCAACAGCCACTGTCTCCCTGCAACCCAGGAGCGAACTCGCTGCAGCCCAGTCTGCCGACGCATTCACTAGACCAACCGTACCTGCACCAGAACGGGCACAGTACAGACTTACAAGGTAGGCCAAATGCCAATATTGCATAGTCCTGAGTTAATCTGCTTCACTGCTGATTTTATAACCAGGGGGTTTAACCTAAATGCTGACATAGGCCTATAAGGTAGGCTATAGCTGATTTTACAATAGTAGATTTTGGAAGAAAATTTACTTAGCTAAATCAGTGTGGGGAGAGAAAAAAATCTATAATTTATATAATTTTCAAAGACCAGGGCCAAACAATGAAATAATAGCCTAATGGTTATAAAGGGACGCAATATTTTTTTATTTGGATTAATCATGACAGATTTTTATAGGTGTATGGTCTTTAACAGTCCCCAGAGTCTGAGGACTGTTAAAGACCATTACAATACATTTAACATTGTATTTTATTTCACCAGTAGCCTACACATTGGCGACTTGCATTGCATTGCATTTATTTTGCTGCCACTTTGTAGGCTATGTCTCTTTTACATAATGCGGGAGGGAGGAGTATAAGGTCTATTAGAATTATATTGTGCTCTTTAAGGAAAATTATGTAGGCTATAACTAAAAATAAGCAGCTTAAGGAAGCTGAGCATAGGGTTCTTCAATTTCCTGGCAGCGGGTTTGCTCATCATTGTTTCCCGAAGAAATTCCTGGAAGTGGTAACGGCAAGTCTACCGGGACATTCAGGGCCGTGCCAATCTCGGGGCATAAACAAGCGCGGTTAGAGCCGTCCTGCCTTGCCCCGGAGCGCACTGGGTCCTGCGGGACTGGCGTGCGAGCAGGCCACCGTCAATTAGACTACAACACCCCTCCCTCCCTCCTTCCCTCTCGTCCTCCCCTCGGACAATCTTAATCGTGGCCATTAAATGGATTATCTAGGAATAAAAACATCTATTCAAAAATGATCTTTATAGGCTATTCATCCAGTCTCTACAAATTCCAAACCCAGTTTATTATAGCCTTGTTTATAGTTATTATTATGATTATTAATTATCTGGCCACCTGTCACAAAATAAGACAGGTGCATAAGGAAAACACATAGGCGTCAATTTAATAGGGTAGCCTACTCGGCCTATTTTGTATTTAAAGTTTTAACAATAACTATAAAATCAATGGCTATAAACTGTCACCTTACTAGGCTATATGCCTATAGCCTATAGCCTACTGCAGTGCATTCTGCTTAAGCCCGAGGAATTGTGGCGATGAGGAAATGTCTATCTATCAATAATACCCTCAGCTATGGTGGAAAGCCTATAAATATTGAAGCTATAGGCCTAGCTAAATATTTAGCCTATAGGCTACTTAGCCTATAGTTTTACGTTAAGATTCTTCGAAATTGTCACCATGATGAGCCTATTCAATATTCATTCTTAATGAACGTGTCATTGCATTTGCAATACATTACACTTTGTATTTGCTTATTTATTTTAAAATACCTGTATATTTCTGCTGTATTTGCAGGTATTCCTCGGTACCATTCCCAGTCTCCCAGTATGTGCGACCGGAAAGAGTTCGTCTTCTCGTTCAACGCCATGACTTCCTCGGCGATGCATTCTCCAGGCAGCAGCTCGTACTACCACCACCAGCAGGTCTCCTACCAGGACAGCAAGCTCTACCAGGACATCAAGCCCTGTGTCATGTGATGACCGTCCATCTGCAGAAAGAGGACGCTATCAGAGACTCGAGCCACGCACGACTGCCCGCAGAGTCAACTCAAGCGAGAGAGAGAGAGAGAGAGAGAGATAGATCAAATAAAATAAAAGTAAATAAATAAAAAAGACCACTGACTGAATGACAAAGGCATGCCCTCGGCCTGGAAAGCGCTCACTGCGCCACACGTCAAGGAAAATAGACTGGACTACTTTATACTGTTGTTCAGCGAGAAGAGACGGGGACAGGTCCATCACAGAACAAGCACATAGCCTACAATCTAAATTCATGCCATCAACATCGACCGCGGGCTAAAAAACTGAAACCTAGCTGCTGTTTGGTACTTAGTTCTGCAGAGCGGATGACTACCACTTTACACATAAATGTTTATTCATCTTGTAGGTCTATGTAAATGCACATTTCCAGTTCTCCATCAGAAGTTTTACTTTTTTTTTGACAAATTATTCAAGCTCTTTTTTGGACCTACCAGCGTTAACTTTTTCAATGAACAATAATGGACATTTTATATTATGTGTGTCCATATATATTGTGTAAAAAGGATGATGGCACTTTTTTGAATAGCCTATAAGCGCAACTTTTTTTTATTTATTCTGTAGGCCTACGTATTTTAATTTCGGGCGAATTGGCCAAGGAGGCTTTATTGGCAATATTTGTCAGAACGCTGATTTGTTTTAAAATGAAAATTGAAGATATAATGTAAGCACTGTTATGTCGTTTGTGTATTTGTAGACGGTCATTATTTTCAGCACTGTACATATATGATGTTAGGTCCTTATAGGTTAGGGCTATAGGCTATATTACACCACACAGTTTGTATGAAATTAAATATATCTGTCGGGCAGTTTAAGCCTAAACCTACAAAAAAGACGCATATTTCTATTTCTTCATAGACCCTTAATTTCTTGCAAAAATAAGTGTTAGAAGCAAATGTGACCCAAAAGTCCTGAATGAGAGATTTAGTGAGAAATAAATGCCTTAAATCTTCATATAAATGATCAGTTTGATACTATACTGTAGGCTACAGGCCTAATAGATTGATTAAAAACAGTGCATGCAGGTAAACTATTTCACAAACAAAAATGTGGGTGAACTGAGTGTTGATACCATAAAGGTAAATATATATATCAAGTCCACAGTAGGCTACCACAGACTCACTTTAGTCCCGATAGGAATATCAAAGTGGTTTGTTATTAGAGGAACTGTTTCTCTGACTGGCCCAAAAGCCAAGTCAGAGGAAGCTCAGGCATAGTAGGCCTTGTGCAAAAATGCCACTACTGGTAAACTCTGGTAAACATGTTGTCTTCACTTGCCTGTGGTTTAGGTCATGCCTATTCTTGCAAAAAGGAATTAAATGAACAAATAAATCAACATTTCTATTAAAAAAAGACTATTGTTATTAATTAGACCTAAAATAAGCTATTTTATAAGTTTGATTTTATGCATATGCCTAGTGTAATTCATTAACAAATCAGAGGCAAAGATCACGGCTGCATTTGGTTACAGGGTGAAAACCTGTAGGCCTACAATGCATAAGCCCCCCTCTCAAAATCATTTTGGCCAAATGGTCTTTATAAAACCACAGTCTGGGTCAAAGAAAAGGAAAATGCTGATGCTGGTTCATTTTCAAATATCTAACCTATATCCGGGTAAAGAGTCTGTAAGGGTGAGAGGCTGAGGTGCAGGTTACAAGCTGCCAGCTCAACCATTGACAATCTACAATAGGCAGGGCTTCAAGAGAATGAAACCCCCACAGTAGAAGCATTAAAAAGAAAAAAAAATCCACAGGTTTTAAATTAAAAAGTTGCAAAGGTGGCATGTCTGCAAAAAGCTTTGTTTTTCTATTTATAGAAGCAATACATAATTACTGAAGAAATATCAACCAGAAATATATTATATTCACAGAGGCATCATAATCTAACCGAACACGCACACAAATGTCTTATGGAAATATAAGAACATAAAGGCACATGAGCCAATTTGCCCACACAACACGCTCTTACATCTGATTCCTTACTCATTATTTGTGGATTAAAGGCTATATAGTTGCAAAAACCATAGTTCGTTTTTGCCAGATGTAATAGGCCAATATAAACTATGCTGTCTTGATTTTGGCACCGTCTAAGATAAAGGCTTGCTATGATTAATTGTAGGATTTTATAAAAGCCTGTGGTCACGTGTTAAAAACAGGTGCTGTAATGTAGAAAAACAGGAAGGCAGTAATGCATTTTGTTGGTTGGCAGTCAGATTACGGTGTTCCCCCTCTCACGCACTCCTTGTAAGACAGGCAACATACCTCCAATGTGAATTATGTCTAAATTATTTTATTTTGTTAACCCAAGCCAGTGTTAACTGTTAACCCATGCTCTGTGCATAGATCTGAGCATTGAGGCGGTAACATAACATGCAGGATCATGTATTACTTGTGCAGCACTGCGATCTGGCAACATGACCACTAACTGAACCCCAGTGAAATTCCCTTCTATGAGCATGCCATAGTGCACAGGGGGCAGTAGGCTGGACAGCAGTGGGACAACGCATTAGCAAAGCGATGACATTAGCTGCATGGGGTTCAGTACATTGGCGGACTGAGGGGGTGAGATGGGGCTGCACAGCTGTTCCCTAGCCGGGTCTGGATGACAGCTCCATAAAAAGCCCGAGGCGAGGCCTGCTCTGTGGAGAGACAGACATGCCATGTGCTCATCCCTCGGCAGTCCAGACCTCCCTGAAAAACTAAGGCACTTCTCTGGCAATGCAGACCCAACATGATAGTGATCAGGCACCAGGTCGTGTTGGTGCTATGGCAGAAACACAAAGATAATTAAAACATTATGCAGGGGGTGCTTGATACTTGATTATATGCAACGGTCTGGTTATACGGCTTCGTATGTGCGCGATATTTCTCAGTGACGTCAGTTCTCTTGTTTTGGAACCAACCGGCACTACCATAGATACAGATGTCATCTTTGAAACAAGGCAACAGTACACGTTATCCCTCAGGAAGGATACAGGCATCCCATAGGGCAATCGGTAACAAAATCGGACCACTGGGGGACCAGTTAAGGCCTTTCAAACTTTGAAAATGTGACCATGAATTATAGCGTCCTCATCAGGCCAGACAGTGTAATTTGTTAAGCTAGCTGGATGTGTGTAGCAAGCTTTGTGTCAATTGGACATACCATGTATTCGGGCCTTTCAATGTTTTAATTTTTGACCTCTAATTCTAGCGCCCCCAAAAGGACAGTTAGCAAAATTTCTTAAACACTGGAAAAAATCAGACGGACAAGTGCTCTCTGAGATAGCACCTGATAGCGCCCCAAACTGACCGCCTGCTGATGCATTGATGTCTCTTCATCACCTGCCCCAACAATCCAAGCTCAGGTTGATTAAGTGTATACGTTTGTTATGTCTAGTCTGCAAATACAATGTATACTTAACTAAACAAGATCAAGTCTTGGTGATCATTCTATGCTGTCACATCTAGATTATCTCTACTACACCGCTTAGTTTCTCTTCATTGCACCTACCCCAAAAAATAATAAAATACTTGAGGGTGGAATGCCAAATTTTGCTTAAAAATGGCTGGAAGACCTGACAAGAGAAGAAATACAGAGGTTACAGTACTTGACAAGCAGTTCATCCAGGCATACTGTAGCTTCTGATTCCTTACAGATTGAGGTTGCTATCATGCTGGCTGGCATCAACTGAATTAACCATGGTAATCTAGACAATGTTATAAAGAAAACTACAAAAACAAATGTTTGAACTTCTAGTGTATTTATTACACAAAATATTCTGAAAAACGTGAGAATATTACAGACCTTTTAACATTGAACTCTAAGTGAAGGAGTCTGTGATGTAAAGTCTAAATTCCTATTCCTCCACTATAACACAAGACATACAGGGGTTATGATTGATATGTCACTTTTATGAACTCAGAAATGGAGGTTTCCCTGGATTATGTTTCCAAGAGCGTACACTGTACATCTTGAGTAGTTCTTAGTTCGATTCCTTAATTTGCTCACACTGCAAGAGGACAATCAGAGAATCACTGTTTGGTAATCAATGATGCTTGGGTGAGGAAACCAAATATACTGAACTCTTGAAGGTTAAGAGATCCAATCTAACCCTAAGAACCACTCAAAAGTCATGAAAGCACCAGGGGGGGGGGGGAACGCTCGGGAATCGGAGGCATGTGTAAATAAAACAATATGTATTCCAAAACGCCATGTACAAAATACTTTCCAAGTGAAATGCTTTGAGATGCTGCGATTCAGTAACGAAAATTCCCATTCTTAAAAGGTACTGCTTTAGATTTTTTTTGTCCCCTTTAGAATGAGCAGTCACTTCAGATGTCTGAGGTGCACATAATTAAGGACCTACTGTAACAAACCCAGAGATATTAGAAACAAACTAAACTCTGCTTAAGGCATTTAAGATGGCTCCACAAGTAATACACGTAGTATTTATTGGGTGGTGTAGGTTTTTCGACCGCTATTACTACTGAGTATTTTCATGGGCATCACCACTACTCTCCGATGTGGTTTTATTCTTTGGAGCCGTCGTTGGTCTGGGTCTCCTATTGGGCAGTCCGGCCCTCCTGCCGCCCCTCTGGCTCTTGGCCATCTCGGCCTGCAGCTCGTGGCCGTTCAGAGAGAGCCCCTGCAGGGCCTCCAGCGCCCGCTCGGCCGCCTCGGGGTGGATGTAGTCCAGGAAGGCTCTGTGCTGCGCCCCCTGCCAGGTGAGCCTCAGCGGGGCCGCCTCCCGCTCGCGCAGGGCCACCTTCAGCTCGCTGACGCGCAGCCCGGCCGGGATGCCTCCCAGGTACACCGTGGTCACCGTCGGGGGGAGAGCTGTGCTCGCAGTGGGGGGGGGCTTGCGTTGAGACACGCCATCACTCTCCCTCTCCCTCTCCCTCTCCTCGGGGGCCCTCTCTCTCCTTCTCCCACCACCACTTCTCCTGCTCGTCCCTCTCCCCCCCTCTCTGCGTTCACCCTCATCGCCTCTCCCCCCCTCTCTGCGTTCGCCCTCACCGCCTCTCCCCCCCTCTCTGCGTTCGCCCTCACCGCCTCTCCTGCCTTCCTCTCTGCTTTCGCCCTCGCCGCCTCTCCTGCCTTCCGCCCTCCCATCTTCCCTACCGTCTCCTTTGCTTTCTCTCCTCACTCTGGCTGGCCGCCTGGGCTTCTGCTCCGCCTGCGCTCTGCTCTCCTGCCTGGTCTCCTCCCTGGGTCTCCCCTCGCCATCCTGTGGCGCGTTAGGCCTGGGCCTCCGTCGGCTCTGCCTCTTGGGTTTCTGATCGGCGGGCACACCGGGCTCCTCGGTGGCGGGCGCCGGCCCCAGCGTGACGTCCTTGCCCGCCTGCTCCTCCAGAGCCAGCAGCTTCTTCAGGACGGGGATCTTCTCCAGCTTCTCGGTGTACAGCTGGAGATACAAAAGTGCACATGCTCAGTGAGGCTGAAGGAGGGTCACAGACAGCAATACACACAGCCTTGCTCTGAGCCATGCAGCATTCCTGTAGATGTGTTAAGCGAGTAGCACAGCGACAGCTGACAAATTAATTGGTGTTATTCCATCCTGCTCACAAACCATGTGATCGTAATTATACAACTAGCTATCTTTATGGCCAGAGGATATTTCACTTCAAGTTCAAAAGCAGTTTAAAATAAAGAATGTGCTCTTGATTCCTCGGGTCTAAGACTGTGTTGGAGGGCTTTGATGGTGGACCAGCGCTGTAAAGGATATATGAGGCTATTGTTTTTACACTGGCCTGTTTGACCCGTCTTTCCACTGCCCCTGCAGAGCCAAGCTGGCCGGGCAGAGGAGTCTTTGATGATCAGACATGGCCTTCCTGTCTGCGAGTTCACTGGGTCCTGTTTACTTGCATGTGTGTCTTAAGGGACCCAGGAGTTATGTAGAAACTCTCTAGATGTTAGAAATAATCCCCCGCCAACATCTTAAATAGGAGGAAAATTGACAGGACTGCCGGTGTCAGTGATTTATAAACAGTTAAAAGGTCTAGATTCAAATTTTCAAGCCAACAGAGGCCTGAGGTACTCGACTTGAAAAGGCTATCAAGACAAAGTGAGGTTAAAAAAAGAAGAAGACCTCACCCCACCTCCCCCCGGGTGAGGTGTGGAATGCGGATGCAGTTAATTATTTTGAGTGTAGGCTACTTTACAGTTATTATATATATATATATATATATATATATATATATATATATATATATATATATATATATATATATATAACTTGAGGTTCAGTTAATGTCAATGATTTAGCAAAGGATGAACAGTTGTAAAAAGGAATGAGCAGAGGGAGTTAAATATGCATTGAGTGTAATACTTTCAGATGTTTTATAATTGACATTAGGGAAACATTCCAATGAAAATCAATTCAATTAATAGAGTCACAAACATTATCACAAAGAAATGAAATGCACAGGCACAGTTTTGCATAGGAATTAGGAAGGTCAATTAATGTATATTAAGTCATCTGACAGACGGTGTTTTCACTCTTGTCCACTAGAGGGCAGTATCTCAAAGTCTATGGGTTAAATGTTTTATTAGGCGCTCAGGACAGAAGAGCTGGGGATTGTGCTTTTGGACCCTGAATCTGCTCTGCCCCACCCAGTATTAAGATTTGCCCCATATTGGCTCCTTTAAATTGCACCTTCAAACCCATCTCTTTTATGCAGCCTTTTAGTCTATATGATTGGCTTGTGTATTTTCATGTCATGGCTTTGTGTTTTGCATACTTGGTCGACAAGTGTGCTTTATAAATAAATTGAACTTTTAAATCATGCAGACCCCCGGAACATGACAGGGGACCGGGGGGGCTGGTGAGTGATGGGACGTACTCTACCTGTAAAGATCTTTTTTAATCATTCAAATCAGTGCAAATTTGTAAACGAGTCCTTTATATCCCGTGGTATAATCATCATAACGATGACGGTTCTGATAAGATCATCTGACTTGACATCATTTTCAAACTGATCCAATTGTTTGAATAAGTAGCCCAAGATCCATTCAAAACTTTGGAAACTTTCCTGACCTCACCAGGGGAATATCAGAGTTGTATTGTAGACATATCCATATTCCATACACAGCAAAGAGAACCTCAATTACCTTAGTCCAGATGATTCCCTGTGGCTTGGGGCGTTTGCAGTCTGTTTTAATAACACTAGTGGGCGTGAGAATGTAGTCCACAGTCAGGTCATGATCTTCTATCAGCTCCTCTGGAATGTCCACAACCTGCAAGTACAAATACCACAATAAAATGTAAATAAAGGGGTGAATCTAAAGGTAACATAAAGATTACATCATTAGTCATCTTGGAGATAAAGTGAGACACAAAATCACTTGGACGGTGATATACATTATTTTTTATTGTTGCCATTCATCACTTTGTCGTTTGATAAAGTAGTTAAGTAATTACAGGATATCAGATTAGTGAGAGAAAATGAACATAGGCCAAGTGCAGAGAAAACATGCATTTAGTATTTAAAAAAATCCTGCTTTAAAAACAGCTTATCAAAACAATTACATTAACAATCAATCTTTGTCAAATATATCAAAGGCTTATGAGCGTGCAAAACAGAAAAGATTTTGCTCACAATGTTTCTGTTTGCCCTGGTTAGTGGTTACACCTGAAGGTCAGACTAATGTCTGGAAAACAATACTATACTAAACTACTCCTCCTGTGTCTCCTATAGTGCTGAAACAATTACAACATTACCACAATAGTGAAATAATAAAACAGCATCCATAGATTTGGGATTGTCACTAACATAACTACCGGTAATATACTATAATATAATATACTATATACTATACTATAATACATGTATAATGTTTTGTTTTTCTTTTCATCATAGAATGTTACCAGAATCACATAACCTGTGGTGAATGACGTGAGATACATTGAAAGAAATAAGTTTATTTGATTTGATTAGAACACCTAAAGCAGAGTAATCCATATAGTAAAACATTGCAGTGCTGTTGCACTGTATATCAGCACTTGTGCTCCTGTCCAATCAAATTACTTGACTGGGACTAACTGTTGTATAATAAATGAACAGACTAACCTGGCAGTCATGGACAACAGTCACCACCAGAGTAGACTCATCCACAGCTCCCATTGCGACCATCATGCCATACTCCAGATCAGCATAGCCCTCTCCTTTGCCTATACGATAGCCTATAGGATGGGGAGCCACACAGAGACATGAGATAGGCAAAGTTCATTGTTATTACATCCACAGGCAATACACATTGATATAAGTAATCAAGAGTATGGCACATTTTCAAAACCAAAAATAAATTTACAAATAGAGCAAGAAAGTATATCCTGTACCAAAATATTCACCTTATGCAGCCCCAAACTAGTCAAACTAGTCTGACTCACCTGGTCAAACCTAGTTTAACTCACACTATGTGTCAGACTAGGTCTATGAGTCACAGGAAGTGTAAATACAATCGGAACCTCCGATTGTATTTACACTTCCTGTTAGTCTCTCAAACCAGACGATCTCTTCTGAATAAGGTGAATAATAGGCTCTTTGCCTTATCATTTAGAATGACTCGTAGTCTATTTCTCTTTATTTTCAATGGATAACCATGAGAAAATGAGACATGAGTACCACCCACATTCATTTTTTTGAATAGTTTTTCATACTTTTTAAGGGGCTTGATTTTGGATGAAGGCTGGAAAAACGAATCCAGCGCTATGCTTGGTCGAAACTCTTCTTCATTTGCTTTGGGCAGGCTAGACGCTGCTGCCCATAGCTGCTGCCTCTTGCTGCCTAGACTTGAGTACTGCACGTGCACAACTGCGGCTTCACCAGCATTTTGCGTAGTTTAGAATGACAAATCGTACCGGCGTACTTTGTCGTCAAAAGGCGTGCGTGCTACCAAAAATGAGTACAGGTTGGGCAGGTCTGCAAAGGGGTTGGCCCAGGTTTTTCTGTTCTGTTTGGCCAGATCTTCAGTCCTTTTGGTTTGTATATGTTTGACCTTTGGTATTATATTTGCACAAGCTTTGTCTGGCGACATCAATATGTTTTGGTCTCCAGTTTGGGCCTTTAGCTCTTGTGTTTGGAGGCCGTAACAAACAACAACAAAAGGCCTTGGCTCACCTTTCTCGGACACCGCCACAGATCCAACAACCATGAGGTCCACCTTCACCTTGTCCTCCAGGTCAACCGGGACACTAAACTCCTTCACACCCTGGAGAGAGAGGTTGTGAAGACAAGGAAAGAGGGAAAAACAGAGGGGAAATAAAAGAAAGAGTAATGAGAAAGGGAAACGTAACAGGTAATGTACATCAACAGAGTCAGGAACATCATAACTGAATAATAACTACTACGTTCTCCTGGCTGGGCTACCTGCCTCTGCCATCAGACCAGTTGCAGCTCATCCAGAATGCTGCACCTGGTCTGCTGTTCACGCAACCTCAATTCTCTCGCGTTACTTCCCTCTTCCAGTCTGTACACCAGACTGCCCTTCCTTATCTGCAATCCATGATCAGGTTCCAAACTTCGCCTTGTGCGCTTTGCTCCTCCACCCTTGCAGGTCGCCTCGCTTCGCTATGCGGGGCTCAAAAAGTCGCTCATCCCGGTCGTGACTCTTCTCAACCTTGGCGTCACAATCAGAACGGCCAAATCACTGCCCATCTTCCAGCAGAGACAGGCTGCTTTCTCACTGGGAACGAGTGCTTTCGTTCCGTTCTGTTCCGCACTCGGGAACGATTGCCCTCCCTCCCCTCTGGTCAGCTTTTACATTACAACATTACTTCCGCGCTCGGAAACGGAACAGAGTGCACTTTCGTCATCAACTATGCCTGGAGTTTATCCTCGCCCGTTTGTTGTCTATGCGGTTCGGAACGGTTGGCTTTCACACTCGCAAGTGTTGCGTGTCCGGGCACGACAAAGCGCTCCCCAGACCACCTTTTCAAGTGGATCCTGTCACGGCTCCCCGTTGCGCACCCGGGCGCAGAACGGAACGGTACGCAACGTTCACACTCATCGAAAGTTCCGAAACTGGGGTCAATTTGGGGACAAGTGTGCTCGGGAAGGGTACCGGGGTGCCAGTGAGAAAGCACCCTAAAAACACACCTCTTCAGGCTATACCTGGACCCTTCTTGAACTAACCGCTCTTCTACAAAAAATTAAAAATAGTTCACGATTAACAAATGCTATTTGTTCCATTTGTTCCATCTTAGCTGAAGAAGTCTGTGATGCACAGTTGATTGCACTATTGTTGACAAAATGTACTTTGGCTCGCTTTAGATAAAAGCGTCTGCTAAATGATGTAGTGTACTAGAGATGTAACAGTATGAAAATTTCACGTCACGATTATTGTGACCAAAATTATCACGGTTATCGTATTATCACAGTATTCGTAAATTGCTGCCATTTTTAAAAAGTACTGAGAGACTCAGTGAAATCTTTTTTTTCCGTTTTATATTGAAAACTCAGACCCAAAAAGTACTGATACACTCACTGAAATAATTTCTCCAAGGCTGCATGTTTGCATCTGGGAGACCGTTGCCAACTTTGGTTGATGATGGACAGTATTTACCTTGTTTTTCAAAGCACTGTCATCACGGTACCACGGTTTTAATGATAGTGAACATTTTAAACGGTGCGGTTATCGTAAGGAATTTTATCACGGATATCATTAAAACCAGTTATCGTTACATCCCTAACTGTAATAACACAAAAGATAATGGCACGATGATTTGTCAATGTTCAGGTAAATCAATCAAATGTTAAATCAAAAGTGGCTTCAAGTAATAGACGGGTGGAAAGAGTCAAACAAAGTGGTGAAGGAACATAGGAATATGTGCAACAACTTCTAACCTGAGAGGTGGAGCACACACGCAGCTGCTCTTTGCTGGCCCCCTGAGGAGGGGTGATCTTATTGAAGAGACCAGTACGCAGACGAGGGGTAGGGACCAGTAAGGTTTTCCTCGCCTGGGAAGAGGATACCAAAAATTACATTCATACAGAGAACATTCATAGTTGATTACTGGAACATGGAAGGTCACTGGATGATAGAGATGGGACGATACATCGGAATTCTTAATATATCACAATTCAAAAATGTGACAATCGTGGGGGGGCAGAAAAATTAATCACAGTATTAGCTACATTTTACGCTGCTGTAGTAATCACAATGAGGTGGCTGGCCTATCACAATTTCACAAGCTCTCAATCCAAACAATATTATTTCCAATTTGTAATATTTTGAAATTGTTGACATTCGATCAAGTCAATGCTTGAAAGCTTAGTCTCAGAAATAAATATAATTCTGCACAGTCATACTTTGTTGTCATTGAACTTTTATTTATTACAGGATCATGGTTGTATCGAATCGTGAACTCCATATTGCACATTGAATCACTCCTGAGATAAGCGTATCCTCTCACCCCTAACAGATGATCATGAACATAAGATTGTGTCATTTGGAAAAGCAGATGCAATTTAAACAGTGATGTGTCTGAAATGTTGCTGTAGTAAAAAGAAAACCATGCAGAGCTGGGCCCTCATCCCTGGTTGCTCCACCCCCCACCCCCACCCGAGTGCAGTGCAGTTCTACCTGCAGCACTGCCAGCCGCGTGCCCTCCAGAGGCTTATCAGGATCCACCTTCACCTCAGCCGTCTGGGTGAAGGCCTGCAGATCAGACACCCTGGCGCAGGCTGTGGAAGCACCCTGGGGGGTGGAGAAGAGAGATGGTGGGCACAAGGGGTGAGGAGAGAGTTGTCAGCGGCAACTTACTTCCAGAGTGACAAAGCGTGCCTGCTGCTGGGGTCTGTCTGGATTGACTTTGACGGTCTGGCTGGACTTGAACTCCTGCAGGACTGCCAGCCTGTCACATGCTTCAGCCGCACCCTGGCCAGTGACCACACAGTGAAATAGATGCATGCATGCACAGAGATAGAGAGCAAACATTCACAGGTTCAATGTCATCATGTATCTTCTGTTGAAGGAAAATCAATATTTAGGGGCATTTAAATGACATGGGGCAGGGTGACCATGGGCTGCAGCCTGCAGCAGGCCTGCAGGTCTGAAGCCTTGATGTTGTTATTGCTGATGTTGCAATAGTGTCTTTCCCTATTATGGTAGGCTATTTACTTTATTAGACGACTGCCACGAGTTATTAGTATCCGATAGTTTTCTTTCTCAACACAACTGATACCATGCCATGGTATTTGGTGTGCCTAAAGTTTTGCCTGTACCGTTACCCACGCTTCTGACGTTAGCCTCCACTACAATCAGGCTAGGTAGCGCGTATATTACGTTACTGTATTTGATCACGTTTACGTTGCCTATGATGTAAACATTTGTGACAGCAATAATCATTTTACTACACCGTACAACCGCTGGCCTTTAACAGCCTATTAGCAATGCTGTAAGAAGTGAAACTGCTTTAACCCACCTTAAAATTTGGGATTCTGTTGTGAACAGGCCTTGGAAAGTTGGCGAGATTATTTTCTTCAATGTAGTCCCAAACTTTCTGACGAATGTCCCATTTTGTGGCCCCTGAAGAGAAAACAGATTCGGGTCAATTCTAATAAGCACACTAAAACAGTAGAAGCAATATTGACCTAACGCTCGATTTCAAATGGTCCACACTGCTGGCATGCAATGGCATTCATAGAGTTAGCGAGGTAAAACGTCGCGAACGCGTACCGGAATGTATTTGTATAGCGGGCTCCATAATCTTATTGGTGACACAAATGACTTCCTTCAACAACACTTTAAACTAATCTTTGTCCAACAAAATCGCAGTGAAAGCTGGCGCACACGTGAGCTCTGTAACATAATATCGTAGCAACAGCTGCTGCTGCTTGCCAGTCGAGTTGTTTAGAGTATGTATGGTGGCTCAGGAGGGCCGATCTTTATAACCGTAAAAACGCGAATGGTGCACAGCATAAAGGGAGCTCCTCGATACAATGAGCCACAAGCAACAGTCTAGTAGTGGGAGTACGAGTACAACGGGCCCGGGTGATTTGTAAGAATTTTGGGAGGTTGAAAACGAGGTGGGCTGGAGAGCGTTCTGGATGAGCTGTAAGAGTTGAAGCAAACTGTCCAGCCAAAAGGGAGTTGCAGTAGCCTAGCAGGCTACAGAAAGGAGATGCTAGTGACCCTGGTGAGGAAGAGACAGCTTCAGCAGATATTATACAGGGAAATCCTGTAGGCTTGGGCTGTGGTTTCGATGTGGTCCTTGCATTGACAGTTGGTTGTCCAGAACCACACAAATATTCTTGGCAGTCTGTGCAGGAGTTACTGTGGGTCGATGATGATAGAGAGGTCTTACAGTAGGGAGGAAAAGCAAAGAATCTGTGTGGGAAAGAAATGCAGCTGAGCTCAGTCTTGTCAAGGCTGAGGTAGCAGCCAGAAATCTGACTGGAGATGATGGGCAAGTTAAATCAGATGCATCATGACACAAGGTATGATAAGAGGTGGTGTGGTGTGATGACAGAGCCAAGATATGTAGACAGAAGATGAGGGGCCCTAGGACTAGATCCACTTTTGTTCAGTTCAGTACCTGAATTTGGATATCGATACTGATTCCGATACCAGAGCTCTTGGCAACTCTCCCAAGGGGCTGCAGCCTGCACCATAGGAGCTGGCCCCTACTCTGACATCAATTAACTATTTGGTTTGTTAATAATCAGTTATTTCATAGCATTAGTGACCTGCTTCATTATATTTCACAATGTTACATTCAACAAGAAAGGTCATTAGATTTGCCAAAACAAATGATCCACTCAAAATGATTAAAATAACATTTCAACAAACCAACGTCAAGTAATGTTACTAGCTCACTACTATTACTGCTTAGAACTGTTTCATGCTGTTATGTGGCTTTATGTTCCAGCGCAAGCTGAATGGAATCTGGATCGGAACGTGGATCGGCGACGTCAGTCCAATATCTGATAAGTAAATTACTGTATGTATGTCAGTATTTGCACCACACCACCATAGATTTGATGACATTTTAACTTGTGTTAGTCTGGAGCACCATTTGCAGGCCTTCAACATGAACATGGCAATTGTTTGATGTTTCTCTGCAAAATAGTGGTCTTTCGCACGCACCTGTAGCTTACCTGTCAAACAGACGGTCATCAACAACACTATCATCAAAACACCCCCACCGAACAGTAGTGACAGCAGGGTGGAGTAGTACCTACTAGAGATTTCTCTTCAAATGGAGGATCAGACCCATGTCTGCAAGAATCCACCATGCTGAAGTGTTCTTGAGAAACAGTGTGTGAGTTCTTACCAGTTCCTGTGCTCTATCTGGCACAACACTCTGGCCCCCTCTGTATTTTCTGTATTTAATCTATTTTATACAAAAAGACCATATACAAAAAAAGAATTTAATTTCTGACATTGGTAAACAGCAAGATATTTCAAGTTCATCTCTTCATCCTATGATCTTCAGCATTTCAAACAGAAAAGAATGAAAGAAAAATAGAAAAGTCACCCTATAAGGGTGAATTGATAGATAAATACACTTCTTCTTTTGATGCAGACTACTTCTGCATCAAAATAATCGGAAGGAAAGGAATTAGGGGATATGAGAGGTGTAAGGAGGCCTCATTCTTTGGAAAGTTGCTTCTCATTTGGGGGCGGAGACGAGACCAGCAGGGCCCCGTCCAAGAGTCTGGCCAGCCAGACTGCTCTCCAAGGGCACAAAGCCGAGCTCCTCCACTGGAACACCAAAAGCCCTCAGCTTCGCCTCGTAGGTCTGCAGCAGGTCATTATGGGCCTGCCGATCACACATTTATTTCGTTTAAATAGGATGGCATGATTCAACTTGACTACATCAATATGAAATGAAATAAAACTACAAGGCCCATGTGCCTATGGTTCAACTGAATTAAAGCATGAACATCCTGTAGAAAGTAAATGGATGGCTGACCTTGCAAACTCTAGCCATCTCATACTGCAAATCCTTTATGGACATGTTTTTGGAGTCCAAAGCTTCCTGCAGGCAAACACAGATTTTCTCATTTGTTTTTGTATCACCATAATAGGGCAACATTAAGGATATGGATGTTGCAACTCACAAATATTTCAAAGAATGTAAATCGCCAACAACAAATGCTTGCTGGGAGGAAACACATTAGGGGATAAAGTACCTCAAGATTCTTTGTGACCCCACCAAGAGCAGCTTGGTCCATATTCGAGGCAGACAGCACGGCGTAGAGCTGAGCCTCCTTCTTCTCCAGACTGTCTGTCAGAGCTCCCAGCTTCCTTTCCAGCAGCACGTTCTTGAATCCAGTTTTCTGCTGCACCTCCTGAATGGCCTGAGTGAACTTCTTGTATAGCTCATCTCTTTCCAGCTGAACCTGTGAGACATAAGTACACATACACACACACATTAATGGTACAATTGAATCAGGCTACAAGCTGACATGCATTGTGCAAAACTGTCTCGTCATTTCACCTTGCTGAACGTCTGCTGCAGCACTTCATGCTCCCACTTCAGATCTTTCATCTCCTTCTCTCCAACCCGCAAACGTGCTTTGACGCTCTGTCAGGGACATTGTCACCAATTCAAGCCAAAAATACAACAACAAAACAAACAAACAAAATCATAAAATTAACAACTAACCAAGATGATTTGATTCAAATTGCCTTTGTTCTGCAAACTGTTTATGTGTGTAACTACTGCATGTCAGTAACATGTATATGTAATGTTGCATGCATATTTTAAATCATGGCTGACTAATTTGGGGCCTGCGGGCCAAACTTCGCCCACGTTCAAATTTGTTTTGGCCCTCCATGGTTTTGAAAGAAAAAATAATCACGGCCAATATTACTGTCTTCCAGAGGCTGTGGCAAGCTTATTTTTTTAAAGCTAGCTTGATGATACTTTTACCATATGAAACTAGAAAACCTATTTTAGATTTGGAATGTAAATAGTACATAAAATAATATATTTTAATGTAATTTCACCTAACATCAACATTTATTTTTGGCCCACGGCCATCCATCCAGATTAATTTTGGCCCTTCATACGAAAGAATTTGGGCACCTCTGTTCTAAATGATCTGAAGGAGATACAAAAATCAAATCATAATAACACACCGCCAACAAGGCCTTGTCCTTCTCATAGCAGAGAAGGTGTTTCTGAAGCTCAGTCGCCTCCTCCTTGGCTTTCTGCAGCGGTTCAGTCAGATGTTTGTTCTGATGCTGCACTTCTGCCATGTCTTTCTCCAGCTGCTTCTGTTTTCTCTTCAGGTCTGCATTCTGCTCCTAAAGTTGCACACAGATTATCCTGAAAATAACCTGGATTTCATTGCTATCAGTCTTACAAGGATGTATGCCGGGTATTTGTACTCTTACCATCAGTGATTTATTGACATCCGCACCCTTTTGTGTAACGTCATTGTAGTGTTTCATCATATCACCGAAAGCTTTCTCGTGGTCCTTCACGAGAGTGGTGATGTGGCTGTTCAGTCGATCCTGAATCTCACTGATTTCGGTTTTCCTCCTGTTGTCCTGCTCTTGCCGCAGTAGAAGCAGCTTCTCCTTATACTTTGCCTCGATTTCTACTCAAAAAGCAACAGACACAAAATTAAAGTTCATAATTTGAGTTGTTAAAAGTACAGGTTTTGAATACAACTCAAAGTGGACATCAGTTTATTTACCTCTGACTTGCCTCTGCAAAAAGTTTGTTGTTTTGGTTAATTCTTCATGATGTCTCTGTTGAGATGGAATAGGAATCAAAATGTAGACATTTGATATTGATATTGACATGATCTGATATTGATGCTGAAACGTAGAAATAAGATGGATGGAGTATTTATACTTGACCAGACGAAAAAGTGTAGAAATAAACCAGACTCACCAATTTGAACTCTTTGATGAGGTTTTCAGTGGAGAGCTCCTGCTCCTTGAAGTCCACCTTGAGAGCACGCATGCCTTTACGCAGCTCCTTCTCTAATCCTGTGTGCTCGTTCTGCATCAGCTTAGTGGAGACCACACCGTCTGCTTTCAGCTCAGAGATGGTGTTCTGCTGTTCACACAGCAGGTGCTTCATCTTCTGCTTGTACACCTGGTGGGACATGCAGTAATACAGTGAGCAATATGAAGTTCAAACAGCTTAAAAACGGTTCATGGGCTAAATCCTTGACTTGCCAAAATTAAGATACCTCTGGATGCTGAATTCTTCTTCAATATTTGATAAAGAATAAACTAAGTCATGGGTTCATATAATGGGTGCTGTGGGAGTGTGTGCACACCTGCCCATTAATCCTACCTTGATCTCTACTTGGTGGCGATCCTCAGCCTCCTCCATCTCCCGGTCTCTGTTCCTCAGCTCAGCCTTGCTCTCCTCCAGGTGTCTTTTGGAGATCTCCCAGAAAATGTGGATCTTGTCCCTTTCCAGCTGGAAGTAGTTTCTCTCCTCCCTCTCTCTATCCAGCTCCTCTCGAAGGCGAACAATGTGCTCCTCCAGCTACAATAGACATTCATTTTGGTGTGTGGACATACATATGTGACATATGTGAGCAATTTTCATGTAGCTTTTAATACTATACCAATCGGGTACTGTAGCTTAAATTATAAATCTACACATCACATTGAGCTCTGAACTATTCTTATATTGTCTGACCAATATATCTGACCAGTATTATGACAGTTCGGCTTGTTGGGACGGGGTCATCCCTATGTTCCCCGGGTCCTATGTTCCCCGGGTGCTATGTTCCCCGTTTTTAACACTCTCCGTAACATTTGGGGTGTCTATCCGCTATGCCGACCACCCGCAATGCCGACCTTAGGTTTAGGCGTGAGGGGTGGGAGAGGTTAGGTTTTGGGTTAGGGTCTGGGGGAGGTTAGGAAGGGTTCTATGTTCCCCGGTCCCACAAAAACGGGGAACATAGGACCCGGGGAACATAGGTACGCTCCCGTTGGGACTTATACTCTTCAAATCCATTCTAGAAATAACCATTAAACTACATGTATTTGAAAATCATCACGAATGACATTATTCTTACCCCCCAGAAATGTATTGTGAATAATATGAGACCTTCAGACATCTGAGTGTATACATTAACTTTATGTGGAGATAAAAGGTAAGCTGCAATGTACTACCTGATTAATATGGGGGGGGGGGGGTCCTGTTAATAATAAATGTGATACCCTGTCTTATCTGGTCTCAATAGCACTCCCTGTGTATTAACAACAGCACAACTATCTTCTACACAAGACTGTCAGCAAAGACATCCTCAAATAAAGCACATAGCTCTTACCTGCTCCTTGGACAATTCGTCCGCAGTAAGGCCATCTATCAATGTAGGCGTCTTTCGCTTTGCGGATTTACTTCTTGTGCTTGTTTTGGGCGGCTGGAGTGAAGGGGAAAGTGTATTAGAAGATTATATACATTTTCCTTCGCTGTTGTTGTACTAACTTCATGCAATACTATGCTCATAGCCTCGACGCGGCTACTATGCTTATAAATATAAAAACGTTTTTATCTTATCTAGGTAACACCATCGACATAAATAAGATGTATTCATATATCTCAGTGGGTAACACTAGCAAACGTAGCCTATGTCAAATTCACAGTAGCGTTATCTCCTTACCAGATAGCGTCTGGCTAGCATTAAAATAGCAGCTAGCTAGCGAAGTTAGTTAACGCTAACTTACTCCCTGACGAGCGAACTGGCTTGCTACCACCGATCTGCATAGCATACATCAAATTAATGATAATAACAAAAGATTGCTCACCATCGTGAAATATAAAACGCACAGATAGCAGCAGAGTGTTTTATATTCAGAGAACTAACGTTAGCACTACTGCTCGCTCTCAAGCTACATGTGTTGTCACGGCAACAAAACTATCACGACGAGTCACGTGTCTTGTCTATTTGTAGGAGCTGTTCTTTCATATGTCCCCACTAGAGGGCGACCTCTACCAGTTTTTCCATCTCAGCAGAAAGAATCACCTCAAAGTATGGGATTTTGATCCCGAAGGAATATCAAAGGGAATCCATGAAGGATTCCCCATGATGAATATTCATAATTTCTTAGTCACTGCCAAAACTGTGCACCTAAGTGCAAATCCTTAAAACCAGCACTTGTCTTCCCAGAGGGTTTGATTCAGTTTGTTCAGGCACATCTCCTTTCATCATTAGAAAGTTCAAATTCCAGGAACTGTGCCTCAAATATCAGGACACGCGTATGTCCTTATAAACCCGAGGGAAACGTAGCATAATGTACAAACGCATAAGTACACATGCACTTATGCAATGTCACATAGGCCTACACCTCTCTTCTTTTTCACTTAGGCCTCCTATCATCACAGTATGACATAAGACTGGTGCCACCTGCAGGCCATAATAGTCCACAGGCTCATGGACCCAGTATTGAACTGCATTGCCTCTCTCGGGGGAAAAAACTCACATTTTTAGCCGTACGAGACCTCCATCCTCACCAGAATGGCAAGCCATCTGTAACACGTTCACTTCATTTATCAGTATAACGTACTTTGTAGTGAAATTTTGTCCAATGGATGGTAGTTTTTGTGCTGAGAGGTGGAGTTAACACTCTTCAAGTTTGCTGGCCATAACTCAAAGTTTATCTTCAGGTTTTCCTCACCCTGGGGAACACTGAGCCTCTTTATTTCCGTTTGATCTCTGGTGGAGGCACTACACTTACTCAAGTGTAATAAGCTGGGATTGTTTTTGAGAAGTTGTACCTCAGGTCAGGAACCTTCTGACTCCAATAATGTAAGGAAGCAGTTCCTTCATATATTAGTAGAGCTGCTGGGGTTCAGGAGAGGATGGTCCTTGTCATGGGTGTGCTCAAATACACACAATACAAACAGAGCTGAAGCAGACCCTAATGTA
>NC_139633.1:17128477-17263477 GCF_964638095.1 Poromitra crassiceps
TCCAGCTGCTTCTGTTTCCTCTTCAGGTCTGTATTCTGCTCCTAAGAAACGACAATAATCCATGTCGTGTGAAACGATACACAGCTGGAGCATAAACCTGGATATTCTTTGGCTTCAGTGTGACAGGGTGGAGGCGTTTGTATTATCCCTTGCCTTCAGTGAGTTGTAGACATCCACGCCATTCTGCGTGGTGTCATTGAAGTAAGCCTTCATAACAGTCAGCGCTTTCTCGTGGTCCTTTAAGAGAATGCTGATGTGGCCGTTCATGCGATCCTCAATCTCACCGATTTCACTTGTCCTCCTCTTATCCTGCTCTTGCCGCAGCAGATGCATCTTCTCCTTATACTTCACCTCAATTTCTACTCAAAAAAGCAACAGACAGAAAATTATAGTTCCTAATTTGAGGTTTCGAAATGTAGTTTTTGAATGGTGGGCATTTACGTTTATTTACCTTTGGCTTGCATCTCGAAAGAGTTCCTTGTTTCAATTAACTCTTCGTCATGTCTCTGTTGAGATGGAGATGAGTGTGACAACTTAGATGTTTGTGGCATTGCTGCTGAAATGTAGAAATAAGACAGCATGGAGGGAGTATTGACACTTACTTACCAGACCAAAAAGTGTAGAAATAAACCAGACTCACCATTTTGACCTCTTTGCTGAGGTTCTCAGTGGAGAGCTCCTGCTCCTTGAAGTCCACCTTGAGAACACGCATGCCTTTACGCAGCTCCTTCTCTAATCCTGCATGCTCGTTCTGCATCAGCTTAGTGGAGACCACACCGTCTGCTTTCAGCTCAGAGATGGTGTTCTGCTGTTCACACAGCAGGTGCTTCATCTTCTGCTTGTACACCTGGTGGGACATGCAGTAATACAGTGAGCAATATGAAGTTCATAATACACCACATGTGTCCATTACATTAACACTACCCTACCTTGATCTCTACTTGGTGGTGATCCTCAGCCTCCTCCATCTCACGGTCTCTGTTCCTCAGCTCGGCCTTGCTCTCCTCCAGGTGTCTTTTGGAGATCTCCCAGAAAGTGTGGATCTTGTCCCTCTCCAGCTGGAAGTAGTTTCTCTCCTCCCTCTCTCTGTCCAGTTCCTCTCGAAGGCGAATGATGTGCTGCTCCAGCTACAATAAAGACATTCATTTTGGTGTGTAGGCATATGTGACTCAGAGTAACCATTTTCAGGCAGCTTTAACAATTTTCAGGTAGAGTGTATACCGACTACCAATCAGGTATTGTAGCTTATTACTTCAGTTCTCTAAATGTAGGGATCACATTGAACTCTGAACTTTTATTCCCAGCGAACAGTAAGCCTCCAAGCATCACCATGCCATTTCCAGCCAATGATCATCCATAGTGATGTCAAAGAGATACAGGGGCCTCTATTATGGCAATTCTAATTTGCCTCATCAAGCATGTGACCCACATGTGGTTTTGCATGGATATTTTTGCTAAGTTTGAAAAAGGTAAGGTAAGGGAAAATATAAATTGATAATAAAAATTGCTACTGATACTTCAATAGAAATAGCAATACGGATAATTATGTGATATTTTGTAACTTATTGTATAGTTTTTGTTATGTGTGTTTCAAATGAGACACAGCCAGTAGCTTATAAGGTATGTTAACCTCAAATTAAATCTGTCATTTTGTCTTTTGTTGTTAATTAAAAAAAGATTGTCACTGTCAATTTTTTTACAGGCAGTTTTGACAAACTTAACTCAACTCCACTGTCCGAACACAATCCAAACTATCCCTTTAACACATCATAAATGGACTGAGAGCCTTGATGACTCCCTGACGTAAACTTTACAATACTGATTAAATCTGACACCATCACTTTAAACACAACATACCTCTAAAAAGATTGTTTTTGAGTCCATCATGGATTTGGATATCATACTTCTTACCTGCTCCTTGGACATCTCCTCCGTGGAAAGGCCATCTACCACTGCAGGCGGCTTTCCCTTTTTTGCAGACTTCTTACTTGTGCTTTTGTTTTTGGGTGGCTAGAGCGAAAATAAATCGTCAGAGGATTAAAATCCCTGTCCATAATATAGCATCATTTTCCTACCTTTGCCAAAGTTTACCCAGTAATACCCACTACTGTATGGTATTAATATATTATATCATGTAGCTCAGAAATGTTGGTGCAGGATTATTGTGGCTGTTGTGTCTGCATAGGTTCTTTCTACCCGCTACTTAGGCTCTATAAAAGGTACATTTGCAAATAGTCTTGTTTGTTCCTTTTTTACTGATAGAGTTCAATCATCTAATCCCCCAAACAATTCAAAACAAAAACAAGAGGCTACAGTCAATAATACCAACAGGAGGATGTACACTGTTTGACATTGGCAGGTAAATTTGGCCAGATTTGACTTTGTTCTCTAGCCACATAATCAGCTGTGCTGCTCATCCCTCAAATGCAGGATCCTTACATAATTGAAAAGGCCATTAAGAAAAGATACAATGCTGAGGATACAGTAGCCTAACAGCAGATTTTATCAACCAAACACAAGTTATCCAACTTCTTTTTTACTAGTTTACTTGTGATACACTCACAGAATAAAAGAAGTTTGCTCACCATCATCAAATATTGCGCAAAGCAAACACACTAAGATCAGATACCAGCAGTATGTTTTGACAGAGCTAGCCTAACGGTTAGCACGGTATCCACTGCGATCACAAACAACATAAGCGTTGTCAAGGCAACACCACCCGGTGATTATCTGAAGGCGCGGTTTCGGATATTTCCACTAGAGGGCAATCTCTACCAGGCAGGTAGCATTGGCATTACAATCAATGGCAGGTGGTCGCATCTAAAGGAAGAAGAAGAACAAGCATCGATTCTGCTTTCCCACAGGTATGGGATTCCGATTTCAAAGCACTGCAGTATCAAAATGAATAAATTCCATGACGGAATCTACAGGTAATCGTTATTTCCAACGATGTTGCAATGCCAAAACTGCCCCAAATGCTAAATGCTAAATGAGCAATTATTGTTTTACCAGAGAGGGTTTGATCCTGCCACATCTCCTCTCATCACCAGGAAGTCCAACTTCCAGGACTGTACGTCGCGCGGGCGTGTGTGCTTATTTGAGGTAAACTGACCCACCCATCATTTTTAAAACAAATTGCCCATAACAAAATACCCTATTATTGCGCGTCATGCACGACACGTACGCACACACACACACACACACACACACACACACACACACACACACACACACACACACACACACACACACACACACACACACACACACACACACACACAGATTAATAGTGTATCATGCTATCAATTATAATTGGACATAGCCTCCACACCCACACGCAGATCAATAATGTATCATGCTATAAATAAGAATTGCACATAGCCCCCCCCCCCCCCCCCCCCACACACACACACACACACACACATCCACACCCACCAACATTACCCCCCCCCCCCACACACACACACGCACACACACACCTCCTCCCCTCTAGTGCCCCGCAGCCCTCCCTGATACCCCCCTCCCTCAGCCTGGGCCGGTTGCCAGCTTTTACCCCCCCTCCTCCTCCTCTCCTCCCCCTCTTCTCCCTCTCTCTGGGTCCCTCTGTATTCTGTACCCACCCAGTCTGGCTCTTTCACACAGCGCTGTGCTTCACTAAACCAAGTGTGGCTTTGCCATTATGCTGTGATCTGGCTCTTCCCATATATCCTCCCTCTTTCTGGTCAACTCCCTCTCTGTGTGGCAGCGCAGCACCTCTCTGTGTGGCAGCGCAGCAACTCTCTGTGTGGCAGCGCAGCACCTCTCTGTGTGGCGTTCCAGGTCGAGTGCTGACTGAGAAGCCAACATCACCTGCTTGTGAAATCTAGAACAACGGAGGACAAAAAAAGGAGGAGCAGGATCTGTGGAGTGCCTGGGTCTCTCTCTCTCCCTCCCTCTCTCTCTCTCACACACACACACACACACACACACACTCTCTCCCCTCGCCTCTCCCTTCTTCCCTCTCTGTCTGTCTCCTCCACTCTCCGATGCTGTTGTTGTGAACAGCAGGGCACTCTCTGCTGAGCTGCATGGAGGCACAGGGAGGGGCAGGGAGCCCAGGTAAGAGCCATTTTCTGTTCTCTCTCTCTCCTCTCTGCCTTGGTCTCCTCTCTGCCTTGGTCTCCGTGCCATGACACGAGAGGCATAGCGTTGCAGGGCGTCTTTGTCTTGCCCTGGTTGTATTCTGAATGACTTAGACTTGTGCTGTGAATAGCCTGTAGTGTCCACTGTGAGTAACAGAAGTCTCCTGCTTAACATGTTCATGATGTTTAGACATAAGACTTTCTCAAATTATTAATTAAGGTCAAGCTTTTTGTATTAGAACAATAGATTTTCCCAGTATTTAGTGTGTGCACTGACACTCCATTCGCTGCCAGTGCTCCAACACTACAGACTACACTGCATGCCTGTCCAGACTGGTAATTGGACCACAGCTGAGTCCAGGGATCGCGGAACCGCCCGGGCCACCCGGGCCGCGGCCCGGGTACTTTTCAGTTCCCAAAAAAAAAAAAAAATTTTTTTTTTTTTTTTTTTTTTAGATTTTTTTTTTTTTTTTTTTTTTTTTTACAATTAAACCTCATTTACTTATTACACTCGACTGGTTGTTTTTCAGATGTGATGTGAATCTAAAGTGAACTAAACAAGTCAGATCCACTATAAATGTTTTTCAGTAGATGCTGTGATGTAGCCACAAGAAAGGTGCAATATTAATGTTTTTCAGGAGATGGCGATGTTGCTAGCTATAGGTTCTAAACAAGAAATGTGGTTCAAATGTTTACAGTAGTTTTCCTTTCTTGCTGCACTACAATGTTACAATGCTGTGAGACAGGCCCGGCATTGGAGGGGGGCCTGACCGGGCCGGGCCCCCCCATTCCCTAAACTGGCCCCCCCATTCAATTTTTTTTTTTTTTTTGTGTGTGCTAAAAACGTTTTTCCGTTTTTCTGTTTTAAAGTTTAAAACGGAATCTGGCTGTCATTAGGCATTGATTAACTGAATGCTATTGCTAACTGTTACTTTGAACCTCCATTTGCAATGATTCTGGCTGGATAGTAATTAACTATTGTAAATTTGTCACAATGAATGCAATTTGTGCACAATGTGTAAATACATTTAATATTAATTGTTTAGGCCTATTTGTAAAGTCACAACACATTAGAGATGTGTGTAGTTCCTCATAGATTTAGCCTCTTCCTTTTGCTCTCAAATGCACCAGTTTGACGAATTTTACTTTAAAATGTACAAAATCTTCTTCCGGGGGAGAATCCCCCCGGACCCCCCTTGGCCCCCCCAAGCTAGGGGCAGGCCCCCTCTGTAATTTGGTTCTGGAGCCGGGCCTGCTGTGAGACGGAGCTAAACACAAAAGATGCAATATTAATAGTTTTTCATGAGATACTCAGTATTTAATATTAATACTAATACTAATAATAGAAAAGGAGAAGATACTGAATAATGACATCACAACAGTATAATCCTAATGTTAATTTAAAATTAAATATTCTTCTAAATATGGATAAAAGTCCAAAAAACATAAAATTTTCTTCGGTGCTGCCGAGATTCGGGGGGGGGGGGGGGGGGGGGGGGGGGCGCCCCCCCGACGGGGGGACACGCCCCCCCCGACACGCCCCCCGGCCCCCCCAAGTTCAGATGCGTTCCGCTATCCCTGGCTGAGTCTATACATCCCCATGTCAATACAAATTTCTGGCAGTCTAGACTAGAGTTGGTCACTGATGTGAGAAACTCTGTTGGTTTTGTGTTGTTAATATAGCAGCTGATCATTTCCCCACATGCAAGAGAACAAACAAATTATTGCTCACAGCCAAATAATATTATATATTTGTTGTGAGTGACTGGTTTTTGGGCCGTGTAAACGACGTGTGGAATGTGTTATAATGTTACATTCATTACATACATTGTGGAGGTTTTATTTGCAAGGATTCGAGCTTCAGGTTCATTTTCATGCATTGCTTTACCGGTGTAGAGATTTTTTTTCCTTACACACAGCATAGGTCATAGGTCAACCACAGCATCGATACAGCATAGTATCGCAATATTTTGTGGGCAATATATCATATCGAATGTCAAGTATCGTGATATTTTATTATACAAAATGTCAAGTGAATGCAACATTTATGACAGGTTTTTATGACAGTGTTGGTCAGTCTGTCTCTGCTTGACAATCCCATTTTGCTGCAATAGAAATGATTGACGTGAGATGAACAGACTGGAAACTTGATCTCATTAGATCAAACAGATGTGGACAAAGGGTTTTCCTTTGCGGACATCATTTCCAGTTGAAAAAAACTTAATAAATCACAATATATCGCAATACTCAATATATCACAATACTAGCATATCGCAATATCGCAATACTATCGTGACATAAGTATCGTGATAATATCGTATTGCGGGGCATCTGGTGATTCCCAGCCCTACTATTGTACTGTAGTGACAGTGGTGTGTTTGACAGCATTTTGCAAGTTGCGACCTCAGCAGACACATCAGAGTGACGGTGGCTCTCCTTCACTCATGTGGGAGGCGCCTTTTCTGCCAGGGTTGGTCACACTGATCCCTGTCTCCATATCTGGGTGCTGCTTCCTGTACCAGAATGTCCTGTACATGCTCAATCTGCATAATATGTGCTCAAGGAGATTGAATTGAATTAGACCCAACCACTGGGTCAACAATTGTGGCTTGTGGAGGATAGCGGTATTGTCATCCTGGAAGACACGGTCTCAAACCACTCATGAGGGAATGCATCACGGGGTGAAAGTGATTATTCTGGATCATGTTTAGTGGTATAGATCAGTGGTTCCCAACCATCGGGCCGTGGACCGGTACCGGGCTGCAACATTTCTTTTACAAACTACAAACATAAATAAACGTCAACTTGAAACTATGTTTCAACTACCACACAGCCTATATTATAGCCTATGTTAAAAAAAATAAAAAATCTTTAATTATTAAAATTGACAACCGGTCCGCGACTTTTTTCCCCATCTATCTACCGGTCCGCGGCACAAAAAAGGTTGGGAACCCCTGGTATAGATCATTCACAGCCCTCTTTTGGACAATTATAACAACACATGGGCAGATCACGCACCACCACAACAAACCTACTAGGAGACTTCACTGTGGAGTGATTTAATAATCTGATGTACACATGCAGTTTGGTGCGCTACCTTTAGAATAATAAATGTTGTAAAAAATCTCATTGCAGAGTGTATACGTAATATAAGGAGAAGTGATAAAGAGAAAATACCAAGCACAATGAACTGGCAAAAAGGGTGTTTGAGAGAAATTGTTTATTTCTTCCGCCTTCTCTGTGCAGTAGATTGATTTATCGAACCAAGACATGAGTTTGATTCAGCTGTTGGCAAACATCTCCTCTCTCTCTCTCTCTCTCTCTCTCTCTCTCTCTCTCTCTCTCTCTCTCTCTCTCTCTCTCTCTCTCTCTCTCTCTCTGTGTGTCTCTCTCTCTGTGTCTCTCTCTCAAACACACACACTCTGTCTCATCTTTCTCTGTGAACCAAAGGGTCCGCTGATTCAGAGGATCATGCAAAAACACTTAGCCCTGGCCTGAAAAGGCCACATCATGTCCTCCTATATCTTCCACCAGCAGTCACCGATGTTCTCGTTATGTCCGCTATGTGCTGATGGTGTCTTCACTGCCCACACTGAGACACATGTGATGGTACTAGCTAGATCAATGCGTCTGTATAAATGTCAGGGTTTTTCCTGCATGGAGGTTTTTTGCGCCTTAATTAGGATTTAGCCACCCTCCAAAGGCCGCAAAGGCCTGATATATTGATATATTCAGGACAACCCTGACTACCCGCTAATTGATCTAAATGAGCGTTCAATTTCGATCATTGAAATCACAAGCAGAATCGCCGCGATTCTCCCAGTATTTTTGTTTCTCTCCACCCACGCCTCCTTGCACGCGTCCGGAAGTGTTGGGGGAAAAAACAAAATTTCAATGACTGATGACACAGTGTAGCTGCTAGTTAACGAGCTCACCGTGGGAAATCCTCCTGGGTCGCCAGGGTCTTTCTTTCAGGGTTTAAGCCCCGAATATGATATCTCAGTATTTTTACTAATCAAGACTCGATAGTTAATGGCATAGCCGTCTGTGCTGAAAAAAGGAGAAGTTTAAATCGAATTGAATTGTGATCTTTAAATCGAAACTCAAATCGAATTGTGGATTTGGAGAATGGTGATCAATTTGAGATTTTCAAAGTTAAAAGTCTCATTTCTATGTTGAAATGACTAGTCTGAAACTTGGGGTGCTGAGAAAACATTGCTCCATAATTTCTGACAATGACTGATATATATGTGTTCAAAATAACCCTGACACTAACCCAAAAGTCAAATCTAGGTTATGCACGAATCGATGGTTACTGACATCCATAGACACCCCCCCAAAGGCCCATTCTGAGCCAGGGAAAACCCTGAACTTGTCTCCCCTTCAGGAGCCACATGCAGGTACCGCCCTGGTCAGACCTCTAACAGCTCATTGTCATTCAGTCAGTCATGAACATCCTGATTGAGAGCCAGGTCGATCTTCCACCAAAACACTCAACATATTACAAGACATGTATTTATTTTTGCCTCATTGACAAGAAGGACCTGACCAAGAAAAGCAGCATTGATGGCAATGATACGTTACAGACACTCAACATAAGTAAGGAATAATCAACTCCTAGTTGTGCGATTTTAATGCACGATGTCGATGTGGTTGCCTCTACGAACCGCTGCTCGCCAGACAAGGTGATGGGAGTGGAAACTGAATCTCCTGGTAGACGGTATTGAACAGACATTTTATTATAACAGGGAAAGTAAAGCTATATAGTCTTTGGGTTTGTTCGCACCCTGCCCGGGAGAATAAATCAATAGCCAACAAAGAACATTGGGGTGTCCAGGGTGAAATCAGAATCCATCATGCTTTGGCTGTGCCTCAGCTGGCCAGGCCTTCTGCTGGAGTGCACGCACAGTCTGATTTGATATACTGCAAGCATTAATGGTACCAGCCATCTGGCCCGGCCCATCGGGGAGCTACTACTCCCACTCTACTTTCCATCAGGTCTGCATGATATGGTCAAACCCATCACAATCGCCATCGACCACAACCATCAGCGCCCCCACCCACCCCCGAGCTCGCAACCTTGGTTTCATCCTCGACCCCACCCTCTCATCCGATCCCCATGTCAGCTCCATCATTAAGACGTCATCATACTCCCATCTCTGCAACATCGCTAGAATCAGACGATGCCTCTCCCCCCCCCCCCTGCTGCTGAATTGTTCATCCACGCCTTCATCATCTCCTCCTGCCTAGACTACTGTAACAACTCCCTCCTCACCGGCATCAGCTCCCGATCCCACCATAGACTCCTGTAACTCCCTCCTCACCGGCATCAGCTCCCGATCCCACCATAGACTCCTTTAACTCCCTCCTCACTGGCATCAGCTCCCGATCCCACCATAGACTCCTGTAACTCCCTCCTCACTGGCATCAGCTCCCGATCCACTTGTCTAGACTTCCTTGACCATGCTCCTTTTTTTGTTTGTTTTTCATTTGAATAAGATGTCTTACACTGCTATTTATCCATGAAATGCTGCTTCGATAGGTGCTTTATTTCATGCACTTTATTATCCTGCACTTCAAATCTAAATCAGATCATTCGGGCCTATCCACAAGTGTTTTTGTCCCATTTTATTTTATTTTATTTTATTTTATTTTATTATGTCTAATTGTTTTTACATATTCTCAGTGTGATTCGTTGTGTTTGTTTTGTATGTTTTTAAGCTCCTTGCACCCCAATTCCAATGTAGTGTGTGTCTACTGCAAATTGCAAAATAAACTGACTCTGACTCTGAACTCCCTCCTCACTGCATCAGCTCCTGATCCCTCCATAGATTCCAGATGGCTTGCCCGCCTGCTCACCACGTCACACCTGTCCTCGCATCACCTTCAAACTACTCCTACTCACCTTCAAAGGCCTCCACAGCCTGCCTCCCCTATCCTTCTGACCTCCTCCACCCCCATCGCCCCACCCCCCTCCGATCCACATCCACTGTTCCTCTCACCATCCAAACTCTGCAGCTTTGGAGACAGAGCATTCTCTCTCTAGAGCAGCCCCCTGTCTGGAACTCCCTCCCCCAGCCTGCCTGTCAGAGATTCACCCTCACTCTCCATTCTCAAATCCTGACTAAAAACGGTTCTCCCAAGCGTACAACCTCCCCTACCCTTAACCACCTCTTCCACCCATGCTGGCTTCCTGTCTTCCCTGACTGGGCGCTGTCCTCCCACACGGTCCCTCCCTCTTTATGTTTCCATGTATCCCTGTTTAGCTGTGTTTTGTGTTATTTGCATGTTGCATGTTGTTATTTGTTTCCTGTGGACTTCTATTGTCATCGTCTTTGGGTCATTGAAAAGCTCTATACAAATAACATTTATTTTATCATCATCATCATCATCATCATCATCATCATCATATATAAAAGGGAGTAAGTGGGTTCTGTTTTTGTTTGTTTGTTTCTCTGCAATTTTTGTCCCACTCTTTTTGTGAGATTTGTGATGATCTGGTCAGTAATGATGTCACAATGTCTATGACATGCAAAGTTGAGCAATTGTGATGCCATCAGTGAGTGATGTCATCAGTGATGTGAAATTGAGCAATTCTGCGCTGCGCATGCCAATAGACCAGGCGATGAGGCAAGCCCGCGCGGGAGGCGAGCTGCAGGGCGGGTGATGGAATCGATGCCTAGTTAAAAAGAATCTATGTATTTAGCTAAATATTGCATTTATAGTGTGAATTGCAATACTTCCAGGCACAGGTTTTTGGTTGTTAACGCTGCTGCCTCACAGCAAGAAGGTCCTGGGTTCGAACCCCGGTCCGTCCCAGGTCCTTTCTGTGTGGAGTTTGCATGTTCCCCCCGTGTTCATGTGGGTTTCCTCCAGGTGCTCTGGTCTCCTCTCACCATCAAAGACATGTATGTTAGGGTTAATTCTCCTAACATCCTAATAACATCTAGGATTGTGACCCCAGGAAGAATAGCTGCTGCAATGCTGTAATGCTGATCCAAATCAACTCCAAATGAAACCTGAACACAACATGATCATGGGGGAAGGGGGGGGGGGGGTGTATATATGTGCCAATGTTTAGGATTTGCTTGGATCAAATATGAAATTAATTATTATTAATTATGCAGTCTTTTCCCTCCCTCCATAAACCTCTGTACCATTCTCCACGCAATAGTGTTCCGATTCTACTGACTAAACTCTTTATCTGCCCTCCTTTGAATATTCACTCCTCCTTCCCACAGCCTTATGTCAACCCACATTAACAAAATTAGATGTTTGCTCGGGGACACACGCACCTGAAGAGACATCAAACATTATCTCTGACACGCACGCACGCGCGCGCGCACACACACACACACACACACACACACACACACACACACACACACACACACACACACACAGAGAAGGGGATGCAGGTGTGACAGATGAGAGGTGTGCCTGTATGAATGCAGATGTGTGACAGAGAGCCAACAGAGAGGGATTACAGAGGTCAGGTGATGCAATAACCTGGGGATTCATGTTAGTCTTAGATCTGATACAGGATCATCTCAGTGGGGATACATAATAGCATTGGTTATGCAAAGAGCCTACAGTAATAACCTCAGTACATGACTGATAGGAATGGAAAGGAGCATTGAGTTCTTCCAGCACTGCGAATGTGTTCCCTTTCATGAGCCAAACATGTGTCTTTGTAAAGATTTAACCGCATAATTACTGTCTTATATTAAGCTGTGTTGGGTTCATGGGAAATGGGTCAAAGTTAGGGGAAACTGAAATACTGTAAGTCTCTATCTCTGAACCACCTATATTGTCTTGTCTTCGATGCACAAGTCCATGAGCAACACCTGACTCTACCTCCCTCTCCCTCTCCCTCCATGTCTCTCTCCCTCCCTCTCTCTCCCTCCATGTCTCCCTCCCTCTCTCTCCCTCCATGTCTCCCTCTCCCTTTCTCTCTCCCCCCTTCTCTCTCCCTCCCCCTCTCCCTCCCTCTCTCTCTCTTATTCCCTCCCTCTCCCACCCCCCCCCCCCCTCTCGAAAGAGCCCACCAAAGACACCCAGAAGCTGCTGAAGCCCTCCAGCTCAGGCGAACTATCCAAGGAGCTGCTGTTCCACCACCCAGCCGTGGAGGAGGAGGGCAGCCTCTCAGGGCACCCTGCTGGCCTGCTGCACATCACTGAGAGGAGACGTGAGTACCGGGGTAAGGGGATGGATGGATGGAAATGAGAGTGTGACATGGTGATAATTGAAGAATATGAAGTGCTACTACAGACTTGGGTGGGAAAGAGATGATACAGGTTGAAGACGGATGAAAAATACCTTGAGCAACAAAACTGAGTTACAGCAAATGTCACCCATGAAGAAGGAGGTAGGAAAACCTAAATATGGTATGACCAAGAAGAAGTTGGTATGTTACAGGAAAGTGCCTGACTGCTGCATCATAAGCACAGAGGATAGGCTATTTCTATTGCGGAGTGTCTCATGAATAACAGTGATGCCCCTAGAGTAGTGACACATGAACTTCTACCACAAGCCTCGATATCATAGTTTAGTGTTATCGAGTCTATAACACTAAACAAAAAGATTAGAAAAAAGATATGTCTTCAGGCCCGTTCACAGCTAGAGCGATAACTATGAAGACAACTATAAAGTATGACGATACATTGTTGCTCAAGCATTCACGCTACAACGATATTGTCGTATTTTGGTGCCGAATATTCAGAGCAATATATATTCAGAGGGTGATTAGTTTACTGACAGACGTGCTTTTATTTGACTCGCTCTCTAAAGCAGAGGTTCTCAAATGTTTTTCAGCCAAGGACCCCTTACAAGATAGAAAATATACCGGGGACCCCCTCATTCTGATTTGTGATTTTGGGCTAAGCTTAATTGTTTCCACGGTAACGTGCTTGACTTTTAATTTGATAGGTTTGTTATTAGAATGTAATCCATGAACCATTTTAGATTTAAAGCATAAACTATTTTCGTTGAACTTTGAAGATTTTGCAAAAAATATATATATATATATATTTTTTTTTATTACATTACATTTACATTACGTCATTTAGCAGACGCTTTTGTTTTGTCCAAAGCGACTTACAATATCACAATTTGTCAACAGTACAGAAAACCACTATGCAACACAATCAATGACAGCCAAGATATTTTGATAGACTAGCACCATGTAGGAAGTAGTTTGAGAAGGAATATTGTTTTGTTTTTTGTTTTTTTTACCTGAAATTTTTCGCGGACCCCCTGGCAAAGTGCCACGGACCCCTGGGGGTCCGCGGACCCCCATTTGAGAACCACTGCTCTAAAGTAATTAAACAACATTGTCACACCAAAGTAATAATACCATTGTACTCACGTGAAGGTTTGAGCAACAATGTATCATTATAGTTTATTGTAATCTTTATATTGATAGTTCTAGGTGTGAATGGGCTTTTAACTCTCACACATATTTCACACACTCTACCTCCTCGTCCAGTACAGGTTAAGCCTCTGTGGTCTTGAAATCCCCTGAATGATCACTGCTAACTGGCCATCATTCTCAAAGTCCACTCCACAGCTTTGCCTGAAAGGATGCATTGTGCCCCACTCCCATACAGAGGCCTCCCTGTATGTGTTGGACCAAGGGCCCGGGGGGCAGGGAGCCTCAGGCCACAGAAACACAGGATACTGGGGCTACAAGGCAACCTTTATCCGCTTCACTAGCCAAACGCTCACATTCAGAGAGGCAGCTCATCCAGAGAGGCTAATGTCGCTGTCCTCCTGTTTGAATGTGACCACTGGCCACACCACCTGGCAGGCTGGCCAAAACAGTGTGTGGCTACTAGTCAGGCTAGAGAAGCAGAAAGAGAGAGGGCGAGAGAGATGTGAAGAGAGATCATCGCTGCTACTAGTATCACTAATGTTCATTCGTTTGTGAAAATAGCATCCTGAAAAAGAAAGATTGGGTTTCTACAAAATGATCAAACAACCTTACCCATCCGACTCCACCCAGTCCTCATTCAGCTGCTCAGCCTAGAGAGGGAAGAGGATTACACAGATGCAGCGTACCAGGCACATCCCCTCTCCTCTTATCCCTTCTCCCAAATGTGAACTCCTCCCGCTTACCCATCCTCTCTTTCTACTATCTTTGTTCCTTCAGTTGAATCCACCTGGATCTCTGCATGAGGAAAGGAAAGGAAATGTACAACACAATTTAATTCATAGCTGCAAACCTTTAATTATTTTACATATTTTACATTAACCAAATGGCATTCGGTTAGACAGCAGTTCCTGGATTTGCATAAATTAATAATGTAAGCGTAATGTTAATAAAGGTGTGATTAAGGAGACACTATGGATGTCCAAATTAGATTTTACAGCACAGTATATTTTCTTTAAGGAGGGATACAGTAGTGTAGGTCTTCTACATTGTCCATCTGCCGAGGCACAAAGTCTCCTCTATTTCTGAGTCCCCAGTGTGACTTCTCTTTTGTCATCTCTCCCCGCTGGCATCTCGGAGCGGCCCTGATTGGTTGTCGAGATGGAAGCGGTTGTTGCGCTCTGCCTGCCTGTCACCAGCTGGGAGGGGAGTGGGACACGTACTGATCAATTATTGATGGAGAACGGGCGTGGCGGAGGGGAAATTGGGATGAGGGAGAAGGTGTTAAGGAAAAACAAGCGCGGCACGATGGGGATAAACTAGTAACCGACAGAAAATGACGGCAGGAAAATAGCACAAGGAGTGTTTCTTTTGCATAACCTCTTCAATTCTCCGTCTGCTATCATGTCATCTCTCTCAAGACATTTACCTGCTTAGCTGCAGAGACTGTACCTGGCTTTTTAATCACCCAGCAGCCTCTGGTGCCACGCTGTCTCTCCTGCTGTCGTCTTCCTCCTTCTTCGACCGCCTCCGCAATTCCCCGCAGCCTTGTGTCGGTACTTTAGCTTTCTCCTCTCTTCATGAAAAAGAGACTCACAAAAAAGGGGACTCAAAGAGACTGATCGCCGTGGGCGAACATCTCCCAGCCTCTCGGGAAGGTTCATCCTGAGCAATCTGTTCTTACACATATACACACTCTATATACACTGTATGTAGGTGCTATACTGCTCTTGGCAACCGTTAAGTGATTGCAGTGAAATAGCAGGGCAACAGACATTTAAAAATGGGCAAAGCTTCTGATGTGAACCGGTGTGAGACTGCTGACTACTGTTGACTTTAATTACATGTAGCTTTTTAGCGTTTCTCCAATCGAAAATACTCAAATGAAATGCCGTTTTTGCCCTCGACTGACTTTTGACTGAGGCAGGAATAGATGAAGTCACATTATAGTCAGTGTCTAAACAACAAGGAATAAAAGCATGCATGACCATCTCTAGATCCCTGAAGGACAAAACATTTTTTTTGTTTTTTTTATTTCTCAACTGTGCAAAGCAAGACAGCACTACTCTTTGGACAGGCAGTTCTTAAGAGTGTGTATGGAATCTGGGTTATGTCCACGTAGAAATTAGGGCTGCAACTAAGGATTATTTTCATAATCGATTAATCTGTTGATTATTTTCTCGATTAATCGATTAGTTGTTTTGTCTGTCAAATGTCAGAAAATGGTAGCGAATGACAATCAGTGTTTCCCAAAGCCCAAGATGACGCTCTCAAATGTCTTGTTTTGTCCACAACTCAAAGATCAGTTTACTGTCATACAGGTGTAAAGAAACCAGAAAATATTCACATTTAAGAAGCTGGAATCAGAGAATTTAGACCTTTTCTCTTAAAATTGTACTCAAAACGATTATCAAAATAGTTGTCGATTACTTTTCTGTCGATCGACTAATCGATTAATCGTTGCAGCACTAGTAGAAATGGATATTTACAGTACACCAGACTGCCCCACCCTATCTGTAATCTATGGTCAGGTTCCAAACCTCGCCACGCTCCTCTGCTCCTCCACCCGCGCAGGTCACCTCACCTCGCCTGTCCATTGCTATGTGGGCGCAAAGGTCACTCATCCCTCTCGTGACTATTCGTCCCTGGGGTCACAATGGTGGAACGAGATCCCTCCCTTCTGTCAGAACGGCCGAATCACTGCCCATCTTGAACTAACCCTTCTTCTTCTTCTTCTTCTTCTTCTTCTTCTTCTTCTTCTTCTTCTTCTTCTTCTTCTTCTTCTTCTTCTTCTTCTTCTTCTTCTTCTTCTTCTTCTTCTTCTTCTTCTTCTGTGTTGCACAGTTTATTTCACTACTGTTGACAAAATGTGCTATTGTAAGTCGCTTTGGATAAAAGCATCTGCTAAATAACATAATGTAATGCAGGGGTTTCCAAAGTCTGAGACAGTGTCAAATACGCCTCTAAAATCATTCTAAAAGGACTCAAATGTATGAGACGGTATAGATTATAAAGGAGAGATGAGACGAGCCTAGCTGTTTCTCCTGCCTCTGATTCCCTGTAGTTAGATTTGGGCTTGTTAAAAGACTTCAAACAGCAGCAACATGCCACTCCAAAAGTCTGTACTTCCCTCACTCTTATGATTTATATTCTTTTCATGTGCACTACTTTCTTTCTGTTTTCATTGCACAAAAGTTTCCTCTCTTGAAATATGGCCTCGTCACTCACAGCCAGGCCACCGCTCCGACCGGCATTATAATGACTCTTCTCTGATTTAAAGGAACATGGCTGACTTTCTCTTTCTTTAACCCGATACCTGATGCAGCATTTGTGTGTGTATCCCCTTTAAGACCGCGAACCGCGTTAACGCGGTTCGCGGTCTTAAAGGGATACACACACAAATAAGGGATATACACACAAATGCTGCATCAGGTATCAATGGGTTAAATCGACGTTGTGTGGTGTTGTATCATGGGGATGAAGGGAACGACACCTCTGCAGCAGCAGAGAGAGAGGAGCACAACAATGGGATTCACCGTGAAGGCTTGTTTTCAACAGCTTGGAAACTCAAGACAGGCACACACGGAGGATGTGGGATCATGGCAGCTTTCAACCTGTCAGGCACCCCTTCTGTTTCCCTGCACAGGCAGGCACACCCCCGCTCATCACAGCTCACTCTGTGTTTAACTCAAGCAGACGTGCTCCCTCCTACTCGAGGTCGTACAGCACAGACGCTGTGTGCACAGATTCATCGTCACATTCACACCAATCTGGGAAGCCATCGGTAAAAAAAGAAAAAGTATATCTCGAGAGATTACATTCACACAGAAACACAAACACACCGACAGTGTCTCAGTGTGGTCCCTACAGTATATAGCAGCACAGCATTAAGGATCTTCTTCCTTGGGGGCATGGTGGTGCAGTGCAGTAGCGCTGTCGCCTCACAGCTAGAAGGTCCTGGGTTCGATTCCCACCTGGGACGCTGTGAGCGCTGAAGGAGTGCGTGCCCGTCCGCATGTCCTCGAGTGCCCACCCACCCACCGCCCGGGTGGGATTGTCAAAGGGCCTTTCTGTGTGGAGTTTGCATGTTCTCCTTCATATAGGAACCCCTCACCAAAACATCCTGGTTGCTGAAGTGGTGCCTCCTCTGGGATAGCGTGATCCTGCCACGTGCCATGTCCTACCGGTGAAGCTTCCCCTGTCAGGTGAAAAGAAGAGGCTGGCTAACTGCCCATGTCTCGGAGGAAGCATGGAGCCAGTTTCAGCTCTCCCCAGATCGGCAGAGGGTGGAGCAGCAACCAGGATAAATAAATTAAAATTTGCACTAATGGGGGATAAAATGGGATATGCGGAAATGCATCTTCTTCCTCTCTATACATGTCATGCTGGATTAGTTCAGCCCTATATGACACAGACATGCTTCCTAAAGGAGACATGGGATTAACAGCTTTACTGGCACCCTTGCTTGGCGATATGTTCCATAAAGAATGTGTTACAGAGTCAGATCCATGACACATTTTGGATGCAGCCTGATTGGAATGCAGAGCCTGGCACGCCGATGTACAACATGCTAACAACACACCTGTGCTTCTTGTGTGCAACAGAAGCCATATGAGTCCTGCCGGGGGTGTAGGGGCGTGTGCAGAAAGGAACAGGTGTCCCACACCCAGGAGAGAGATGGAGGGGAACGCACGTCTTGGAACTGGCTATGCATGCTATTTTCATCTCCGCTGACCTTAGCTCTTGTCTTCTGCAGTCAAGCTGCCTGTGTTCACATGCTGGCGTCATGCTGATACAGAGGCAGTGCCACACAGCTCAGCACAGAGACCAGCTGCTTGTCTGGGAGGCAGATTCAACAATGCGATCTCTCTCGATATTCCTGAAGTAGAGGCAGCATAGCTTACAAGAGAAGCGCAGATAAAGCTAGATGATAGATTCAAAGTCTTTTGTGTTGTTGAAATCGATTGTAGGACCACCAGGGACCGCTACTGATCTGATTATGAGTACGGTTGAGATTCAAGAGTGACATTACATTATGCGGCGATGAGCTGTGTGCAATTTATCCCTTGCTCTTTTTCAAGAACCACTTTCTTCTTCTGTGGTGTCAGCAAAAATGAGCGAAATAGTGTAAAGCTCCTGACTTCATGCCAGACTATAACCATGCCATCTTCACTCTCTCTCTCTCTCTCTCTCTCTCTCTGCCCCTTAGAGCCCCTGAGCAGTGTGTCTTCTTTGGAGGTGCACTTTGACCTCCTGGATCTGACAGAGTTGACTGACATGTCTGACCAGGAACTGGCTGAAGTTTTTGCTGACTCCGATGAGGAGAACCACAACGAGTCCCCAGCAGGTAAGTCCTGTTCAGAACATTCTCTCATCTGGCATGTTCTTTGGATTGTATTCTTAATTGCATGATGTTTTTTTACAATAAGAAAAATAAGGTGACAGAACATCTCTTATTTCTTCAATACAAAAACAAACGACACCTTGGTCCAGATTCCCTCAAGGTGTGTGTGGGGAAAAGTGCGCTATAGCACCAAACCTGGACCAATCAACAGTCTGTAGTAACTGCTCTGGTACAAATCAACAGCCTGTAGTAACTGCTCTGGTACAAATCAACAGCCTGTAGTAACTGCTCTGGTACAAATCAACAGTCTGTAGTAACTGCTCTGGTACAAATCAACAGCCTGTAGTAACTGCTCTGGTACAAATCAACAGCCTGTAGTAACTGCTCTGGTACCAATCGAGAAAAGGTGTCTTCTTCTTACCACTGCTTGCTCCAGATTTTCTTTTGATATTTCTTGCGTGTTTGAAGACATCTTGCCACTTTTAAACACAATAGTACAAGGAGTGTCTTTAAATGACACTCTCCATTTTGAGCTAATTTTTTAAGTCAACTGTTTGACCTGTTAATTTTGGTCAACTATTTTTGTTTGGAATTTTTTTGATCAGTGTGCCATTGGCAGTTAGTTTTCAAAAACATTCTGACAACTACACTCTCCTTTTCATATGGGACAGATCTTACATGATGATGATGATGATGATGATGATGATGATTATTATGATTAGTCTTAACATGAGCAATTTTATTTACATTATAATAGTGAAATATAAAATAACAATGTATATTGTTGTCTTGGACCCCAGGAAGACTAGCTGTTGTCTAGGCGTGAGCTAATGGGGGATCCTTTTTAATAAACAAATAAACAATTGGGAATTTCATTCTGGAAAACTGGAATGAATGGAAACCAAGGTGCATTCACTTGAGACGGTACATTGTGATGACTTATTACTGTAGCACCATAGCAGCCAAGTACAAGATAGTTCATTGAAATGCAGCAGCTTGGCCTCGTGCTGATTGGCATCAACAGAGAGGAGACAGTTTAACCTGGCACAGCAGTAGGTACGGCATAACGCCTAACCCACCTCCCTCTCAATTTGCCAAAGGAAGCAAAACAATCTCCCCCATGTTTTATTTATGACCTGGGATCTTCATACTGTATGCTGGGAGTGAAAACTCTCCTCCAGCACTTTGCCCCCCCCCCCTCTCTGCACACCTCCCTCCCCCTGACTCTCTGCACGCCTGCCCCCCTGCCTCTCTGCACGCCTGCCACTCTGCATGCCTCCCTCCCTGCCACTCTGCATGCCTCCCTCCCTGCCTCTCTGCATGCCTCCCTCCCCCCTGCCTCTCTGCATGCCTCCCTCCCTGCCTCTCTGCATGCCTCCCTCCCTGCCTCTCTGCATGCCTCCCTCCCCCCTGCCTCTCTGCACGCCTCCCTCCCCCCTGCCTCTCTGCATGCCTCCCTCCCTGCCTCTCTGCATGCCTCCCTCCCCCCTGCCTTTCTGCACGCCTCCCTCCCCCTGCCTCTCTGCACGCCTCCCTCCCCCCTGCCTCTCTGCATGCCTCCCTCCCCCCTGCCTCTCTGCACGCCTCCCTCCTGCCTCTGCATGCCTCCCTCCTCCCTGCCTCTCTGCACGCCTGCCCCCTGCCTCTCTGCACGCCTCCCTCCCCCCGCCTCTCTGCACGCCTTCCCCCCCGCCTCTCTGCACGCCTGCCCCCCTGCCTCTCTGCACGCCTCCCTCCCCCCTGCCTCTCTGCATCATGGATGTATTAAAAGAACTGGATAGGGGACCTGCCACGCCCACCCATGCATTCGGACGGAGGTAGCTCATTGGCGCATGAAGCCATCATGGGGGCTTTTTCTTCCTGGTTTTACTTCCTGACTATGCAGCCCAAGGCGAAGTGCGCATGTGTGCCATGACGTGTTCCATGACGTCTCCCACCCCTCCCACCCATGGATTGTATTACAAGAAGAAAATACCCCCGTATACGGCTCTTAGTGGCTTCTGAAGAAAAAAATGCCCCATAAAAAATTAGTTGATAATTAAAAGAGTCGTTTTATACTTTGAGTGACACCCGGAAAAAATTCCCCTGGGTTTAACAGCTGCCGGAGTCCCCATGCAAGTGGATGGGAATTTTCCTTTCTGGGCTGCATGGCGTCACGTGACTTGCAATACAGAGCTTCGCCAGCATGTTCAAATGGCTTCAAAGCCCAGCGCTATTCCTGGGGGCTTGCTCTGCATGCCTTCCCCCCGCCTCTCTGCATGCCTGCCCCCCTGCCTATCTGCACACCTCCCTCCCCCCGCCTCTCTGCACGCCTGCCCCCCTGCCTCTCTGCATGCCTCCCTCACCCTGCCTCTCTGCACGCCTGCCCCCCTGCCTCTCTGCACGCCTCCCTCCCCCCTGCCTCTCTGCACGCCTGCCCCCCTGCCTCTCTGCACGCCTCCCTCCCCCCGCCTCTCTGCACGCCTCCCTCCTGCCTCTGCATGCCTCTCTGCACGCCTCTCTGCACGCCTGCCTCCCCGCCTCTCTGCACGCCTCCCTCCTGCCTCTGCATACCTCCCTCCCTCTGCCTCTCTGCATGCCTCCCTCCCTGCCTCTCTGCATGCCTCCCTCCCTCTGCCTCTCTGCATGCCTCCCTCCCTGCCTCTCTGCATGCCTCCCTCCCTCTGCCTCTCTGCATGCCTCCCTCCCTGCCTCTTTGCATGCCTCTCTCCCCTTGCCTCTCTGCACACCTCCCTCCCCCTGCCTCTCTGCACGTCTCTCTCCCCTTGCCTCTCTGCACACCTCCCTCCCCCTGCCTCTCTGCACGTCTCTCTCCCCTTGCCTCTCTGCACACCCCCCCCCCCTGCCTCTCTGCACGTCTCTCTCCCCTTGCCTCTCTGCACACCTCCATCCCCCTGCCTCTCTGCACGCCTCCCTCCCCCTGCCTCTCTGCACACATCCCTCCCCCCTGCCTCTCTGCACACCTCCCTCCCCCCTGCCTCTCTGCACACCTCCATCCCCCTGCCTCTCTGCACGCCTCCCTCCCCCTGCCTCTCTGCACGCCTCTCTCCCCCTGCCTCTCTGCACACCTCCCTCCCCCCTGCCTCTCTGCACACCTCCCTCCCCCTGCCTCTCTGCACGCCTCCCTCCCCCTGCCTCTCTGCATGCCTCCCTCCTCTCCCTGCCTCTCTGCAGTCACACAGGCTTCCACGGTCGGCAGCTCCATATCTAAAGGTCCACCGACACGGTTAACACAACTTCTTCCTGATACAAATATTGAATATCCAGACGATGAACTGTAAGTCAAATGTGGAACACTTGAGCACACTTTCCTTGATAAGGATTTCAGAGTTTCAAAAGTGACAATGGCAACATCCAGGGGCGGAACCAAATCCAAGTGCTTTGTTTGCCTATGAATATATAATGGCTTCAAAGCAGATTACTGTCTCTTCAGTTGACGCACTGTATGTCATTCATTCATTCATTCATTCATCTATTCAGCAAGAAAAGAGAACTTACATCCAACCATTCTTTAAAGGTGGGGGGGGGATTCCGGGTGAGGAGTGAAGCAGAGTAAACATATATGAACAGTGTCTCATGCAGCTAACACAGATAAATAATTAAGCCGTTAAAACAACTCTGGAGGCTCTATTGTTTTTAACACGCATCATTCATAGAATATGAATAGTAGTGCAAATACTAATCTTATCTCAAGCTACTATGAGCGAGCCAGATGCCTTTCAATCCCAGATAACAATTCAGCCAGACAGCACTCAAGTCTCCTGTGTATTCATATTAGAGCCCTAACTCCATTGTCCTCAGCATAATAATATTAGGGTAGATTTACTTTGATAAACCCTTGGCAAACCCTAAGTATTTGCAAGTCTATCGCCTACACACAATGTCTGATGTCTTTATTTAAATGGTAAACTATCCATTTGCCTCATTTCTAATAATGAATGATGCAGAGTTAAACACATTAATTGATCTCTAAGTTAGAAAAGATTGTCACTTTATCTGATTTATGTCAGCTCTATCCACCTCCAGACTGCTTCACTTCTCTGATGGCGACTCTTATCTTTTTCTATACCCAGACAGTAGTCAGACTTTTATTGAACAGGTCAGGTGTGATGAGTGGCGATAACGCCGTTAACCTTTTTTTCTCCTTGTGCATAAACTTTTAGGACTTCTCCTTACTGTAAAAAGACAAGATAATACCCCCCTCCCCCTCCATCCTGTATTGTAGGCTGCTAGGCAGGTGGATTGATGAGCCTGTGATGAGCTCCAGTTAAAATCTCCTATGGCAATTTCTCTAAGGACAGCAGTGGCATAAAAACCCTGAAAAAGTTCTACAAGTTCTGTAAAGCAGAAACTTTATATAGGCTGTAGAGACTTTATATAGGCTGTAGTGCTTTCCGTGACTAATCTGGCCATAGAATCCCACCAGCAGAAATAAGAAAAGTAATGTCCACTCACTGCTCTAGTCTCACTCGGAGTGGTGATCATAAAGCTGAGCTCATCAGGAACTGTGGCTACAGTTACACTCATCAGTGGGATTTTTGAGATCTGATTCGAAATATTGGATTTTATGAGATTACATTGCTGTATGTCCACCATAACCTGATGGCAATTATGCATCTCATGAAAAAATATGTTGGGGAGCAACTTTTGCCCCCACTGTCTAAAGACTGGGGGCATTTACACAATTTTGGGGGCACTTAAAAAAGTAATTAGTGCATAATGTTGCAAAAGCCTAGCGTGAACAACAGCACTGTTAGTGTGAGTGTGTTGTCTTCTTCTTCTGGCAACCAGATTGTAGGTGCTGCTGAGTGTGTGTTAGAGATGGAAATGGGAATTCAATTAATTGAATGAAAATCATTTTTTTGCCTGGGCCTGGATCATGGTTTTTAGGGGCATTTTGAGATTTCTTGCGGACATTTTTGTCCTCGTCCTTTCCCACACTGCCTGAGGCTGTGTTTATTGAATGGTGTCTGCATTACTTTTTCTGCTCTTCCCCTACATTCCTTTGCCTTGCTTATTGCATTATAGATTGCATTGGGACTCATAAAGTCCAGCAGGATCAATAAGCAAGTTTTCATGTCTGACTTTGAAGATCCTATAGTAAAGTGAGAAAATGATATCTATTTTTGTGCATCCATCCGCATGAAAAAGTCACATCCAATGATGAGTGTAACAGACTCGTGAAGTTTATTTCAACTGAGACCAATATGTGGACCAGGCTTAATCACTGGTTGGCGTGTGTAGAGGCTGAAGGGATTTGGCTGGATCATTTCTTTTTTCATTCTGTTCTATTCACCAAATTGAATCATATTTTGAGCACATTGGTATAGAGCTCAACAGTCAAGTGGGGTACGGTGGCGCAGTCAGTAGCGCTGTCGCCTCACAGCTAGAAGGTCCTGAGTTCGATTCTCGCCTGGGACGCTGTGGCCGCTGGAGTTGTGACCCCCCCATATCTTCAGTGCCTACTGCCCAGGTGGGCTATCTCGTCAAAAGGGCCTTTCTGTGTGGAGTTTGCATGTTCTCCCCGTACCCCCCAGGGGGTTCCTCCGTACATAACCCCCCACTAAAAACATGCAGAAGATCGTCATCCGACCAGTGACAACAACATCTGAAGTTGGTCCCCGGGCGCTGGAAAGAAAAAGCGACCACTGCTCCTGGCCTGCCCCCTGGAGGAAAGGACAAGCCTGGATGGGTCAAATGCAGAGGACATATTTCACCGGCCACCGTCAGCATGAGTGTGTTGTGGCCGCATGCATGTGTTGAAGTGTTCGTGTGACAATAAAGACGGGCTTGTCCGTCTGAAATCGTGACTTTCCGTGACGTCTCCTGGTCCGGAAGTGAATTCCCCCTTCATTTTCTCCATAGACATTTCGAAAAACCCTTAACGAGTTTTAAAGCTGGAACCAAGTCAACCAGCGACCGACTGAATCGTGAGTGACCATAAAACAATAGGGAAATAGAATTTTCGATTTTCATTGTCAGCTGTGAGACCTTATAGCCAGGTGCGTGCGTGCCTTTCCAAATCATGTCCAGTCAATTGAATTTTAGAGCCCGACCGATACTGGATTTCTGAGGCCGATGCCGATACCGATATTAGGGAGTAAAAAAATTCCGATATCAATATATCAGCCGACATTCTTATTATATCCCTCAAATATCAAACACTGGACAAAGATATGACTTGACATAACTTGAGATATGTAATGTCGGCAGGATATTTTACAGCTTATCAATAAACTTTATTGTCCAAAATGACATCAATGCAATGAAACAGTAAACTTCACTGGGCATTTTATAATTATAAATAACTAGAAATACAGAAGCGCAAATATAACAAATATAAAATATAACTTGAGTTAAGAAAAAATATCAAATATACACAACATGCTGTCTATAACTTAAAAAATACAAAATAAAAACATATCGGCAATATCGGCCAACATATCGGCCGATACTGATATATCGGTTATCGGCCGATAATATCGGTGGACCGATATATCGGTTGGGCTCTAGAATTTACCACAGGTGGACTCCAATCAAGTTGTAGAAACATCTCAAAGATGACCAAGAGAAATGTGAGGCACCTGAGCTAAATTTCAAGCGTCATAGTCAGTATATGTCATATGTTATGTCAGTATAATATTTCATTTTTTCCCCCCTTTTTTAAAATAAATTAGCAAAACTTTCTCAAATTCAGTTTTTGCTTTGTCATTATGGGGTATTGAGTGTAGATTGATGAGGGGGGAAATCATTTTAAACGATTTTAGCATAAGCCTACAATTTATTTTTAACAAACAGCCTGTAGTAACGTCTCTGGTATGAATCGAGAGACGTTTCCAAAACCATCTGTCTTAATTTTCCAGCTCACGACAAAGATGAAAAGCTCCCTTGTGTTGTCTTCTTAATAACCACTGCTTGCCCCAGATTTTCTTCCAATATTTTTTGTATGTTTTAAACACAAATAGTACAAGGAGTGTCTCTAAATTACAGTACCGTAAATTCCGGACTATAAGCCGCGGCTTTTTCCCCGTTTTTTGGCCTTTTTTGGCCCCTGCGGCTTATATAACGGTGCGGCTTATCTATGGATTTTTTCAGCAAACGGCCACTCGGGAACCTCCAAAATCTATGGATGTTGGTATGAGGCAGAACGAGAGCAAGACAGACATTACGAGAGCGAGACCCTGATTGGATGATGTTGCAAAAAATGTGCCTCGCGACCTGATTGGAGCACTGTGCCACTACTCTCTCTCAGCCACTACAGTAAAACACCCTCCCTCCTCCCTCGCTCCGGGGGGAAAATGGCAGCGATTGAGCCTGAAAGACAGTCTGAATGAAATTGAATGTATCATTCCCAATTCTATGTATTACATTCTAAAAAACTAACGGCAACATTTTGGAAGGCTAAGCCACACAACTAGCTCGTTGTAATCTAACATCATGCTTCAAAAGATGGAGAACTGGCTGTGTTACGACGATGGCGGCGAGAAGAAGAAGGAAAGAAGGAAATCGAGCAGCAGCACGTAACCTTGGCATCAGGGTGTTGACACAGAGAGCAGACGGCCGAGGTGCCGTTCAGATCCGACTGAAGGCTCAAGTTTGCCAGTGGATCCTGACAGCGTGGAGGAGTGTCAAAACATCCACGATCACCAACGGGTTCCGAAAGGCTGGACTGCTGCGTGATGAAGAGGAGGACGCCGCCACAGCTGAGGGCCTTCAGAGGCTGTTCGATTCCGACAGTGACGAAGAGGAGTTCGTTGGTTTTGAGAGCGACAACGAAGGAGAGAGGAGAGTGGCTGACGAAGCCACCCTGAGCCTGTTCGTTTCCGACACTGAAGATGAGGACTTTGGTGGTTTTAGTACGCAGGAAGAAGACGAAGATGAGGATTAATGACTTGACTTTTCTGGTTACAGCCGTGTACTGCACCTTAGCCTAAAAGATGAAGACGAGGATTAATGACTTTTCTGGTAGGCTGATTACCGTATATTTTAAGCAGCCGTGTTACTGCAACTTTAGGCTTACGCGCTTACTGTCGTGTTACAGGCACTTTATTTTGCACTTTAAAAAAAACACATTTAATTTAGCCATTGATATTGCCTCGTCAAGCGCTGTAAGCTTTGTTTTTTGTTATGGTACTACTGTAGGCTATAATGTAGATCAGTGGTTTTCAACCTTTTTCATGCCAAGGACCCCTAAATTTACACAGCACAGTACATGTTCTGTAGCTACTATTGCACTAAATGGTAACACTTGAATACGTTATGCAAATATGCAACTTGTTTTGTTGAAATGTTAATAAATGGGAGCTTCCCCAAACAGCCATCTCTTTCCCGACAATCCCCTCTGTGCACGAACCCTTACATATGGTAATTAAACATCAAAACACCCGCGGCTTATAGTCCGGTGCGGCTTATATATGTAAAAAACAGTCAACTTTGCAGGTGCGGCTTATACACCGGTGCGCCTTATAGTCCGGAATTTACGGTAGATACTCCTCTTCACTTTCCATTCTGACGTAATTTTTGAAGTCAAACCGTTTGACCTGTTAAGTTTGGGCAACGTTTTTGTTTGGATTTGTTTGATCAGTGTGTCATCATGGGCACGTCGTTTTCAAAAACCTTCTAAGCCATCTGCCAACGTTCGAATGTTCGCTGTTGGAGAAAGTTAGATTGATGTGCCATGGGCTTTTAATGGAGATGGACACAGCTTTGGACATAAAGTGCAATACCAGATTATCCTATTTTCTAGTTTTGTTCTATCCACTGTCCTTTCTGTCTGGAGTTTGCATGTTCTCCCCATGTTTGTGTCAGTTTCCATCAGGTGCTCCGGTTTCCTCCCAGCCACCATCCACCACATGTACATGTATGTTCTAGGGTTAGTGCTCTGTCAGTACCTGTTCAATGCTGGTGATGGGCTACATGTAGAGGCTGAATTTCACTATACTTGGTACGACGACAATGAAGGAATCTTCATCTCCTATTTGCTCCTGCAGTCTAGAGATGGAACGATATGAAAATTTCATATCACGATTATCGTGACCAAAATTATCACGGTTATCAGTATTATCACGGTTTGTTAAAATGTGCTGAAAACATTCAAAAAGTACTAATACACTCACAGAAATCATTTCACCAAGTTTTATATTGACAACTCAGACCCAAAAAGTACTGATACACTCACTGAAATCATGTCTCCAAGGCTGCGCGTCTGCATCTGGGAGACGGTTGCCAGCTTTGGTTGGTGATGGACAGTATTTACCATGTTTTTCAAAGCACTGTAATCATGGTAACACGGTAATCATGGTGCCATGGTTTTAATGACAATGAAACGGTACGGTTATCGTAAGGAATTTTGTCACGGTTATCATTAATACTGGTTATCATTACATCCCTACTGCAGTCTAGGTTTGACTTTTTAACAGTTTTTAAATCTTTTGTCATTGCCTGATCCAAACCACGCCATCTCCGTCCCACACGTCTGTCTCCCTTCCACGCTCCCCTTCACCATCGCCTCCCTCTCTTCACCTCTCCACTAGATAACCCCCATGTTCCCAGAGCTGAGCAGAAGCAGACTAAACAATCATCCTCTCCCCTTTTTAAAATACCCAGACGACCCCTACTCAAGCTGTCTCAGCCTCTCATGGCCCCACACACCACAGCTGCTTCTCCATAGCCAGGTGCAGGAGATACAACAGCCAAGAGAGACTTCCAGGTGCAGGAGATACAACAGCCAAGAGAGACTTCCTGTCCAAGGCCACACATCCGCTGCTCTGCTTTATTTATTTTATTCGTTTATTTGGACGGGACAGTGCAAAATTAATGAACACAGAAACCACAGAACAGATAGTAAAACCTGGAACATAGTAAATGTGTAAAAATTGCCGGATTTAGCACAAGGCTAATTTCCATCCGTTGTCCCCATAAAAGATAAAACACAAAAAACATAGAGCGTAAAACGTAAAGCATAATAAAAACATACATAGAACATAGGTAGCAGCAGTACACTCTAAAACTACGTAAAACATGAGTAGCAACAAAACACTCTAAAATACATGACAGCAATTACACTTAGAAAAATAAAAATACATAATAATAATACACACAAAAAAAGAGAAGAAAAACACACTACCTGTGGACACATGACTGGTTTGTTTTCAGCCATTTTTTAAGTCTACCTTTAAAAGCGGCAAGGGTGGGGCTGTCCCTTATGGAGACGGAGAGACTATTCCATATTTGGCTGCCTTTTATCGATAGGACATTTTGACCAAACGTGGTCATTCTACGATGGACCTTACAATCACCTCTGGTGTCTGATCTAGTGCCTAGTCCAGTGAGTCTATTTTTTTGGCATTTTCTATTGCCAAATGGAGTCCCACTCCACGAATCAAGATTAAGACTCTCTCTGAGGAGATAGAGTTATTATAAACTGTTAAACGGTTTCCTTTGCACAGCTCCAAATCTGTGAGGTGCAGGAGTAAAGATTTGCTGGCCCGAAGACCAGGTTATTTCCCTCCAGGGCTTGAGGCCAGACGGTCTGGTTGAACAAAATGAAATGTGAGTTCACGTGACCGGCTGGTTTACCAGGCTACATGACTGATCTGTTTTTATTAGGGGTGTCACAATATATCGTCCCACGAAATTTCGCGATAGTAAAACGTCACGATATGTATCGTTGAGATGAAATCTCATATCGTGAAAAATTTTTTTTTTTTTTTTTTTTTTTTTTTCAAAAGTAGACAAAGAAACGTCTTTGTTTGTTGAAGTTCAATGTGTGGAAAGTAGTTCAGTTGAACAAGTCTCTGAAGAGACACATGAGAAGTTATACAGGAGAGAAACCATTCAATTGAGTTTCTGGCAAAACTGTTTACTTGACAGGAAAAACTGAAGATGCATAAAAAATAGACTAAGAAAAGTCTTGTTGTTTGAGTTTGAAGAAAAACTGAAGATGCATAATGAGAATTTATACTGCTGAGAAACCTTTTAGTTCAAAGTAAATCTAAGTGACGGTGTAACTCATTCTATTTCAAGATAAGCCTTATCTCCAATCTCATGTTTTTTCTAGTTGTTATTGTAATAACAATTTCCCACAACAGCATGTTTTGTATTTGTGCATTTCAAATAAAATACTACTTTTCCAGTCATATATTGTCATTATTCAAGTTTAAAAAAATATTGTTAAAATCGTATCGTATCGTATCGTTATCGTGAACCCAGTATCGTGATACGTATCGTATCGTGAACTGAGTGTATCGTGACACCCCTAGTTTTTATACATCATTTATGCAAGAAAACACACGCAAGTGAATGACATGTTTTGATGAGCAAACCTAACAAAGCAGTGATACGAAACGTTCGCTCTTATGTTTTTTATTGCATGAATAATCATGTATTCTTCTTCTTCTTCTAATGGCTTTCCGGCAGACTGGTGGATGCCTTGCGGCACATTGCTGCCTCTCACAGTTGGATGGTCTCACTCTAGACCTGGTTCTTCTTCTTTCAAGTTTCCGGTGTTTCTCACACCTCCTCAGTCTTGGCTGTTGCACCTTGTCTCATGTTCCTCCGCTCCTCATCCATCCTGATCAACGCACCTTCACCTTCATGAAGGGCTCCTCCGTTAATAGAGATTTCCATATAATTCATATAAAATTGTGTAAGTGGGTTCTGTCTGTGTCTCTGTCTATGACATCATCAGTGATGTCACTCGAGCACTCAATGATGTCATCAGTGATGGTCTCATCACCTATGGTCACATTACCTACTGTATACCAGGGGTGGGCAACATTTTTTTCCAGAGGGCCATACTGACTTACATCAAGTAAGCGAACGGACACACATTGGAGATCATACAGTACCTGCCAACACTCCTGATTTTCGTGGGAGTCTCCCTATTTTTAACCCTCTCTCCCGTTGTGATTGGTAATTTCTTGTTAATCTCCCGATATAATAGTGATACAAATCCAATGGCTGGAGCAGATGAGATTTATTAACATGATTCTGCCTTTTATTGAGTTTTTGGTGGTTGTTTTGTTTTTCTTTGAGGACATCGGGGGCCGGATAGAGATGGTCCAGGGCCAGGTCCGGCCACACTCCATGATGTGATCAGTGATGGTCACTCGAGCAATTGTGATGTCATCAGTGATGCGAAGTTGGGCCAATAGAGCAGGCAAGGCCCCGCAGCAGCCGAGCTGCAGGCAAGGCCGCACAGCGGCCGAGCTGCGTACATGAGCCTGCAAACCCTGCGCAGCGCGTGAGATTTCTAGTGAATAAAAACAGATCAGTTATAGTATAGATAGGCTAAAATAAATACACATTACATTAGACTTGTATACTACATGAATAGTCTTGTGCATTCTGTTAATTTGCCAGATGTATTATCCAATACCTGTATCTTTTCGTGGTTTGTCTTTCTTTTCTTTTTTTTTTTAATGTTTTTTTTCCCGATTTTTTATCCCATTTTTATCCCCCGTTTAGTGCTCATTTGAATTACTCAATCCTGGTTGCTACTCCATCCTCTGCCGATCTGGGGAGAGCCGAGACTGATTCCATGCATCCTCCGAGACATGGGCAGTCAAGTCAGCCGCTTCTTTTCACCTGCCCGAGGAAGCTTCACCGGTAGGACATAGCACGTGGGAGGTTCACGCTATTCCAACCAGTTCCCCTCCCTCTGAACAGGCGCCCTTAACGATCAGAGGAGGAACCATATAAGCAACCAGGATGTTGCATGTTTCTGTGAAGGGGGTTCCTATATGAAGGAGACCCCCGGGAGGCACGGGGAGAACATGTAAACTCCACACAGTAAGGCCATTTTGCCGACCCCCACCCGGGTGGTGGGCACTCGAGGACATGCGGACGGGCACGCATTCCTTCAGTGTTCACATCGGCCCAGGTGGGAATCGAACCCACGACCTTCGAGCTGTGAGGCGATAGTGCTTACCACTGCACCACCGTACCTCCCTCGGTTTGTCTTTCTTGATCCTGCTTTTAACAATCTATTTGTTCTACCTGTTGTTCTAGAAACCATTATAAAGCGCCTCCCCCTCTTATTGTCCCTACAGTAGCTGGCTTTGATCCACCATGCTCCGCCTCACTGCCTCTCTGCCTCAGAGTTGGCAGGAGTACAGGGGAAGGATCATAATCCCAGATAGATGCCATGGTGGCTGACATGCTTTTGAGTTAAGAGGCCAGGTTTGAGCCATGGGTAGCCTACTTTATGCGATAATGCACTCATGATAATTATCAGCGCTTAAGATTGTTGTAGCTCAGTCAAAAAACTGAAAATAAAAACGACAACCTCCCGTGTATTTCAGATGTTATCCACTAATGGATTTCATCAGCCAATGGAATTTGCACAGACTGATCCAGAGGTTTCAAGACCCGCCCACAACAACACAACCGAGGTGCTTTCAACTATATTACACTGTAAAAAAAAAAAAAGACTCACCCACAACAACACAACCTAGGTGCACTGCTTTCAACTATACACTGTAAAAAAAACTATGGACAGAGTGAGTGTGACACAACCCATTGGTTTGTGGACTCTCGTTTTGAAGGCTCTAGTTTGGCATTTTGCCCACTGCCATCTTGGTTCTCTTGTAGCGCGCGTGAGACCAGGGCTTTCCCACAGAGCCCAGAGAGGGATCAATAAAGCATATCAATCAATCAATATCATGCAACTTGCAAGGTTAGCAACTCATGCCCATTCGAGGAAACTACATCTTTCAACAGCACAAGTTTGGCAGTTTTAAAGATGTTTTCGATATCTTCTATCTTCTCTGGCAGATAGATGTTCAGCTGTGTAACACTGGAACAGAACCATCGCCAAGGCAACGACAGAACATACACAGAACTTCTTAACAGAATCCGTTTCAGAGAAAAACATCAGGACCTTCTTAATGAAGGCTTGGCCCTCTTAACAGTCAAGAGTCAAAATACCTGACAACAAGGATGAAACATCATCACTGATGACATCATCACTGATAACATCACTGATTACATCATCACTGATGACATCCTATCTGTTATCCGTTCCTGAATGAATGAATGAATGAATGAATGAATGACTCACCCTGCGCATATGGTAAAAAGATTGAGTTGTGCGTTGTGGCTCTTTTTCAGATGCCTGAAACACCTTTCCTTTTTGTGATTTGGATCCAGCAGTCCTATTATGGTTTTACTTCCTATACTTTCAAGAACAAAAGAGAATTTTTGAGAGATAATCTATTGTGCCATATGGATTGTGTGCTGTGCAGTGTGTGTAGACAGTGATATAGTGCATGTGAGGATTTATCCCAAGAGCGGCTTATGGTGTCAGACCCAGCTGCTCTGTTGGATTCCCTAAAACCTTTCTCATTATCCCACCCTCTGTGATTTTACACCAGGCAATTATTGAAAGTCCTTGTAGTGTCATAAAAGAGGTGTATTATTTAATGTGCCTATATTTGCATGGTTCTTATAGAGAGCCAAAGTGGAACGTCACTTCCTGCTTCAGCACTGTACCAGAGATTTTCATCCGCCATTTATTTTCCCATAGACATTTTGTAAAATGCTTATAAAAATAGTTGTACTTGTTCAAACCAAACGGTTCAGATATATGTAGAAACAGGAGAGATCGCATAACATTTCACTCAGACCAAAACGTAAAAGAAATGCGGGTTTAAAGAAAGAAAAATCTGTTTTTTTAAGTTTTGGTCCAAGTGAAATGTTCTATGGTCTCTCCCGATTCTAAATATAGCTGAACCGTTTGGTTTGACCAAGTAAAACTATTTTTATAGGCATTTTACGAAATGTTTATGGGAAAATAAATTGCGTAAGAAAATCTCTGGTACAGTGCTGAAGCAGGAAGTGACGTTCACTTTGCCTCTCTTGCTAACAGATGGGAAACGTGGATTGCCTAGTTTCACTAGTTTGGCTAGTTGTCTAGGTAGGCGTCAGTGGCTGCCATTGAGGAAGTAGAGTCTGAGAGAGAAAGGGAGGGACCTGTTTACCGTAATTACATTGTGTCAAAGTCAATTGTAAATGTGGGTCAGACAGAACTGTGTGTGTGTGTGTGTGTGTGTGTGTGTGTGTGTGTGTGTGTGTGTGTGTGTGTGTGTGTGTGTGTGTGTGTGTGTGTGTGCGTGCGTGCGTGCGTGCGTGCGTGTGTGGAGGAAGCAGTGAGGAAGGAGGAAGAGAGGGATGACAGTGCAGTGGGAGGCTGAGGGGAGAGAGAGAGAGAAGGGCCGGCTGTGTGAGCAAGTTCATTCTAAATGTAGGTTCCTGAATAATTGACTCTTCCCTGCTGGATACAAGGCTTGCTCCTTTCAAAGTCATTTAAACTGTTACCGCAAGAACAACTACACTAACACATTACTTATATATGCCATTTCCTGCTTGCTTTTCGTCCCACCATTTTGCCCATTCTGTCCCGTTTTTACTCCCTTCATTTCCCTCTCCCTTTTTCTATATGGTTTGCTGAATCAACGCTACACCACAGTTGGATTAAATCCAGAGAACCAAGAAAGTAATTAGTGATTGATCAAGCGACTCTTGAGCAGCTCCTTTGATAATGAACAACGTGCTGACTTTGTTCAGCACTTTGGGTGTGAAGGTTGTATTTATTTATTTATTTATTTATTTATTTATTTATTTATTTGTTTATTTATTTATTAGCACAAATCAAGACTGAACTATGTTGAAACCTATGTTTCAGAGATAATTATTACTTTAAGCATTTGACGATGGTCTAACATTATACAGCCCAAGGTGGAACAATAGCGAGCCAAAGTGAACGTCACTTCCTGCTTCAACATGGTACCAGAGATTTTCGTCCGCCATTTATTTTCCCATAGACATTTTGGAAAATACTTATAAAGATAGTTTTACTTGTTCAAACCAAACGGTTCAGCTATATTTAGAAACAGGAGAGACCTGTTTTGTTTTGGTCCGAGTGAAATGTTCTATCTATGGTCTCCCCCGATTCTAAATATAGATGAGTCGCTTGGTTTGAGCAAGTAAAACTATTTTTATACGCATTTTACGGAATGTCTATGGGAAAATAAATGCCGGATGAAAATCTCTGGTACCATGCTGAAGCAGGAAGTGACGTGCACTTTGGCTCTCTATATATTTCCCAAGAGGAGATGGATGTTCGACTTGCGGTTGACACGTGGTGAAGAATGGCAGGCTGACAGAGCGCTCTCCCACCTAATCAGGTTTTAACACCAGATTCATTAACGTACTTAGGTAACTGGGAGAGTGGATCTGTCGGAAAAAACTGCCATAGAGCAGAATGTTATTTGCTGCAATTTTAGGAGCAATCCGATTACTTGCTCCAAAGAGGGTCCCATACGTTAAACCAGGTCTTCCCCTCAGATTCAGATTCCCCTCACTTGTTCTCCAGCTGTGGAAGTCAATTTTTTTACATCCATTGTGTTCTGTTTTGTTCATATTTTTGTAGCTGTTTAGGTTGCAATGGGTCACTGAAGACGGAAAGAAACAAAATACATGTACTATGAGGAATATACAGTAGGGTGATATCACTCAATGTGAATGGGTTACACCAGTGATATTCAACTGGCGGCCCGCGGGCTGCGATGGAATTGCAAAAAAAAAAAAAAAAAAAAAAAAAAAACTTTTTTTTTACAGTGCACCTGAACGCAACATGCAAGATACCCGCTGAATAAGGCCATGTTCAGACTAGGAGGCCAAATCTGATTTGTGAACTTTAGTGACCTATTAATGACTTTATCCAGATTGGTTTTATGAGTCTGGATGCGCCAAGTCTGATTTGTGTCACTTGTCCCAAACCACATATGGAGGTAGTTTCCAATCTGCTTTCGACTGATGTGACTTGAGTGCGGACGCGCAGATCCACCAAATCTGATTTGAACGTCACTCGCAACTCGTCATCAAATGCTTCTGCGCAGGAAAACCACGTCACCAACGTACGTATTTACTGACGCCCACGTCGTTAACATAGCAACCCATGCAGATAGGCTGTTTAGGTCTGGCCACACAGATCCAACTTGATAATCAGATTTGTGGCAGTGCGGACACACTCCCAAATCAGATTTGGGAAACCAATCAAGATAATGATGATTAATGACTTTATCAGCAAATCGGGGGGCAGACTGTTTTTAATTTGAGTCATACAAATTTGAATCAAATACATTTTTTATTTTATTTTATTTTATTATTATTATGCTTTTCGGAATTCAGCAACTATACTGAGTTCCTTCAAATGACACCCCTCCTGGGCAAACTGTTGGGTATGACCCAGTGTTTCATTTCTCTTTGGCTGCCCCAAAGCCTTTCCCTCAATAGGCCCATTTCACAGCAACGGTTCTGAGGGGGTAAAACAGGAAGTAAAGCAGGTGTAATCAATAACATTAATGAGGGCCCTGACACTGGAACACCTAAATGGAATGGAACCATAATGGTATTGATTACACCTGCTTTCCTTCCTGCTTATCACCTCAAAACGGTTGCTGTGAAATGGGTCAATGGCTCTGGGCTGCCCTGTCGCTGGAAAGACACTGACATCACTGACTCGAGTGACATCCTGATGACATCACAGTTCTGTGACAAAACTCATGAGTGATATCACTGATGGCTTGAGTGACATCACTTATGACATCACAATTAAGGTCATAGACATTGTGGCATCGCGAGTCAGCAATATGTCCAACCGTAAACAGTACGGAGGCCAAATTGTGTGTTCTCAGAGCACTTTTTATTTTAACGATATAAGCTGTCCAGCAGCACAGAAATCAGAAACTAAATTAACAAATAATTGATTACAAATTAAATAAGGGTATCATTCAACAATGGAGTCAATGCATTCTCATACATAATAATAATTATACCCCCCCCCCCTCCCCCCACTAAGATCGTAATGTTTTGCCAAATGATTTGGCCCACCAGTGTGCCCCGGCCCGCAGGTTGGGAATGGCTGCTCTATCCTGTCCTGCCGGTTTCTGGCGGAGCTTCTTCGCTTGTTGTTGGACCTGGAAGTGCTGTACTATTTCACAAGCTGTGCAATAGTGTCCTCTACCGTATAACCATTGTATAAAAGTGAAAACACGGATTTCCAGAAAATTCCGTCAATGGTGGGGGAAGCGTTGTCTCATAAATGATGGGAAATCTCGTCAATGGCGGGGAAAGAGTTAACTACAGAACATGCCACACAAAAGCACCAACACGCAGCTTTGTGGTAACTGGGAGAACATCACTCATGACCAGGGAAAAATCACACAAATGATGGCATTGGCGTTGCTAATTTGAAGTGTATGAGACCTTTGAGAGAAAGGACTTTTTAAGGCATGGTTTGAACCCTGTCCTTCACCAAAATACATCAACTCGTGCTTTACATCAACTCATGCTTTACAATCAAGGATTCTAGTCCAGGCTGGACTAGAATCACTGTGCCTGACATTGCACGGCACCCCTGGGACCCTCGTCATCTTCTTCATAAGCATCACCGCCATGGCTTCTCTGCTGTGACTGACTATGCATTTCACAGAGATCCACTTCCTCCATGTCGTCAGAGACTATGGGCTTATCCTTGGGAGGTAGCAACCTTTCCAGCTGGGGCATGAGATGCGCTGGGATCCAATGATTTCCTGGGAATTCCACCCGGAACTGAATGATCAGCTGTCCCTTCTCATAGGGCTGCCTGTAAATGGGCATGCCTTCGTTCTGAACACATCTGATGTCCTCGTGCTTAATGACTTCGCCTGGCTGTGAGGTCATGATGAGCGTCCTGTTGTCCAAAGTACGAATGGTCTTCTGAAAACCGCAGAGCGCTTCAACGAGTTTGATATCCATCTTCATGATCAGATTATCCTCTTGTCTGTGGAGAACAGGGTGCACCTTCTGATCCAGGACAATAATGACATCCCCAGGCTCCAGCCCAGGCTCCTGGTCGCCTTCTCCATGGAATGTAATCTTCTGACCGTGTCTCATACCTTTGTCAATGTGAACTTCGAGAATTTTCTTCTTGCGTTCCACTTTGAGCCCATTGCAGGTCTCGCAGCGGTCCTTTGACTTGAACTTCTCACCCTCTCCGTGACAGTCAGTGCACATGCTTTGAAGCTGCTGAATATAGCCGGGCGCAATCTGTTGCACTTTGACCCGTACCCCTCCTCCCTTACAGCTCGAACACTTCTCCACGGTACCTTTCTTACCACCATAGCCATCACATTTTTCACAAATGACATTTTTCTGGAGCCCAAGTTTCCTGGTGGTTCCACTGTAAATCTCCTCCAGTGTAACACTAAGCTGATGGACAACATTCTTCCCTTTTCGATCTCTCTGAGTTCTTCCGCCGCCTCCAAAGAACATGTTGAAAATGTCCATTGGGTTGCCTCCTCCAACCACGCCTCCCTCTTTGATAGCTTGTTCCCCTCCTTGGTCATACAAGTCTCTCTTCTTTGGATCTGACAGCACCTCATATGCTTGGGATATAAGCTTGAACCTCTCTCCTTCGCTGGGGTTCTTGTCTGGGTGATATTTTAATGCAAGTTTTCTGTAGGCTTTTTTTATTTCATCTGGTGTGGCTTTGGGATTGACACCCAACATGTCATAAAAAGCGGTTTCACGAACCATGGTGTTAAGCTGTGCTAGTTAGCTATGTCCGGTGCTACTTATAGCCTCTGCGGGAAGGATTTATGACATCACTGATGATGTCACAATGTCTATGACATCATCAGTGTCATAAATCACTGTTCACTTATTTGATGTCAGTGATGTCACTCGAGGACTCGATGATGACATAATCTGTGATGTCACTTGAGCTATTGTGATGTCATCAGTGATTATGTCACCTTACTACTATAATAGAGTGGCATCCAGTCTGTGTGGGAACGCCCACAAACGTTATTCCGGTAGCGTTGTGTCAGTATGCCGGTGGTGGAAACCATAGACATATATAAAGGCTAGATGGCTTACCCGCGCTGCCGGTCAATGGAGAGCGACGTCGTCGCATGGTGGCCATCTTGCTACGGCACCACAGCTTTATATCTATGGGTTAAAAAAACGCTAACATTTTATTATTATTTTTGGCTCCAAATTACACCAAACTTAAACTGAAGCATCATCATCATGAGATGAATTCACGCACCTAGTTTCATGCAGTTTCATCCATTTTGCTAGGAGCTATGAGCATCTGTTGTTGGGTTAGTATTATCACATCAGATGATCATAACTCCTAGGGAAATGGATGAAACTGCATGAAACTTTGTGCCTGAATCCCTCTCATGGCATAGATGCTTCGGTTTAATTTTGGTGTAATTTGGAGCCCATCAAAAAAATAGTGTTTTTAGTGTTTTTTTTTTTTTGTTGCCATATCTCGGGAACGGAATATGCTTGTAATAAACCAAACCGTTTGTAAATCCGTCAAGATTTCAGCGAGTTATGAGTATTTTTGTCTGTGCACCCTCCAACAGCTACCATAGAACGTACCAGAAAGCCTGCCGTAGCAAGATGGCGGCGCTTCAACGACGCTGGTGACTCCGCCTTAAGCCATCTAGCCTTTATATATGTCTATGGTGGAAACCACCAATCTCAATGATCTGAGCCAACAGCAGGAGGCGCTGCGGCTCCAAAAGAAGTGAGGCACCTGGAGTCTCGGTGCATCCCCAGGTCAGTCAACAACATATACCAGGCACATGTGTCCCCTCCCCTGTCTGCCTGGGCTAGCATCTAAAGCAGGGGTGGGCAACTATTTTTCATGGGGGGCCACATGAGAAACCCAGATTGTTGCCGGGGGCCGAACAAATATTGTCATGCCGTAACCCATGGATGGGCAACTTTGATGATAGAGAGGACCACAAAAAAATGTCCTCGCTACCAGATTTTGCTGAGGGCTGAACGGCGCCAGCACGAAAAATTTGGGGCATTTGAAGCCAGGTTTAGAGGAATAACTAATTTTAAATTAACAATTGTGATGTCATTATTCAGTCTAACCACCAATATTTGATCCTTTTCCTCACTCACTCATATATCACCACCTGCTCTCCCTGCAGGGCTTGAAATTAACTTTTTTCACCACCTGCCAATATGGCTGCTAGATTTTAAAGTTACCAGCCAATTAGAATTTCCACTAGCCGAAATGTTTTTCTTGAAATAAACCAGAATATGAGTGGGTTAATTTAAGCATAAGTATCAGTAAGTGGCCCGGGATTCTCAAAGCCTGTGTTGAGGGTCACACAAGAACAAAAATGCACTCTTGAAGCTAAATAAATCCAAAACCAACAAGTTAATTATTTAAATTTCTACTTCAATGTAGAACAGTCATTTCTTACACATGAGATTACTTTTAGCCTTTTAGTCATAAATATTATTGAAAGATATTCCTTCAGACTGAAATGCTATAACAGAAGAGTATTGCCCAGAATGACATGAACATTTGGACACTTATTCAGCGGGTATATTGCATGTTGCGTTCAAGTGCACTGAAAAAAAAAATTTTTTTTTTTTTTTTTTTTTGCAATTCCATCGCGGGCCACACAGGGGGCGCCGGCGGGCCGCATACGGCCCGCGGGCCGTATGTTGCCCATGTATGATCTAAAGGGCTGGGCTAGCATCTAAATGCTAGCTAGCTGTGCTGCGTGGGGAAAATGGTGCGCTTTTCAGAGGTTATTATGGTTAAAAAGTCCAGAAATAGGCATAGCGGGTATATAACCTATGTTTTACGATATAAAAATATCATATTAAAAAAAAAAAAAAAAAAAATCAGCCCCCTCTCCAGTTATAACCGCCCCCTCAGTCATTTCATCCTGGTGCCGGCCCTGGTTCAGACTCTTCACTGCCAGTGGGGCAGCTCCAGACTGTAAATCAGCATGACATCACACATTAGCGTCTCTGAAAAAATACATGTTCCTGTTCACAACCTCTGAATGCACAGTGCTAGACAACAGGAGTAGCACACAGAAATAAAATCAGTGTTCTTAAATCGCTTGATCATCCATAACGTTACATGTGTGCACAGAAACGGACATGTAACAACAGTTTCTTCTTTCCTACACTTCCTACTGGAGCACAGAAGGAATACTGCACAAATGGATGGGGAGAAGGAGGGAGTGTCTGAGAGAGATAGCTTGGTGTGTGTGTGTGTGTGTGTGTGTGTGTGTGTGTGTGTGTGTGTGTGTGTGTGTGTGTGTGTGTGTGTGTGTGAGTGCGTGCGTGCGTGCGTGCGTGTGTGCGCATGTGCACGTGTGTGTGTGTGTGTGTGTGTGTGTGTGAGAGAGAGTGATAAATCCATGTATGTGTGTGTTGGGGTGGGGGGTTAAGTAATTATTGGTGTGTAAACATTCCTCTGTGTCTCTCTGTGAAACATTTCCTCCATTGTGCTTTCAATCAAACGACAGGAGAAGGCTGGGTCAACAGGACATGTGAATAATGCACAGAGGAAACAAGGTGTAGAGAGATATACATCACACACACACTCTCACACACACACACACACACACACACACACACACGCGTGCACACACACACACACACACACACGCGTGCACACACGCGCACACACACACACGCGTGCACATACGCACACGCGCACACACACACACACACTCACACAGACACAGACACACACACTCTCTCTCTCACACACACACACACACACACACACACAGACACACACACAAACACACACACACACACACACACACACACACCAGCAAAGCCTTTCACGATGCTGAGGAGGTTGTTGTCCCACTCATTAAAATCCAGTGGAGGCACCATCCATCTTCAGAGATCAATAATGTCATCTTACTGTACTCTCTCTCTTCCTCCCTCTTTCTCTCTTCCTCTGTCTCTGTGAATATGGGTGTGGCTTTGATAATAATAATAATAATAATATAATAATACATTACATTTATATAGCGTTTTTTTAAGTACTGAAAGCTCTTCACAGAGGTAGCCAGTTTGCACCACAATGCAAGATCAGCCTTGTAGAGAATATGACATTCCTTGGAAAGACCTGACTTATAAACCTTGTTTTTATTGATACTGTGTGCAGTAAAAGGTAGAGTGAGTCGTATTGCGTGATCATCTCTCTGGTAGGTCGGACAGCACCACCAAGTGGTGTCAACTAGTGATGGCCATTGCATTCCTAAAATGGGGAAATCATGTCTTTCTATGGCCAATGTCAAAATTTCTGGCTTTATAATGGGCTTTATGCATGGAAAATGCTATGACAACTAGTCTGTGGAAGTGGCACTGAAGCCAATTATGAAAAATCATGAAGAAGATGAACGAGTTAGTGTCAGATGAAAGCATGGTGGCAGACAGATTTGATATATTATATTATATTATTATTTATATGCATCTGATAGGAAAGCAACGTTTACATGAACTGGTTTCTTACCCTCACTTTCCATAATAATCCCCTGTTTATTATTGTTTCAAAATGCACGGAGTGATTCATCCTGTGTACAATAACTTGACAACGGCTGTCAACATATCTTCAATAAGCAACAATCTGTTGCCTGTGCAATCGTGTGTGTGTGTGTGTGCGTGCGTGCGCGCGTTCCGTTAGCCTCATAGCATAATTGCGGCTGACAGTAGCTTTAGCATAGCTGAACTGTAGATGGGGTGGCAGACAAACTCTTCGCTGTGGTTTTCTGAAGGAACAGGCATAGAGTTATGTGTTCTGTAGCCGATAAACACGCAGTACAACTACAAACAACACATTTCTTATGCGAGCACAAGTCATTTTGTGTGTGAGAGTGTGACTAATGCACGTCTGTGTGTTTGTGGTTCCCAGGTCCTCACCAGCCGGTGCTGCCTCGAGGCACCGGGTACATGCGCTCCCCCTCCTGGACGCGCTGCAGCAAGGTGGAGTTGCCGCGCGAGAGGAAGCACCACAGCGACTCGGACACCGTCGAGCCCCTGATGAAGGGGGAGAGGCCGAAGCAGCCGTGACGGCCGATGTGACGCGCACCCGGGCCGTACGCCGAGAGAACAGCCAGAGCAGGAGCAGCCAGGGTGGGAAGAACCCACCAAGGAGGAGCACACCAAGACGCCCCTCGGTCCCCATCTGCCACTGGACACTCACACAGTGTGTCTTGGTGGTGCTGAAGAGACTAGTTCAGACTGAACTCTGGATGCTGTGCTGTGCTCTGTGCTGTAACTAAAGAAGTGCAATACATATACTGTCTCTCTCTCTCTCTGCCCCCCCATCCCCCTCTCTCTCTTTCTCTCTCAGACACACACACACACACACACACACACACACACAATCATTGTGTTTTCCATGCAAGGGGTTCTTATTGCACTCTGGACTGCCAGAACTTTTAAGCTTTGTTTCAAACAGGGTATGAGGCCAGCAGAACAACGGCACCTCCATCCTTACAGCCTCTCAGGAACAGAAGATACAGCTGGGAGAGGCTGAGGCTGGTCAAAGGTCAAAGGTCAGGCACTGGAATTCACATTGAATTCACAGGATATGAGTTGAGACATCAAGAAATAAGAGTGCAAGTCAAAATTAAAGATCGAGCAGAGGCTATTATTAACATTATGTGTGTCAGCAGGACTGAAAGTGTGTCAGCAGGACTTGCTGTTGCTCATCTGTTGTGATTGTGAATGACTTAACGTGTTGTGAGCAGTGGAATTGGGTTTCAGTGAGGCCGCTCGCTAACTTTATATCTTTTACATCACACGTTCTCCTCATCCTTATAAAAAAAAATGTGTGGAGTTATTACAATTGCCTGGGAAAAAATTGCACTTCTCTCAATTCATTTAATTTACATTGCCCTCCAGAATTATTGGCACATCCAGTACAGATGGCTCAAATGGCTGTGAAAGATAAACAAGTATGCAACATTCTTAGAAATATTCCATGCTCTCCCCCGATGTTATTCATTTTAAACACGATGGCTGATACAATTAATGTTGCTGTTAAGCTAATTACAGTCATCCAAAGTACTACATTGCTGGTCAAATTCCACTGATTCATTAAACTAAACAAGCAGTTGAACTGGAAGTAGAATTCAGTCAGGTGGACTTTAATATGCTTTGCACGAATGCCAAAAATACAATAAAGTGCCAACAATTTTATAATCATATTTTAAATGAATAATTTATAGATAAAGAAGATTTTACATTTATTCTTCTTATTTCTCTGAGCATAGTTTATAGCTTATCACTTGTTTCATTTATCTCACTTTTAGCTCATCTATACCAAGAGTGCCAATAATTCTGAATGCTGTAACACTATGGAACAAAAGTGACACTAGGATGGTAGCAGAATAAAGACAATTCTGGAGAAAAAAGTTTTTTCTTTTTCTTTAAGTGTGACAATTACGGTCTGTGATGCCAACATTCAGAGCTCACTAATCAATGTATTGCATCCACATACTAGGTCACACATTATTCAGTACTACAGTATATCAGGTCCATAGTTTCTCACTCTGCTTTACTGTACATACTGTATGGAAGGCTTTATGGTAACTATGGATTCTGTCTTTAGAACACCAATAAAAAGCCTTGTGTGCTCCAAATAGTAACGTTTACATTCCATCCTATATGGTGCATAGGATGGCCGCCTCACATCATTACTAACGCCATGCTGCACACTACGTATCTAACATTATTCCTGTTGTGATACGTGATCAGCGTTTACTCTACTGACTTGGCAAAGAAACCAATCACATCCCACCTCAACCTCCGTTTGCCACCAATTATAGACTCTAAAACCTCAGTAGCTGAAGGAGACTAGTGTTTTGTAAAACGAGCTCTCCTGGTCCTTCTATAAAGTTAGAAACCCCTTCCCAAATAATGTTGGACTCTGTACTTGCAAGTTTGAAAAAGATTGCGTGAGATTGGATAGGACCAAATCAGCCCACATTCTTCATGCATGTAGCCCAAAACAGTGTCAGTTACTATGGGTAACTGACAGAGGCCCAGGAAGACATAGTTGATGACTGAGTCATCTCTTATTCAAGCAGAAATTAGCACACTTATACAACGCCACACCATGCCATCATGTAATGAGGTCAAAGAGGGTACTGCATACAGTATGTAGGCTACCAACAACACCTGTTATTTGACACCACACATATAGAAGTGATGCAGGCATGTCCAGAGTATATAAGTGCCGTGTAATATATTACTGTTGACAGAGAGAATGTTGTGATTATAGAATCCTAGAAAGGGACAGCGTCCTTTGATGATGGCATCAGTGATGGTCACTTGAGCAATTGTGATGTCACAATGTCCATGACATCATCAGTGATGATGTGAGCAATTGTGATGTCATCAGTGAGTGATGTCATCAGTGATGTGAAGTTGAGCAATCATGCACTGCGCATGCCAATAGGGCAGGTGAGACCACGCGAGCTGGGGCGAGGCCGCTCTCCGGGGCTGAAACCCTAGTCTAAAACAATCTCACTAAGACTGTGGATCTATCTCAGTTTCTAAATTCAAAGCTACTGCAATCATTTGGACCTTGATTTATCTTCCATTGTTTCATGTAGGCTAATGGTAACAGAATCTATAGCCATTTTTCCATGTGTTTGCATACCATCAAGGTCCAATTTGTAAGATTCCTCCACAACAATAACAACACAAAGCCACAAACTTTTGGTACAACTGTTGCTCAAAGATTGTTTAAATAATCAGTCTGCATCCATCTTTAAGTCAGCAGGCCAGACTATAGAGAGAAAGGTGAGAGCTCTCGTTCTCACTCGTAAAACCTGGGTTGTAGCACAACCCTAATGTTTATCTCTATGGGATATAGATGTGATAGAGATAGACACCGTGTCAATCTCTATGGGATTTAGATTGCATAGAGATTAACGTATGGTTACGATGTAACCAAGGTTTCCTGAGGGAGATTTCTCTCCCTCATGAGAACTACAGATATAGATAATACAGATATAGATACGATTGAGATCAACACTGTGTTTATCGCTATGGGCCAGACTCACGACTACCTGGACAAGACCCCAAGCATGGCACACACAAACAGTGACAGCGTTCTTTCTGAGATGTTGGTTCTGATGCAGCATGAAAATATAAACAGACTATAGAGATATAAAAACTTGTTTTTATTGGTGTGCAGACAGTTGAAGCATGACCATAGTACAACACAATAATGTTTGTTTTGTCTTCACATCTCAATGCACAGTCAAGAACGCTCACTGACTCCATTCATTCATTAAGAAAAATCTATACACTGTGTGGTCAAGCAGGCAACAAAATAGCTCACGCAACAACATACAGTATACCACCATCCTGTTCAGTTTTTGTAGGGTTCATTTAATGTTATTAATATGTCGGCCTGATGGGGTCCTGTGATGTTTTATTGGAAAAATCTGATGTAAATGGATTTAATAAGCTGTGCTCCTCATACATCAAGACATGAGTTGAATGAGCACATTTTTTACATTGAACAAATCCCTTCACTTCACTCGCAGGAACAATTAGTTTACCACCAAACCAGAGTTCACAGCAACAGTAATGTAACTAACCCTTCTAGGAATGTTTCCTATTATAATGATGTGGTCCCAATAAAAAGAGGATGCAGGGAATTTCAACAGAACATTCCGTCCGTGTTGCTATGCTGCTTATCCAATGCCCATCATGTCAAATGAATGACATCAATTTTGGTAACAAAATCTGACAATTGTGATTAAATGGTCTAGCAAGCTCATAATACAAAATTCAAACACAAGCCCTGTCTGACTGCAAGGTTGATTTATTGAATCGCAGCAATTTGTTCTTAATATAAAAAGTGAATTCCTTGCAAATGTCTCCTCCCCGCTCTCCCTCCCTGGCTGTCATGTAGTCTCAAAGTTGGAGGCGGATCACAAGGTGTCCAGGGGGAGAGGCAGACATAAAAGTACCAATCGATCCTGACTCGTTTTGAGCCCTTATCGCTTTGTTCATTGGAGAAATGACAACAGTCATTGTCCAGGGGGGAGTAAGCATCATCCAGGGAAGTCATTTCCTGCATTTGTATACAAATAACGACAAGAAAACTGAGCATAACCCTACTGCAGAGTGACTTTTCTGACCTATTTGTCCAGAAGATATTGTTTCAGAGACAGTTTAAATAGCATTATGATACTGACGGTAGTGCGTGAGTGTCGAATAATTAAAAAATCTGTATCATTGAGGCACTATGTGGAATTCCATCTCATTACCTTTCAGTTGATTCTCATTCAATCGCATCCTTACTCCCCTAGTAATAAAATAACAAGCAACATACAGTAAATGTTTTAGAGAGCCAGGGGTCTCCAGAGGAACATAGAGGATAACATCTAAAAATGTCCAACTTAGACTACTAGATTTCTCGTCGTATCTCTATAGCAGAGATGACAAGGCTCTTATCACTATGGGATCCTGAGGAGGAGAAAACAACCTACATTCAATGTGAGACAATAACACACTTAATGCATCATAAATGCACAGAAATAAATGTCTGCACAAAGATTGAGTTCTAACAGCTGCCTTGGGTGATATATGAATTGTAACAAGGTTGGAGATCAAAATGTGTTTGAAGTCTGTGATGAGAGTAGATTATTACTTTGCAGTTTAGGTTGCCCCCTACCCCCCATGACTACTATGTCATGGGGGGTGTTATCAGTATATTCAAAAAGATTAAAAACAAGCAAGAGTGCCTTTGAACCCCGAGGTTCCCCGCTCAAGGAAAATACATTTTAAATTAATCTTTCTCTCCGACGGAAAACTAGGGAGATATTTTGGCCGTATTTCTGCCAACATTGGGGGAATGGCTACTGGAGTGAGTGCACACTGATAGTCCTATGGATTTATGAGCATCTCTATCAATGACTATATAACCCGGCAGAGAATAAACACTTTTTCTTTGCTGAAATTCAGAGGTTAGACAAGGGCAGTAAAATGTAGCTCATATAAAAACATGATGCCAGTCGACATGTTACTGACACAGAAAAGTATTTAGCAGACACCTTATGTCCCAACACATTCTCACCTGGAATTACCGTAAATATAAAGATCACCGTCTTTTTAAAAGTTGAGATCAGTAAATGTACTATCCAACACTACATACTGTATTAGTACTATGGTATGGTACCAGTGTGTCATCATCGCATTCACGGCCTGCCATCAAGAGTGTGGGAGAGCTGGGCAGATTAAGGCAGCTTCAGTGAAAGATAAGCCATAGAAGTCACCCTTCACAGCAGCTTCGCTTCTCGACTTCAAATTTCCCTCAAATGAAAATGAGAAGTCCATTTTTGGCATTCCCATTGAAATATAAAAGATACAAAGAAAAATTGCACATTGCAAAATCTAGGTCATTCCAGACCTAAATGCTACATCACCGCCCCTCATGCTGCAACTCTCGCTGAGATGAACCAGGGATTTCCCCCCCATAACAGTTAAGTCGGGCGGGCCCTTCCAGCCATTGGTCTGGGCCACATGAGGGCGCCCTCCTGAAGTGTTAGTCCAGTGGCACGTTTGGCTTGTCCTCCTACAGGTAGAGTGCCTCTTTGCGCTGCTGCCTCTGCGGCTGCTCCTCGTCGCCTCTGCTCTTGTTCCAGTCTTTCAGTCCTTCAGGCAGAGACGTGTCCTCCTCCAGTGCTCCCATCCCTTCAACAAACTCCTCGTATGAGGACTTCTCTTCAAAGGGACGCGGTCCTAGCAGCTCCAGCATGTCAGCTTTGTCTAGAATCTCCTTATCTAGAAGACGCTTTGCCACCTGCAAAGCAAGATGGCAGACAAGACGTAGTGAGCAAGTATGACAAGAACTTTTAGGGAAAACCTGTTTTGTTATTAAAACTACAATGCAGCGCCAGAACATGAGTCCTGAGCAGGCGGTCAGAGTCGCCGTATGGCTGTCTGTCACTTTTTCTTTGAAATTTGAAAGTTACTTAGAATATGGGGAAATAACATTCAAGCTATTAATTACCTGTTCGAATTTAAAAACTGCAAATTTAATCATAAGAGAAGGCAAACTCCACTCTACCGCGACACGCGGGGGATGCGCGGGCGGCGTTAAACAAGTGCACCTCAGTTCAAAGAAGCAGTAATGTTAGAAGCCGTTGGAAGAGGAGCAGAAGTCGGCTGTGTTGTGAAAATGTTAAGAAAAAGAAGAAACTTCACATTCTTTCGTGTTTTCAACCCAATGTGAGTAACGTTACAAGTCTTCAACTGTGGATTCAACTGTGTTTCTATCTCTCCTTAATGTAATGTTAGGTTCCAAAACAGCCCAGCCCACACCAATCTAACATTATCCGCCAGTAATTCTGTCCGTTTTCTGCCAGCTAGTTGAATTCAACACACACATTGTGGGTCAGGATCTGTAACGTTAACGTTATTTGTTTTGCACCTTTTATATTGGTAGTGATATCCTACTGCTTCAGTCGCCTGCCTCTGTGCTCTAGTATCCCAGCCTACTGCTGTCTGCCTCTCATGCAGAGCTCAGCTGTCCTGCTGTTGTAAACATTGCAGCAGTGCAGCCAAGCGGTATAGCAGCGACTTCATCAATTAGAAATGAATCATCCGCGTAATAATTCACATCTAATATAATCATTGAATTAGCTACTGATGGAGCACACCTGAGTGGAGTTGGAATCAGCCAGGGAAGTGGACTATGAAAGCGCTCTTGGGAGAGAGAGGTGAGGCTGCATGCCAGCTCTGTGAGCGAGGCCTGACTAAATGGTCAGTGATTGATTGTGTGCTCTAACGGGTATCAGAACCAGTTACTATAAAAGACTAGCTATCTAGCTAGTTAGCTGGTGCTAGTAACAACGCTGGAAGATAGTTTTGCTACCTTTCTCAAAATTCCTTCCACTTGAAATTGCATTATGCAAATTTGAGCAGAAGTCACCATGAATAGCTGCAGCATAGGTGATTGTTCTTTCAGAAAGTCAGCTTTCATCTTTAACAGCCCTTTGTTCTTTCTAGTTGCTCTCCTCTCACTGATAACATTCCTCACCTTCTCCACCAGCTCTGTCTTGTCGGTAACAAGCCGATGTGTTCGTTGGTAGGCAGCATCTATGAGCGAGCGCACCTCCTGGTCTATGAGCTGGGCTGTGGGTTCACTGAAGGGCTTCTCAGTCACTACGTCACCCTGCTGCGGGAGGTCGAAGGACACGTGACCCACCGCCTCACTCATTCCAAACTGTACCACCTAAAAGGGAAGGGAAAATGAGGGGCATGTGAGGGCCTGGGAGGAAAAAGGACTGGGTGTTTAGTGCTAAACCATTTGTACTAATGAGCTAAATGATTGCCAAACAGTGCTGTTTTGGTTCAATCACAGCATTTGTTATGTGGGCAAACATCTGGGTTGCGACCAGGTTGCGACACAACTCGCTGGTAGAACGTGAGGGAGCTGTGCGGGTGAATAAATGTTCACTTTACATGAAGCATCCCCAAAAAGAAGTAGTACTGATACAGAATGATCTTGCCAAAACTCAAACTTAAATTTGATATCGTGAGCAATATCACATTTATTCTCCGTTTGTTTTTTCCCCTCTAGTTCTTAAAGCAATCTCATGCATTTTTACTTGTGTCTAGACTAGAGGAATCTGTGTCAACATTGTAAATCAGCGATTTTCATATTCTCACCTGGGTGAGCCCTGAGATCCATGTGTATCTGTATGCAGAGAACTTGTGTTTTCACATACTCATTAGCCATTTACCAATTATACATTGAATGCCTTCTTCCTAGAAGGATACACTCCATTCTTCTTCTGCACCTCAGGCTGTTAAATCAATACGTCTTCAACGTGTTGGCAATTTGTCTGCAAGCAACTACTTCTTTCTAGTGAAATATTAATGAAATGAACAGTGATAGCAACCATCTGCCCTGTGTTTCTCAGCTTGAGACGAGGATTCCGCAGAAAATCAAACCTGAAAGCCAACTAATGCAGCTTTTCCACTGCCAGTACCTGCTCTATACAGCTCTCCACAGTACCTGCTCTCCACAGCCCTGCCAGTACCTGCTCTACACAGCTCTCCACAGTACCTGCTCTCCACAGCCCTGCCAGTACCTGCTCTACACAGCTCTCCACAGTACCTGCTCTACACAGCTCTCCACAGTACCTGCTCTCCATAGCCCTGCCAGTACCTGCTCTACACAGCTCTCCACAGTACCTGCTCTACACAGCTCTCCACAGTACCTGCTCTCCACAGCTCTCCACAGCCCTGCTTTTGATAGTAGCTGTTCCACCGCAAATCGTACCCCCGGAATGTGCTCACCGCCACGCAACTGGTCGTCATAGCGACGCCGTGCTGTGAAAGTGGGACTGTGTAAAGCCAATTAAAGCCCTATATGGAACTTTTAACTGGTTATGAATACTGATGCCTCCATTCACCTTATGTAGCCACGCCCATTTGACCCGGTTGTGTGGTCGTGTCACGACTTCCGGCTAAAAAAAAGAAAAAGGCTGACTGCTCCAATATCATCTAAAGGTCCTTGCACATAGAGTCCGTTTTTTCGTCCGAAATTGACGCACGAAAAAAATAAAAATACGACCTCATTTGTGTCAATCATCATTGACACACCGAGTCCGACAATTACGTCCGTCATTTAAGTTTTCGGACGAGGTTCGATTTTCTGCGTTTTTCCGCATCCATAAAATCGTTTTGACAGGTGTTTGACCACCCAGAGCTGCCGTAGTGTTGCTATTCACAATGAAAAATGGCATCTGAGAAGTTAATTCAGTTCGTCTCCCAGCACAAAGCATTTTATGGCAAAGCAGGAATACAGAGATTCGGAATTAAAAGACAGAATGTGCCGGGTGATTGCAGACCAGCTTGGAATGCGGGACGCGGTGTGTGTGTGTGTGTGTGTGTGTGTGTGTATGGGGAAGGGGGGGGGGGAGGAGAGAGACAGAGAGCCACACAGACACACTGCCAGTTGTGGATCAATAGGATCGCGGTAGTTTTCTTTTCGTTGCGAATCTTCGCAACGAATATTGGATAATTAACGCATCGGACTCAGTGGGCAAGGTATCTGTGCGTGATGTTTTTTTCCCGGATGACGGATTAAAAAAACGCAGCGAACAATTCGGACTCTGTGTGCAAGGACCTTAACTCTGAATTAACTAATAATTTAGCCGGTGGCGTTCCCACAAACCTAGTGTTCCCCCTCGGTAACACTCCCACACATCAGTTCCTAGCTAATAATCTAGACACTTCTATTGCACATCACATTACAGGTAATACCTGGATTACCTGAACCGCTACAGTATGTAACATACCAAATAAAAGCAAACGGCAATGTCTAAGAATGCAATGCCATGTAACTGGCTCGTTCATTTTCGCATTCCAGGGAATTACATTAACGTCTGCAGATCTTATAGACGTAAGTGGCTCGAGCTGCGCTCGGAGGAGAGAAAACCATCTGAAGCTTTCTTTGTTGGAGTCCAGGTATGTTTTACAAGAAAGTGCTCGTCATTGTCGATGATAACGTTATCTGACCTGGCTAACAGTGGATACTCCGCTTGCTTGCTGTGGACTGAGCTCAAAGTAGTAGGCTACGTTCTTTGTTTTACCCTCTGCACTGTCCGCTACAAAAACAACTCTCTTCTTCTGACGTTCTTTTGTATTTCGCGCCGTGACCGCCGGAAGTGTTAAAACAACCCGGAGGTTTGTTTTAACACTTATGTATGAACATAAGGTGAATATGACCTACATGAGCAAATGAGACCATCAGCGAAAAGATTGGCTATTTTGATACAGTTATTCTAAATGGCGGTGCGTGGGTTGGAACATCGGGAGGAGGGCGAGGCGGCGCGCCTCCACTCACCTCAGCAGGTAGAGCAGTGGCAGGTAGAGCAGTGGCAGGTAGAGCAGGTAGTGGCAGTGGAAAAGCACCATAGATGTTCAGAATGGAAGACCTGTGTGTACACAGAGGAATGTGTACCCAGCTGTGGAACTTGTGGTAAAGCGAGGTGATTACCTGTGCATAGGCGGACTGTGTGACTTTCCGGAGGTCGTCCTGTGCCCCGGTGGTGACTCGGCGAAAGAACACCTGCTCAGCCACACGACCGCCCAGCATCATGCACATCCTGTCCAACAGCTGCTCCTGGCTGAACAGATACTGCTCCTTTGGCAGATACTGAGCGTAGCCCAGACCCTTCCCTCTGGGAATGATCGACACCTGGGAGAAGAGATGGTCGGTGTAATCATTTGGTGAAATCTTAGGGAAAACGTATGTATGTGTCATGCGGCACCAGAGATGCTCACAAGTCATTTTTTGCAAGTCCAAGTCAAGTCTCAAGTCTTTGAGGGGTAAGTCCAAGTCAAGTCTCAAGTCTTTGGTCACAAGTCCAAGTCAAGTCTCAAGTCTTTGAGGGGTAAGTCCAAGTCAAGTCTCAAGTCTTTGGTCACAAGTCCAAGTCAAGTCTCAAGTCTCTTATGGATGAGCATTCTACCATCTGCTGCATGCCATCCCGTCTGCTTAGAACACTGCACAGCTAAAAGTTAGAAATTCAAGTCTTTTGAGGATGAGTCTCAAGTCAAGTCATTCTATGTGCGACTTAAAGTCCCTGGAAACCAGAAATATTTTTTATTATTTAGCATTTTGAGTTCATCACATCACAGGAACTTATGTTAATAAGCCACTTTTAGCACCACGTGCTCCGCTCTCTTCAATGAGGAAATGGAAATCCAGACCTTGTAGAAAACTGTCGATTTTTGGGGTTAGGGTTGAAAGTAATTATCTCTCTTTTCTGAGGCACACAATTACTCACATAAGACCCTAAATTTAATAGTTAGAAGGTTTTTGTGGATTTTGGTTTCCAGGGACTTTAAGATCGAGTCCAAGTCGCAAGTCCAAGTCCCCCTCTCTGATGTGTGCAGAAGTATGCACATCGAACCAAGGAGGGCTCTCAAAAATGCAATCATTCTATAAGACTCTCCGTTCTCCCTTTCCACTTTCTCAAAATGCTTTGATCTGGGCGATATGAAAAAGTGGAGTCTCCAGAAAAAACTGAAGACTGTATAATGTCTGTCAGATGGTGAAAAAAAAATGATGATGAAAGTGCTGCAAAAGCCTTTTGAAAGACCAGCAACAGCGAGAGAGAAAAGGGAAGAGGTGGGAGACAGTCTGAGCACCTTCAGTAAGGGGTCTGCATGTTCCAGGAACCAGCCGACCACAGTATGGCCAGCCTCATGGTATGCCACAGTAGTCTTCTCTTGAAGTTGCAGGACCTGGGTCTTCTTCTCCAGACCTGGGGGCGAGGAGGATGTGTTACTGAGCAGCATGGTGCACATGTGGGTTAGGGTTAGGGTTAGGAGCAGGGTGGAGGGTAGATAGCTAGTTATCCCCTTCAGGCATAGATATACTGTAGGTGAGACAGGAATGTTGTTGGGCTGGGACACAAGCCCAGGGCCAAGTCACCGAGTAACATGAGTCCACACTCATTGAGATGTATTACGATAATTGAGATGGCATTGCCAGAATATCTCATGTAACAAGAGCCTAGTGACATTATTGGGTCAATATAAAATATTGAGGTTTGATGACTTTAATTTACTATTTTTCCACACCGCTAAAATGTTCATAACAATTGCTTACAATTTGGACCTTTGTGTCACATATATTTTGATCAGAACTGCAAACTACAGGGCTTTACAGCAACAACAAAAAAAAAAAAAAAATCAGACTGCACCAACGCTTTTGCCACAGACTATGAATAAGGTGCTTCACCCATCCAAAATCCAATAGTCATTCTATGAGTATCTCTGTAATCCCATTACTGTTAACTTATTTGCGAGCATGGACATGTGGTTATGAACTCACCTCCAATAACCCTCTCGACGGCCTGCTCAAAGTGTTTGCTGCTCACACACTGGCTGAGGTGGCGTGCTGCTATCAGAGCTGCCTCATTGCACACATTCGCAATATCAGCTCCTGGGAAGCAGAAGGAGAGATCATGTCCGGTTTAGACTGTGATATAGCGACACATTCCATAACAACAGATGTGAAAGTCAGATGTGCATGGTGCATGACCATTCAGCTGTGAGCACGCACGCACCCACACAGACACACAAAATCTCATGTCCTCAAGTCAAGTTCAAGTTGTACTTTATTGTCCACAAGGGAAATTCACATTGTTAAGGTCAGTACAGCGAAACAAGACAACATATAAAAAAGTGGATAGGATCACAGCATACAAAATATCACAACAGTAAAACCTGGAGTTAGTGCAGCTCATCTCATGTCCTCACCAGTAAAACCTGGAGTTAGTTAGTGCAGCTCATCTCATGTCCTCACCAGTAAAACCTGGAGTTAGTGCAGCTCATCTCATGTCCTCACCAGTAAAACCTGGAGTTAGTGCAGCTCATCTCATGTCCTCACCAGTAAAACCTGGAGTTAGTGCAGCTCATCTCATGTCCTCACCAGTAAAACCTGGAGTTAGTGCAGCTCATCTCATGTCCTCACCAGTAAAACCTGGAGTTAGTGCAGCTCATCTCATGTGCTCACCAGTAAAACCTGGAGTTAGTGCAGCTAATCTCATGTGCTCACCAGTAAAACCTGGAGTTAGTGCAGCTCATCTCATGTGCTCACCAGTAAAACCTGGAGTTAGTGCAGCTAATCTCATGTACTCACCAGTAAAACCTGGAGTTAGTGCAGCTAATCTCATGTGCTCACCAGTAAAACCTGGAGTTAGTGCAGCTCATCTCATGTCCTCACCAGTAAAACCTGGAGTTAGTGCAGCTCATCTCATGTGCTCACCAGTAAAACCTGGAGTTAGTGCAGCTCATCTCATGTACTCACCAGTAAAACCTGGAGTTAGTGCAGCTCATCTCATGTACTCAGCAGTAAAACCTGGAGTTAGTGCAGCTCATCTCATGTACTCAGCAGTAAAACCTGGAGTTAGTGCAGCTCATCTCATTTACTCACCAGTAAAACCTGGAGTTAGTGCAGCTCATCTCATGTACTCACCAGTAAAACCTGGAGTTAGTGCAGCTCATCTCATGTACTCACCAGTAAAACCTGGAGTTAGTGCAGCTCATCTCATGTACTACTCACCAGTAAAACCTGGAGTTAGTGCAGCTCATCTCATGTACTACTCACCAGTAAAACCTGGAGTTAGTGCAGCTAATCTCCTAGCCAAAGCCTCTGCTTCTATGCTGGAGTCCAACTTGAGCGGTCTCAAGTGCACCTTAAAGATGGATGCCCTGCCCTTGATGTCTGGTGGGCCTGTAGGAAGGGGAGATGGAACAGATCGTGCATTTTATATACGCCATGCTTTTCAACTCATTTTCAAGGGTACTGCATTTCAAGGCAGAAGAAAAGAAAACAGGAGAGGACACGAGGACTTCAGCAAAGATCACAAAAACAAGGCGTGAACCAAATCACATTTAAACTGTTGAATAAACAAAAGTGAAGGCTAAAAGGAAAGGGGACAGAAAAAAGGGAACACGACAAAGAGGAGCTGTGTGTCCCATCGCTCCTGTTCTCTCCGGTTATATAATCTGTTATTAGAGAGGCAACTCTCTTCATTTGGCCCTCTTTTCCCTCCATCAGAGAGAGAACACTGTCCTGCCCATTGTACAGCACTGCTGGAGCAAAGTGAATTAGATCTCACCAGGCAGAAACAGATCCAACCATTTTAACCACAAACATAAAAGCACCCCCTACAGCACACATGCAGCCATGCACACGCACGCACGCACGCACGCACACACGCACGCACACACACACACACACACACACACACACACACACATCTAATGACATAACAAGGGAACAGGTGCAAAGAGACGAGTGGAAAATCTAATAGACTACGCAAGTGTTAAAGGAAGAGCTCACCCTAAAATCCAAAATACATATATTCCCTCTCACCTGTAGTGCTATTTATCCATCTATATCGTTTTGTGTTAGTTGCCTGAGTTTTGGAGATATCGGCCGTAGAGTTTCTGCCTTCTCTCCAATACAATGGAACTGGATGGCACTCGGCTTGTGGTGCTCAAAGTGCCAAAGAAATACATTTGAAAAACTCAACAGCAATGTCTCTTTCCAGAAATCATGACCAAGATAATCCACAGACCTCATTATGAGCAGTTTCATGGAGGAAACTATTTCCTTTTGACCGAACTACACCCGCTAGCTGCTAGCTAGTTCCTACATGAGACTGCAAAAGAAAATAGTTCCTACATGAAACTGCTCACAACAAAGTCTGTGCATTATCTTGAGTAACCGGGTCATGAAATCTCTATGGCCGATATCTCCAAAACTCAGGCAACTATCCCAAAACGATATAGATGGATAAATAACACTACAGGTGAGAGGAAAAATATGTTTTGGATTTTAGGGTGAGCTGTCCCTTTAAAAAAAGTATGTGTGTAATGTGTGCTTTGATAACGGTTACAAAGTTAAGTCTGAGGATGTATGTGTATAAGTCCCATTTGTTTTTTCATGTGTAATATTGGCAGGTGTGCAACAGTAGACCAGCGAGATGGCACAGAGGAACAGTAGACCAGTGGGCCGGCACAGAGGAAAATCAGGCATGGACATTGGAGTGCAATTCAAGAGACTGGCAGAAGAGGAGTGGAAGGAATGAAACTCCAAGTTCGCTTCTGAGGCTGGGAGAAGGTGACTCAATGCCCTCGACATGTCATGCATCACAGAAGTCAGATGTGCTTGATAGAAGGCGTGTAGGGAGTGGACCTCCCAGTTCTTGAAAAGCCAGTCTTGACATTTGGATGAGCCAGTTAGTTAAACCAACAATGGAGAAGATGAGTAGACAACAGAGTCAGTGAAAAATAACCAAAGTGATGTGGAAATGACAGACAGACAAAAAGAAAGCTAAAAATAGATGAGAGAAAATTGATATTGTTGTTGATGATGATGACGATGGAGCAGAGAAGTTTAACGCATGCAGAAACGATAAACGGAACAAAATAAATCCAGGTGAGGAGAGCAAGGCGGCTGAAAAGATGGAGGAGGACCACAGTAGAGTACGGTGAATACTTACCTATGTATATATGTCGGTCAAAGCGCCCGGGCCTCATCAAAGCAGGGTCTAGGATATCAGGTCGATTGGTGCCAGCCAGAATCACCACATTGGTGCTGGTGTTGAACCCTGCAATGAAAAACATCACCAACGAAGGTTGCTGTGTGGTCGCATGGAAAATATGACACAGCGACTGAGAGAAAAGTCTGTGTACAGTGATGGGAGATACAGATCATCGCCTACCATCCATCTCCACCAGCATCTGGTTGAGTGTGTTCTCCTGCTCGCTCTGGCCCCCAAAGTTCCCTCCGCCTCTCTTCCTGCCCACAGCGTCTATCTCGTCGATGAAGAGGATGCAGGGGGCGTTCTTTCGAGCCATGGCAAACATATCCCTTATCTGACATGGGAGATAACAAGAAGAAATCAATTGAGCACCTCAGTGATTGATAAATCTTCAATTGGTAATTAATCACAGCGGTCGTCAGCAGCACATGCTTATATTGACAGTCAAACATGCGTCTTGGGCAAAAGAAGGTTGTACACGCTCTATAATTCCCCCAGATCAGCTATCCTGGCTCCTTGATAGGAACCCACGTCCAGCACAGTACTCACCCGCGCTGGGCCGACGCCGACGAACATTTCCTGGAACTCGGAGCCGTTGACAGTGATGAACGGGACGTTAGCCTCTCCTGCAGTCGCCTTGGCCAGCAAGGTCTTCCCTGTTCCAGGTGGGCCTGATAGAACTGCACCCTGAAAACAACAAGGCCATACGTTACCTTTAAATGCGCTCTTTATTTTCGGTTGGCCACGCCATTTTTAGAATCAGCCGCACTCTGACAAAATGCTACATTTAGTGTTAGGGATGTAAATTGATATGATTTTATTGATACCAATGCCATTATCAATTCTGCTTATCAGTCCGATTCTTCATTGATTCCTGATTAATTTTCTGTGGAAAAAAGTAGGCCCACACAGGTCTTCACCATCAACGCAGCTGTTTCATCACTGAGTATGAAGACAGTGTAGAATGTCTGCCCAATAACTTTTGAAGATGTTAAAATAAATTACAATTATCCTTTTATCCTCTAATATGTTTCAATATTATAGTAATATTACTGGTGTTTCCACCCTCAAAATGATGAATTTATAGACGTTACATGTTGCACTGTTGTTATCTTTCTTTGTGAAATGAAGCTATGCTTTGGACCATATCTTCCTATCTCCAGCATGACTCCTTGGAAGTTCCCAGCAGCGTCGATGCAGTTTCACATCATCATGATGATGCATGAGTTTTTGCAATGCGGACTGCATTGCAACTGTCAGGAAAACATGCCAGTATCGATAAAAGGAATTGATCAGCTCGGATGCATACCATTCAGAGTAATTGGACAATTGGGAACCGGTTCTAAACGGTCCTCGATTCACATCCCTTTTAGTCTAGAGGGGTGTCTAGTATTCAATCCAGCAAAGCATGTTTAAAAAGTGAGTATCTAAGCAATTATCAAACTTACTTTCCAGCCTACAGTCTGAGAGAAAAACGTTTAACCTATATAAATGAACTTTAGCACGACCCCCCTGATCTTTTTAACACACCTTAGGGATCTTGGCTCCCAGGTCCTTGTACTGGTGAGGGTTCTTCAGGAAGTTGACAAACTCCAAGATCTCCAGTTTGGCCTCCTCACAGCCGGCGACATCCTTGAAACGCACGTCGATGTTGCCTTTGATGATCTTGGCTTTGGACTCGCTCATGCTGAAGGGGTTTCCCCGCTCACTGCCTCCACGGCCTCCTGGCGTCGGTCCTCCTCGCCACAGGGCGAAAACGAGAAAGCCAACCAGCAGCAGGGCTGGGAGAATACTGAGTAGGATGGTCCTGTGAAGAACGAGAGAGAAGTTCGAAGTTCATGGCGGCCAACATCAGCACCGGCAATATTCCAGTCAATCAAACACAGTGTTGGGCAAGTTACTTTCAAAATGTAATACATGTATACTACATATTACTAGTTACTTTAATTTGAAAGTAATAAATTACTTTACAATATTAGTGTCCGAGTAGAGTAACTCGTTACTTATTACACTACTTTTACCAAAATAACAGCAGTAGCAGAATGACATCGCCATCCCAGAACATCCCGAAAAATTATTTAGACAGTCTTGAAGTCAGTGATAAGCCATCCAAAATTCGAAATGTTATCCTTTTCCTTTGTTATTGTCACCTATATTGGTTATTTGCATAAATACACACCATTTGATTAGGAAATTATTCTATCTTTATTTAAATATATGCTTTGATAATATTTTTTTTTAACTAAATTTGTAACTTGTGTTACTTGACAAAGTAACTGGTATAATATTACTGAAATGCTATTGGTAATAAGTTATATTACCGAGTTACTGCTAAAAGTAATATATAACATGTAATATGTTACTTTTGTAATGAGTTACCCCCAACACTGCTTAAACATGCCTTTCCCTGCAGGCCTTAAGCAACTAACTCACCCATCAATTTCACTGCTGTAGAACACAGGTACTCTCCGCGTGGGGGCCAGACCCATCTCCTGCTGAGCCATCTCCAGGTTACGCTCAAATGTGTTCACGCTACCAATGTTGAACCATAAGTAGCTCTGAAATATACAGACAATAGAATAGAATAATAGAATATATCCAAGAGGCCAATAGGTTTCCTTTTTAAAACCCTTCATGATCTAGTGTCAAACTTTGTCTGATCCAGCCATACCAGCAAAAAGACACAACAGTGCTGTCTTGCTACTAACCACTTCTGATGTTTTCACTCCATGGGCCGGAATGACTTTGACATATTGTTTGTTGACAACCTCCAGGTGATCCACCTGTGCAGAGAGCACAACATGCATATTAAGTCATATGGTTTCAACCACAGGAGGAACACATTGGAGAAACCCAGATAAAGGAGATACCAACAATACTCTCACCAAGCCTCTGTCCAAGTAGTGATGTACAAAGTCCCTCCAAGAGATCTCCAACCCCGTCTCTCGGAAGTAGAAGTAGAGAAAAGCCGACGCCATGCCTGCTGCGCAGAGTCCGAAATAGTGCAGTGTTTTTTCATCCCAAGGAAAATCCTCCTGTTAGGTGCAAAACTGGCATCAGAGAGGGGAGAGAAGGACTAGACAAGTTGATCAGAGAGGGGAGAGAAGGACTAGACCAGTTGATCATAGAGGAGAGAGGGACTAGACCTGTTGATCAGAGAGGGGAGAGGGACTGGACTAGTTGATCATAGAGGAGAGAGGGACTGGACCAGTTGATCAGAGAGGGGAGAGGGACTAGACCAGTTGATCAGAGAGGGGAGAGAAGGACTAGACCAGTTGATCATAGAGAGAGGGACTAGACCAGTTGATCAGAGAGGGGAGAGGGACTAGACCAGTTGATCAGAGAGGGGAGAGGGACTAGACCAGTTGATCAGAGAGGGGAGAGGGACTAGACCAGTTGATCAGAGAGGGGAGAGAAGGACTAGACCAGTTGATCAGAGAGGGGAGAGGGACTAGACCTGTTGATCAGAGAGGGGAGAGGGACTAGACCAGTTGATCAGAGAGGGGAGAGGGACTAGACCAGTTGATCAGAGAGGGGAGAGAGGGACTAGACCAGTTGATCAGAGAGGGGAGAGGGACTAGACCAGTTGATCAGAGAGGGGAGAGGGACTAGACCAGTTGATCAGAGAGGGGAGAGGGACTAGACCAGTTGATCAGAGAGGGGAGAGGGACTAGACCAGTTGATCAGAGAGGGGAGAGGGACTGGACCAGTTGATCATAGAACAGACTGCCTCAGCATTCCAGTGAAAAACAAGCCACTCCACTTGCCCTCTGGCTGCTGCATGCCTGCCTCATGCCAATTGTGAGCACCCTGTTAACAGCAAGACTAATGGAGGACCTTTTCCCAGTTAGTTAGCCTTATAAATATCCACAGACAATATTGCTATCCCATTTATAAACTACATAACAAGTTGTCCAATAGGTATGCATCTATGTTTATACTGTCTACAGAGGAATGGAAAGGTGAAACTCAACACAACCTTATGCACATAAATCCATCATATAGGAATGAGTGTTGGAAACTTTGGTATCCAAGAGGCAAAACAGCCTAATGCATGCATCTATATGTGACACTGCTGCCACATTATGAAGAATGCAACTTTAACGTAAACTGGAATTAAAACAATCATTCTCAGATTTGACTAAAAATGACAAAAATGGGACATTTCATCTATAGTTATTTTCATCTAACTAGATCAACAAGCCAGAAAGGTGACATTCATTAAAGAAAAAAGACTGCTGCAGATTTGCACCTGAAAACGTGTCCACCAGTCTGATTCCTGTTTTTTTCCTCCTCGCCTTCTTCTGTCCTCTTCATCATTTGCGTCTCGTCCTCCATTTCCCTGAGACTCTTGCTTTTTGGCGTTTTCATCTAAACAGTAACAACACAGCAGAGGTTCAGCCATGTGCTGCTGTATCAGAAAACAGCTAGGATAATCAAATGCTGCTTCTGATGATGAGGATGATGATTCACACCTTCAACATCTTCAGCTGATTTGTTGACACCGGGGTTCTCCTCACTCTTTGGGAAAAACTTGTCAAACCCTAAAGGCAATTCAAAATGCAACATGGGGGGGTGGTTTCAAACATTGACTGTATATAATGAGTTCAATGTGTATATGCACATTCAATGACATTATAAACATGCAAGTCAAGAGGTAGGTAGGTAGGTAGGTACATTACCTCTTGGTGGTTTGTTTGAGCTGAGCAACCGAGCAAGTGTGAAATTGTGTTGATTTAATCCTAGAGATTTCCTTTGGATGAGTGAAGTGTTCTGAAATAAAGAGATGATGAATAAATGAGCAGAGCTCACTTAACTATAAATACACCTGTAGTAAAGCAATAATGACAGAGATGACTCAGGTCATCATGCAATATTGTAGTGAGTGTTGTTAAGTCCAGTGTGTTGCTTCTACTGTAAATTATGTATTTAGTGATCCAACAAACTGCCTTTCATCTTATAAGAAATATCATGACAGCTTTTTACAAACAGGTCCAAAAACAATACTGACTAGTCAGTTGGCTTCCATGAAATCCTTGTTTCAAAAAACCTACATACTAGACATCTACCAGACATTTTGGACAGACAGTTGCTAGGAAACACAAATGGTAGCCTGATATATCTTGAGATAAGCCACAATGCTGCGGATACGGTAACAACATAAATATGATCAACCAAACCACCATTTCCAAACTTTTTTGAAGGGTTAAATAAATTAAAGAAAAGAACAGAACAAAAGGTGCATCTGTGAGGAGGGAGAGAGACTGAATCCTTTGAAGGTCTTCTTTAAGCCCCATCCATGAGTACAGGGGCACAAGTGCACCCATTAGTTGGTGCACCCAATCAGCCTAATGATTGCAACACCAGGCTCCTGCAAGACAGGGCCAGGAGAGTGGGAGAGTCGTCACACTTTTAGATGTTTTATTACAGAAAGTGTATGAAAGCCGAGTCATAGCCTACATTCTGTCATCGTGTTACTTATTGTTGGAATTCTAGTGAAAATAAATTATTATCTTTTTTATTGGTGACCCGACCCCTCCTCAAGGACCCCTGGGGGTCCCCCAGACCCCACTTCGAACCACTGTAAACCAATGCTATAGTACAGTGGTTCCCAACCTTTTCCAACTCAGGGCCCACTTTTATGTCTCAAAAATGTTCGCGGCCCACCTCCGACCCCATAAATACAAAGGCCATATAATGCGTTCTCAGAGCACTTTTTTATTGAAAATTGAACATAAAGGACTGAACTGAATACAGGAGAAACATGTTGGAAGCTCCACAGTCACTAACACAGCACCTGTAACATGTTGCAACACCTTCAGTATTACAGTTTTCAAGGAGCTGTCCACACACACACACACACACACGCACGCACGCACGCACACACACACACACACACACACACACACACACACACACACACACACACACACACACACACACACACACACCAATCATTCAAGGAGCTGTCCATCAGCACCACACAGATGTCAGAAATGACAAGCAAGGGGCTGTCTGTAACAGGCTAATTAACAAATGATTAATAAATAACGGTATCCTTCAACAATGGAAAAATGCATTCTCATAACAATTTGACATCCAATATCAGATCCAAACAAAATCCAAATATCAGAAGAAAGCCCATTAAATCGATAGGGTTACAAATAAACACAAACCCAATATAAAGATGATGTAAAGATGAAACTTCAATTCAAGCAAAAGCAATAACATCAAAGAAACAAAAATCATACTTTTTCAAGTATGATTTTTCAAAATTAAAAAAAAAAAAATGATTTTTTTTTTTTTTTTTCTTCAAAAATCATACTTTTTTGGAAATGATTTGGCGGCCCACTTGCAATACCTTCGCGGCCCACCAGGGGGCCGCGGCCCACAGGTTGGGAATCACTGCTATAGTATAAACAAAGCCTGGACTTCCAATGGCTAGCCTGGGAGCCTTGCGTATCTGCAAGCTCATGTTTATTTGCTCTGACGATGTGGGAAGTCGCTAGAGGCTAGAAAGTAGTCGAGTACGTGATGAGCGACACATCCGTGGCTCATGTGCGCAGGATCATGGACAATCCAATCAATCGCATTGTTGTTGTTGCCAACATTAATAACCGAAATCCTGCAATTCGATGCAAGCAGGTTTATGACGACTCATCATGGTTGATCATTGATTGTCCACAACCTGTTGCAGCCTATTTTCGCCTCGCACATTTTGAAAAGCAAAAACAATAAACTGTGACTTAATTTAGCAAAAAAATAATAGTAATAAAATTCGAGCCTTAGAATTCGCATAAAATATAGTTATTCTCGCAAGCCTGAGCCTGCCCCAAGAGCGTGCTCCCAAACGAACAAGAGACACGCCTCCTCTCTAAAGCAAACATTATGGAACTAAATAATTGGAAACTGGTTTTTACAGATTTGACAACCACAACATGACAGAAAGGGGTCATCTACCTTGCATGCATATCTAAACAATGCAATTTGATGGTGTCAGCGTCTGCTGCATGCATTGCAGAACATTGTGTTCTTTCTGCATGCTATGGTCTCTCTGCAGCCTTCTTTCCCCCATAGATGCATCGCTTCCCATGACTATTTAACTGTGCGACATGGTTGTAAAACCTGCAGAACGAGTATGCGTCTGGAAATAGCAGTTGCAAATGAAATAGCATCAACTTTGAGAAGACCATGGCAAGTCTACGTAAATGGAAAAAACGTAAACAATGAATGGCACCCTACCGACGCTATAGCACTGTTGCGGAAAGTTGTGGATAAGGTGGAGAAGTCTCTGCCCCAAGCCCGGAACCCGCTCCGAAGGGGCCCGACACTCACAGCCAGCAGCCCCATCATGCAGAAACGACCTGCCCCTCTCTCTGCTGTGGAGAGCTGGATCGGACCGTCCGAGTCCCAAAAGCATCGGTGCGAGGTACCATGCAGCTGCTATACTACGCACCACCCCTCCGACCCAGGAACCCTGCCCCCAAAACAAACTCTCACCATCATCTCGCGAGACTTGGTTATGGAAGAGATCAGCTTAATGATCATCATCAGTTTATTATTCCATATTCTACATAATACAAACATAGGCAATAACATACATACATACATATATGATATAATAGACATAGGCTACATAATACAACAGACACATACATACATACTATGTATGTACAGTATGTATGTAGTAGCCTACATACATGTATGTATGTATGTATCTATCATACATACATAGGCCTACATACATACACAGTGTATGTATCTATGTATGTACGGTATGTACCATACATACATATACATTCATAGGATACATACATAGCCTACATATACATGTACATACATACATAGTATACATATATATACACATATATACATAGGCCTACATACATACACATGCGATAGATACATAAATAGATCGATCAAATTGAGTATTGATAATTGTGGCATTTCGATGGGATTGGTATCAACTAGCCTAATAAATTTCTGGTATTGTGACATCCCTAATTTCTTTTTCAAATACTACTTTATTATTTTCAGGCGCACTTTCAGTGAGAATCACAGTCAGGGGCTTGACTTCCAAATGAACCCATATACTCTCCCACACCCACCACACATCAACAGGAAGGGAACAGATACAACAGAACTCAAACATAAACAAATATGCAGACACGCCCCCTCTAAATAAACATGAAACTGACTTAATCTGACAACAACCAGACAACATGACAGATAGGGGTCAGCTATGCATGCATATATCTAAACAATGCAATTTGATCAGATACTGTCTGCGTCTGCTACATGCATCACTTCTCACGACTGTTTCAAACAGTCCCCAAACAGAGCCACATGGCTCTGAAACCTGCAAAACAAGTCCATGCTTCTGCAAATAGTTGTTGCAAATGGAAAAAGCTTGCATTCATCAATTTTGAGAAGACCATGGGAAATATATATACTGCTGATAACTAATAACTTCAGAAGAAATGTACTTCCATTATCTTCTTTAATTGCCAGAGCGAGATAATCCATCATACAGTTTAAACATTAGGCCTTAATTTGGATTTGTCAGATTCTTCTTCACTGTGCCAGTTTGCCAGCTGAGATCTCTGGTCTGACACAAGACAACAATCCTGTCCACACAACCCAGCCATGTCTGCTGTCTGATCATTAATTAACACACTACAACCGTAATGTACCTCATTACTTTATTCATGCACGAGTCACGACTACACATGATTTTACAATTATCATAGGCTATGGTTTTCACCAACACCAACTTGTAGGATATGTAGTATGTCCAGAGGGGAAAAACAACAACCATTATTATCATGATAATGAAAGAAATCATAGCCAAAATTATTTTAAAACAAATAATTTTAAGTCAACATTTGTACAGTTTTGTCATTTCTGGAGAAAAAAAAAGTGCTACAGTTGGAGACTTGAAATCAGTACGCAATGGTAAGTGTATTAAGACATTGGGATAAAACATATTAGTACAGTACATAAAGTTGTAGGTTACAATCTTGGCCACACCATGTACAGTAAACTTAAGATCAGTCATGAGTGTATGTTCACTTTCATTTGTCCGTTTGCTACACACAGTGCGCTAAACCTAATATCTGCATTAAACATACATCAAACTGTATGAAATGAGGTCTGTTTCGAGGAGAGTGAAAAAAGGCAAACTTTTGTTATTTTTTCCTTACATACATTTAACTTCCCAATTTCCATTCTTGGACAGTTTAAGCAATATTTCTCGTTAGTAGAACACAATTTGCAAAATAGCCAACAGTAGAGCTGATTACGGAATGTCCGAGAAGGCAATGACAAAGAAGCTATACTGATTGATTATGGTGAAGACTGATCTCACACTTATAACCTAGTGGAACGTCCCATGTAGTAAATTGGAGGATGTTTGGTAAAGGGTAACTAATTGGATTAATTATGCTAATTGGGAAAAGGGCTTCTATTGCAACAGCTCAAAGATGCTTGGAGATGTCACTCAAAATGTTGCGCTCGAGTGCAAGATCGATGATGTCATAGCATGTTTACGGGGGGGAAACGGTTTTGACGATACATAAGAAAACTCTAAACTCATTTCTAACTTATGGCGACCATAAAGGTTAAGATTTAGCAAGGTTGGCAGTATAGGTCAGTTGAGGCTTTTCATGGCTATTATCAACTCCTGCATGCAAGAAGACTTATTGGTAAGCTGGCTTCTCTTTATACTAGGGCATTTATATTTATCTAGTAAATTTATGCTCTCTTGCGCGCGCACGCACGCACGCACACGCGCACACATACACACACACACACACACACACACACACACACACACACACACACACACACACACACACACACACACACACACACACACACACACACACACACACACAACAATGCTCACAGCCAATCTCTTGAGAATTAATTAAAAACTTAGATACAAAAAATATATATTCCTATGTTTTCTGATGGGCCTCTAAATATCCTGCTTCGTTATGTAGTGTACAGGAAGAAAGACCATAAACATCCAGACAAAACAACAACGGCTGAGACTAAGAACTAATAACACTTGTGTCTGACTTTCTTGATAGAGTGGAATACAACATCAGGCAAAGTGCAAGATCCAGTAGTAGTCACAGTAACATCAGGTGGAGTCCGCTCCACATCAGGTGGACTCCGCTCCAGGGTTTGAGCATCTTTCACATCAACGGCTCGTCTTGCCTGCGCTCCGTCATCCGGGCACAGCGCGGACACGTTGTGGAGTTGTCATAGTAGCAATCTCTAAACAGACACACAGTTGCCAACAACAACTCCAGTTATTGTACATATACTGTACAAGAATGTCCATTCTGGCAATGTGTCGTTTTTAATTGTTAAATGTGTCGTTCAAGTCATCTATGACCAACCTGTGGAAGACAGCAGAGCAGTCGTGGCACACTGAAGTGTGGCTGTCAAAAGGGAACAGGATGTCTCCCTCCTTACACAGCTCACAAACAAACCCTTTGGCCTGACAACGCTACACACGCACACGCACCATGCACACGCACCACACACACACACACACACACACACACACACACACACACACACACACACACACACACACACACACACACAGAATGGGACAGAAAGTCAGAGTTTCAGAGAAGAGACAATCTGTATTTGTCTAGCAAAATATACAGTACTATCCCCAGTATAACATCCGAATATAAATAAGAACACAGTGAGTTAAGAGTGTTTAGGAGTACAAACGCAGGCATTAGGCAGCGTGTCCATGTAGCATTTGTCAGCATCTTTTTGGAGTATTAAAGGCGCTGCCTTGAGCGCATTTTGTGACGAGAAGCGGATAACGTCTGCTGCTAGCTTACCGTTTTACCAGCCGCACTGGCCACCTGGTTAACATAACGCTAGCACTTCTAGCAGTGCTAACAATACAGTGTTGTAGAACAAGCAAGGCTTACCAGATGGCAGATATTTATAATACATGTCTGGTATAATCCATACTGCCTTTATGATCGCTGTTACAGCAACGTAAATTCAATGGTTAGCCTACAACCTCCTATTTCTCCACCTTGTTATGAGCAGTTTCATGTAGGAACTATTTTCTTTTGACCGAACTACACCCGCTAGCTGCTAGCTAGTTCCTACATGAGACTGCAAAAGAAAATAGTTCCTACATGAAACTGCTCACAACAAAGTCTGTGCATTATCTTGAGTAACCGGGTCATGATTTCTGACACAATGAGACAATGCTGTCGAGTTTTTCATATGTATTTTTTTTGGTGCTTCAAGCACTACAAGCCGAGTGCCATCCAGTTCCATTGTATTGGAGAGAAGGCAGACATCTCTACAGCCGATATCTCCAAAACTCAGGCAACTATCCCAAAACGATATAGATAGATAAATAGCACTACAGGTCAGAGGAAAAATATGTATTTTGGATTTTAGGGTGAGCTGTCCCTTTAAGCTTACTGTAAAAGATAATTTGTTAGTATTGTGCTTTATGACAAAGCTCACCTCACAGTCTAGTTTGATGTGCTTTGCAAATGTGGTGTGGATCTCTGTCAGGGAGCAGCTGAGTCTTCCACTGGAGATGTCAATCAGATCCTGTAGTGAGTACATGTCATCGTTCTCCACAAAGTGCTGGCGATCATGGAGCTGCAAATTGATAATTCAAGCTTGTTATTGCATCATGAAAGTGTGTGTGACTGTGACCCGCTGCTTATTGTGAGAATAGGCTCCTACACTATAATATGCATCATCACTTCACTGCACCATCGACTGTTAGCCCCCTTTTTTTTATTGAAAATCACGTTACCTATTTGGGTCTATGTTTGCAAATCTTTTTTACTCCTTCACAAAAGTGGATGAACAAGTTGGGAAGTACAAGTTTTGAAATAAATTATCTCTGAGGCCAAATTATGAAAGAGATTTGAGCTGATACTGAACATGATTAATTGCTAATGCACATCCACATGGGGGCGCTGTTGTTGCAAATAGTGCACATAAGGCATAACCAAAGAAAAAGCATGCCACTGTAGATCAGACTGATTGTACCATACTGAACCATACAATACTGTAAAGAGCTGCTGACCTGCAGTAGTAGCCGAGCCTCCATGGCCTCCTTACAGGTAATAAAATAAGGCTTCATCAACAGGATATCTTGACGAAGCTTCTGTAAGGGGGCACACACACACACACACACACACACACACACACACACACACACACACACACACACACACACACACACACACACACACACACACACACACACACACACACACACACACACACACACACACACACACACACACACACACACACACACACACACACACACACACACACACAGACACCCCCCCCCCCCCCACACACACACACACCCACACCCACACCCACACCCACACCCACACCCACACCCACACCCACACACACACACACACACACACACACACACACACACACACACACACACACACACACACACAACTGTGTCAACCCATGTGCAGAGATGGGTATCAGTGACTACGTTTACATGCACACAATATTCCACTATTATTCAGAAAATGTCAATATTCTGAATTTAATAAGGGTCATGTAAACAGCATATTCCGGATGGGCTTTCCAAATTTAACATTTCCCAATTAAGACGTGGGATATGCCGATATTATTTGTGTTTTAGGAGGATTCTTTGATCGTGTATACAGCGCATTCGGAATATGCGTCTCAATTGAGGTTTTTACCGCAGTTTGCGACGCACGGGCATCTTGTCTGTTTGTGGTCAGCTGTGTGGTTTGTATACAAACCAACTAGCCAGAGATGCATGCCCTAAAGAAAAGCCCACGGAAGGAGAAACACGCCTAACGTAGCCCACTTTTAACCATTATGAAACGCCAAACTTTTCAGCTACAAGCCCAGATGATGCTGGTAAGAATATGAACAAAAGACATCTAGGTAGCCAGCTGGCACGTTTAGCGTTTAATGGGTGTTGTTTGAAGATGGTGTGTAGCCTATAGGTTCATGCACCGTAACAACCTGCAACACACAACACACACAACGACACATTAAGAATATGGGTGAGTGAATGGATGAATGGAGCGAACGTAATGCACTTCTTTCTAGTTGCGACTTGAGGCAGCTGGATTTGCGAGATCATGATCACGCATCAGGTTAAGTTGCTCTGTTTATCCTCAACAGAAAAACTGCTGTTACTATCTGTATCTATCTCTCTCTCTCTCTCTCTCTCTCTCTCTCCCCAACATGTGTGAGAGCATCCTCTCTCTCTCCAACATGTGTGAGAGCATCCTCTCTCTCTCCAACATGTGTGAGAGCATCACGTCTCACAGAGAGAGAGAGAGAGAGAATAGTAGGCAACATTACAGTAATCGGAGTATGAACGGCGGCATGTAAACGGGAATATTAGTGGATTGTTCCATTTCATTAGACATGTAAACAGCATAGTCAGAATATTGTCTTTTTCGGAATAAGGGCAAAACCCTGAATATTGTGTGCATGTAAACGTAGTCAGTGCGACAGGTTATAACCCAGTGATAATTAAAAGAGAAAAGGGTGATTTATTTTTAGTGCTAGAAACTAGCAAAGATTTGCCCTTGCACTTGGGCATAAGATATGGCCATACATGTGGATTGTAATTGGTCTACAGAGCACATTCTCTTTTCAGACACAACACTTTTTTTATAGCATCTGATCTATACTACTGCCTCGAAACAACGTGAAGCTACCCACCCTAATCTCCACAAGCTCCTCCACAAAGTTGAACAGCAGTGGGTTGATCTCTTTCAGCTTCAGTACAGGTCGCGACATCATCAGGGCCAGGTAACGCATCGAGGAGCGACAAACCTGACAAGGAGACACATGACACACAGTCAGAACACAGACTGGCTGCAGACGCACTCATGAAGACACACAACTGAAATGTCCTACATCCATAAAATATGATGGGATGATTGTATGTGTTCCGTTCAGAGCATGAAGTTCTTTGCACATCTAAATAAAAATAAAAATAGAAAAAGTTAAGCAGAAACCTTGCACACTGAGTTTGATGCATTTTATTATGTTCGTCGTTCTATTCGCAATACGAGACAATAGTTGTACTCGTCCTGGAGTCATCCTCTCCTGTATCCACATTACAACAGGGTGACAGGCAGCAGTGGCTGATCTGCAGCAGCGCTGATGTAACCATATCGCAGTGGACAGGGGCTCCAATACTCGCCTTCACCTTGCCAAGCCGGCTGTGGTGCGCTGTGGCCGGGTGCCGCAGCACCACACCCCAGGGAGAGGGCCAGTGAGGTGGAGCTCCCCGGAGCTCCCCGGGGAGAGAGGGCCAGTGAGGTGGAGCTCCCCGGGGAGAGAGGGCCAGTGAGGTGGAGCTCCCCGGGGAGAGAGGGACAGTGAGGTGGAGCTCCCCGGGGAGAGAGGGCCAGTGAGGTGGAGCTCCCCGGAGCTCCCCGGGGAGAGAGGGCCAGTGAGGTGGAGCTCCCCGGGGAGAGAGGGCCAGTGAGGTGGAGCTCCCCGTGGAGAGAGGGCCAGTGAGGTGGAGCTCCCCGGGGAGAGAGGGCCGGTGAGGTGGAGCTCCCCGGGGAGAGAGGGACAGTGAGGTGGAGCTCCCCGGGGAGAGAGACAGTGAGGTGGAGCTCCCCGGGGAGAGAGGGCCAGTGAGGTGGAGCTCCCCGGGGAGAGAGGGCCAGTGAGGTGGAGCTCCCCGGGGAGAGAGGGCCAGTGAGGTGGAGCTCCCTGGGGAGAGAGAGCCAGTGAGTTGGAGCTCCCCGGGGAGAGAGGGCCGGTGAGGTGGAGCTCCCCGGGGAGAGAGGGCCAGTGAGGTGGAGCTCCCCGGGGAGAGAGGGCCAGTGAGGTGGAGCTCCCCGGGGAGAGAGGGCCAGTGAGGTGGAGCTCCCCGGGGAGAGAGGGCCAGTGAGGTGGAGCTCCCCGGGGAGAGAGGGCCAGTGAGGTGGAGCTCCCCGGGGAGAGAGGGCCAGTGAGGTGGAGCTCCCCGGGGAGAGAGGGCCAGTGAGGTGGAGCCCCCCGGGGAGAGAGGGCCAGTGAGGTGGAGCCCCCCGGGGAGAGAGGGCCAGTGAGGTGGAGCCCCCCGGGGAGAGAGGGCCAGTGAGGTGGAGCTCCCCGGGGAGAGAGGGCCAGTGAGGTGGAGCTCCCCGGGGAGAGAGGGACAGTGAGGTGGAGCTCCCCGGGGAGAGAGGGACAGTGAGGTGGAGCTCGCACCTCCGGCTGCCTCTCTGCTCAGACTGGAGCCCCGCTCGGCCGCTCCTCAGGCTCTCTCCCCCAAACACAAACGGGTCAAACAGCTCGCAAAAGGCTTTCGACTGATGTAAAAAATGCAGAAAATCGAACCGGTTTCCAAAAACTTTAATGATGGACGAAATTTTCCGAGCTAGTTTTTAAACGCGATTGACACAACATGAGGCCGTATTTATTTTTAAAGGTGCAACAATTTCGGACCCAAAAAAACGGACTTGGTGCGCAAAGACCTTAAGTTAGTGTGGCAGGCCGGGGTAAGGTAAAGTACCTTGCGCAGTTCAAACTCCCAGTTGTGGATGACCCGTGCCGGGACGATGGCGGTGTCGTTCCAGTGGCACGTGCTGCAGTAATACTGGCCTGTGTAGTCACATTGCCTGGCCTCACTAGGAACGCCCCCTAAAAGATGATACAATGGCGCAGTACAACCAAATTATAAAAAGAAAAGATTAAACCTCAAAACCAAAGCTTAAAGATGCAGTAGAGAAATTACGTAACCTTCTCTCCTATGTGATACAAAGCTATCCAAAGCAAAAAAAAAGTCCCTAAAAAGTATGTCAAACGCATCAATTCAGAATCAGTACATAAAATGTTTGTAGCACATTCATTCCCAGGCTCCGCTTATAATTATGTGTTATCGGCTGAGTCATATATTCAAATGACAGCTGCAACATGTAAGCCAATAGTCAAAATATAATGCTAAGCTCAAATTTGATCAACTGAAATTACATACTGCCACAAGATGTTCTGTTTCCCTATTTCAGCCTGCCTGAGGAAGCAGAGAAATCAGATAATATAACGGTCCAGCAATGCTCTATCAATGTCCTTCATATTGTCTAAGAATTTCATTTGGATTGAGAAAATTTCTGAAGCTAGAGGCAAGGAAAGGAACTACTTTTATTAACCCCACTGGTTTTCTGGACGAGACATGCCTACACCAAATTCATAACACCATTACCATGGTTAGGTTTTGCTCAAAATACTGGTGGACTACATAATACTGCAGAAGTTCAAATAAAAAAACATAGGGATGTAGAGAGGAGATGGACGGAGAAGGACAAGAAGAGAATTGAGGAGCTTTAACACAAAATTGTATGTACATATTTACACATTCTTGAACATGTACAATGGAAACAAGCCCTCGGGCTTTATTGTGTTTTATTCCTTTTGATCAATATGATGTTGTGTTGTCTTGTACGATCCTGCTACTATTGTTTCAATAAAGTTATCAATCAATCAATCAATCAATCAAACCTGCCCTCCAAAACATCAGCACCCGACACAGTGTGTGTGTGTGTGTGTGTGTGTGTGTGTGTGTGTGTGTGTGTGTGTGTGTCCACACTCACGCAGTGACACAGGTGTGCGACATTCAGCACAGCGGTAGTCTTGCCGGTCCAGTCCTATCTCGGGGCAGATGCTGAGCTCGTACTCCGACTGGTGGCTGACCTTTGACCTCACACAGGGCTTGGTGATCAGGTTCATACACTTGCTATGGCAACGGTAATAGCAACCTGAAACAAGAAAGCAAAAAGCATAATGCATTGACAAATTATTTGGTGCACTGCAGCGCCTTTAACACTATACCACCACAAGCCCGTGAAACTCACTGGTTTGGAGCCCAATGTTACAACTTACAACAGCGTTACCAAGTGCCTTTTGTCTATTTTTTGTGTTGCCTTTTGTTGTTTTCTTTGTGACAAAAAACTACAACTGCACACCACAGTATGAAAGCATCAATATGAACATGGTTTAAAGTGTTGTATTGCAAGAGTAATATGCAGGATCTGTTTTCATAGTTGTTACCGCCACCAAGGAGGTCATGTTTTTGGTGTCGTTTGTCAGCAGGAATGTTCATGAAACTTTGTGGAAGCTGGAAGTGTGTAGCATGGGCCAAGGAAGAACCCATTACAATTTGTAGTAGATCGGGATCCAACTCACGGAAAAGAAATTGGCCGTCACGGAGGTCTGCCCTCTCCGATTGCCCTTCTACTTTTCTTTATGACTTGTGTCTTTGACAATTTTCCCAGGAAGCAAAACTACGTGTGTGCGGGATCAGACAGATACTATGGTTAGTGTGTCTCACCTGTGCAGGTGTACCAGGTCTGGATAAGGCCCCAGATGATAGTGCTACACTTGTCACAGGTCTGTTTCACACTCTTGCTCTTCTCCTTAGAAAAGCGGTGCTCCAGTAGGACTCTCAGATTAGGCTCGTCCTCCTCAGGATCCTGAAAGGACGACGAGCAAAGCGATCAACAATACAGCCGACCATAACTCGCCATCTTCGGCTGCAAGCTACTGCTCCACCATTTTCCCATCAATAATTCCTCACTCTGTTATAACATTTTTCTTTTCTTTTTTATCTCAAATTCAAATTCTTCACGTGATGCTCTTCACAGTTCTCCATTCCCTTCTCAGCCCAAACCTTCAGCTCCTGCAGTTTGAGACGCAGGTGGATCAGTTTCACCACCGTGTCCTTCTGTCTCTCCGAATGTTCAGGCAGCTCCAAGATCAGTCTCTTACACTCCTCGATGGCCAGCTTCAGCTGTTCGATGTCCGACGCCACAAACGAACCCTGTAACAGGAGAAAGCATGGAAATAATAATAACTTTATTTGCAGAATACTTTTCTAAAAACCATGCTCACAAAGTGCTTCACATACAATAAAACCCAAAGGCAGTGATGAACGTGTGAAACTATAAGTGACACATATAGAGGTTATATAAGCACTCTTAGTTCTACAAGTTATACCGTTTCATATATCGTGATGAATTATTTTGAGTTGACTTGAACTGCAAGAAAAATACTCACCACAGGCCTGGAGAAGTGGTCCTCAGCTAGCCCGAGATCCATGGTTCGGTCTGAGCTCTGGGTTCTGGTCTCAGAGTAGAACAGCTCAGGTCTTGACTCTAACAAGAGAGGAACATAGCATAAAGCATTATCCTCCCTGTAAGCATGCGTATTGTGCTCTCACAACTAGTGCACTCCGTCATGCATGTTAATTCCACACACATGACTGTGGTGACTGAAGCCGATTCCTGAACTCCGACCAATGGTTTCAACAGGGATCCAAGCCAAGGGCAACAGCACAAAATCTACAAATGGAGAATTCACAGATCTTTATCAGTTCTGGTAATGTGTAGACAAGCCAGTTGACAAGGCAGAGGCCCACTGTCTGAAGTCTTACTGAGGCACTAAACGTTGCTGCTCACCTCACTTTATAACCGTAAAATATACATGTTCATAGTCCACATGTTACTCAACTGTTCATACAGTTTGCTTCTTCTACTACTACACCAATTCCACTGTGTTGATGATAGAATAAGCATATGCCTTAATCCACCAGAACAACTGAGATAAATGTGTGGTGTCTAACAATAATAGAATACGCATATGCCTCAATCCACCAGGACAACTGAGATCTCTAATGTGGTATCTCAAATGTAATTCGATGACAATAGAGGGAGTGATACATTTTGCCAGTGAAATGTGACATCTACCAAATGAATTGAAAAGCGAGTGAACACATACACTTCCTTGTTTGGGTGAACAACATTTTCGATTTTGGTTTGTGCATAATATGTGCAGCTCCTCATTAAGATAATTAAGCTCTGAATTAAGCTCTGAACTATGTTACTTTAATATTAATGGTGACAGAAAAAATGAACAGAAACTGATTTAAACACCATTCTAAATAGGAATAGGTGGGATAGGTGCGCAAACATACATCAATCTGACTAGTGCCAAAACTTGTACTGCATATTTTGCGAAAGGTTGAGAATAGATTGAATGCGACTACCGGTACTCAAGTTTAGTCCTTTTGGAGGGTTTGTTTTTCATGTATGTATGATATTATGGGGAAAAAATACAAAAACTATGACCAACCCAAATCTAGGAGTCAATTAATGGATCAATTAAGATAAAAGAAAAATAATAATAAAATGAAATAATGACCATCATCACATCAGGACTTCTATGCATAAATGACATGAAATGAAGAAATGTAAAAAGCTAATTAACTCCAAAGCCTAGCAGAAATAAATCACAATTTCAATAAGTGCTTACTTCCCACCCTGACTGAAAGAAAGTGCAAAGTACAAACGGATGCTGTTACCTGCATACACCTCAGAACAGAACATGCTGAGTGAATAGAACGTCTCAGTGGCAGCCAGAGAGAGGACACACAGCAGAAAACCCCCGTGCACAGCAGTAAACTGAGCTCGGCTAAGTGTGGGCCAATCTGTCAAGATTATTGTAACCAAAGGCTTATTTTACTGTAATTCCCATATACTCAAATACAGGAAGCGTTTCCACAGCATCGTATATACTCACTTCTGGTTAAGCTACGTTCAACTTCCTTAACGTCCTTTTCTTCCAGTTCAGAGTTATTCGCACTACCTCAATATATGCTAGATGTTAATATGTTCAGTGTGTCGAGATTGGTCGTCGATCCGTTTAAAACAGAGAAGGCTATGAAAACATGGGGAAGGGGATTTATTTTTCTGAATCAGTCGTGACTTTCCCATGAAATGAGGCACACTCCCATTAGATGTCAGCATCTCCTCTACTCTCTTGGTTATTTCTTCATTGTGCTGTAAGAAGTTGCCTCTGTGAGGACGCAGGTTCTGCAAATAAGAGAGTCTCGGCAAAGCACAATCCATGATCTCAGTAAGCAGCTAGGATTGCCCCTTGCATGTCAGGGAGTTGCTTAATTTGGGCATTTTACAATTTGGAATGCTTCTGTAATACCCAGCCGCCTGTGTCTACATAAGTGAAGTCACAAGAGAGAACCAGTACTGTATGAAATGTGTTATTGTTACCGTTGTATTGCTTGTTGTCAGTGGATAAAAATGTTTTCCAGTGCACTGTTGGAATGAACACTAACACAAGATGCCTCATGTTTTTGCTCACTGCTGACACCAGCACTACTACTTCTGGGATGTATGATGCAACCTATGAGCTGAGCCATATTTAACAACACTACACAAATGATTGAGGAACTGTTTTTCTGCAAAGACAAAAATCCTTATGGGGTCCTATACGCCCACCAGACCCGCTTCCAGAACAAAATGACTTAAGGTGCATCTGAATTGAGTGGGGGCACAGTAGTAGCGACAGTGCAGGCTGGCAACAGCAATGACAAATAGTGTAGGTGTTACGGGTCCCGAGTGTGGTCCCTGATGAACAGATGAGGTCACGTTTCTCACTACAATGAAGTGCTTCTATGGGGACCAACATCATCAACACATGAGTACAATTGGGGTCATTGAATCCACAAGAGATACAATTTTCCAGTCATACCCAATTTATGCAATTCTAAGACTGTTTAAGGAACCCAGTATGGAGGAATATTCAAATAGAATAGGGGGAAATAACACATTTATACTGCATGCAAAACACTGGATGGTAAAGAACTTGTGAAAAGCTCACCGTGCTGTGGGGGCGTCTTGCCCCCTTCAGGACCATCCTCTTCCTCTCCACGATCAAAGGGGTTGAGGCGGCTTTGGCGAAAAACGGCAAGTTTCTCATCATACTCCATTTCAATGGCTACATCTAGGCAAGAAAAATACATAAGAGTCACACTGAAAGTTAGTTTTCTTTATTTCTATTCAAATGTGACTATGCAGGAGGAGAAGTGAGTCAGGATTCTGTCTTTAATTGGAAGGCTGTTACTTGTTGTGCAATGTGTTCCCATTCATATGCCAATTAATTTCTGAGGTTTGTTAGTGATTAGGGAGTTTTTCTGTGAAATTCAATCTCAACTCTGGGTATATTATCAGTAGAGGTTCAAGAAAATAAACGCACAAAATACATGTCGCATGCCAAATCTTGTTGAAAAGCATATAATAATTTTCAAATTTTGTTTTGCTGCTTTGGCTGCCTCTAAACATATCAGTCACTCAGCTTAAATAAATAAATAACTGTTAGTGGCGTTTTCCAGAAATATTGTGCTACCAATGGAAAGGGGACTGCAACCTTATTCAATGAGAAGTAAACCATAAGACAGTAATAATCAATTTGAATAAACCATCAAATGAAGACTCAATCGATTGATGATTTTGGTTCAATTTTACAACTTTTTTTTAAGGTTGGGGTTTCCAGCTACTCTGGCAGGTGAAGAGTGACCATATACTGAGATCACAAAACTAAAACTATGCAAATTAAAACATCATCCCGGTGTGAGCATGTCTGTTCTACAAGATAAATAGACGATGACATAATAAGTAATGGCCAATTAACGTTAGTCAGTTTAGTTTACAATAATGTTATTAGCATTCCTCTGATTACAGTATGTAGCTAATTAATCAGGAGTGGTAAGCTTGATTAAGATTCAATGGTTTTAATGCTAAAATTGTAGGATGTTAATTATCGACGACAGGGACTAGTATGTAACACAGTATGTTAGCACCATTAACGTTAAAGGAGCACAAATCAATGGCAAAAATCAACACCGATGCATGTCAGCAGCTAATGCTAACTAGCTAACAGTTAACTGCAATCTATTTTGGTGCTAAATGGCGTCAACTGTACCTATTCGGGAGCTTACCCCGTTGTCGGCCTTATTTATCATAAGGCAATGGGGTGGGTATTCGTGCGTTAAAGCAGATCTTGCCCAGTAATGGTCTGCGGTTCTGCCCGTGTTTTTGTGTCTGTCATCATCAGCAACATCACAACAAGGCAGGCAAGGTAAATAACTCCACAATAAAAAAAAAATAGTATTTCCGGTCGGCGTTTTCAGAATTAAATCTTTAAATTGTAAACTAATATAAATTAAGGATCTTCAGGCTAAATATTTAAAATAGCCCTAAAATCAAAGGAAAATTGTCGAAAAACGTCCATGTTGTAAGAACGTTGTAAAAAGCGTTCTTTTTATGAATATGGAGGTAAAGTGGATTGCAAAAATATATTTCTGGATAGATGCAACACCAAATCCAGTATTAGCATAATAAACAGTTCTGATCACGTTGTTTACCAGGCTAATAGATTGTATACGGAAACAGACGTGTGTGATGCAACGTCTATGCTTTTATTTTGAAGGTAAATTAGCGCTATATCCGGTATTATTCTCGCTCTCTCTGGTGAACTTGAAACACTCAAAATCCTGTTGTGTTGTGTGGTTGCTCCATGGGTTGCTCAGACCATGGAAGACTGTCGAGGTGCGACATCTAGCGGAAGATCTCATACCAAACCTATCTTGCTTGTTTAGGCATGACTTCAAATACCCAAAAGATGATTGAAATTTTGAACTGGAGAAATTTCAAGATGTAAGCCTACATCATAATTGGGCATCAGTAGTATTTGAAATTAAGTTATAATAACTTGAGTGCTTGAGTGCCTATATGTATGGTATTACTTTTGCATTATGTTTTCCTGGTGTTGTTTTAATATGGTTTTTATTACTGTATTACACAACACATGAGTTTCCTTGTGCTATCCTTGTGCTATCCCAATAAAGTTTGACTAGACTTTGACTGAGATGTAGCTTTACAGGGACATATTACCAAGCAGGCCTACCAGGTCCAGGCCCAGGGGCCCATAACCCAGAGCCTCTTGGCAGGGCCATGGCGTTTCGCGTATCTTGCCCGGGCCTGGAACGAAATGATCCCTTAGGGCCCCAACCCTTTATTTTTGACAAAATGTTCCAAAGGTTTATGGACAATTAGAGGGGTTATTGTGCCTTTGGCTTTATTTTCTGTAGATCATGTGATTGAGATACAGGTGAATGTATTTCTTGTTATTGTGCTGTATAGGCTTTGAGTGTCAAGGTGGTGTTGCTGTAATTGAGGTGGCTGTGTGTGCTGTAAATCCTGTTCAGAGGCAGGTGAATACAGTACAGTATCTCTTAGTTATTGTGCTCTGTGAGGGGCAAGCATCTTTATGCGTCCAGGCCCAGGGGCCCGTCATGACATAATCTGCCTATGGTAGCCTAGTCTAATGGTAGCCTACTCTTTCTATTTTCTGAAGTATGCTTGTTGGAAGTCTCAGTCAAGAGGCCAAGAGTCAAGTTAGCTTGGCTCTCGGCATCTTGGCCTCTATAGCAAAGCTTTTCAATTTCCCTATGCTAACTCTGCGGGAAGCATTATGCTCACAAAATAATGCTAGAGCAACATCCAGTGGGAGATAAGTACATTAGGTAAATCATGTGGCCTGGTTATTGAATTTAGTGTGTAAATATCCTCATCAACAGCTGACTTTTGAGTGTGGAAAATGCATTTAGCTTGATACTCTGTTGTCCCAAAGTCAATTTCCAACCGAAACATTCTTTGTGACATTTAAATTGACCACAGCATGACAGTTTCTGGAAATTGAGATCATGTGGGCTGCTCAGTCTGCTGTTTTGTAGCAACACAGTTTATCTTCAGGGCATCGGAATTGGCAGATGCAGAGCAACACACTGTATGAAATACATTCATTGTATCTTTAGAGAGCCAGAGGTGTCATCATGGAGAAAGCACAAGAAAACTAGAAAATGCCTTGAGAGCACAAAACACACATGAGAAAGAGTCTGTGCAAGGGGTCAGTGTGCTCTCTTCATAAAGAGATGCTCTGTTTTCTGTCTCCACAGGCTGTGTTTGGCAGCAGCATGTGACAAAACTCTCACGCTCAGGATATAAGTTAAGTTATCCTTTATTTATCCCCATGGGGAAATTCATCCTCTGCATTTGACCCATCCTCTACTAGAAACCTTCCTAGAACTAGGAGCAGTGAGCCGCAGTAGGCAGCCGCAGTGGGCAGCCGCAGTGGGCAGCCGCAGTGGGCAGCCGCAGTGCAGCGCCCGGCGACCAACTCCAGTTCCTTTGCCAGTGCCTTGGTCAAGAGCACTGACAGAAGTATTAACTCTATAAAAGAAAAAGTAACGCACACCAAAAGTTGTGGTGAGGTGCCGACCACTGGAAGCAAACTTAATATAGAGAAGCTTCTTTCTATAAGGAGTATTAACCCTAACATACATGTCTTTTTGGGAGGAAACCGGAGAAAACCCACATGAACATGGGGAGAACATGCAAACTCCACACAGAAAGGACCTGGGACGGACTGGGGTTCGAACCTGGGACCTTCTTGCTGCTTGTCAGTTGCCAGTAGTAGTTGCTGTCATTATGATCTTTGAACTGGATGTCAAGCCTGCTTATCACATCACCACATCATGACACGGATCTTTGCCCTTACAGGTACAGGTTTGTGACATAAATCATAACTCTTGCTTAGGCTATATTCATGGCCTCAGTGGCATGGCAAGGGCCTTTGTATGCAGAAAGCACATCACAGATAGGAACAGACAACATGAAATAGTCATCTTCCCTTCATAATGCATATAGTGATTGCATATAACCAAGCACTGGTTTCTGGACATATGGAGAGCGTTGGGATCAACACACCGACCGCGATAAACTCGCATGTACTCGCACTCGCCCCTTCAGCCATGCCCCGCTGCTACAGCGTGGTTGGCTGCCTTGCTGTATTTCCGTCTTCAATCGGTCGATTTCGAAATGCCCCTCCTTCCCTCGCTGCCATCTTGTCGCTCCCCAGCTTGCAAAGCATGCTGGGATACCTGGCGTCAGGACATCGCAGGCACAAGACGAGAGGAGGGTCCAAAACCGAAATAGACCAATTGAAGACGGAAATACAGCAAGGCAGCCAACCAAGCTGCAGCAGCGGGGCAGGGCTTGACAGGGCGAGTGCGAGTACATGCGAGTTTATTGCCTATGCTCGCGTTTGGTGAGAAGGGGGTCTGACTGTGTTTGGACAGCAGCTGTAGATTTCCCATTTGCTGTAAACAGAGCTGCTTTGTGTGGCTGAACCATAATGAGGGAGTCACAATACTTAATTACTTGATTACTTATTTTCTCTCCATTATAATGATAAAACTATAAGGTCAAAATTGATTTTGTTTAACGAAAGTATACACTCACGCCGATAAATGAGGCCAATAACTTACTGAAAGACAAAGATGGAGATCTTGAATTTCTCCCTTGAGGACAGGATGGGAAATTGTACCAGTTCCGGTTAGAAATTCCCTTTTGCACTTAACACTGTGCTGTACAGATTATGAAAGGATCTATTATGGCTTTGAGCAAATTTACTTTTCCATTAGTTTAAAAACAGAACTAAAAAAAAGAGAGCCTGCTGTGTTTTGATATCAATGGTGCTTGTGTTTGTGGAGGGCAACTTTGCTACTGCAGAAACTGCTCTGTGAAGCATATTGTTCATAATATAAATGTTCCAGCCGCAGGACAGGAGGTTTAATAAAATGAATGACTTCTACTGACCTAATTTAAAAGTATCTCTGCAGAACAGTGCTAGGGATGGATTGCTACTGTCTAGCTGGCAATTAAGACTTGGATTAAGACTTGATTCAGATTTTAAACCACAGATAGTAACTAATTTGATGCACCTCATTCAATTTCCTTATATTTTTTTCCTTTCTTTATTCAATTTCCCTCCAAAATCTGAAACATATTGCAGTTCATAATAACGAATGAATAAGGGTTATTAACACACACACACACACACACACACACACACACACACCGCACACACCACAGCACGTACATTTCAATAAACATATATTTTATATTTATTTTATATTTTTTTATATTTTTTTGAACTTTTCTCCATTATTCATGTACCACCAACTCCACCAACTGTTGTTTTTGTCTATTTATTTCAGGTACATATCAAGATTTTTACAATGGAGTACATACAGTATAATCTATATTTTGTAATACACTGTACCTCCTACACACCATTTTGAAAACATAATCCTGTTTGTGTGACCTTCAGGTGATTCTTTGGCGTGAGAGCATGATTAGAGCCACGAACATGGGATGCATGCTTTAGTTCTCTGGTGATGACAGATGGCAGCTATATAAAGTAATCTGTTTGTAGATTCAGATTGATTTAGCTGGCTATGAAGGAGTTGTGGCAGAAAAAACATGTCTTTGTCACTATAATTATCCTCATTCAACTGAATAATTATATACATTAACCATAATAATAATAATAATAATAACAATAATAATAATGTAGCTGTTTTATTTAGATTTGCTGTCATTTGATGGGAGAAATGTGTTTACAAAAGATGATGGTGACTGAGGAAACTTAAAGAGATAGTTCAGTTTGTTTGAAGTGGGGTCCTATGAGGTACTCTCAATACAGTCAGTGTACTGGGTAAAGCCCTCTGGACGCATCATGCACCGAGATAGGAGAACTGCACTCCAGCTGCGGCAGGCACAGAGAGCTGTCTGCTGAGTGTGAAGGGAGCCATGAACAACAAAGTAAAAAAAATACAACAGAAAAAATACATAAAATGCTTCCATACTGCTCACCTGGCGTAATCAAAGTCTCCACAAGCCCTGAAATGCCAAGTTGATTTGAAAAGATGTCATTTACACACTGTTTTTAGCTGAAATCTTCACTGTAGCCAGGTGGTGCAGCAGCCACTTTCTTTCTCTTTCCCTTCATCCGCATCATCTTTTGCCGATTATTTAAAAATGTCAAATAGGCCTGATTAATCGACCGGCCGATTAATCGGTCTACCCCTAGCATGCACGCGCGCACGCGCACACATGCACACATGCACACGAAAAATAAAAACAAAAAAAACAAATCGTTTATATCAATAATAATCATGATTACTGAGCAAAAAAAAAAAAAAAGTCAAGTCAGCAACAGCAGCCTGCATTATAGCTTTGTCAACATTAGATTGCATATTTATAGGGAGTTTTGTAGGGAAAATAAGCAATGACTGAGTACTCGCTCACATTTTGAGATCATTTTCTCAATAGAAATTAAAATGAGCTTTCTCTCAGCAGAAAGCCAAAGCATGGGATTGGAGAATTTGAAACAGATTCACAGAAATCTTAACAGCTACAAGAGTTTCAAGCATGCATTAATTATAGTTGTGGCTGATATGTTTTTTTTTAATAAGTATGTTTATTCAGTTTTCAGGTAGCAGAGGGATAAACAGTTAGTGTTGAATGGGATAACACAGAATATGCCCTCTGTTCCCACTCACCCACAACACAACACAACACAACACAACACAACACAACACAACACAACACAACACAACACAACACAACACAACACAACACAACACACACAATCTCCACAAAAATAATAAAAGCAAAACAGAAAGGGGGAAAAAAACCACACACAGAGCACTGTAGAAATAGGTATAGCAGGGGTATTTAGATATAATAATAAATGGATAAAGGCTTATTCCATGTTAAGACCTAGAGAGATATGTCAGTCCATGCTAGTCCGTAGAGACCACTCCGAAGGGCCTGGGCCCTATCCTCTCCAATACAGTCCAGAAACAGGTTCCAGATTTGAAATTTTTTGAATGGCCTATCCTTGAGCCAAAAGCTGATAGCTTCGAAAGGGAGAAGCTCCATAACACTCCGAATCCACTGCGAAACTGTTGGAGCTGAATCTGAAATCCACTGAAGAAGAACACATCTTGCACTATAAAGAAGCACATTGAGCAGCTTCAATGAAGAGGAGCTGCAAGGTGTAATGCTGCCGTATGTAGTCCCAGAATGCAGGAGATAGGGTCAAGGGTCAATTTCCCCCCAAATATGGTATCAACTTCTTTACACACTTTGACCCAGAAATCATGAATAGCAGGGCAAACAGAAATACAGTGGAAATATGAACCTTCAGTGACCTTACATTTATTACAGAATTGAGAGAGAGAAGGATTACACTTGTTATGTTTGTGGCTGATATGTTGAATGAAAAGAAGAATATTTGCTTAATCCATATGTCTCTGAAATGCCTGTACTGTATGCTTTTGTTAATAAATACCTTTTTAGTTCAAATGCCTGCCTGCTGGCTTGTGGAAAGGTGCACTGTGGATTTTAGGTATCAAATAGGAATTTCTTTTGGCGTGCTATCAGGCCTTTTCATTGTGAATTGCTTCACAATTCTCACGGTTATTTGTGCAGCCTACTCTCTTTGAGATAGCCTATAGTAAAATAAATAAATCATCGAGAGTAGCCTATAAGCAAGATCTATTTTTCCTTATTTCAATAAGTGAAATTATTGTAAACTGTTAAATATATTTTAGTCTACTTATTCCAATGTATGTATTCTTTTTTCTAACCAAAGCTAATCTAATCAAGCATGTTATATGTTTCATGAAAATACGATTAAGATAGTAAGGGTCAATACTATAGGACTTGCCGAGATGGATATACGTTACAGTGCAGGAACTTGTGAATGCACTAATGCAGGGTTACATTGCTCCGCTGAGGGTTGCGTAACTTGATCTAAAACTGCAAAATAAAGTTATGTTATTAAACAAATATCAATATCCTAAAAATGTACATATGTGTACATAGAACACATAGATACAGTAAACGCATGTCTGCTATGTATAATTCCACGCATGGCCATGTGGACATCATCATCAATCATAACTTAACACTTCCGTTTCTGACACAATATAGGAAGAGATTGATGCCATTGTTGATCATCTTGTTTGCAGTGTTTTCTTTGTAACGTACACGGTGTCACATACCGTAGAACCAAGAGCACAGAATCAGCTCCTTCAGGGTTTTACGCAGCTCCTGGCTCCGGTAGGCATAAATGAGCGGGTCGATCAGCGAGTTACAGATGATGAGAATGAGGAAAAGGTTGAAGTTGCTGAAGAAGCAGGTGCAGAATGGGTTGGTGGGGCACGTGAGGATTAGGATGAGGTGGAGGAAGAAAGGGCCCCAACATAAGATAAAGACCCCGAGCAGGATGGTGAGAGTGATGGCTCCCTTCATGTTGGTGGCTTGCCGGCGGCTCTTGTGGAAGGCCACGATGCGCCGGGAGTGCAGGTGCGCCAGGAGGAACATGTGCAGGTACAGCACGGCGGTGAACACAAGGGTGGTGCAGAAGAAGGTGACGAGGCAGACGATCACGGCATTGTCGGTGTGGTAGACGATGAAGAGCGTGCTGGACGTGATGCTGGCCAGCCACACCAGTGCGATGATGGCCACGGCGCGCTGCGTGGTCATGATGCTGTGATAGCGCAGCGCGTAGAAGATGGTGATGTAGCGGTCCGCCGCGATGGTGCACAGGAAGGAGAGTGAAGACACCACAGAGCTGCAGATCATGATGTCGATGACGTTGTCCAGGTGGCGCAGCATGCCCGGCTGGACGTCCAGCAGGCCGTGGTCGTTGAGAAGCATGAATATCGTTTCCACCACGTTGCTCACGCTGACCAGCATGTCAGAGACGGCCAGGCAGCAGATGAAGTAGTACATAGGCGAGTGCAGGTTTCGGTTCTTGAAGATGGCCAGCACCACCAGGATGTTCTCCACCAGGCTTATCAGCCCCAGCGTCAGGAAAAGCTCCTGAGGGATGCGGATCTGCACACAGTCCATTGAGTTTTGGTCCCCAGTTGTGGTATTTGTCCCGTTCTCCCCGTAATACATGGTCTGGAAGCTCAGCTCGATCTGGTGCATGATGCGGTCATGCAGGGACCCGTTGAAAATGTCCAAGCCCATGTCCATTTCAATGTCCATTCCTATCTTGTAGAGGACTCCCTGGATTCCTGGGTGGTTGTCTTGGCCTTTAGTGCAGCACAGTGATAAAGTGGGTGCAGCAAAATAAATCTTGTATCAGGTTTTCTTTGTGGTTTGGGCCTTAGCATTAACTATTGCAATCACAACGAGCACACTTAACACTTAACGTTGCTCCAAAGCCGGGTCTGATAGGAGATATGTCAGAGCAGCTGCTCAATTAGTTGTTGATCCCACTAACATGCTGACCGTTCCGGGTGATAATTGAAATGTTGATGAAGCATTACCATAACAACCATTTGGATTATTAGAAATTAATTCAGCCATTGGAGAGTAACAGCAACAAAGTAGATAACTCAAACTGTCAGGGAAAACTGCCCTAAATGAGCCTAACACACCTTCTCAGTCCGAGGAGATTGTCCCTGTGCGTCTCCTCACTGCAAAGCTGCTCCTTGCCGATCGACACAGCTCAACTCGGCACAGAACGGAGATCCATACAAATCTTCCCCATGAAGGGCTCGCTCTCAAATGACATAATGCACCTGTTATGTATCATTCCTAGAGCTCCTTCGGTGAGTGCGGGATATCCCGGCTGCCGATGATATCGAGGACTCAGTTTGTGAACTGCTTTTCCAACTCACAACGTGACACTGGCTGCTTAAGGGCTTCAGGGGTTACTGTATATGACTCCTCCTCTCATTCAAATGTAAACCGGCCCATGGTTCACACAGACAAGCTAATTGTAGTCAGCCTACTGCCAAATTAATGTAGAGCTCTACTTAATACGCGTGCACACACACTCCCGGAAGAAATAAAACTGTGAATATCGGTGATAGAGAAAGGTGACTCTTTCGTTTGAAGTTAACATTGATTATTCTCTTTCCTCTTACTGAAATAAATGTGATGTAGGCTAGTCCTCGACCCTTGTGAAAGTTCTGTTTCATCGAGCATAGGCTATGATGTTTCAAATGGCTTTTGATGGCCCGGAGCAAAGGTCCGTCATCATTTTACATTAAATGGTCAAATTACTGCACTGTTGTGGTTATGGACACATTGACACAACACTGAGGATTACTTCTGACTGTCAAGACTTCTGCTCGGTCCTTGCTAACGAACCATTTAACAAATGCTCAGTAGACTCATTCACCCTGGTGCATGACCTGTAAATACGATTTGTGAAATGCCTTACCTCTGATCAGAGCCTGCTCTTACAGCAAAGGTATAGGCCTACACAGCTCCCCTTTCCATGGTGGTAACAGAGCAATGACTGCTGCAAGAGGATGCAGTACTTCCAAAATGTGGATGAATTAGACCCTTTCTTCTGATTTAAATAAGAAAAGAAAAACCGATCAATATTTTGAGGAAGGATGAGAATGAGAATCCATTCTATTGCCACAGCAGGTAATCACTCAGTCATACGAGGGAATTTGATTGAGTGCAAGTATGCAACATCAATAATCAATAAGCAGAAGACAAATCAAGAGTTAAAATGACTACAAATCGAAAAGCGCAGTCTAATTACAATATACACACAAATGAGAAGGTAATGTGTGATCAATAGGAATTTACAATACAAAAGGTGCACGGTGTCTAAGTTAAGGAGAGTAAAAAAAGAATAGAATGAAAATACTAATAAATATTAATAAACATAATGCAGTCCAGCTACAGCAGGGCAGGCGGGCCCGGCGCCACGAGGGGGCAAAAGGGGGCTTTGCACCCTCAGTTCAATTTTCTGCCCCCTCACTTAAAAATAAATAAATAAATTAGAATAGTTAATCTATAAAGGCCAGTTAGGCAATGTTTGTACCTGACATGTTTCGGCTGCTGTTTCTGCAGTCTTCATCAAATTTGATCAGTTTAAGTTGATGTAGGCTACCCCCTATAAACATAGCTCTGTTGTTTCAGAATTGGCAGGGAAGCGCTATTTGCTGTGCTTTGGTTGTCACAAGGTGTCAGAGATGTAGCTATTTATTAAATTTGAACCTCACTGCATGTTGTAGTGATCATGACGTGATTAAAACACACACACACACACACACACACACACACACACACACACACACACACACACACACACACACACACACACACACACACACACACACACACACACACACACACACACACACACACACACACACACACACAGAGAGAAATCAGCTGCACCCAAGCACACAGCATGCCATGAGCAGAAAGATGGAGACAACGCATCTGATCACTTTATTTCTTTAATTTAATGAACCTGGCACTGACTGGCTATTATTTTGTTTAGTTTTTTGTCGATTTTTGCAGCAATTGTTTATTCTATGACTTTTCATATAGACATATATGTTCAGAGTGCTCGACAGGTCCCGCATTTCACGTTATGCAAAGCTCAGCTCTATTAATGCCTAATAACAGCCCCCTCCCCAGTTATAAAAGCCGCCTAAGTCATTTCATCCTGGCGCCGGCCCTGAGGGCAGGCATGTCACTGAGAGCGGAACTTTACATTTGTCTCATTTGCCAAGAGACCGTCACTGTTATGAAAGAGTTCAATGTGAAGAGACATTAGAAGAAAGCATAATTCATACCAGCGAGTGTCCGGCAGTGAACAGGTGGATAAAGTCTATTGAGCTATTCATTTAAAGGCATAGTTCTTTTTTTTTTTAAGTCTAGCCCTATTTGCTACTTACCAATGATGGTGTTGATTGCTAGAGTTCTTTCTCAGCATAATCCATCCTGTTCCTCATAGTACTGTAGCTCTGGAAAATGATCCTGTATGTACTTGTAAGCTAACTGAGGCTGACTGAAATGTACTTTGTGTGCACTGTGGATGACATTTTAGTGAGCCTCAGTTAGTTTCTACATGAAGGAGCGTCACCTCATTGACCTTGCCTTCGTTTTTGCCCAACTTTCCAGAGCTACTACGAGGAACAGGATGGATTGTGCTGAGAAAGAACTCTACCAATCAACATCATCATTGGTAAGTGTAGCAAATAGGGCTAGACTTTAAAAAATGTGAACTATCCCTTTAAGAACTAATATGATGGCCCTGAAAAAAATCCTTAGCATAGAGTACAATTGTATTGTACAGTATGTGATTTTTTTTTAAATACCCCATATGAGGCGAGAAACAGCCGGCCCCCAGGTATTTTCACATGATATAATCTGGCCCCATTCAAAAAAGTTTGGACACCCCTTAGCCCCGATATGACTCTTTCCGTGTAGACTATTATACCCTACAACAGTGCCGTATCTGTACATAGACTTGCCTGCGACTCTCGCTCCCAAACTGTCTAAATCAGCGATAGGCACGTATTTACAAGTGTCACAGAAACATTTCAAAGCCACCTACTAGAGCAGAAGGGTTCATAGCTTCTCAATGTCGGGGTTCGAAAGCTCGATGCTGCTCATAAATGCCTGTTTTCATCCGAATCTGTTCTGGTAATATTATTTTTCCGGGTTAGAGCTCCCAGCCATCACAGCGCTCAACAGCGCCACTCTGGTCGAAAGCTCGGTAAAAAATAATATCACCAGCAACGAATTTGAATAAAAAGATGCATTTATGAGCAGCGTCAAGCTAGACACCCCTGAGCTACAGCTACTTTAATGTAACATACTTACTGGTAGTGGGACAGTGGGGGGGGATTCTGGCCTGTTGTTGAGGTTGGCTGTGGTCAGGGGACATGAGGGGGGTGGTAGAGTCTTTAGCAGTGGGGGCTTCCGAGACTTGTTGATGAGGCAAATCACAGTTTGTTAGAAGCTATTCTTATGACACGATGTTTTGGTCCTAGACCTCAACCCCTTGCCAAGAGGGGAGCATTTAAAAGAGTTTACAGTATGTCCGGGGCGGGAGGGGGGTCGGCCATGATTTTTCCAGACCGCCTCAGCATCCCGGCAGTGTGCAGGTCCTGAAGGGATGGCAGGTTCAAAGGCTAAACTGCCTTTAATGGCAAACAATCGTTAAGCAAACTAGCAAATTAACAGCCATTTCCTCAATTTGTGCTAACGATCTGCCACTTCTAAGCGACATGTTTATTAGATGCAGCTGTAATGTCGGCTACACACACAGGCTTGGGGGAGGGAGGCGAGGGTACCGATTGCCACATGGGTGGGAGGGAGGGGAGAGCTTTCATTGTCTTTCTATTTTCTTGTTCTAGTGGGGACTATTTGATCCTTTGTACAGTATCTGTCATTGTAATGTCTATTATGTTTCTTCTTTGAAATAATAAAATAATTTATAACAAAAAATGTTATGCCCAAAACTCATACGATTAATTGAGAGACTAAAGGATGCCTTTCCCGTGGGGAATATGAATATATATTAAATCTCACGCCCCTAAGGTTTTCGAATCCGTTGAAATTTTTGAAATTGGTTGTTCACAGCCATAGCTATCAACTAAAATCCACTCTGTGTGTGTGTGTGTGTGGGGGGGGGGGGGGGGGGGTGGAGGGGAGGGGCGGGTGCGGGGACCCGAAATCCTACACTTCCCACAATGCACTGGGCTCGCGTGGCCTTCGAGTCCACGCCCACCCCTCAGGCATTTGGCTGATATCAAACTCCAGTAGGTGGCGGTAATGCACATATATGCTTGCCAACCGCCATAAAAGTCAAAGAAGAAGAAGAAGAAGGCTTCGATATAAAAATATTTAGTAGAACAAGAAAAAAAAAAGAAAAAAAATCCCTCCAAATTGCACCAAATTTAAACGGTAGTATATATGTCGGGAGATGTCTTCATAAAAAAAAATTCATGCATTTTAAGGCATTTTCCTAGGAGTTACGCGCATCTGATGTTGTAACTATTTCATGTAAAAATTTGTAAAAACGGGTACATTGCTCAGCGTTGATTTCGTTACTTCAACGCACCTTCTACTAGATGTAAAATTTGACGAGCTTTCCAATGCCGCCAGTCCCGTGTCTGTACGTGCTTCCGTTCCCGAGATATGGTCTCTTTGCAAGGAGCTATGGAAAGCTAACATTAGCTACCGTAGGCTAGGCGGTGGAAAAAGATGGCTGCCTTTTGTTTTTCTTCAAGGCCTCTGAAGGGGCGTGGAGGACCTCTAGAGGCGGGTTAGGGTTAGACTTCCGCAAGGCAGACTTGGCCCAACTGACGTAAAACGCGTCGGCTGGGCCAGAAAATATGTGAGAGATGGTTGATAGCTTTGGCTGTGAAGAACCAATTTCAAAAATTTCAACGGATTTGAAAACCTTAGGGGCGTGAGATTGAATATATATTCATATTCCCCACGGGAAAGCCGTCCTTAAGTACAACCCCTTTTTGCTGGCTGGGTTGTGCCTTGCACCTTACTTTGTGCCCAGATTGTGCCCTGTTTAGCTAGCAAAAGTGGATTTTGAAATGCACTTGCAAGTTGCACCATGAGCTTAGAACATATAGATAATTTACAATAAATAGAGTACATCATCTTTCCACTTGGGGCAAATTTGTAATAAACTCAGTGAGCCTCTGATTTGCACACTGAGCTCAGTCTGTGCACTGATATGAAGGCCTGTATTCACCTTATGTAGAAGAGACAGTCTGGCTTGAGAGACTAACAGGAAGTGTAAACACAATCGGAAGTTCTGATTGTGTTTACACTTCCTGTGACTTACAGTATAAACCTAGTCTGACTCATAATGTGAGTCAAACTAGGTTTGACCAGGTGAGTCAAGACTAGTTTGAGCAGGTAAAACAGCCGGCGTTTTGAGCAGGAAGTCGTGACACAATGGGGTCAAGTCGGTGAGGCTACATAAGGTGAATACAGTATACTGCTGATGGATACACACTGAGCTCAGTCTGTGCACTGATATGAAGGCCTCACTCCGAGCGTAGCATATTGAGGTTTTGTCCCGTCCCTTGTGCGTCGCTTGTTACTAACATGGTACCCTTGAGCGACCCATGAAACGACTTGGGCTTTCCGACTAAACTCAATGTAAACCCATGGAAGTCATCTTTGACGCTTATGGCAACTGCTTCCCCATTAGCCTAACTGCTCCCCCATTAGTCAACTGCTCCCCCATTAGGGTCTGGGGGGAGGAGCTAACCTCTCCCAGACCCTAACCCTAAACCTAACCTCTCCCACCCCCCACGCCTAAACCTAACCTCCCCCCTAACCCTAAACCTAACCTCTCCCCCCATGCCTAAACCTAACCTCCCCCAGACCCTAACCCTAAACCTAACCTCTCCCACCCCCCACGCCTAAACCTAACCTCCCCCAGACCCTAATGGGGGGAGCAGTTGACTAATGGGGGAGCAGTTAGGCTAATGGGGGAGCAGTTGCCATAAGCGTCAAAGATGACTTCCATGGGTTTACATTGAGTTTAGTCGGAAAGCCCAAGTCGTTTCATGGGTCGCTCAAGGGTACCATGTTAGTAACAAGCGACGCACAAGGGACGGGACAAAGCGTCAATATGCTATGCGCTCGGAGTGAGAACGTGTTGCAACAGTACACTGCTGGTGGATCACATGAAAACAACACATGACCTTCCCCATAGCTCCAGGTGAACTAGGAACAAGGACATAATTTCAACATGAGGCACAGAGACCTCACGTCACCATCATGTGACGCGTTGAGTTAGAGGGGAGTGGGGACAGTTACAGTTAGGTGTGGAGGGTGTTTAAGGTCATGTCTCCTGGGTTCAAGTCAAGTCAATTGTATTTATATATACAGTAGTAGCACTAAATCATAACCAAAGTTATCTCAAGACGCTTTACAAATGTTTCAGGGAAAAGACCAAGCCAAGACTAAGATTTTAGGCCCTAGACCTAAAAGTAACCTTACAATGACTATTCTATCTAAGTTCAGGTAAATCCTAATGGCATGCTAACTCAAAAGCAAGCATTTTTACTGTATCATTTTAATTTCAAAGTGAAAATCCCACATTTGTACCTTCAAATCACTTCATTTCTCATATTCGGGGTGCTGTTAAAACACATTTCCCCCCAATTTATGAGAATGACTACAAATGGACTACAAACCATCTGAAAATCAAACCTTTTTCACTGTAACAATTTAGAGAATTTCAAAATAAAAATCTTACATTTCTATTGAAATGACTGTCTGAAACTTGGGGTTCCATGAAAACAGTAAAACACTGCTCCATATTTTCTGATAATGGATTACAGTACGCATGATCAGATGAGTAGTCACCCCAAAGGCCCATGTCCATGTCCAGTCAAAGGCCCATTCTGAGCCAGGAAAAACCCTGTTATCTCTAAAGTGTTCCAAGTTTGCAAATTCATTACATTTGAGATGTACTAGTGTGCCACCTAGTGGTCTACTGTGGAATAATATTTCTTATGCACCTGATTCGCTTTAGCACCCCCTAGTGGTACAGACCAATGGTCTGTGTACAGACCACTAAAATGGCTACAACCCCTGCTGTGCAACAACAGGAAATATAAGATCATTGTTTTCTTTAGTTCCCATCACTTTGTGTCCCCAAATCAATTAATGTGAATTAATTCTGCTAGGAGAGATGGAACACAGCCAGCACAAAATGACTTTAGGTGAGAGCATAGGCTAGTCTTACATGAGCAGGTCCATGAAGGCGCTCTGTTGAATGTTCGGGAACATTCACTGCTTCGGCTCACCTGCCACAATTTTTTTTATCTGGGTATACAGCTAAAACAGTGAGCAATTAACATACTTGTTGAAGATGGGGGTGTTAGTGGTGCTTGTTCTCAGAGTTGTCATACTGCAGGTAGTGTTTCTCCATGGAGCTATGCTGAATTTGCTGGAACTCTATGAGAGGAGAAGAACAGATCGGTCAAAACCACACATTTACTGTAGAAAGAAAGGGGCTCATAATAGGATTTTTCCTCAAGAGGCTTAGGTCTGTGACATTTTAAAGATCGGATTTGCTGCCATGTTTTTTTTCTTCTGAATAGGCAACAACTTTCCATGTGTATCAATACATTATTTACAGTAGGCTATTAGTATTACCACGGTTTCATCACTAATCATCTAATAATGATGTCCTCGATGCTGTTAACAGCAGCATGAGAAGTAGCCTTGTACCAAGACGCTGATTACATTACACTGCATTACATTGCTGCATTACATTGCCGATGATTGGGCTCGCGTTCATGTCATCATCTGATGAAAACATTCAACATCATCATCCACCTGCTCTGTCGTCATCTCGCCACGTACGATTCAATGCAACGCACCATGCTAAAACCCGTTTGACAGACAGTTGGGGGCGACCACTGCCATGTTAAAACGCACGTCAAGAAGGCGGGTCTTATGAATGTAACGGAAACCAACCACGTAGAGCTGGCAGCAATAACGTCCTGTTCAGTAAGGTAGCAACAATAAGACTTCCGGTTGCCTTCAAAGTAAAAGCAACGTAATGTATGTTTTAAAAATACACTGAAAAAGTGTTAGTTGGCACATTAAAACAATAAACTAAGCATTTAAACGAAGCTACAAATTATGTTTCTGTATAACAATAACTCTTTTAATAACATTGAGAACATTCTTCTCAGTATCTAAACTTTGTACTAGCTAACCTCAGCTAACCTCGGGAGGAGTAAAAAAAACATGGCAGGCGTCAACCCACCCAGAGGGTGTAAATTTTTGTACAAATATTGGACACTGTGTACACCCCTGTGTCAAAAGTGGCAGCACAAACAATATATGCACACGCTCGGGTAGACCCCCTCTATCACATCACACTCTCAGCTAAGCACGGGAGGAGTAACAAAAAACATGGCAGGCCATCAGACCCACCCAGAGGTCACTCATATTGACATTTTTGTACAAATATTGGACACTGTACACCCCTGTGTCGAAAGTGGAAGCACAAACCATATATGCACATGCTCAGGAAGACCTCCTCTATCACATCACACACTGTCAGCTAACCTCGGGAGGAGTAAAAAAAACATGGCAGGCCATCAAACCCACACAGAGGTCACTCATATATAGACCAAATCAGCGGGGATGTTTACATTTACTTCCGGTTACCCCTGGGGTCCACACATCATAATGGCGGTGAACGGCACAAACTGACATGTTGAAGACAAAAACAGACAAAGAAGACAAAAATGGTTCGTTCGTGTTGTGTTGTTGTTTAATATCATTCATAACAACACTTTCACTAACGTTAGTGGAGACCAGACTAGCTAATTTACCTGTTGGACCAGACCAGACCAGAGTAGACTTTAAGCTAAATTAAATTAACGTGGCGTCAGTAGCTCTGTCTGTAACGTTAGCGCTTAACGAGTCTGCAAAAAACAGCGAGTTTGACAGTTGTAAACAAACGTTATTAGCTAGCTAACACTACATAAAACAAACAGAAGAAAGGCTAGATACGTCGGACAAGCATGTTTACCAACCGTTTGAACATTTAAATTGAAAGTAGTCGGCTGAAAACAACGAGAGGCATTTATTTGACAACACGCTAATTTAAACCTGCCGCCTTCCCGAAGTGGTACGCCTACTACGCGGAAGTAATGTTGTTTACATGGTGACATCACGGTGACTCTCTCGTAACGGACAAGCCCGTCTTTTATTGTCACACGAACACCACAACACATGCATGCGGCCACAACACACTCATGCTGACGGTGGCCGGTGAAAAGTGTCCTCTGCATTTAACCCATCCAGGCATGTCCTTTCCTCCGAGGGGCAGGCCAGGAGCAGTGGTGGCTTTCTCGTACAGCGCCCGATTTGGTCAATTGACATTTTTGTACAAATACTTGGCACACGTGTTATACAGAAACGTAATTTGTATTGTATAGCTTCGTTTAAATGCTTAGTTTATTGTTTTAATGTGCAAATTTATCATTTTCCAACAGGGCCGCTGGAAGTCATTTTAAGCAGGGGGTGCTGGGAGGAAGGGACTCTCGGTGGGGCCCGCAAGGGCCCCGCCGAAAAAAATGTGGGCGTTTTTTTTTTACATTTTTTTGCCATATTTAGAGGAATATCTCATTTTAAATCAACATTAGGATACTGTTGTGATGTAATTATTCAGTATTTTCTCCTTTTCTCACTCATTCAGAGCAAAGAGGGAGATATATAGCATGATGATAATGCTCTATATCTCCCTATTTGCTCTGAATACACCAGTTAACATGACACAGACTTAACATGATAGAAATATTATCAGCAAACTTAATGACTAGACTAATTATTCTGATCTGAATGGCATATATCAAGAAACATTGACTCCTCTCTTTGCTGTATAGTGGGAGGTGCATTTTTGAGTAGGCTATTAAAATAGCATGTCAAGTTCACATTTCTTTATTGCCAGATTAAACAATTCGTATTGGTTGTTGGTTGGTTCAACACAACATGTGCGTGCATGCGCGCTTCTTCTTCTTCTCTAGCCTACAAGCATGTAACTTCCTTGATTGTTATTGTTGATAATTCTATTTAAATAGGCTACATTTTCATTTCCCGAAACATTCTTAAACAAGAAAGGAACATAGTGCACTGCAAAATATTTTTAATTACATTTGTAAAAAAAAAAAAAAAAAAAAAAAAAAATTGGAAAAAATCTAGGGGGGGTACAACAGCACCTGCAGCACCCCTACTTCCCGCGGGCCTGTTTTCCAATGGCTTCTGTGTGTTCTAGGCTTGTGCAAAAAGGTTATTTTACTCTGAAAAATGTCACCGGAAGTGCTTATTGTTGCTCATGGCACAGACGTAACATGGAGACAACCTACCGTGCTGTGTTCACACTAGCTAACAGAGCAAGCGTCTTTGATTACACCAGCTGACGGAGTAACGGGAAGGCAGACCAAATGAGGTTCGGGATTAATAATAAAGTGAGTACCACTGTGACATAACATGGTGCCAGTAACGTTAGTGAAGCTTTTAGGTTTAGTGCCATGAACGCTACGTTAACGTTAACGCTGCCTGGACGGTCAGTCACAGTTTCCTTCCTTCATCATCATGATCTGTCAGTCAGTGGCAGTGCTAAAGCTAACGTGAGTCAACGTTAGCCACCTCTTGGTAGCTAGCCAATAACGTACAGCCTTTGATAGCTAGACTAGAGCAGAGGTTTCCGGGTATTAAAGCGGAAATGGAAGTGGCAGGACAGGCAGCCTAATACAGTAATACGTTTCTGTAGATTCACAGCAACAGTGGTAACTGTTAACATGAATGAATCTTGTTTCCAGATGTGCTGGAGTCGGGGCCTCCTCACCAGCTGGCTGGTGCTTGTGATCCAGCTGTTGTGTGTAAAGGCAGTGCCTATCAGTCTGGACAAGACAAAGGTCAAAGAGCCAGAGGCAAAAGTTGTAGAGCCTCCAGCTAGTGTGGTAAGAATACAGGAGTAGGTTTCTCCCATCATTACCTTTCACCTAGCTAGCTATGTGCACAGTAAAAATGGAAAATCCACCCTGAAACCAAATTCATATTTTTCTTGCTGACCATATTAGGCAGGTCAGTTTTGACTTGTGAAATCCCGCCCAACAGAGGGAAGGCTGTATTTATGTCATGAGCTGCTTCATGGGCAGTGAACTGAGATTTTGGTGATACAGGTACACAGGGAGTGTTATTATGGAACCCACCGCAGATGTGGGCAGACCACGCCCTGCGCCCGCCTCCGCAGCAGTCAAGCGCCAGGATTGGCCAGGCACCCATGCTCATGTGAGCCGATGGGACGAGTATTTATTTTGACCTGTGGGCAAGCTCTACCCCTTTCCCACGAGGACGCGGAAGTAACCCCGAAAGCTGTAATTCCTCGAATGGCCACTTGAGGCAGGGCTCAGAAGTCCCCTCATTCCCGTTCACCCCCATGTTAAAATGCCCCACTTTTAAAGGGATACGCCAACTTTTCGGGAGTTTCGCTCATTTGCCATATCGCCCATACATAACGAAGATACACACTGCCTTTACTAGCCTGGGTAAACCCATCCCCCACGTGACCTGCTCTCAGACCTGCTCTCAGTCACTAGTGACTGGGAACTGAGAGAGCAGGTCACGTGGGGGCTGGGTTTACCTAGGCTATGCCTTTACCGCCACTCGCCGACGTAGCACATGAGAGGATCACACTATTCCCACCAGTTCCTTTCCCCCTGAACAGGCGCCCTGACCGACCAGAGGAGGCGCTAGTGCAGCGACCAGGACAAAAATGCCCTCAATCCGGCTTCCCTCCCACAGACACCAGCCAATCGAGCCTGTATGGAAGCCCGACCAAGCTGGAGGTAACACGAGGATGTGAACCTGCACCCCTCGCGTTGGTAGGCAGGGAATCTACCGCTACACTACCCGGACGCCAGTTTGTTGTTTTAGCTTGTTTGGATACCCTATCTATTTCCCTTGTGAGCAACATTTACCGGAGTCAAATTCGCTGTATGTCTACATACTTGGCCAATAAATCTGATTCTGATTATAGTCTGTGGTGCATAGCCATTATGTCAATATAAGAATCATAGCTCATATTTGTTACTGTAATTCATGCATTTGCCGACAAACGTCTACTATGCAGGCCGGGATTCTTCATTGACTGAAGCAGCCCTGCATGGCTTCAGGAAAATAATGTGTATATGAATGGAGAGACCTGTAATTCTTCTACAGAAATATAAATGGGGGAAAATTACTGAAAGCTTGTAGGTCCACTCAACATGGTGATAGATGCATGATGATGATTTTTGTAGGACTACTTTATGTGTGGAAGTTGGACTAGAGTATACTGGATAGAGTGTTTAAGTGATGCATTGTTTGATTTGTAGGACACTGGACTCCACTATGACCGCTACCTCAGGGAAGTCATCGATTTTCTAGAGAAAGATCAGCATTTCAGAGAGAAGCTCCATAACACAGACATGGAAGACATAAAGGTATCACATTTTCTTTTGTTTAATCCTATCAGAAGGGTGGGAAGGGAAACAACTGCTAGTAAAAATGATTGATAGAAATCGTTTTCACTTGTCATGGAATTTGGTTAGTTCTCTGAGGAAGTCATTGAATATCAGGGAAATTTACAAATGGGTCACTTTGTAGGCATATACCAGAATGTATTTTACAACTTGTTTCACACATTCACTTAATTAGATTGTAGTGTTCAGTTGTTTTTCTCCACAGCAACCCCCACTGCTGTGGAAACCAGATGGTTTACCCTATTGGACTTTCTTGGACATTTCTGATCTGGAAAACAACATTAACAAACCACCAGAGAATGAAATTTTTAAAGAAAAGTTATAGAAAAGTAATTTTTCGGTTCTTTTCAGCTGCGCCAGCAAGGCAAACACCTACATTTAGATTCCAAGTAAACAAGGGGGGGAAATAATTCAAACCTACTCAGACTTGTTACAACCTTATCAAATCTACAAAACGTTGCCTCGTAATCTTGCCTTACATTTGGACTTGAAGATAAGATTGCATTGAATAATTGAATACTTTCTCCCACACACCCTTGAAATCGAGTAGTAGTGCTGTGCGCATGCTATTTTGTTGCCTTACAACACAGTCCATGCTACTAAGCTTTGTGTTCATAGTACAGTAAATTTCAAAATAAAGTTCAATTCACAGTATGTTGTTGCAAACCAATGGTGTTGTACTGAAGGGACTTAATTTTAGTACATGTATTGTTACACTGCTGCTAGTGTTAAATAACCGTTTGTCATGTGTGTTTCTACAGCAAGGCAAGCTGGCCAAAGAGCTGGACTTTGTCAGCCATCATGTCAGAACAAAACTGGATGAGCTTAAGAGGCAGGAAGTAAACCGACTCCGGACTCTGATTAAAGCCAAGCAAGACCTTGAAGGAGGGAATGGTATGGTGTGCTTCAAATCACAAGTATTTTTTTTATTTTTTTATAGTCAGAGGACCTAAATAGTACATTAGTACCTTTCATTGTATAGAGGACCAGGTCTGCCATATCAATAAATAAATTGGTCAATACACAGAAAAGGGGAAATAAGAGAATGGATAAATTGATCAAGAAAACTAGAAATTAATAAATAAATCTGACAGTTCGTATTCATGAGATGTAGTTATGACATCGCCTAACACAACCCTACCCAGATCGGCAGAGGGGTGGAGCAACAATGAGGAGGGGGGGGGGGAGTATAGTGTGCATCTATAACAATCTATATAATGCATAATATATCTAGATGCATCTACTGTATATAACAAACCGAGGAATCCTTAGAATTAGCTGGCTTGTAAACTGTGGGAATATTAAACGAATCAGCAACAGCTCCATCATAGTGGAGGCTGCTAGTAAAGTCTCACATTCATACCACTGATTGGCTGTATTACAGATAGATGTCTGTATATATCTGACTAGTCTCCTCTATTGCCATACACCATGTAGTGTGAGGACTGAGGAGTCATAGTGCTTGAATCCATTTGTAATATTTTTTTAATCATAAAAATGGTTATCTTTCTTTTATTAATGTAACTTATTACCCTCTGAACAGACATAGCAGTGGATCACCAGGCTCTGTTGAAACAGTTTGAGTACCTGAACCACATGAATCCTCACACATTTGAAGTGGATGACCTGGATCGGCTCATCAAATCGGTAAGTATCCGTCAACCACGACTAAACACTACAAAAGAGCATTTGACGAAGGGCATGCCCACGCTATCCAACCTTTTTCAAAGAGCTGTTAGCAACTTCTTTACATTGAAGAGAACTGGGAGTGGCTGTGAGGCGGATGGACAGCAGATGCTTCGGGAAAAGTGCTGCACTCGTGGAGTACAGAGTGGAGCACTTTTCAAGTTTAGAAAAGCTAAACAACGAAGAAGAAAGTAGAGCGCGCACATCAACTCAGGAGGCAGGTGCCGGACAAATAAATGATAAACTAGAAGGAAGAAATAAAGTCCGCACACTAAAGTGTCAAGCTCCCGGTCAGTTTATTGACATTTCGATCACAAGGATCTTCGTCAGAATGAAGCAGGAAGTAAGAGGAGCACTTGAAAAGTGAAGTGGCACAACTGACACTCGCCGTGAAACGTTGAACATGCACGGCCGCTTTATTTTGTGAGCCGCCAATCATCGTGAAGAAGAGATGTAGTTTAATGGTTCGTAACGTAAGCAGCTGACTATTTACAACAGCACCACGCAGAAAGAAAATGAAGGCAGTTCCTGGTGGCGTGTGAAGTACTGTCTACTACATCTAGTAGACACAGAAACAGGATTTTTACTACAAAGAAGTGCAATAGGGGATGCTTGTACTACTCGTGTATTAACACATTGAGTGCCAGCGACGCCATATGGCGTCATTAGAAATTTACCGTAGAGTGCCAGCGACGCCAAATGGCGTCAGTAACTCCAAATTGTTTTTTTGACGGGGGGGTGTCGATCTAAGCTTCTTACGTCGCCTCTAACAATATTGTAGCTATTGGAGGTCGATAACCTATTTTACAAACCCATTAGGTGGCGACAGCACTCTCCTGATCAGAGAAAAAGGAGCCAAACACACAGAAATAGTCACTGGGGAAAAGGAGGAAATCGCATCGCATCCGTCCGTATGCATCGACGTGCATGAAGCACAACGAGCACATCGCCAGCTGTGCCCTGCAGCAGCTGCATCCGCTGTCACAACTGAGCACCTCCGTGTACGCTGCAACAGCACATTCGCATAATCAGCCTTATTATTCCGAACTGGAAGCATGCGAGCCCGTGACAAACACACGCGGAACCAAAAAGCTGGATGTCGCGCACCATTCACTGTGTGTGCGCAGCAAACTCAGCAGAGACTGAGAGCCAACAGACACACCCAGGAGGCGTGTGCAGTTGAGGGGGGGGGGGGGGGGGGGGGGAGCACGCAGAGCAGCATACACTTCACCCAGACAGACCCAGACATCAGAAAATTAGCTTCAGAGTCAGTGATGTGCTTGAAATGTTTAATTTCACAAAAGGCTCATTATCTCAGCTCGTAGAAAAAAAGGGCTGTTTTTGCTTCAATCAAGCTATCTTCTCCGGCTCATAACTAAAGAACGGAAAATGGGATCAATAAACTTTTTTTTGCAGGTGATAGAAGAGAGTCTCATCGTTATTTGTGCGTGTTCAGTGTTTACATAGTAATTATTAAAGAAATTATATGACTGTTTTAAAATGCATTGCGGCCTATGTGGCACAGCAAGCAACCTTTTGCCCAAGGGCCGTGGCACTCAAAGTGTTAATAGTGAAGTATGACATTCTGCCACATTACTTTGAGTGAAGGTAAATTCAAAACATCTGCATCTTTCCCCCCACCCTGAACAAGGCCACCAATGATCTGGAGAACTACGACAAAGAGAGACACGAGGAGTTCAAGAAATATGAGATGACGAAGGAGCATGACAGACAGGAACACCTGAAGACACTGGATGACGACGAGAGAAAGAGAGAGGAGGAGCACTATGAGGAGCTGAAGAAGAAGCATGCTGACCACCCTAAAGTCAACCACCCAGTAAGTCTGATGTAGGTGCAGACATCCACCCTAAAGTCAACCACCCAGTAAGTCTGATGACATAACACACAGTGTGTTTCAGGTGGGCATTAAATTTGACCAGAGGAGTGTGATTTTTCAAGTTAATGTGAGCACCCCCCCCCCCCCCCCCCTCACACACACACACAATAACAAACGACTCACAAGCGCGCTATACATGACAGACAGGCTTCACAGCGAAACAGCTGACAATGAGATGTTGGCTGACGCTCTGAAATCTCCGGCACTGCTAGTACAGTGCTATCTGAACGGATCTACGTCTCTTAACAGTGATACTAAACAGTTAAACATTAATGAGTGGACTGGACTCAGTTGTTCTGGGCACTGGGCACAGTGGGCAGGCATAAAAGTCCATTTGGACTCGCATTGCCACCAAATGACCACCCGTCCCGCTGGGTCTGCTGCATTTTGTGGTCCAAATCTGATATGAATACGCTTACGCTACCTTCTTGCATAATGAGGTTGAGGTCTCCTTGCAGTCTTGTATAATGTATTACTTACTGTATGTACCTACCCATCTACTAAAAATGGACAAATGTACTTCTGTGTGCAGGGCAGCCAGAATCAGCTCAAGGAGGTTTGGGAAGAAGGCGACGGCTTGGACCCCGAGGATTTTGACCCCAAGACCTTCTTCAATCTGCATGGTAATCCCTCATGTTATAGACTGGAGCTAATCCATAATCTGTGTCCTCATACATGGGGTAGGTGCTGCTGCCATACATGTATCTGTCCACTAAAGAGTTTTATTTCCTATCATGATGCAGATAGCAATGGAGATGGCTTCTTTGACGAACAGGAGCTGGAAGCATTATTCACCAAGGAGGTAGGAGTCACGGTAGCTTCTAAGGTCTTACAAGAATAGCTACAGCAGTTGCTGCAGCTAATGGGGATCCTAATGAATTAAACTAAACTAAATTGACATAACAGCGACTGGCCTTCATATACTGACAGTTGGTTTCTGTGATCTTCAGCTGGAGAAAATTTACGACCCCACCAACGAAGAGGATGATATGGTGGAGATGGAGGAGGAGAGGCTGCGTATGAGAGAGCATGTTATGAATGAGGTCAATTGCACTCCTTAATCTGCATCATCAGCTGCCTTGATTCTGTTGCTGAATTTAAGGATATTTTTTGTATCAGTGATCTTGCATAAAGCTCTTTGCTCCGCTCTTCCTCCTAGGTGGATTCCAACAAAGACAGGCTAGTCTCCTTAGACGAGTTCCTGGTCGCTACAAAGAAAAAGGAATTCTTGGAGCCAGATAGTTGGGAGGTGAGACCAGAGACATGACTTTGTCATGATTACATTATTTTGTTCATAGAATTTTAACAGTCAAATGTAGTTCAATCCTAAAACAGTTTGCAAAGACAAGCATGTTTGTAATGAAGGGTTTCACCGCCACCCTGTGCTCCTCAGACCTTGGAGCAGAACCAGGCCTACACGGACGAGGAGATGAGGGAGTTTGAGGAGCACCTCGCCCAGCAAGAGCACGACCTAAACCAGAAGGCTTTTGACCTCCAGAAACAGAGGGAGGAGCTGGAGAGACAACAGGAGCAGCTTAATGCACAGAAAATTGAGCTGCAGCAGGTCAGACGTTGCACTTTCTCATTCTAATCTAGAATCTTCTAATTTCAGGCTTTTATGATTGGCCAAGCTGGCTGGCAAGCTGCAGCAGCCGACACACCCTAAAAGTGAAGATATATTCTCTCAAGCCAGTCTATCTCTTCCACAATCTTCAAATGCTCCAGAGACACACTGTACTTCGGCCCGTTAAAAAATCCTAAAATGTGGCCAAAGAAAAAAATGCTTCAGACCAGAGGAAGTTTGATGATATTCGATCAATCATCACACATGTAAACAAGACTGAGGCAGGTGACTGGAGAAATTAGCGGATGTGCCCGCCTTCAGCGGATGTACCCGCCTTGTATCTGTTGGTGTTGGGAACTATTGGACTCTGATTGGACTAATGAGCGGAGGTCCCGCCTAATAATAAGAGCTCATTATTTTCACCAGTTTCCCTTTCTGTTTTGACCTAGTTTGCCCTGCAGGAAATACAGACGGGACGGGAAGGTGGGAGCATTTGTAAATTGTGGGAGCCAACACGTCTGTTTTAAGAGACTAGTGAAGATGGCACACTGTTGACAGCCAAACCTTAACCTGATGCCGCCTATTTACATGCAAGCCAGTGAATTTATTATCTTGCGGTAATACTTGAGTTGTAAATAGTAGCCGTAGCAGAATTGTGACATTTGGCTTGGCTACCTTGTGAGAAGATAGGTTTGATTTGTTGTCACTATATCCACCTGATGAATCGCACATTTGTTTGGAATGTGTGTGGTGTCCGGGATGCTGCCAAACTCTGCTACTGGCTTAAAGAGCCACTTTGCTGATCATTCACACTGGTCCAAATTATGTCATTTGGAGCAGTTTTGCCATGGTGTGTCACTATCACTCTCATTTTACTCTCTCTACCTTCATTCATGGTGTCACTATCACTCTCATTTTACTCTCTCTACCTTCATTCATGGTGTCACTATCACTCTCATTTTACTCTCTCTACCTTCATTCGCAGAACTTCCTGCACTAAAATGACATCATTATGACATCATTTGGTCCAGGAAGTTCTGCGAAAGAACAGGGAGTTCTCGGTCCAGGCAAGATGGGGGGAAGTTAAACATTGTTCATTTTTGCATATCCTACTGATTTTGTAATGATACAAAGCTGGTTGAAAATCAGCAAAGTGGCCCTTTGAATCCAAATTCGTGAACAGAATTGACTGGTCAAAAGGGCCAATCATGTGCAGGGAAGTCTAAAATAATAAATCTAATTGGGAATCAAGTCTGAATCATTGATAATATCCAGCATTCATCTGATGCATTCATCAACTGCTCAGCATTCTGACAATGAAGCATAATAAGAAGAAGCTGAATTTCTCTACAAAGGATGGTTTGTGCAACGATTCATAAAAATGTGCACAGAATAAAGTGATCACTTTCATTTCTGAATGGTGTTATTTGTAGATTTACATTTTCTCCAAGTCACAAAACAAATGTAGATGTGCTCTACAAATCTCACGCCATTCTCTTTCTCTTTTGCAGGCGGTAGACCATATGGAACGGCTGAAAACGCAGAAAGTAGAGCCCCCTCCAGAGGTTCACGGTGAGTGTCAGTTGTGCCACCTCACTTTTCTTTGGGCAATTGTTGACCGCTGAAGAAGTAAAACCAATTCTTTGTTCCAGTTGAAGGAAATGCTATTCCGGAGGTGCACAGAGACAACAACCAGTTACCCCCTGGCCACCACGTGGAACAACACCAGCCTGCACCCCAAGCCCCTCATGGTAACACCCAGGTACACCAGGAAGGACACAATCAAGACCTTGCCCAGCACGGTCTCCCCCAGTCACACCAGGACCTTCCACCAGGACACCCAAACGTTCCACAGGCAGGCCAACATGACTTGCAGTAAGATTGCTATCAAGATTTAGGCCTCACCTCCAGCTAGCAGACAGGATTGGGACAATAATATTGACATGCTTGATCCCAAGACTCCACAACCAGACATCTCCACTCCAGTGTGCAGAAGAGCAGCCCCTCCCAGTATTTGTTACTCCTCTTTTACCAACATCGCTTGGAGCCGGGAGGACACTTGAGGCACTGGGGAGAGCAGACCACATTAAAGGACTTCCTTTGGGAATGATACCAGTGTTCGGTAATAACGGTGATCCTTGGATTACGTAATTGGGATTACAAAAATAAATTGACTGTAATCAGCCCAGGACATACCTGTACATTTTAAAATGTATTTACAGTTTTCAATGATTTTAGTTTTTTGACTACATGAGAAATTGTCATCGGAAAGTTTTGAAAGTTGACCTGTATCCTTTTGAAAGAGCAGAGCTGAAAACCACGTGCAGCTGACTCCCTCATCTGATGTCTTTGCCACACAGGCCTGTTGGGTATATAATGTTCTGACGGGGATGAGTAGGTGTAACAAAGTAATGTTCTGGCTTAACTAGCATTTCTATCATATAACCCCCAGTCACCTTAAAAGAGCAGTTTTTGTTTGACATGCATTTAGACGTTTTTCTCTGGACAGTACCCCACATTTCAGAAGTTGAGAACAATTGACTTTTTTTGATAGTTGGTACAATAATTTTTTTAATTATTACATTTTTAATCCATAATGTAGAACATTTCGACGGCCTTCCAAAAAACATTTCAATATAAGGAAAGGAGCATTTTCCATAGACTTTGTAATCATAGTACTACATTTAAGAAGGGTGCACGCTTACTATTCCATTTGTTAAAATACACTGATTCGATAATGACCAGCTGCCACTATCGCCATACATACAGTACTCCCCAACTTTCAGACACTAAAGCCCCCCACACATGATCCGCGGTAAAACAGCTCTGCGCCCGCTGTTCCATCATTTTCTATGGGGTGAGCGGTGCCTTCCAACTATGCGGCAGCACTACCCTTGGTGTCATGCACCGCTCGAATTTGCCACTGTGCGGAGGTCAAAGTTCAAATTGTTTAAACGTTGACCGACTTACCACTGACCTTTCTCCGCTCTGCCTCGCGGTAAGAGAAGAGAAGATCGCTTATCATGTGAAGGCAGCTTTCCTAGAAACTCCCAAACACAACCAATGTGCCCCGCACTTGACTTACGTATGCTTGGTGTCAAGTACTCAAGTTATACCTGCTACCAACTTTCTACCACTTCCTTCTCCATTTTCGTTCTGGGTGTTGTGGAAAACTGCAAACTGCTTACATACCATGAAACCCACCCTTTCAATGTCCAAAGTGGCCTCCTTCGGTCCACCTTGCAGCTGCTACCCATTGACTTTTATGTTTAAAAAGAAATGCCGAAAACTTGAAAAAGCAGAATAGTGCGAAACTGCCATTTAAAAATGCTGAACAGTGAACATCACACACTTTTTTCCATGTCATTACATACAGCCTTAAGTCTTTTACAGTTACTTTTGTGGGAGTCAGAGAATTTACAGTATGGCAGGCCTTTGTCAAAATGCTTCTTTAAATAACTGGTTGGTTACTGTAAGTAGCCTGCACTGAATGGGCAGATGTTGCACTTCAGAATTAATCCATTTGATTTGTTATGCTTGACAAGCATTTAACAACATTTCAATTTCAGTCTTTTTGTTCATACACAAACGTGTATGTGAAATGTTTATGTATGGATTGATCACAATTGATCATGATTTAAAGATGTTTGTTTAAATGGCTTTGAGGTTCAGACGCTTATTTTAGCAATTAAGGTGTAGACCATTACACTGTTGTCTTTTATAACAATTGTGTCTTTGAATGTATTAGTATGTTGAACCAAACTGTTTGGCTGTTAAAGGCAGATTAATTGAAAGATTCGATTAAAAAAAAACATCACCAAAGCTCTTGAGTCAAGAAAGGCGGAGGCCAGTATTTCTAGTATCTCGCATAAAATGATCCACCAGTATTTTTTTTTTTAATTGTCCATTGATATAAGCAAATGTTTCAGATCATGAAAACCTCAGAACTTGATCTCTTCAGTTCACATCATTGCATTTGGCAATAGTGTATTTCCCCCCCCTCGAGTCCCAAATGATCTTCATCCTCAGATGTAAACTCTGCCTCAACTCATTTGTAAAAATGCTCTATCCCCCCCACACAAAGAATTTCAGTTTGGTGTGATTGCTGTGATAACCCAGGTTGCATCTAATTTTTCATTGTGGTTTCTTCTAGCTGGCAGACTATCACCATGGTAAAACAGTCATTGACTGTTCATGCCGCCTTTCACTGAGGAAGGTTTAACTTTCATGCTGTGAACGATACTAACAAGTCCACCACCACCTTGCGGTTCTATTTTCTACCGAATTCACTCATGGAGTAATCCTTTTCTTGCCATGTCGGCAGTTTTCTCAGTGTGCCAAATGTTATTTTCAGACAATATTGCATTATATTTTGCACAACAGAAATGATGGCATATTCTGATTGCTTGCTGCTGGATTGAATAAAATTGGATAATGCTGTACACCTCAGTTCAAGATAATAAAACGTTATGACCCTTCATCCAGATTGTGTAACACTTTTGATCAGTCAGTGAACCATCAAACTGCTGTATCTAAGGGGCATGTATATGTATGGACAATCCATACATTAAATGTATTGAATAATTCACACAAGGCAAAGAAAACGGCACTTTAGATCTGTTATTACATGAAATAGAAAGCTTCAGTATGACCATAGCAAAATGTAACTTAACAGAATGACTTCATTGCAAGTTTACTCTTAAGTGCTTGTTCAGTCCCAGACTATGAAGCATGCTTAGACCTGAAGGACTAAATTGTATAGTCGTATATGCCTGTATATATAGTACAAGCCATTATACTTCAGTAATACCAATTTCTTTCAGCCACAGCAAATAAATGTACAGTTACTGAGACATGGGTAGTCCAACAGTACACCGATTCAAGATTTATCAGGTTTAAGGCTATGCAACGGCATTATGATTGAGAGATTTACGTCGTACAGGTCAGTACAGTTGTACAGGTGAGACAGAAAGACAGTCCAGTAAAGGGGATTGGTGGTCCAGCAGTATGGGTACAGTAGGTCTAACAGGTGCAAGGTGGGGTCCAGGATTACCTGGATTGCTGCATAGCCATTTGGCTCATCCCTTGGCTGAGCTTTAACAGTCCTGCTCGGCCTGCAACCGCCAAGCAGACAGACACAAAATCACTGCTTAGCATTTCACATTGGTGAGACGAGAGACAATTGTATTTCAAATGACTTGCTTCCTTTCTGCCACATCTCATGGGGGGTAAAATAATGGTTGCAGTGTTGAAGAAGCAGCTGGTGAAAAAGATTGAGCAAAGGTAATGTCTATCTAAAAAATAAAAACCAAGAGCGCTGATTCCAAAATGGGCAACATTTCCCAAGTTGCAAATTCAAATTTGTTCTTATTTTTCCTTGCGGGCTATCTGCAAAGCATGCAGAATGTCTTCTGCCAGATGGATGGGATTTAAATCATGTGATTACTTCCACAGACTTGGAGCATAGCCAAATGCATAATTAAATACATAATGAAATTAGCTCATTGTTTTGTATATACTCCAATGACAGAAGACAGACTACTTCAATTTCTGATTGGTATGAAGGGCTCAGTGAGCGAGGAGAGAGAGACAGAGGCAGACAGACAGGATCTCAGCAAATGATGACCAAAATTTCCCCAACTAAATCAACCCACTGAGACATGAAAGATAGAACAGATAGGCTTTCAATAGCAGCACTGGTTTACAAGCCCCAAATGCATGCCAAAACCAGGATGCAACCCAGGTCCAAACCAAAAGAAAGTAGCAGCAAACAGCAGGTAATACAACACATCTTTATTGAAACAGTCTCTCAACCAATAACATCGGCGTACAAAGAGGTGATGGCGCAAGAGGGGAGAGTGAAAAAAGAAACAGAAAAAACATGAATAGCCTCTATGAAAATCAAAGGGATTAAGAGGAAAAAGTGGCTGACAGCATGGGGCAGTAAAAGAAAAATAAGATTCTCATGGATTGGACTGACAGTGGCAGGGTATTTTTTGCATTTATTTTGTACAAAAAATAAATTAATGAAATCTTTCAAGTTTACAGGAATATCTATTTGTTGTTTTTAACACCCAGTCTTTGCTGATAATCCTAAATGTTGTGACGTTCAGCGTTGTGTGTGTTAAAACAGAGGAGTATCTAGATCAAAGCACGCTGACTGAGTTAGGCCAGGAGTTAAAAAAATAAGATCACCAATGAGAAACAGAAAAATTGTTATCAAAGTGAACTGGGGCGAACACATTCATAAATCCTGAATGTTCAACGTGGCCAACTTGACGGTCCTTAGCATCCTTTAGGATCGCATTGCTTGAGCATTACCTCGGGAGCAACCTCGAGGTCCCTGGGCAGCTCCACGCTTGTAGCCTTGCTGATAGCCCTCCTTTAAGAAACACAAATGACATACAGCATCACCACCGTATATACATAGATTCTCCCTTTAATCTGTAGAAATCTTCTGTTGGTGATCAGGATGCATGCCAAAATCACTACATTTCAAAATGAAACGAAAGAAAATGGAATGATTACAGATCAAGATAGTACTAAACAGTACAGTTTGTTGGGGCAAAATGTGTATTGAAGGTCCTCACCCGCTGGTAGGTGCTGTTTGAATAGTCCCGAGACGTGTTGAATTGGGTTTGACCGTAACCACTATTGGGAGCATTCGAGAAAGGAGGGCGATAGCTATCATATCCCCCTGAAGATGAAAAAACATGATGTCATTAATATTCCACCAATACTACACATGCATTATTTGTCACTGTCTTCCAATAGAAGGGAACCATGAAGCCACACTGCTGCCTGAAGCTAATGACGCTCGTACCTCTGAAACTGTTGGAGGCCCCCCGGTAGCCATTGATCACGCCACGGGCATTCCGCTGCCCCCCCCTGGGCACGGCCCTGCTGTTGTAGAAGGACTGGCCCGGCCGTCCGAACCCAGCGCCTGCAGGGGACTGCTCATGGCCCCCCGCTGAGGGCATGACTTGGTCCTGGGGCTGGAACCCGGCAACAACTGGACAGGAGGAGATGAGACAGTGGTCAGTTATGCAGGTCAGCTTTATCTGCACTGCTGCTGCAGCTTTTTCCATTTGGTCAGATGAATTTTCCACTCATTGCTTTTTTTTTGTAATTATTAATTTTATGTAGAGTTCCTGCTATTTCTATTGTGCCAATCTTTTTCAGTGCATATAAACCAGTGGTTCTCAAAGTGGGGTCCAGGGATCCCCTGGAGGTCCTTGAGGGGCTTCCAGTGGGTCCCCAGCAAAAAGGGAAATAATTCATTGAAACTATAATTCCATACTTAAGTAACACACAATGACAGAATGTATGACTATTTTGGTCATGGTTTCATACACTTGCTGTAATAGAACATCTAAAAGCAAAGATCTTATCAGATGCGGGACCCCGGAACAAAATCTTATCAGATGGGGGTCCGTCTAACTCTAATTTGTGTCCATTTAGGGGTGCTTGACATGAAAAGGTTTGAGAACCAAAGGATTCATTCCGAACTAGGGGTGTCGCGGTACATGTACCGGTATTCACAGTACGGGCACGACACGACACGACGAATACGTCAAATCCAGAAGCGCCTAAATGCTGTTTGAACACCATTGAATTTAAGTGAATTAAACGCCAGAAGAAGCTGCTAAAAGTTACATAACACTGACAAAGCTGTTAACTTGTAAACAAGCAACTTACATCGCGTGGGATGACAAGCAAGATGCGGCGAGGAAGAGGGGATGACTCCTTGTCATGTTCCAATAATCCATTAGATGACCGAACGTAATCATCATGGTAAACAGTAAAAAAAACTCGCATCCAATAACGTTAACAAGCTAACAGGCTAGCTGTCAATCTTAACATTGTTCTTCTTCTGCCATTTTATTCTTCTTCTACTGAACATGTAGGTATTTTGACGTTGACTAAAGAAATACTGCCGCCTAGTGGCCGCTTTTAGATAGGATTCCAAATTAGTGCTTAAATCAAACACATCAATAGCAAATGCTACATAAAACAAATACAACAGGGGTTCTTTGTTTAGAATGAAGTTACCAAAGTTGCCAGTTGGCAAATACCTGGCTGTATCTGGCCTGCTACCTCAGTCCCTACTAGTAGCTAGCTAGCTACTAGCAACAAACTAGGTTGTTTTGTTTTCTGTCTGTTTGACAGGGTAAGGCTTAAACTTGAATTTGAACAAATTGAAATACTCCAATTGCACAAGTTAAATTTTTGTATTCTATTTTTGTATTTTTGATAACTAAATGCTTTTCAGCCTTGTAGCTGATTGTGACATTGTGACCGAGCCAGCAAAATACAACCGAATGCAAGAGAGTATGTTCACTGCGTGTACTGTTTACTGCTTTAAACAGGGCCATGCTGTACCAGTTTGTGACACTAGGTACACTAGTACTGCCTGTTCAAAATGAATGCCCAAGGTTCAATAAAAAATAAAAATATTTTTTTGTTGTTGCTTTTTCCGCCCTTGTACCGTACCGTATTCGTACCGAACCGTGACCCCAAAACCGTGACTTTTGTGTACCGTGACACCCCTATTCCGAACACAGGCATCCAGGTAAATGCTCACCTGACTGTAAGGCCTCCTGTGCAATGTCAGGCTGGTCTACGGTATTCTCTGATTGGCTGCTAAAGCCCTGTCCATAGCCACTAGGGAACTGACTGGACGTCTTCAGAGATTCTCCTTGACCATCATCGGCTGGGGGCACAGGGGCGTTCAGGTTAAACACCTGTGGGGGGAGGGACATAAAACCAGTGTTTTCAGAGTTGACTTATTACACATGCATTTATGCATGCACCTAAACACAATACAACAGTTTACATTTCCCATTAGAATGTCAGCTTGACAATAAGGCATTAAACAAAATGAAGCATGTTCATAAAGCCTCATCAAATCATACTGCATTTGATTATGAAGCTTCATATGGACATGAGAAAAAGACAGGAGGGCACTAAGTGGGGTGGAGGAGATGAAGAGCAAGACATAGGTTTGAGAAATGAGGGGACATACGCCTGATTGTTGCCAATTGAGAAAGTGCACCAATAATCAAACTGTTTTCTGCTGTTCTTGGCCAATACTATAGGGTGGATTATAGACCTGTATACACTATACTATATACTATCCAGACACTGCATGAAATAGGCCACGCCCATCACGGGGGAAAGCGCTCCATTCACTCCCATACACCAGCATAATTTTCCTTGAATTAAACAGGTAAAAGCTGTTGTGTGGAGGGCTGCGCAGACAACAAATGTAAAACATCGGCAATTAAAGTTTTTTTGTACTCCCGAGCAAAAAAGGTAAGCCATTGAGAATTGGCGAGAAGAAAAATGTGGATCTAGCTGTCAAGGAAGTAAGTTGGAGTGTTCATGTTCCGTATATACGATATTTGTGTGCAACACTCGATCATGCACGCCTGGAGAACGCCAGGATTGGGGGGGAGTTTTTGTTTTCCCCCGTTTTGGGCATGGTTTCTGAATGATGACGCGCTCCGCAGTGTCTCTATAGGGTGGATTATAGACGTGTATACACTGGGTGGATTATAGACCTGTATACAAAGCCTACCGCTTGCATGGACTGGAATGGTGCTGCGTTGACATTGATGCCTCGGCTGTGGGTGGGTTTGGAGACAGGTGGGAAGGCAGAGGGCAGGGAGGACGGGGACGGGGACGGCTCAGAAGACAGAGACATCGAGGCCTGGGGAAGGATGAAGGAGGGAGGCAGTAGGGAAGAAAAGGATTGAGGAGAGCTGAACGGGAGACACCGAGTACGTTTACATGGACACCAATACTCCAGTTACTGGGAGTAATCAGCTCGAGGCAGTATTTAGTCTATGTTTTACATAATTGGAACTAAAGTGCTTTATCTTATAACGCAGTTTATATGGACTAATTTATGTGGATCTAGCTGTCAGTGAACTAAGTTGGAGTGCTGCTGCACCGCCACACCCCCTCCAGAGCTCTTAGATCGGCCGACCTATCGCTGCTGGTGGTGCCCAGAACCAAACTAAAAACTAGGGGGGACAGAGCCTTTGCGGCAGCTGCCCCAAAACTCTGGAACAGTCTCCCCCTACACGTTCGTGCTGCCCAGACCCTGGAGGTTTTTAAATCGCTCTTAAAAACCCACCTGTTCTCCCTGGCTTTCCCCCCTACTTAGCCATCGTTAGGTCCCTGGCATCTATCGTTTTATTGCTTTTATTGTCTTATTGTTTTATCTTTTTGATTTTAATTGTCATCATATATGCACTTTGTATTATGTTGCTCTCAATTAGTATTTTTGCACTTTACTTATTTACATCTGTGCACTTTACTCCCCGCCTGTGAAGCACTTTGGTTCGGCTGCCGCTGTATGTAAATGTGCTATATAAATAAAGTTGACTTGACTTGACTTGACTTGAGTGTTCATGTTCCGTATATACGATCTTTGTGTGCAACACGTGACATAGGAGAATGCCAGGATTGGGGGGGAGTTTTTGTTTTCCCCCGTTTTGGTTGGGCGTGGTTTCTGAATGATGACGCACTCCGCAGTGTCTCTATAGCCCATTTGCGGCAACAAAGAAGTGCAAATGTCTCTCCAGTGGAGCTGGAAGTGTCGGTGGCAGAGTTGTTTTAACCTGACATTGCCAGATGGGGGCGGTATTGTTTGTTAGAGTTGTTTTACCCATGCATATAAAGTCACTCTGGAACAACAGTGTGAATGCAGCCAGTCAGGCAGCACAAGCACGGTTTAGTGGAGTTAAAAAGCACAGGTATGATATGAGGAGGCAGGGGCCAAAATTAGTAGCCTGGGTAAACCCATCCCCCACGTGACCTGCTCTCAGACCTGTTCTCAGTCACTAGGAACTGAGAGAGCAGGTCACGTGGGGGCTGGGTTTACCTAGGCTACAAAATTAGCACCAGACAAATTCTGGTAAAGTGGTTGGTAGATTTGCTTCACTTACCACAGCCAAACAAAAACAATGGTAATCAATTGAGTGGCTGGTAACATTTTAATATTTACTAGCCATTTGGCCGGTCTGGACAAAAAAGTTAATTTTGGACCCTGTGAGTAGCTGAGCCAAACTGCTTACCACAAATAAAACCAATGAGGCGCCTTAACCCCCCCGCAGCAGCGAGTGCAGGGGAGCCTGGCTGCGCAGGTGTGGGAGAGCTAGTACGCTTGCATATCTGGAGAAGCCGCATACACACGCCTCTCCACTGTCGTGACAGTTATTTACGCAGCAGATGGTTTTTTCATCAGGGCAATGTTGCGGAGATATTGACAAATTAACAAGTGTCATAATGCAGAGAAGAGCGTGCATGCTGCCCGTGTCTGTGTTTCAAGAATTAATGCATCCTTACTGAGAATGATGTGCCCTTGGAATGCCAACCAATATATACCTTCTGCAAAATCGTCCTCGTAATAACAAAATTCAAAACGTTTATTTAGGAAACAATTATTTTATTTTATAACATCCGATTTATTTTGATCATTTCGGTTACAGCGACGGTTTGAATGGCTTCACCAATTTGTGCGGTAAGGAAAAAAATCTATACCGCGGCAGCTCTACATCCAAGGTTAATGCTTCTGGTGACCTTTGACCTGCGCATTTAAAGCAAAATCTGAAATAAATCTGGATGAGGCATTTACATGTTCACACACTCATCTGGATTCCAAATTCAAGGCCTCATTTATTATTACTCGTGAGCTTCAAGAGGTCACGGTGAAATAATTCATTTGATAGATGACATATTGTTTCATATTTGAAGTAGACAGGAAAGACTGGGAAAGAGAGAGGGATGACGTGACAAAAGTCCCAAGCCGCGACGCTCGCGACTTCAAATGAATGCGGGCCAGCCAGGTGCATAAAGTGCGAGGGCCACCAAAAATGGCTCCTTCCCTGCTTCATACGCCCCTACTTCGGGGACCCCTTGCTCGGACCACACCCATTTTCAAACTCAGCCTTCATTGTGATCTGAACTACACACGTGTAGAGTTTTGTGACTGCATCTTGCACGGTTGTGAGTGACATTATCGTGTTGACAAAATCTGTTCACAGATAAACAAACTCAAACCCGTTTCTGTGGTACTTCCTGCCACTACAATAGGTGTCCCTATGACCACGTTTTGCCATGAAGACACACATAAGAAGGTGAAAACAATACCAGCCACACGCTGTCATAGCTGGTAGTTACTAGTATGCATGTAAACGTACTCACAGACAACACAGCCAGTCAATGGCCTTCAGAAACAGTTGAGGGCAACTGTGATGAGTTGTCTGCCATCCCACACCTAGGACTCATTTAGCATGAATCCACAAGCACATCATGCACCACACAACCAAAGACCAGAGAGGTGAAGCAGCAGGTATCTGAATATGGGTTTACCGGGTTGGGATCACCGCTGTAGGAGGTCTACAAGCAGGACTGTGTTGTGTTAGCGGACTGGTGAGAGGGGTAAGGAAGACCCCATGGGGCCCTGAGTGCAGGACCGGGGGGGGGGGGGGGGGGGGATTTGAGGGGAACACCTGAGCTAGGTTTGTTTGGCACCAACATGAGAAGATAACAAAAAACCCAAACAAGCTGGGCTCAAACTCAGGAAGCAACTGCAGATGTTGTCTTCCATCTCCAGCCAGGTTTAACCAACCTTTTCCTGCCGTGTTTCCATTGTACTTACTTGTGAGGATTCCTGTGGTCCAGAAACCGTACTTGTTTGGGGAAGTCTGGAGTCTGAGTGGGCTGTTCAGATCAAAAATAAAAGGGGGGCATTTCAGAAAAATTATCGTACCAAATAATCCTTCCTTCCTAGGGAATTAAGTATTCATTTATCCGAAGATTTTCTACACAGACGTCCGGACTACAGATTACTAGCAGCTCTAAGAGGAGCTGTTCAAAAAGAGTCAAATGCCAATGAATTGGTGCTCACCTGAAGCGCAGGCCATCTGCTGTAGGTCAAGAGTCTGCCCAGGCTTCATGGGCTGGGCAGACACAATGGCCGGGTCCAGGGCGTGTCCATCAAACTCCAACATTGAGTCCTCGGGGAACAAAGCAAGCGGTAATGTAGGGTTATAGTCATGGGACCGAAGTCGGGGTGGCACAGTGAAAACATGCAGAATGTAAGCTGGTGCTACATCCATGCTATAACAACAGAGAGGATTCGTGAGGTGTTCAGCAGAGCCAACATGGACAGGTCCTCCTCACCTGCATGAAGTTGTAGGTCCCCTGCATCTGGGCCATGAGGTCTTGCACCACCTGCTTTCTGACCACTGGGTCGGGGGTCTCACACGGACTGTCGTGGTTCACAGTGACGGGTGGTTCTGGAGCCAGCTGGGCAGGGGGCTGGTGCTGCAGGGAATTCACCATCTACCAGAGTATGGAACATCACAGGTTCTTTCCAGGTTCCTTGACTGATCAAGGCTTATTTCAGACTTTCACTGTGTGGTACACAGAAACACAACCTCTTGGGGAAAGAGTACTGTAGTAGCATACCTGGGCCTCCACTGTCCACTCCTCCACTTGGTCTTTGTCTGTACTGCTGTAGGTGGTTTCTGGAATGAACTGTCTGTTTACAAACTACAACAGAAGAGCACAAATGGAAAATGTCATGCCACACAACAAAAGGTGTTGACGTTTGAAATCATAATTTTTTCATGCAGCACATTTGCAGTGGTCACAGAATTCTCACCTCTGTGGCTTCCACTTCAATGGGCTCTGTGTATTTTTCAGAAGCTGTTCCTTCTGGGGAAAAAAGGCGGGGCAAGCCAAAGAATTTTCTTACAGGGTCAATTAAGTATTTCTCGCACACAGATGTGTGATAGTGGTGCGATGCTAGTTACCAGGCTCTGATGGTTGCTGCTCCACAGTCTTCGATTCAGCCACCACAGTCTGCTCCTCTTCCTCTGCCTCCTCCTCCTCACACATGCCGTTCTGGTGCGTTTGCACTCTGTCAAAGTACCCGCTCAGCAGCACCTTGTCCAGAGTATCCTTCAGTGCCTTGTCTGGAATGAAGATATTGTGACGTGTGGGAAAACAACAGCACAACTTTGAGGACATGCTCTAAGGCGCAGTAGACTTCAACATATACACAATTCACATCAAGTGTATTATATAGGAGACACGTGTTAGCCTGCATGGTCCCCACCCAGCCAACAGAGGGGGTCACACATCAAAGCATTTCATTTGAACAACAGTGACAGGTGGCTCTCAACCCAAACAACTGTCCGCTCAGTGGGAGCAAGGAACAATAATAGCCACAAGTCCAGGGATTTTTATTCATCACCGTTGGTGTTTTTTTCAATTGTCAAATAAAGAAAGGAGTGGGGAATGGTAAAGATGATATCATTCCTTTTTTTGTTATCTCTACCTCTGAATATTTTTACAACAGTTGTATGTTTCCTGACATGTATTATCTGTTATTCAATTTAAAAAAGATTGCCACAACGGATATACAAATTGTTTGTTTTTACATGGAAATATTCTTCCAATTTGGACAAGCAAGTTCATCTGTATGACAAGCTAAAATCTGATCCCAAGGGAAAGGTTCATCTCAAGTGTATTATAATGTTTGACCCATGACGACAGCAAACACTTCCACCCACTGTATTTACAGAAAATTGCATTTTCTATTCCACAAACTTTGCAGATGGCCATCATCAGTAAAAGCTTTGAAGTGTGTTGTTTATGTGTCACCATTGCTGCTGGGAAACATTGGGAAATCCATTCACAATAAAAGAGAGGATTATGTCACTGCCCATGGATTGCTTATTTGACAGTGAAATTTGGTTTGCAATATATTCAAGAGGCGAGAGAAACAATGATGGACAATGACGGGCTGCTGTCATACAATGGTAGCACTGAAGCGGCGTAAATTCAGGGCAAGTTAGTTTGCATCCGGAACAGATGCGGTACGGCTGCAAACAGACCCGCACTCGTATAATCTGTCCGACGTATGCGGGATCCGATAATAATAGAACAGGTACGTAATTTTTCCGTACCGCATGTATCGCCCCATCAATTAACATGAGGGAGAGTCGATCCGGTGTCGGTGCAATTTTGGATCGGCTACAAGATCGAATCGGCATGCATTGTGATTGGCTGTACTTCGGGCACATGGTGGCTAAGCTACTGATGTTATCGGACATGATAGCTGTTAAAAATATGAATCAAGGTTAGGGTTAGACCATGTTGTAGGGTTAGGGGGTTAGGGTTAGACCATGTTGTGGACCCCGAGCCGAGCACTTCCGGTAGGGCGAGCCGAATCTGTAGGTTGAGTAGATCCTGTACCTACACTGGCAGTTTTACCGGATCCGCAACGCAGCCGTAAGTAACGCATCTGGTGTACATTGCCGGCTGTTCTGCAAATGTTATGTTCATTCATTCATTGCTGTCAATACCACATTGCTTTGTGTAAATAAAAGTACTGCCAAAGACTCACTCACTTTATAATTTTAAAATGTGCTAAAAGTTAGAGGGCTACATACACACAGGCCTTTCTGGGGACTTTTTAAACCACCAAGCATTAACCCGTTTGTTGAATGCTATTTGTCACATGATGATAATACTAGTCCATGATGCTTCCTACTTGATGGACGCTTAATATACATAATCCTAGTCGTAGGTTGTTGTCATTAAAATTTTCTTTTTTCTTTATTACATTGTATTGTGGTTGTAACAAATCATGAACCCGATATTGTGTATCAAATCATATGGTGAGATTAAGAAGATTGGCCCATCCCTGTAGAGCACAAGACATTTCACGATTTGCACAACATTAAAGAATGAAACAACGAGTCAATGAAAACGCTTACATGTGGTTCCTGCCACAGCCTTGTCCCGGCCCTCCAGCAGTTCCCACAGGTGTAGTGAGGCCTCCTCATACTGGTCAGTCAACCTGTAAGTCAAGACAGCAGGGTCAATAAATTCATACTTTTGTAAAAACGTATGACAGGAGGACCCAGCAGGAAGCTGTAGACACACCAGCATAAGACAGCATGAGATATATTCTTGTGTATTCTGCTCCCTCTTTATAGAACTAATTGCAAAATGGTTGAAATGGATGAGTTTTAGAGCCAGTGCTGGGCTGGCTGGGGCCAACACTAGTTATATCCATGTTCCTCTAGCGGCTAGAGGAACATGGATATAACTAGTAGGTGAAGGATTGGAGACCACTGGGCTAGAGTCTAGCCCAGTGGTCTCCAATCCTTCACCTACACTTGGGATGCAAGGTGAACGCAATATGACACAGTAACAAGTGCTATGATATTTACTTACATAAAGCTTCTGACTAGAACCATTTTTCTGGTGAGAAATTGACAATTTGGACGGACAGACCCCATCTTTATTAGTCACAGACAGGAGCCAGGAGCGGTGGGCAGTCGAACGCCCGGGGACCAACTTCTTCCAACCGCTGCAGGTCAGACAATAATCTTCTGCATGTTTTTAGTGGGGGGGGGGGGTATATATGGAGGAAACCCCCAGGGCGCATGGGGAGAACATGCAAACTCCACACAGAAAGAAAGGCCCTTTCTCACGAGATAACCTACCTGGCCACCGGGGACCGAAGGCATGGGGACACATACCCCCAGTGTCAACAGCATCCCAGGCGGGAATCGAACCCAGGACCTTCTTGCTGTGAGGCGAGTGTGCGAGGTGAAAGCACTACCACTGTGGCAATTTTGGCAAATGCCACAATTAGTATTTGGCCCTATGCTTAATTTGCATTTATGACCGTGCAGATTGTGTTCCATAATATCCTTTCCCATTGAGCTGCCTTAAAATATGCACCTTTTCACAGCTTATTAACCATGTGTGTTATAACTTATACGAAATATATTCGTATTTGATTAACTAAATCAGGTAAATAACAGCCACTGCACAGAACATAACCACACTTCTTTTTTCCTAAATGTCTGGCCCAGTGGAAAACACAGGAAGCTCCCCCCATACCTGACATCATAGTTCCTGTCAGGTCCCAGCAGCTTGTAGAAGTCATCGAGGGTTGTGAGGTCAGCATCGGAGAGCGAGGGGGAACCAGTGGCATCGGGCCGTTTCAGGTCCTGCCTGACATTGTCATCTCCCAATCGGTCCAGCAAGAACTGCAGCTCCAGAACCGTCTTCAGCCGCCGCTGCTCCATCTCCTCCCGCTGCAGCTGCTCCCGTCTCGCAGACTTCTTCACTGTCTTTTGGACCTGAACACAGAGTCGGAAGTCATGTTTTTTTTTTTACATTTTGGCCAAATATCAAACCCGAGAATGTCACGTTGATATTTGGTGCCCTGTCTTTGAGATAACAAGCATCTCATGAATATAAAGCTCCAGACACACCAACCCGACGTCAAAGAACTAGCGGTAACGAAGGCCGACTGTTGCGTCACCTGTGTCGGGGCCAAGAAGTTGCACTTGAACAGTTTAAACATACTGCAACTAGCACGCACGATCTCCGCCTGCAGAGGAATTAACGCTCCATACCAGCACAGGACAGCGAGCTGGGTGGATGCGCAGTTGAGGCGAGCAAGGGAATCACGGCTCACGAGCTGCGCGCAATATTTCTAGTTATTATAGAAATGATACTCGTGTAGAAAGGGTTTGGAAATATATTTAGCATGGCATTACATGGGGCAGCCGGCCACAGTGGCTGACCAGACAATCAGAGCGATTTCTCTCACCAACGCAGATTGAACAACATGAGTTGGCTGGAAAAGCTGCAGACAACTAGTGCCACTGCCAACGGTGCAGGAGGACACACAGCAAAGAGTAGGGCGAGAGACACTCACCAGAGGCAATTCCAATATTTTTGTCACCCAAATCACAATCCGATGCATTCTCGGTTGGCAATTAAACATCCTCAAGACTCATCCATCCTCCAACCATGCATTCTTTTATTTTGGAAACATGCTTTGGCATAGATTATGTCAAATGTGACATGTAGGAGAAAATAATGTACTGATTATTTTGTCCTCGATGTCACATTTGACATAATCTAATGCCAAAGCATGTTTCCAAAATAAAATAAATTGGGGGGGGGGGGTGCCTGGTACAGTACAAGGAAGTTTGTTTTTTTGGATCCATTAATTTATTTACTTTTATCTCAAGTTAATCGAATTTAAATCACATTATGAGAGCTGGCTTTGCAGCCGTCACTTCGCAATGGAGACCAGCAGACTGTCGGCTCCTCCACTCTCTTCACACTGCGGGGCTTGTCTGTGGACTAACTTGCATGATGTGTGATACGATGCAATACATTTCCCTGCATATTAGCTCTCCTATTGGTCAACCTAACATGCATGGAACAGTTCCTGTGTGTTAGTTCTTTAATATAATCATAATGAAATGTGAATATAAACATTTGGAGGACTGGTGCTATACAGTTGCCTATGGCAGACACAGTCCGTTTATGGCTGTTTATGAAAGTCATATGGATGGAGCAAAGTGAATTATCACCAAGTATGTGCACTCAAGACTCACCTCTTGGCCCAATGCCAGGAAGCTCTTCTGCAATTCTCGAGCAAACTCTAGGTTGTTCGTGATCTCCTGGAACTTTGTCAAGGCCTCCTTCAGGTGTGTCATGGAAGGGAAATTGAGGTTTGTGTTTAGTTTGAAGAAAGGGGGGGAATCAATCTACTTCTGCTAATTTCCTCGTTCATTCATTTGACTCAACTATGCTTTTGTTAGCCAGAAAATCTGGCATTGCAAAGGTAAACAATCTGAACTGTACATACCAGCTGATCCTGATTCAGTCTTTCTCCATTATTCTTCTTGGCCTGATAGTCATCCAGTTTGGACTGTGGGAGCGGGGCAAAACAAAACATTACACATCCTTGCTTAACAAAATTAATTTGTCAGGAAAGATTAATTAATCAGTTAGGGGAAGCCAGGTATTGGGAAATGTGAGTAGACAAAGGTCACCATCTTCCAGTCCCACCAGAGATAATCAGTACCACCATACAGTCTATGGTACCACCATAAGGCCTAATCTAGTATTGTGGTCCAATATTCCACCAATCTGAGCACCCAGAGTCTATCAGTCTGATTACTAATAATACTCTGGGACAGACGGACGATATTTCGGGGTGTCCGTCCAGTGTTGAGCAGATGTCCTTGCCAAGACTTCAGCGTCTGTGCGCCACGGTCATTGTTTCCAGTCAGATTGACGCAAGAATAGAGTTGGAGTTAATCGGCCAATAATTTTTGTAGGTGTTTTGTGAAAACGGGAAGTCTTGGCGTGGATGTCCGCTCTACACCACAAACAAACCCCAAAATATCGGCCATCTGTCCCAGTCTTATTAGTCATCAGACTGATAAGAGTCTGGGTGGCCAGATTGATATTCAACGGACTGCTTATTTCCATGCCATGGAAAGATGTCGATGAAGCATATGAAAGGAAGAAACTCAGATACTCTGAACCAGCAGCAGATGCTGAGCAGCAAAATGCACCAAGTGGAAGTTGGGTACCAATACCATGGCTTTATAGTACATATATACTACCGGTGCGGCTTATAGTCCGGAATTTACGGTATATAGTTTATAGCCCCATCCACAACGGCTTTATTTACTCAGGGAGGTCGTAATAAATAAATCAAAGCCAATGGCTCAGGCATTTGGGGTCCAAAATATGTCAATCTATTCAGTGACTAACGCAGGAGTTACTGTAGCATGACTATTGTGGCTGGAGTGGGTAGACAAAACATTCAAGCTCTTGGTATAATTATCTCACATTAGAGCTTATATTTAGCTGATAACTTCTTATTTCTGAATTGTTAAGCAGGCGGTTTCAATCATAAAGTAACCCCAGTATTGTTGTACAAGTTGCTTTCTGAACTGGTGTCAGTTGTCTTGTTAGCCTGTTGAGACAAATGGTGAGTTTAGAAATGATTGAGTCAAGTTGTGAACTAGATATAAGCATGTGGTGCAAGCTAGGTAGATGGCAACACTTGTGTTTGGTGTTGGGCGAGCATGTGAAGTGGAGCGTGGTGTGAAAACACATTTTGAATCTTTAATGAACAAGAGATACCTTTTTCTTTTCCATGTTGCGAACCTTCTTGTCCATCACACCTAGAATCTGCTTCATGGCCTCGGATTGATTTCCAGCTCCCAACTCTGGACTGGCAGACTGAACAGCATTGTTGCCAACCATTGCTGAAGGCATCTATTTAAAAATAAAAATAAATATATAATGCCGTTATAATAAAGAGTTATTATATGTGTTTGTATGTGAAGGGGTCATACACATGCAAATTCATATCAATAAGCGGCCCAATATTAACTTCAGTCTTTTTGTGTGTGCCAATGAGCAGCTCAACTGAACCAGATGTTTTAAAATGACTCTCGGACTATGTCTGTGCCCTGCAGAGCCCTACAGCCGTGATGAGCCTGACAGCTTGTCAGAAGTTCGGGCCCGAGCATGGCTCCTTATATTAAATAACTAGTCTTAGTATTTTGATTAGCATGCCTATGATATTATATGTCCCAAGCTATTTTAAATAGCTATGGACATATCATTTATTATTAAAAAAAAAACATACACACACAAAACACCCTAGCTAGTGATGTGAAAATCAGGCCAGAATGCAGGGCTCTATGCTATAAACTATAGCAAGCAAAAAAGGGCACAAAAGTATTGGGAGCATATAAGCGCATCTCAGCATTTTTGCTACTGAAATTTTTGTTGACACGGCAGGTGGTGGGGCCTGGGGGTACATTTTTGTTTAGAGTCCCTGGTTTACTCCTAGATCAGTTCCAGTAAGTGCTGGTTTATGGATAAAAATTATTTGGATACAACATGATATATGGACAACGGTGCTGCAATTTTGTTTTATTTTTCCCCAAAGTGAGTCAGGTGACAATCAGTCTGACCTGAGGAATCAGATAAACAAGGTGGATCCTTGAGTTAGCCGAGGACGGACCTAGATTGAGGATACCCAGGGCTGACCTGATTCAGGGTATGTGTTTGGGACAGCGGCTAGCATTACCTTTGCTAACCTAACGTCATCCAATTAGCCAGGGTTAGGATAGGCTTGGCTGAAGCTACAATCCCATCCATCCCACATACCACAACACTGGGCCCCGTTAACATTACTGATAGAATAAATTATGGCAATCGGAACCATTTGTTAATCGTAACGTAGATGTCGCCACTGGCATCGCTGGAAAGAATTTGCCTTGATAACGGCCTTATTTTCGAAGTTCAAAGCCGGAGCTTCCCAATCTTGTCTCCCTTGGCGACGCTGGGGCCAAACCTTAATTAAAGATAGCTAACGTTACGCTAGGTATCTTTAATTAGCGTTAACAGCTTCAAGTAACAGTAAGTACGTTGGGAGAATACGTTAGTTGGCTTTGTTAGCAAGGTAGGTGGTCACAACTTATGTTAAGGTTAACTACATCAATAATTGTACTTAAAAAGCAGGTAACGTTACCCCCTGTCCTAACGCTAATCTCCATGTCGCATTGTTAGCTGACTAGCTAGTGCGCTATGTAACGTTAACGTTAGCTAACTGGCGGCAAAGTTGTCTCGCTGGATGTCAGTTTCCAAATGATAAATTAAGAAATACACATTTTTGAGCGCAAACAAAAGAAGCGAATAGCCACGACGACTCCAATCGTGGAGAGCAGTTGTTGGTAGACGAACTTGGACGGTTGGACTTCTCTTTTTGTCCAGTCCAGGCGTCTCGCCTGAAAATGACTGTACCGTTACGTTACATTTAAACCGTTTTTAAAATAGCCGTTCGTCGTTGATAACACATTTGACATACCGTTATACTCTTTGTCCTCAAAGAGGTTTCCTTTGACGGATGTACTTGTGTAGGTGCAGTATGTTTCTTGTAATGTCAGTGGTGTTTTGTCGTAGGCTACTGATGCTCGCGTACCCCGGCCAGCGACTGACTGTTGCTGGGCTAACGGATGGAGCTAACGGCTACAAGGACCCCTTTGCTAACTCCAGATTGCCTGACAGTAAAATGTATGAAATTGGATGGAAGGTGGCTAGACACGGTAGACGGAGACTTCTCGGTACTTTAGGTAACTACTATTTTATTCATTTATTTGTTTATTTATTTATTTATTTATTTATTTATTTATTTATTTATTTATTTATTTATTTATTTATTTATTTGTTTGTTTCTTTATTTATTTATTTGTTTATTTATTTATATATTCATTCATTCATTCATTCATTCATTCATTCATTCATTCATTCATTCATTTATTTATGTATTTATTTAATAAAAACTTTCATTACAACATACAAATATTAAGCATTTTGTGTGAAAATGTGTGACCTATCTTTGACCCCTAATTTATCTCCCCCTCACAAGTCTCCAGCCACCCAGCCTGCGTGTGTGTGTGCGTGTGTGTGTGCGTGTGTGTGCGTGTGTGTGTGTGCGTGTGTGCGTGTGTGTGTGGTCTAGGGGTTAAGTGTACAGTTGTAACATCCATGATTTTTGTTGGTTTCTTTCTCTCTCTCAAAAGGTATGCATGCACCTGTGATGTGATCTACAGTACTGTTACTAATACAGCTAAAATCACAGCACAGGTTTTATTTATGATTCTGGTCATTTGCAGACTGTAAATTACTTGTATGCAAGCGATAATGGGAACAATTTTAGAATTGAAGAAGAAAATATTGTGTTGAGACAGGTGAGGCAGTTCACAGTTTGTTTTCTTTTTCTGCCATATGTTGTCTCAGAAAACATTGAAATCCACTGAATCGGCTAAGTTGAACAAATTGCGCAATCAGATATAAATAAAAGGATCAAGTCTGAATTGTGAAAGAATGTCACATGGTGATGACGAGTCGTCTACTGAACTTGTTACAATGCAAACCATCTCCTTCTGTAATGGGTAGCCTACCTACCTGGTATGGCGATAGAATTAGAAAAAATACACATCAGAAAGCCAAATTTCTCAATAGTTGTTAAACTAATGAATAGTGTTTTTTTGTGAACACAGTTGTCTATTGTGAGGAATGCCATCGAGGCTTATAATTGTGTGGCTATACAGTAAAGCCTTGGTAACAAGGCCGTAGCCTAAGTGGAGATCGTGGATCCCAGAAAGACCACTGTTTTCATCATAGCACCCAGAAAAGAATCCAGTACAAGCAGAATGAAAACCATTAATAAACGATAAGGCTCTCTGGTTTCAATCCCTGATCTCTCCCTGAGCTGAACTCTGAGTCTGAGAGTCTATAGAGCAGTGGTACACAACCTTGCCCTAAATAAAAAATCTTTGCAAGAGCCACAATCCCCCCCAAACATCCCTTTCGTCTTTTTATCTTTTTTAGATTTGTATTTATTTATTTATTTTAAGTAGGACTTAAAAGAGCCTCAACTACCCATAAAGGAGCCGCATGTGGCTCTTTAGAGCCTCGGCCGGGTTGAGTATCACTGCTATAGAGAGAGACAGACACACACAGCAGAGCTCATATGAGCTAATATCAAGCAACATAGACCACAAGTGTGAATGTGAAAGGTTGTTTCACGCAGAGGATGTGGTGACTAAATGAATGTGTTGTTGACATACAGTACTATGAGTACAGTACATGGATGAACTGAAATAAAAATTCAACCTTGCAACAGCAAAGAATGGACAGAAGATGGCGTAGGTCTCCCTTATATTGATAAAGTATCTCACTGTTAAAAGAAAATGTGCTGAAACAGATATGATGGCCAAGTAGCCACACAAATGGTCTTCTAGCAGTGGTTCTCAAACTTTTTCATGTCAAGGACCCTTAAACTGACACAAATTAGACCACAGACACCCATTTGATATGATTTTGTCCCAGGGTCCCCCATCTGATAAGATTTTAGCTTTTGTGATGACCCTCCCGCTCTCTCCCTCCTCACTGATGCACCTTTTGTTCAGTTTGTTTGTTTGTTTGTTTAATGCAGCTTGTGTTGTCTAGTTATTTTCCATTAGTTTTAGTTAATAAATAATTGTTTTAACCTTTGCTTTTATGTATGACTCCCCTCATTTGTTACTTCCTTGAGCCGGGTTCTAACATATGAGGGGAGTCATGCACTAAAGTAAACGTAACAATAATTTATAATAGCTAAATAATACAAATTTATTAACTAAAACTAATGGAAAATGACTAGATAACACAAACTACACTAAACAAACAAACAAACAAACAAACGGAACAAAATGTGCATCGGTGAGGAGGGAGAGAGACTGAATGGTCTGAAGGTTTTCTTAAAGGGATAGTTCACATTTTTTAAAGTCTAGCCATATTTGAGCTTCATATTTGAGCTTTGAGCTTCAGTCAACTTGTACATTTGGAGCTTTGACCCCATTGACCTTGCATTCGTTTTTGCACAACTTTCCAGAGCTACTATGAGGAACAGCACGGATTGTGCTGAGAAAGAACTCTACCAATCAACATCATCATAGGTAAGTAGCAAATAGGGCTAGACTTAAAAAAAAAGTGAACTATCCCTTTAAGCCCAATAAGCACACTGTGCCCAGGTACACCCAATCAGCTTATCGACCCCCGAGGCTCCAGCAAGAGGAGAGTGGGAGGCTCATCACAGTATTAGCAGCTAGACCTAAAGCTATCCAAGTGTAAATTCCTTACCGCTAAGAATATGAGACAAATCCAGTCACATTGGTTTCTATTCCCTGTGTAGTGTGTACAGAGTTTAGTTTTCAGGATTTTGAAGGGCACACCTGAAATTGAGGTATGATTCATACCTCAATTTCAAACTGGTTCTTCATATCGTATGAACCAGTTTCACCAGTCTAGTATCTGCTGGCATGAAAGAATTTTGAATCCCCAGATCGGCATATGGTGGAGTAATGACGAGACCAGCAGGGGAATTAGCTGTACAATTGTGGAGAAAATGGGAGAAAATCTGGGGGGTGGGGGGGATCTGATTGTAATAACCAGGTTGGGGTAGTGAAGTGGTAGATTCCCTGCCTACCCAACATGAGTGTCACAGGTTCGAGCCGAGGCTCCGTGTTACCTCTGGCTTGGTCGGGCATCCATGCACAATTGGCCCCGTTGTGTGGGGAGCCGGATATAAAGGTATGTGTCCTGGTGTCTCACTCTCAATTAATCAAATTCCATGCCAAAGAGTCGATTACAATACTGAATATGACTGAATATAAAACACAATAACTTTTGCCCACTCCCATGTATCGGTGTGTTTGTGTGTGTTGCATATTCAGCTCCCTTACCAAAACCTCTTCTTCAGTGTGACTACCAATATCTCTCTCTCTCTCTCTCTCTCTCTCTCTAATCTCTCTCCTCTATAGTTTCATTAGTTTTTATATAGTCCATTACACGTCATATATCTATTTAATCAGAATGCCATATTTAGAGAGATCAAAGAGTCAGATTTCAGATCTCTCACTCTGCATCATGGGGGGAGCAACAGCGCGTGACAGCATTGGGGCTTGTGAGCTGCAGACCTCTTCACACCTCCTTCATGATCCCTGTGTCTGGCTCTCTCTCCCCCATGCTGGGTATACGCACACACGGAGCGAGGTGGGGCCGCACGGTGCCGTATGGGTTCTGCGGCGCCTCTCTCTCTGATGTGGGCCGCTGAGTAATGGCCGTACATCCTTCAGCGCTCCTCTCTCCTGCAGCACATCTGACTGGATTAAATACGTGCAGAGGATTTATTGGCTGAAAAACCACAGGAGCCCCACAAACACTTTAGCCCCAGACCACTCAGCCCAGGCCGGTGCAGGAATTCAGCTGCTGCACCACCCCCCTCCCACCACCGGCTTCTCCCTTCTCCCTACTCTCACTTTCACAATATGTATCTTTATACCCTCTCATCCATGATGACCCTCCCCTCTCGTCCTGATTTGATCTCAACCATACATGGACATTATCCCCAAAAGTCCCTGTGCTCTCTTCATGCATAACGATGAGTGTTGTTGTTCCTTTAATTCACAACAAACGCAAAGAGGTGAAATCTGGATCTTGGCTCTCACGAGAGTTGCTCTCCACCAGCAGTCCTCTCTCCAATTAGTGGGTTCACATTAATAATTCATGAGGGCCCCACATGTATCACAGACAGATCACAGCACAAGCGTCTCCAGCTTAACTACAATCATTATCATTATTACAGCCCAGCCAGTGGATTTTATTCACCGTCATGCAAAGATCTTGGTGTGATTTTGGAGATTTTGGAGAGTGTGCAGTGTTTTGGAACACAAACTATGATGATATCGCCACTCCTCTCTGTTTTAAAATCAGACGCACCATTTTCGTACTGCAGCACACTTACAAGACCAAACCAGCGATGCCTTTGGTGCTGTGGGTATTTTCAAAGAAGCCATATGACTTAACATTTCGTATATGTCACAGAGAGTGTCTGACTTGTGTTTAACGGTATGGGTAGAATGAAGGCTGCAAGCCTGTAGTAAGGTCTGCTTTGCGTGTAGATTGGAATACCTCACAGGGTGACATAGCGCCCAGCTGGAGATGGGCAGGATAATCCTGCTGGTAATGACCTCAGACATCCATCAGGGTACACATCCATGCATGTGCACTGGCACTGGGCCATGTGGTCGGCATGGCCTCTCACTTTCCAATAGATTCACACACACTCTTTGTCTTCAGGTCTTTCTTTCTCAACATAGGAGTCCCTCACAACCCTTATTTTAGAGTATAACGTGGATATCTTTTTCTCTCTCTACATCTCGTGATTAGCCTTTTTATACTCAAATTGACCAGAAAATGTACATAATAGTCATACCCGTGTGATAATATGTAGGATCTATATCTGCAGGAAAATGTTAATTATGATTTGAAAGACTTTTCTGTACCTTTGTGAGGTCAATCACCAGTTCATAAGGCTCATGAGGTTCATATGCGAGTAATCTGGTGGAAGCCTTTTTCAATCGAAGGTGAAACGACACAGATATGATGGTTTATAGTGGGACTTACATTGCCCGCCCCATTCACTTCAATAGAACTGCCGCCAAAGTCTGGCCCCAATGCAGAATTTGAATGCTGTGACGTGAGTGATGTCTTATCCTTCTTTTTAAGGGTCCTTGACAGAAACAGGGACATTCAGGCAGGCATATTTGTTTTGTAGCCTCTTGTTAGATGCTTGGCTATCACTGTGAGCGAGGGAGTAAATGAGAAGGTGGAGGAATGGTAAACTATGACCTTTGACTTCCTGTTCTGGCATTGCGTGACTAGTGTTGGCTCCTGAAGCCCAAACTTTGCCGCAGCTGCTCCACTGGGTCAGCACTAACCTGGTCTGATCAGTGACAGGACTCCGCACACAAACTGATCTTATCTGACAGCATGAAACCAGAGCAGGCCTGGTACTCCTGTCCTACAGAGCCCAGCCCAGAGGCCACCAGGAGAACTGTTGGGAAGCCTGCCCAGGGACAGAACACTGACAGAGGTTCCTCTGTGAATGGACCTGGAATATCATCTGTCAGTCGGTTAGGGCAGGTTTCCTGGTTATATTCAGGTTCTTCTGCGCAGACCTTCAACTTGGTATTTCCCAATATAGCCTACTTCATATATGTATTTTAATAGCATTGTTGTTTTTCTCAGAAACCATTTCTCTCTTATGTGGAGGGATACACAGCACACTTGGTGAGTGTGACAATGTACGACTTGGTGTCTCTTTTTTCATATGATGGATCTAATGTTTGAACAAAAACCTAACATAAACCACCACAAACACGTAGTGTACTCTAGTACTACAAACTCTGTACTGTGGTGAAGTATGTGGACATTACTGTATTGCAATTTAACCAAGGCACAGAGGCAGTCTGATCATAAACACACATGCAAACATGTAAATTCTCACACACACACAGACACACACACACACACACACACACACACACACACACACACACACACACACACAAAGTTCTAGCGTAGGTCTTTGTAGGACAAACACATGGTTGGATAAGACGATGAAATTTGATTCGGTCTATTACTGAGGTGCTGAATATTAGAAGGCACTTTTGAACTTTAGTGAGTTGGTTCATTTAAAGCAGAATAAAAGCTTGAGATTTATGCACGTGTACTGCCAGCAAAACAGCCAGAGGCTACACATCGTGGTTTCCAACCAGATCCAAATAGGCGGATGCCAGATATAGTAGATCCTTACCAGAGATGACAAGAGATGAGTTGAGCTGAAATACATATTGTGCGCTGCTTTGAAACATTCTGTGGTTTCCATCAAAACTCAATCCATTTTACAGTAAAGTGGACAGAATGTGTCATGTTTACTCTGAGTTTAGATTCAAATCAATTTGGATGGAAAACTAAACCTAAACTTGGAGCCAAATAACCTCTGATGTAGGTCTGTGTATTCTAAATTTATGGGAGGGTTTTGGACTTCCGATGTTGCCTCAGGTGAAATGGGGGGAAAAACAAAAACTGATGTGCAGATAATAATAATAATGCATATATCAGCCAAGCAGGTCAAACCATGAAGGGCTCTTGAAAATCTCTTGAAATATTGAACATGTTGTGTTGATAAAGTAGAGGCTTGGACTAGGCTTGGACTATCTTACTACTATTAGGAACCTACAAGCCGGTCCTGACCGTACTCTCAAGAACAGCACCCGGATGGTGGTGGTGCAAATGATGGACAAGGTGGTTGAATGTGAGATTTCTGTAGGGGCAAACAAGGTGATAGGATCTAGCTGCCAATAATTCCACACTATGACATGAAATGATGAGCTTCTCTTCACCTTTGTCAGAGGGCAGTTTCCAATCAGATTCACTTTCTCGGTTACCATCAACAAAGGGCAAGGGCAAGAGAATGCGAGTTGGCATCTACCTATCTTAGCCAGTGTTTGCTCATGGCCAGCTCTACACAGCCTTCTCCAGGGGAAAGCGAGCCAGCAGCATGAAAGTACTTATTGAAGGTGATGAGGGGGGAATAACAGACAACATTGTCTATAAGGAGCGGCTGTAATCCTGTACTACAGACATTTCCATAACTGCGCCCATGGCACATCATCTCCAGAGTCTCCACCCTAGTGTAGAAATCAAGTGCGCTGCTAGTCATGCTAGTTCCAGTTCCCAAGTCTAAAAGTCAATGGGATTTTTGTTTGTTTGGCGATTTTGGTTAAATGCATGAAATAAGTCTGTGGTTAACAAAAGTTTATGAAACAGCGAACTTCGTGTTCAGCAAGATGATCTTCACAAATGAGGTGAAGAAAAATGGTCCTCATTTGTGAAGATTATTTTGCTGAACACAAAGTTTGCTGTTTCACAAATGTTTGTTAACCACAAGGAGTGGAGAGGAGAGAAGAGGAGAGGAGTTGAGAGGAGAGGAGAGGAGAGGAGAAGAGAAGAGGAGAAGAGAGGAGAGGAGGAGAGGAGAGAAGAGGAGAGGAGAGGAGAGGAGAGGAGAGGAGAGAAGAGGAGAGGAGGAGAGGAGAGGAGAGGAGAAGAGGAGAGGAGAAGAGGAGAGGAGGAGAGGAGAGGAGGAGAGGAGAAGAGGAGAGGAAGAGAAGAGAAGAGGAGAAGAGAGGAGGAGAGGAGAAGAGAAGAAGAGGA
>NC_139633.1:17265977-17395977 GCF_964638095.1 Poromitra crassiceps
GATATAAAGTTATTAATAAAGTCTACGCTCACGTGCATCACACAATGGAGACGAGAGCTCTAGAGCTGTAAGTAGCTAATACCGTCAGAGCTTCTGAATTAAGTTGTCAAGTGTCTACGGAGGCACAAACTAGTTTCTAACTTTTGCTGTACTGGGTTCCCTTAATATGTCCTAGAGAAAAAGTTGACCCCCCCAATTGTCATTGTATAATTTGCACTCTGGAGAGAGAATAAAATGTCGGTCTTGTAGGTTTTTGGAATCTACAGAAAGGTCAAAATGAATATTTAGGTCCTCCAGCACAGACACCGGCTCTTCCTGGTTACCGCCACCCAGCTAGGCCACATAACCGCCTCCCTTGCCCCCACCTTGGAGGAGCCACCGCTACTCCCTGGTTATACCGTGACAACTGACTCAGCTGGTATAGCGAGTTGACTACCGTGACTCGTGGCTATTGGGCCGAATAAGCCGGTAGCTGATGGCTCGCATCACCAGTTAAGTTTAGGCCATCAAAACAACTTGGTTGGGTTTAGGTAAAACAATGGTTGGGTTTAGGCAAACAAAGGCAACTTGGTTGGGGTTACGGTTATTATGGTTTGGGTCGGGATTCGAACCAGCTCTCTCGGGACGAGAAAGTTGCAAGTCTCCCTACTTATAAACTCACACTGTCCTTATGACGTGTTATAACTGTTCACGTATGTATCTGAAACGTGAAATGCTATGTATTTTCAGACATGTTCATATTTTACATTTCTGTGGATTCTAGAAACGTACAATGCAGACATTTAATCTGGTGAGTATGGCAACGAGAGAGAGAGAGAGAGAGAGAGAGAGAGAGAGAGAGAGAGAGAGAGAGAGAGAGAGAGAGAGAGAGAGAGAGAGAGAGAGAGAGAGAGAGAGAGAGAGAGAGAGAGAGAGAGAGAGAGAGAGAGAGAGAGAGAGAGAGAGAGAGAGACTGTGTGTAACTCTGTGCAATGTGTTTTAGGCCCAACATCTGAGGCTCAGCAGCAGTTCATTATGTAGTTAAAGCTCCAGATCAGTGGTGTTGGTGGTGGTGTGACTGTGCATTCATTGTGAAGCGGCCTTGTGTTACAGCAGGTATGGAGGGAAAACAGGCCCGTGAAATGTGAGCTGGGCACCCGTCCCATCTTCAACCCTTAAATTATGTGGCTTTATTACAGTAAGTCTGGCTGAGAACTGCTCAATTTGAGCAAATACTTTAAAAACTGACACCAGTTGACTTTCCTGATGATCAGACACAGGCCTTTCGAAGGGCAGCCCTACCCCTCACTCCCTCTCTCTCACTCACACACACACACACACACACACATGCACGCACGCACGCATGCATGCACACACACACACTTGTGCAAATGATCCGCAATGATGTACCGACATGTGTAAGCAGTAACTGTTCCAAATTTTGGGCTGAGTTAAACACTAATGCTGCAATTAACTTTTTGATGTTTTTAAAGGCAAGCTAAACCTTCCAAATTCATGTGTTCTTCAAAAGAGCTGAAAAACCAAAATCATTCTATAAGTGTGACTGTTATGTTTTGGTAAAAGTGAAAATGGGAGAAATTCCCCTTCATCCCCCTCACAACCTGCTTTGATTTCTTGGGTCCATGAAAGTGCTCAGTGGTTAGTACCGTCGCCTCACAGCAACATGGCCCTGGGTTTGATCCCGGGCCCGTTCTGTGGGAGTTTGTGTTCCTCCCACAGTCCAAAGACATGCAAGTCACGTAGAACATAGAGACTGTAAATTGCCCATAGTGAGCGTTAGCTCTGTGATGGATTGGAATTGCAGCAACCTGTTCCCCTGCCAATGCATGCTGGGATAGGCTCCAGCCTGGCCTATATAAATGTACCACCATGAAAAGGATTGTGTTGAGAATTAATGAGAATTAATGGTTTTGGTTTGTGGTTGGCTAATCCCTGCTGTTGCTTCCTCTGCATGGCTCCTCTTAAACTAGTCTTTATTGCTTATTGTACAATACGCTTTTTCCTGCTTGATTTCAGTCTGCTCTAACTTGAAAATCAACTTTCATGATCAACTCCGCTATAGTGTTCTTGTCTTGAAGGATTAACACAAATTCACCAAACAACAACCACTGTATTTGTCTAAGCCAAGGGATGCTGCCGAGTTAGAAATTACTCTTTTGATGACAAAATGTAACACAGCCTCTGTGTGTCCATCCATTTTCCCATGAATAAACAGTGTGCAAGGTCAGAAGGTACATGTTGGGGTTGTTGAGGATGCGGGGGCAGAGTCATCATGGTTCTGGTTTGAAACAGTGTTCAGAGAACGGAGGCTCTCCTGTCAGTGGAAAAAGGCCACAGCGTTCACATAGCCAGCAGGGCTTGTTCCTCCCTGTCAGTGAAGAGAGGAGACCATGAACAGTATAAATACAGCACCACCCCCTCCTGGTTTTCATTCTCAGCAACGTTCTAATATCCCACTTTGTGCATCTCCTCTTGGATCACTGCTCCTCAGTGGCGGACTGCATAATCGGGCACGTCGGGCAAATGCCCGGTGGCCTGGCCTGGCCTGGCCTGCAAATTTTTTTTTTTTTTTTTTTTTTCGCAGGCCAGGCCAGGCCACTCACTGAACAGCAGGCCAGGCGCCGCCTACTGGTTTACTAGTGGTTTTATTACTTTATTCAGGTTTAAAGTGGGTGCATCTCATTGTAAAATTGGACTTGGCCCAAATTGGGCTTCAAACGGCCCAAATCGGGCTTCAAACGGCCCAAATTGGGCTTCAAACGGCCCAAATCTGGCTTCAAACGGCCCAAATTGAGCTTCAAACGGCCCAAATTTTTCGCCGCCGCCCTCGGGCGCCGGCACGCCCGTCGGCCCGTATCGGCCTGGCCTGCTTGGTATCTAATGCCCGGCCTGAATTATGATCCCAGTCCGCCCCTGCTGCTCCTACACGCACGCACGCACGCACGCACGCACGCACGCACGCACATTATATAGTATATACACATCCCCAATTAGGCAAGACATGTGTCCACTCATGGGCAAATTCTAAGATATTACATAAAACAGGACTATACAACTGGAAATGAACATTCCTTACTTTGATATCATGTGAGTCTGTGTAAGCAGTGTTTGACCAAAAAAAAAAAAGAAGTTTCCCATCCATAATTCGGGTTGACATGATGTTGCTACAGCGGACTTCAGGACAACGGCACGCAGGACAAAGTGATTACAATGACCTTACAGATGCAATCAAGAGCGCAGTCAGTGTCCTCCAGCAGTTCTCCTTCTCTTTGTTCCACAGAGGGCCGTCTTAAGCGCTTGTGTTTGCTGCTTGTTCTGCAAAACAAACAAAGACAAGCTGGGGCTGGAGCAGTGATTAGAGAAATCAACAAATCCTCCACACAGGACGTGAGCGCATGGGCCTCTAGGCCGGATCAGGTTCTTTTGGAAAGGGTGAGTCAATGAGGGTAGAGGATGAAGAATGAGTGGGAGGAGGAGTGTGTGTAGGTGTGTGTGTGTGTGTGGGGGGGGGGGGGGGTTACTGCGGGACCAGAGGTGTGAACTCAGAGCCGAAAGAGCACCCTGTCTCAATTTGGTTTACCAAATCCGTCATGGGAACATCACTCCTATTTTCTTTTCATTACAAGACCAATCTCTCCACGATCCTTCCAAACAACAGTGGAATAACAGCTTATTTGCTCTGCGTGGCCTTGGGAGAAGGTGGGGTAATTGTAGTCTGTATAATGGAGGTCCGCTGAATCCTCTTTGTTGTTGAGCTCGGCCTTCGGCAAAGGTGGAAACAATTTTTTCACTCATTGTAAAATCAGCGGGTAATTGCCAAACCATTAGATTTCATTTTCTCCCCACATCAATGGGCGGCCATCTTGATTTTCTTTTGCTTCTTCTCCGCTGACATGTCTCAAGAGCCCCATGATGCTACACATTGAGAATCAGCAGCCTGTTGCACCCATAGACATATATAAGGCTAGATGGCTTACCCGCGCTGCCGGTCAATGGAGAGCGACGTCGTCGCATGGTGGCCATCTTGCTACGGCACCACAGCTTTATATATATCTATGGGTTAAAAAAACGCTAACATTTTATTATTATTTTTGGCTCCAAATTACACCAAACTTAAACTGAAGCATCATCATCATGAGATGAATTCACGCACCTAGTTTCATGCAGTTTCATCCATTTTGCTAGGAGCTATGAGCATCTGTTGTTGGGTTAGTATTATCACATCAGATGATCATAACTCCTAGGGAAATGGATGAAACTGCATGAAACTTTGTGCCTGAATCCCTCTCATGGCATAGATGCTTCGGTATAATTTTGGTGTAATTTGGAGCCCATCAAAAATATAGTGTTTTTAGTGTTTTTTTTGTTGTTGTTGCCATATCTCGGGAACGGAATATGCTTGTAATAAACCAAACCGTTTGTAAATCCGTCAAGATTTCAGCAAGTTATGAGTATTTTTGTCTGTGCACCCTCCAACAGCTACCAGAGAACGTACCAGAAAGCCTGCCGTAGCAAGATGGCGGCGCTTCAACGACGCTGCAGCCTGTTGCACCAGCTGAACGTAAGTTCTGTCTTAAGTTAGGGTGTAAAGTCCACACTAACTGCTACGTTCAAACTAGTTAGTTTGACACTAAAGTTGTGTCTTTGTTGAGTTGCACCACGGAGACGTAAGATACATCTTAACTAGTAGTCCTTAAACCTCACACTCATAGATATATATAAAGGCTAGATGGCTTAAGGCGGAGTCAGCAGCGTCGTTGAACGGCCGTCATCTTGCTACAGTGCCTTTCTGGTACGTTCTATGGTAGCTGGTGACCTGCACAGACAAAAATACTCATAACTCGCTGAAATCTTGACGGATTTACAAACAGTTTGGTTTATTACAAGCATATTCCGTTCCCGAGATAGACCAAAAAAAAAAAAAAACACACTAAAAACACTATTTTTTTGATGGGCTCCAAATTACACCAAAATTAAACCGAAGCATCTATGCCATGAGAGGGATTCAGGCACAAAGTTTCATGCAGTTTCATCAATTTCCCTAGGAGTTATGATCATATGATGTTGCCATACTAACCCAACAACAGATGCTCATAACTCCTAGTAGCTCCCTGTAGCAAGATGGCCGCCATGCGACGACGTCGCTCTCCATTGGCCGGCAGCGCGGGTAAGCTATCTAGCCTTTATATATATCTATGCTCACACTAGCCAAAATAGTGTCGCAGAAAATGACGTGTACAGTATCTGTGACCAATCAGTGAAAAGCACGGTGGAAACGGTGTTTATTTACCGTTGTTTAAGTAAGTGGAGTGAAAACAGGACATGTTGCCCACCGCAAATTAGTGCTTTTATATTTCATCAACACTACACTAACCAAATGAGAACGTTATTGAGTAACGTTCGTTTAGGTTCATATTACTGTTAACGTTTATCTGTGAGCTCTATCAGTATTGTAGGCTAATTTAGCACCATCCTGCCTGCTAAATTGTTGCGGTTATTTTAATTTGTATGCAGTGCTGCAGCTTGTGGGAAACAAAAGCGTGAGTCATCAATATCAAAGGGTGTAATTATTGATCACGGAGAGCGCGTTACCGACGCAAAACAACGATGCGCCACGGTGCCAAGTTGCAATCCGTGCCAATGCTTATTTTACGGAGGACTTTACACCTAGTAAGACGTAGGTGTAAAATTTAAGTTCTAACTTATGCCTACGTTGTAACTATTTCACTTGGTGCAACCCAAATATTTTTAGTAGTGCGTAAACTCGGACTTAGTGAGACTTTACGTTCAAACTAGCTTACGTTTCAACTTACGCACAGCTGGTGCAACCCACTGCAGATCACCACCAGTGCCCCAAGTATAGCCGATCTGATTCCAAATTCAATTCATATAAAATTGGCGTAACAATGGTAGCATTTTGAGCTGGCGGTTGTGACTGAAGGAAGGCGAGGAGACAGTGCTGGCAACAAAAATAGACCCTCCATCTTTTTGCACACAGCTTCACAAACCCGAAAACAAACTAGGACGCACACTTTACGACACTTTTTGTTTAAAGTTTGCCCAGTTAGAAAACGTGAGCAGATGTTTCTGAGTATATTTGGCGAGACAGGTGAGTGATGCACAATGCCGTGGCTCGGCACGCCCATGCATGCCTCGGCTCCGTCTCGGCCTAATTGGCCTGCCCACACATAGCCTGCTTCAGATCAGAGCTGACAGTGTGTGCGTAGCAGACACACAGGATCATTCTCTCCACATACGTGTGAAACACTTCAGGGTCTGTTTAGAGTTTCCCTGAGGACTGGTTGAAGATGTATTGAACTGTACAGATGGCCCTCTGGCTTTGAGACTGGGCAGTGTGGGTACTCGTCTATTAAAAGAAGATGAAGATGATAATGGCAGGATATCAGTTACAGGAGAGATGGCCGCACTGTGTAGTTGTCAAGGTGAGCGTCAGATCGGCTGGCAACATGTTTTGACTGACAGACCTTAACATATAGGGGGCAGGCTACTGTATCTGCATTGCATCAAACCAAATAAGATGTCAGAGTCCTCTATACAGTAACATTACATTACATCATTTAGCAGACGCTTTTATCCAAAGCGACTTACAATAGTACATTTTGTCAACAGTAGTGAGATCAATTGTGCAAAACATTCTGCATCAGCCAAGACTTTTAAAAAGGAATACGTAGCATTTGTCGATACTTGAAGGAATAAGTAGTTTTTTTTTTTTTTTTTTGCAGGATGGTTCGTTCAAGACAAAAGATGATGATGGCAGGATATCAGTTACAGGAGAGATGGCGGCACTAGTCTGCGTAGTTGTCAAGGTGAGAGGCAGATCGGTTGGCCAAGAGATCTGGTATCGAGAAGGAATAGCAAGGGGCCCAGGACTGCGCTCTGGGGAACACCGGTGCTAAGAGTGCAGGGTCTGGATAGGGACCCTCTCCATAAGACCTAGTATGAGTGGTTAGAGAGATAGGAAGCAAGCCAGGAGCGTGCAGATCCTGAGATACCTACGTCAGATAGAATGGAAAGAAGGATTTGGTGGTTAACTGTATCAAAAGCTGCTGTCACAGCTAGAGTGAGAAGGCTTGAAACCAGGTTGCAGAGGGTCCAGCAGGTCATTCTGGGAGAGATAGATCCATAGATTATGAAATCTGGGGAAAACTGTCCACTCTCCAAAAAAGGAAAATAAAATAAAAGATCATTTGAGAAGCCTTTGGCTCCCCAAAAGAGATGAGCTATGTAGCGATGACAGCTAGTCAAATCGACATATCTCAACATAACCAAGAAATCAATGTTGTGTGAGAGGGAAAATAGAATAATGTCATGAGCGGTTACGCTATAATACACTGTAGGAGTGCAGTTATCTGGATGGTACTTAGCAGCCAGGAGTCCTTGAGATAGTTTCCTGCCATAATAGCATGTGTGAAAAAGAAGAACATGAACCTCTCATTTTCAAAATAATGTTAACACCAGCGTGGAACTGGAAAATGTCTGTTTTGAGAAATAAATCCAGGGCTTATCTTATGAGGGGAATCAAAGGGATGTTTCGAACATTATAGTGGCAATTATCTGTAGATGGATGGTACTATCCAGCTATTCGACGTGCTGTTTTGAAATAGCCAGACGCTCCGTAGACCCCCTTTTTTTCTGGGCTTAGCTTTTAATGTAACTGCAATCAACCACAACAAGATTTTTGAGGCCCGGCATTCATCCCTTAGAAATCCCACCAAAAACGTGAGTAGTATTGGAATTCCGGAGCACCATGCCAACCGTGAAGCCTCCCTGCCTCTCACAAGCGCTGCACGGAGGGGCAATTTTCCTCCGGCTGAACTTCCCAAAGCTGCCTCACCTGGAACCAATCTGTAACACAATCGAAGGGTCCTGACTTGAAAGCCCGTTCCTTCCCTTTGATAGTCTCTTCTTGGTAGCCTGCACGGCGCTGGAAACAGTCCTTTTGTAATCTCGCAGATACAAAAGAGCCGGGGATCGAGAGCAGTATCCTCCCATCAAAGTGTATTATGCAAATAATCCAGAAACAAAGCTCAGATACTCCCTGTTTTTTCCCCCTCGTTTTCTTTTCCAGGGAGGAGGGAGAAATTGGGTTGGCTTTTGGAAATTTTAATCATTGTTGTCAATTTTCTTCTGATGTACACTTGTAGATCTTTTCCTTTGACCTTTGATACCATCAGAGGTCATGACGTATGGTGACCTCTGGCCGTAGGTCAGTCTTCTTGTTTGCAGACCTTTTGTCAACAGGTGTGAGGCGAAGACCTCATTCAGGATCTCCTTCAGTGTCATTCAGCAGGTTTGTGTCCCCCCCCCCCCCAGTAGCTCTAAGATTGACTTCCACCACTGCTCTGACCACTTTCCCCAATGTGCAAGGAAAGCAATTAAACTTTAATAGCTGTCCATTTAGGGCTCCTGGGAAATGTAGTCTTGAGTCAACATGCCAAACCCGATTTCCTTCCCCTCACTTCAGTTGTTCCCTCCGGCGAGATTGTATTAGGCCTTCCCTTAGTGATGCAGCATGTGGCTGTACTGTACATAATGTGGAGCCAAGCATCTCCTCGTCTGTCAAATAGCCATTCTAAAATACAATAGGTTGTAAAGACCCTAAACACGAGACATGGATTTGCTACAAAGTGGGCCATTCATCACAGAGGTGCTAAATATGGGATCATGAGCATAGGAAGATCCACTGAATCCACTCCATTCGCAAACACGCAGGGCAAGAAGGAAGTTATTTTGGTGCAGAAGTCTGTGAATAGGTTATTTACTCGCTCATACATGTGATTTCAATCGAGTGATTAGCTGTAATTGAATCAGCAGCAGAAGAACAGGGTGTATGGATGTAAAGCATGAAATGAAAAGGACATCTGTTCAGAGAGAGAGCGCTCTCTCTGCAGCCACAGCCCCTCTATACCTTGGACAGATAGTCGGTAAGTCACAAGCCCACGCAGACACTCGGCCAACAGTTTACGTCTGCCACTGCCCAGAGTGAAGCCCGGGCCAAATAGTACACCCCTCTGTTCATAGCCCATAATCAACTTATCCTGTCTGACTTTCATCTTTCTTATTCTCCTTTCACATGCCAAGCGTTTTAACGTATCCAAGCATTTTAACATATCGTGTCTCTATAATTGTTTCATACCCTAAAGGTATTGCGAGGAGTTCTGGACTGACTTTAGTTGAGACTGAACTTTTGCTTAAACTTTGGTTTTGTATCCATCATCGGCACTGGATGAATGTTCAGCAGCAGCAATGTTGGTGTCAGTGTCAAGGAACTTTGATGGCTGCCTGCACTTGATCATCTATAGACTTCGGTTCAAAACTCTCCATATATGTTGCATAATAAAGCTCCATTAAAGTGGCATTAAACAATCAGACTTTTATTGGTCTCTAGCGACCAAGGAATTGTTCTCTGGCACAGTTTACAGCGGCGTGTATTTGACACTAATACTAAAGCCATTTTCACAATAGAAATGAGTAAGTTAAGTAATTAACAGAAATGTCTGGTAAAGGAGTATGATGTGTGTGTGTTGGGGGGGGGGCTGGAGAGAGAGTAGTGGCTGCAAAGTGAGTTTTGAAATGTCAGTATATAGGCCTACTTCACAAAACGGTAAGTCATTGATTTTGACAATCTTATCAATTTTAGGATTGATTTGGACTTTAAGGCTGATGCACATCTGAAATGTGAATTTTAGTCTAACAAAATACCCAACCCAAGTGACCTTACATGGCGTATTGCAAGGTGTCAAGGGTCAAGATGATTATATCATAATTGTATTATAGGCTACTGTATATAAATGAAGTCATGAGTCATGATGCCAGAATGTGGCATGATATACATAATGTAGGCTCAAGAGTTAGACTCTGCCAGCATAGAAAAACACTCAAAGGAAAGTATTTCATGACCATCAATCCTGTAATATAACTACTGTCTTCCACGACCTATTAAAATGTCCTCAGCATTTTAGAAAACCATTAAAAGTGATGAGAAAACACAGACACACACACAAAGCTATAGAGAGCACAACACAACAAAGCTTGTCCTGTGACATTTTGCTCTTTCTGGTTATTAAGTTTTATTTTATATCACTGCCACTGAGTGGGCCGCACCGTTTTCCTATTAGTCTACTAACAGCTGGCATGAAAGAGTGACTCAGTGGTTTGACTACACTCTTAGAAAATAAGGTTCATTGGGGTTCTATATAAAACTTACGGTTCTATATAATTTACCAAAGAACCCCATGTAAGGGTTCTATACAATTTCTGTAAGACAACAAAGAACCCTTCAAAGAACCCTTCTTCTTCTTAAGGTGTCCACTGATTGGTGGACCCCAAAGGGTTCTATATAGAACCCCAAAGAGTTCTATTTTTAAAAAGCGGTTCTATATAGAACCCCACAGGGTTCTATAATGCTTAAAAAATGGTTATATATAGAACCCCCAAATGGTTATATATAGAACCCCAAGGGCTCTTTTAAATGAACCACCTGAAATGGTTCTACATAGAACCATTTGAGGGTTCCAAATATGTCCCAAGCTATAGAACCCTTAAAGGTTCCATATAGAACCACTTCTTCTAAGAGTGTATACCACATGCTGCTTCTTCTTATTTCCCTTTTCACCAGTTGTTGTAAAGGTGCAAATCGCCTCGCCTGTACTGAGAGGCTCTTTTCATATTGGACCGTTGTTTTTTTATTCCTCGCAGTGATGTCATGTCACACATTCGACAGTTGCAAAGTTATTAAGCGTACTGGTGCAGTGTTTTTGCAGCAATTTAAGTGACACGAGTGCATAATCAAAGTAGTGTCATAGTTAAATTCGGCTTGGACGGCTGAAGATGCAGACAAAATTGTGCTGCATGAGGAATGTGTACATTTTTGTCCCCAGGCACCTCACGCTCCGACATTCAGTTTCCTCTTCCTCTGCCCTCTCTGATCACCTCTTTCCGTCCATAATATACTGAAGCTAATTGATTCTTCTCGCAACGACCCCCCCCCCCCCCCCCCTCCCCATTTTTTTTTTTTTTTGTACATTGCTTCATGATAATCTGATCGATTGGCTGCATCGTTGAGTGTAGTTCAGAGGTTCAGTCATGTTTTCTGTATTTCAAAGCAAGGGATGTGGATGTGGGGGCTAATAGGGAACAACAGTTCTTCTGTCAAGCATCCTTAAATGTTTTAGGCATTATGTATTGTGGCATGAGATACAGTTGTGTTGAGCTGCCCGTGTCCTATAAAGCAGAGGTTCTCAAAAGTTTTTCAGCCAAGGACCCCTTACAAGATAGAAAATATACCGGGGGGACCCCCTCATTCTGATTTGTGATTTTGGGCTAAGATTAATTGTTGACTTTTAAATTGATAGGTTTGTTAGATTAGAATGTAATCCATGAACCATTTTAGATTTAAAGAAGCATAAAATATTTTCATTGAACTATGAAGCTTTTGCAACAACAAAAAAGTTTATATTTTTATTTTCCTGAGAACTTTTTGCGGACCCCCTGGCAAAGTACCACAGACCCCTGGGGGTCCCCGGACCCCCATTTGACAACCACTGCTATAAAGGTTGATGTTGGGAATCTATTAGGAATCTAATTATAATAACTGAAAGGTTTGAAGAGGTAGAGACTGGACTGTTGACTTGGTCATGTTTCCAGTCCATAGGGACTTGGGATAGGGAGATCCAGGGCTCCACGCTCTCCTTGTAAGATCAGACTCCTTCATGTTTGACTCGCACGACCCCAGCCTCAGTAAACAACACATGCAGCTTTAATTAGAATCACTTGGGTGACCAGAGGCAGGATGAACAGGGCTTTGTTGCCAGCATGGCAGCAGCCCACAACCTGACATCCCTCCAAGGTGGTTGGACCGCAAGAACCATATGAATATTCCACAGCACCAAAAACAAAAGAGGAGAAATAGCTGCAGTGATATTGATACTGTTGTTGCTGTTGTTGAAAATGAAATGAAATGAACAAAACAAAAAAGAAACAGTAAAGCTATATTTAATTTATATATATATCACTTAAATGTTTTAGACGTTTACCTGGTGTGACTTAATTAATAGTCAGTTGGCTATATTATACAGCCTCTGAAGTTTGTATGTCAGGTGTTAAAATGATTTTCATTTTCGGATTCATGCCAGGCAGATGGGTCATGCAGGGTGGCATAAAAGCTCATCCGTGCATCTCTAATTTGGACTATAGGGAAAGGGAGGATAAGGAACACTTGTAAAAGACAATGAATGCAAAAGGATGTTGGATTATGACAAATACCATACAGAAAAATTCAAAACATCTGAAAAACAGCACAGTGACATAATTCTTGTCTACTGAATTTAAATGCACGGCTGAATGAATGGATGGATGGATGGAGGGATGAATGCATGGATGGATGGATGATGGACGGACGGGCGGGCGGACGGACGGATAGACATCAGCAACATCAGCGTTAAATGGCTGAACTATGCATGTAATGAATGCAGCGGATGAACTGTAGGAAAGGCCTAAGGACTGACTGACTTACAAACACTCAAACTGATTTATTGCAAAAATAGTCAGCATTCAAATTCCTCAATCTCCCCAAAGTGAATGAATGAGCTGTGAAGAAAGGCAATTTGCTTCTGTGCAAAGTGTCTCTCTCTCAAATTGAATCAGGAACATGACTCTGATTAGGACTCTTGTTTGAAAGGACTGTTTTCTCGCAGCGTCCAGGACATTCCACAGTATTATGGCCAATGAGTGCTCTCTCTGTTTCCTCTCGGTGGTGACCTCGGCCAGAAAGGTCAGTCCCGTTGCAGTAGGCTACCTGTCATCTGTGCTGTTACGCTGCTAGATACACACAGGCTCTTGTTGTGGGCAAGCAGAGGCACTCCGATTAAAGTCAAAACCTGCACACATGAATGCCAGTGTTGAGAAATTCCTGCAGGTCCTTTTTCATTTTATAATGTGATATTTGCACGTATTTCAAATAGATTAGATTACCGAGAATGTCAAACCATAAATAAAACCATAAATCCTTATTTTATTAATTAGTAAATTAGTTAATTCATTCATTCATTCATTCATTCATTGGATGGAACAGATCCAGGATGCCTTCATGTTTAAAAGGGGTTGTGATTCAATTTTTAAAACTTATATAATCTATTTATGTGCCTTTAGGGACTGAACAAGTATTTGATGTTAGTATTTGATGATATTTTATGAGGATAAACAACATCCCCAAAAAGCTAAAAACATTGAATCAAGGTCATTGACAGACTATGTGGTGTGCTTGTCGCCGTTTATAATCATCTAAAGAACTCCATGTTATCGCTATCAATTTTAAACAAAAATTATCCCTTATCCCCCGAGGACCATTCTTTGCCCCGTGCTCTGTTGGCTGTTTGAGTTATGCAGTGTGGCGTAACATCATAGTTTAGGAGGTGGGACAATCTCTTCCCCCTCATTTGATCCTTAGGGGTACAGAAGTGAATTTTACAAATCCAGTCTGGAGTGTCCAAAACTATAAAAATGAAATATTTAATGCTATGATCTAGTGGTGGTCGTCTTTCTTTTTAAATATTGTTTTCTCTAGAAAAGGATAGAGGCTGAGGATAAAGTGCAGACTTCTCCAACTGACGTGAGGATTTTCGGAGGCAGCTGAGTTTCTACCCTGAGCCTCATTTGAACCGACATTTTTATGACAGAGACAGCCCTCAACGACTCCAACTATTTTGCAAGATAAGCCTCTGTCCCTTAGAGTTAGCTAGTTAATGTCTTTCAGTCTCTCTTTCCAATTCTGGCTCACATTTGGCCCATCATAAATGTGGTGTCCCAATCTAATCATTCCCCATGGCGCTCTCAAACACGCTGCCTGATTGTGTACAATGCCATTTACTGTGGCGCTTTTGCATCTTAAAATGTTGCGGTGCCTCTCTGGTGAGGCTAATTAACAGTCAGCCTTTGCAGTCTCACCCAAGAGATACACCAGAAGAAACACAATTCCCATCAAAGTAAATGTGAACCGCCTCGTATAAGAATCATGGTTCTCAAAATGCAACTTTAGAGTGAACGTTCGTGGAACGATACAAAACCAAAGGATGTCCAGGAAATATACAACATTGAGTGTTATCCTTTCACAGTTGATCTGTCCATCCATGTAGAGTCTATTCTGCAGATGGGAGGTCTTCATTACAGACTCATTTATTCCTGATTTCCCCCCTGTGTCGCCTGTCCACTGAAATCAAGCCCTGCTTACGTTCATATAGCCGCCCTGTAAAGCGTTTTATGTGGTGTCATGCTTGTTAAACCAAAGTGAGCAGCAATGCACTCTACATGGGTCTAGTCCAGATCCACCATGTCAAAGCCTTTGATAAACATGGAGGCCCCTCTGTGGCATCATACAAGTGTTTTATGTGGAAACCCATGTAAGATGATACCGCCACTGAGAGCCTGTTAAAAGTGCCTGTCTTTTTCCACATAAATGATACATACGGTAGGTTAGGTTGTTCTTGCTCATTTACATGTTCCCCCCATTTTTCAGGTGGGCATCCTTCTGCAGTCCAATTTAAAGATGCAAGTCAGGTGGATTGGAGAATCTAAATTGTCCAATGGTGTGAGGGGTTGACCATTGATATGACTATTGGGAAAGAGAATAAGTGAATGAACGTTGGATATCTGTTGTCTAAAAACTGTATATTTTGTCACGGACCAAGTTTCAAGAAATGGAGACCCTGTCACGTCACCTCATATCACCCCATCCTCAATAGCCAATCAGCTCACACCATATGTCAAATGTGATGTCTGTTATGACGAGGGGGTGGATTCTCTATCCTAGACTGAGCTGCCCTCCTCTCTCACCACAAGAGGAGCATCATCTTACCATGGGGGTCATTACGCCAAAACTAGTCGCCATGCTATTTGTAAATAAAGCTTGCTTGTCAAATTTTACCCACTGGACTCTTATGATTGAAATATTAAATATACAGAACTATTATTATTATCTCCGATGAGTATTTTGAAGCATATTTTCTAGACAAATAATATCCTTGCCAACTCAAGAAAAATGTTTTGTATTGTCTTTCCAACACTAAAATTCATTTCAGTTAGATGAGCTAATCATCATTGCAAGGGCTGGGTCTGGGTTCCCATGGCTGAGGGAAAATACACTGCAAACATGTAGCAGATATTTTACCACAAACCTTTCCGCAAACCCCAAACTTTCCCAATATTTTGTAAGTCATTCCGTATACATACGTCTACAGAGGGATTCCCAGCTGGATCAAAGATGGATCTTATTCAACAACGTCTGTCTCGATCCAGATTTTATAAATTGAAGACAGATTTATCATATTTTGAGTCTGAACACAGAGCAATTATATAACATCTAATTACCCTCTGTGTTGCCATTAAGAGAAAGAGGAACCATGCTATGCTCAACAAGAGGGTCAAATTCTTTACAGCGGTATTTTAAACATTGCAACAAGGGACCATGAAAGAAAGCAGACGTGAGGCGAAGCAGGAAAAAATGCCACTACTCCCACAGTCATGCATACTCATCCAAAGCGTATTTTGAGGTAGCTGGGAAATCAAATTTGGACATGATATTATACATATTTTTGGCTATCTTGACTGTTACCACACTTTAAAATAGTACCAATTAGAAAGTCTGAAATTCTAACACTTTGTTGAAAGTAGCCTTCCTTCCCTGAGCGATCAGCATGGATAAGTGGTAAGGGATGGATAAATGATCAACTTGGGAATCCAGCAATAATGTCACTTTACAAATGCCTGATGGTGGGCTTGTTTTTAAGGCCCGTTCACACCTAGAACTATACAAAGATAACCATAACTATTACAATATTCATATTTAAATAATAGAAAGGCTACAATTATATGATATATGATATGATATGATATTATAGTTATAGTTATAGTGTGAACACATCCATTCTATTTACTTATAATGATTTAAATCTATTTAGTAAGTATGAATGGGCCTTTAGTCTGTTTTTTTTGTTTTTGTTTTTTGTTTTTTACTCTTTGCTGGACTCTTGGACGTAGCTGCCGTGACGTCACCCATTAGTTTTTAGACACCTGTTTGGAAGCCTTGATGTTGGCATATTCACTGTCACCATCTTCGTTATTTGGAGTCAGAAGTGACATAAAGTTGGACAAGCGACCTGCTGTTGATCTGTGATCGGCGAGCTGCGCGAACACTGGACAGGCGACCTGTCGATCACGCCCCACAACATAGACTGCTTTATCATCTATTTTACTCTAAATGGGACCATCATTTACAAAACGACAATGATGCTGTATTGAAGAAGACTTGAAACTAGCTATTGAGACCATAAACTCTTTACTGAGAGTGAGAGTGTTTACTCAGGTAATAAATCAAGTGATTTCCCCATTGACTTCCATACAATCGGAGTTCTTTTTGCAGCCAGTGGAGTCGCCCCTTGTAGGCTATTCAAAAGAATGCACATTTAAGACACTTCCGCATTGGCTTCAATTTTCACAAACGGAGCTACCCACTTGTTTGAAAGGCTGCTAAGCTAGGCTACATAGTACATCAGTGTTTGCTGCCGAGCTCAGAGACTGGTTGGGAGAACAGACATGGAGGATTGCTGTCAGTAGCCCAGAGTGGAAAGGTTTTGGGGTTATCTTCTTCTTCTTCTTCTTCTTCTTCTTCTTCTTTTTGATTTTTTAGAGAGATGAGACCAAACAGCCTAAAGTACAGGATTTGCCAAAACTGACCTTTCTACCGATTTCTTTGGTCTCCTTTTGGTATTTCTAAATTGCATTTGAATTCACACTAAAATAATGACAAAGAAGGATGGATGGATGTAGCTAGCGGCAACAACTCACACTGACCACATTTCTACTTCAGTTAGTTTCAAGTGATGATTAAAAAAAGAACTATGTTGGCAAAGGAGAGAAAGGGAGAGAGAGAGAGAGAGAGAGAGAGAGAGAGAGAGAGAGAGAGAGAGAGAGAGAGAGACGATTTATTGGTCGAGATGGACAGAGGAACAGTGACTGACAGGTAGCCATGTAGAGAGATCTGACAAAGAGAAACGAGCTGATAGCTGAGAAAGCGCTGACAGATAGCGTTACAGCTATACTTATGTTGTGTGTTGTTACCAATCGTTTCTCTTGCTTCTACACAATGAAGGCTGACAGGATTTGACAATCGGTCTCACCAGCGTCGTGACACTCCCCACACACAAGTAGTAGCCCTTGGCTGTTGTCAAGATCAATCAATGCCTACAATGACAGCTACAGCTTTAATATGGTCAAACATCTGTCCTGCCTGGAGAAACTCAACACTAAACACTAGAAACCCGTTGTTGAATCAATCTTTATGAGAGACTACTGGTTTGAGGAGGTCATTGGACCAACATGAAGCTTACCGCACATGGATTAAGTCATTGATTCCTGTCTTACATTACACATGTATGGGGTATTGAATGAAGACATTGAGAAGAAAAAGATATGGTTACCAAAAGTGTCTCAGGTCAAGTCTGCATAAGCTTTGTAGGCAAATTATTCACTAGAAATATTTCTACCAACGCTTTTGTGAATCTTACTGCAGGATTTTGAGGCATGTTGATGAGTTAATAAATATGTAAGAGAACATTGAGTGGGGCCGCTTCCTGACATATGTGCATGTGTTCAGCAGCAGCCCTGAACTTTGACCTCGGAGCGAGCGTCCTACTGGCTGCTGCGGCCCTCTCCTCTGGTGTTTCGGCGATGTCCGGCGGCCCGAGTTCGGAGGTCACGGCGATGACAGCGAGCACCTTGCTGCGAGACTTCTATCTGCCCACCAAAATAAACAGAGGAGGGCTAATGTTAGGGGGTCTGGTCCGCCCCCATCCCACACCACCCCCTGTCCAGCTCTGACCGCATCTCACAGATAAAACGCTAAGGATGCAGAGGATCCTGCCTCCTCTAATCAAAATACTGTTAGGGTCAAAGGTCAAGCTGGGAGATCACAGCCCGCTTTCATCCCAGCAACGTTGTTCCAGAAAATGTGGCTTCACTCTGGTGGAGGCAACGTCTGCTCTGTTGTTCTTGTCTGCACTCCCATTTGAGGAGCTTTTCACCACCACCTCTGTTTGCCTTGCTCTTTTCTCTACTTCATACACATCATCAGTCAATGTGCTTCAGAGAATGTGTGTCAACTGTAGCGATGTTCCTGATGCTCCTCATCTGTCACTGTCTGAGAAAGCCATCAAGAACTGGATGTCAAATATCTCCTTTTGAAAACTTTTAGATGTAAAAGAATGAAATATTCTTGGGGGTTTTTATGATCTTGGGCATCAAATGATGAAATACAGCAGTGCCAGAGGGTTATAGCACAGTGCCAAATCTATAACTCTTTTATAACAACGAGAGGAACTTCTCACAGTTCCTTCCTCCATAGCTTTTTACAGTTCCGTCCATAAGGGAACCATCTCCACCAGAGAGCTGGAAACAGAGAAGAAGAAGACCATACCTAAATTCTGACAGACAGCCCCCCCCCCCCACACACACACACACACAATTTTGTACAGTGCCAATTGACAAGACTGAAGAGAGCAAGCTTCATGTGTGACACAGGCACAAACACAGTCATGCATAGCCTACAATACACACCTCAGTGACAGTCAGATAAGAGTCACTCATACGGTAACACTTTATAATAACGTTCAGTCGTAAGTCACTTATAAGCCTTTAGTTAATGATGAACTAACCATTTACAAAACATGAATATACATGTGTAGATGATTAATAAATGTTATGTTAACATATACAAATGTGTTGTAAGTCATCTATAAACCTATAACCTATAAATGAAGTGTTCCTCACCTGTTGTAAATGATGTGTAAATAATTTACAATTCATTTACAAGGCTTTCTGCATCCCCTAATCTAAAGTGTAAATCATTCATCACACATAAATGTGTTACATACAAGGGGGTAGCTCTGTTTGTCGAAATTGAAGCCAATGCGGAAGTGTCCTCTTTGCCTGCAGGGGCGACGCATTGGTTTGTGGACTTCTGTTTTGAAGCCTCAAGTATGGCCTCAGTAAACACTTTCCTAATGTGTTTATGGTCTCAATCGCTAGTTTCAGACTATGTTGTAGTTGCAGACTATGTTTTGGGGCATGATTGACACGTCGCTTGTCCACTGATCACACAGCTCACCGATGCAGGTTTAAGTGCACTTCCGCATTGGCTGCAATTTTGACAGAGCTACCCCCTTGTATGTAACACATTTATGTGTCATGGATGGTTTACACTTTAGATTAGGGGATGCAGAAAGCCCTGTAAGTTAATTGTAAATGATTTACACATCATTTATAACAGGTGAGGAACACTTCATTTACTAAAAGTTTATAGATGACTCACAATGCATTTGTGATATGTTAACATAGCATGTATTAATCATCTACAAATGTATATTCATGTTCTGTAAGTGATTAGTTCACCATTAACTAAAGGCTTATAAATGACTTACGACTGAATGTGATTATAAAGTGTTACCGATACGTCTCCAAAACCTGCATGAGAGTGCTTAGCCAATAGCTAGTAGTAATGACCTATAGCATAATATAACCGAAGGACAGAGGTAAGCATCCCTAGAGGACACCTGATAGATGACCAAGGGAGGAAAGCTGCCAGGCAGATACACAACTTGGCCTCCTCTGGCTATAAATAGTGCTGTCAAGTCATTCTGATTTGTACCTAATTTTCTTTACAAGTGCTTCCATATGGCAGTCGTATGCGAGAGAGAGAGAGATGGGGGGAGGGGGGGGGGTGCTGTAAAGAGGAGTATGAAAGACAACTCTGCTCTCCTCCCTGCATTCCACACGCCTTACATGCTACTGCACACTGGCAATCTCCAAAAGGTAATACAGAGAGCGCCAGTTTCTGTGTGCTGCTCAGAGGCTATCCGCTAACTTGTCAAGTATTTATAACGCTAAAATGTCTCTCTTCTTCTTTCTTTCAATGGATGCATCATATTTTCAAGCCAGCTGAAACGACCTGAGCTCAACGGACTCTTTTGCATTGGTTTATATACTTAGACCAGTGTTTCTCAACTGGTGAGTCGGGACCCGAAAGTGGATCGCGGGGCCGTTTTGAGTGGGTCGCTTCTACTCATTGAGGCCAACATGACTGTCTTTCAGAGTCTGTAGTGGGCTCATTTTTAAATCCAGACTGAAGATACTGGTACCATATGAAACTAGAAGACCTAAGGCATCCATTGGTACCAACATGCCCTGCTAGCTTGTTGCAAAGGGGTCTAAATGAAGCGACAAAGTTAGGCTAAATTCTGAAAATTGGGTCGCGACTTGATGACTAAGGAAAAATGTGGGTTGTGAGGCTAGACCAGTTGAGAACCACTGCCTTAGACACATTGGAAGACAGTGGTTGATTGTAATCCAAATGCAGCAGCTCTTATTCATTTGACGTGACTATTTTAAACCAACAAATGTAGCTGATATGATAAGCTATTTGCTGTTGAAACAAATCAGTTGGAAAAACCCCATAAAAGCAGCCCAGATATTATGTTATGGTTTTACATAGACTTCATTTTGAGTTTTATGGTGGGGTATAGTGAAATATTAGTAACACGAGTGAGGTTAGTATAGGACAGAGGATCTTGGGTTAGTTAGCCAGCAACCTTGAAACTGTCCCGCTGGAGGTTCTGAGAGTACACAGTGTGCGCTGTGTCTAAATTGAAGACAGTTGGCCTCAGTCACTGTCACTGAAAGTGAATCCCATATTAGGATAAATCACAGAAGTTAAACTCTGGTTTCTGGCAGCATCTGTCCTTCAAGTGCCAGTGGCTAGACCTTCACAGAATGCACGACTAGTAGCTGTGGGCTTAACACAAGGATGCACAGATATGCATTTTGAGGCATATACCGATATCTGATATTTTACCACCCATACCAGCTGATACTGATATGCATTTTTTTTTTAATCTGGTGCATGTGCAGAACAGGTTAAGCTTTTCAGACATGCCGATCTTAAGATAAGTGTTTCTTAAACAAAAGACCACGTTAGTTTTCGTTTTTTCTCAATTCCAAAATCGGCCCAATATCGGCAGTAAAAGTAATATCAAACGGATATCGATAATATTGCTTTTTAAAGCTGATAATACCAATAGTCTGACAAATACTCTATTGGCGCATCTCGTAACAGCTCAGACACAACAGTCTATCGGCTCTCAACTTTCTCAGCTGTATGGATGGTCTCAAAATATTTGCAACACTAAATTAAATGCTAGAAAAAGTACATGAAAACAACAAAATGGCATAATAGGGAAGGAGAACCAATGCAACAAAAATGCTGACAGCATCGCCCAACGCTTCAGCATCTGGACCAAGGGAGGGAGGGAGGGAGGGAGGGGGGGAGGAGGGAGGGAGGGAGCATAATGGGAGACAACAAATTGCTGGACATTTGTGTAATTTATTCAGAATACAGCGCCATCTAGATTGCGGCCTGCAACCTATTTGCACAGCATTATCTCTGGCAGCGGTGGTCGGAGTTGGCTGAGGTGCCACAGTGCGGTGTTTCTGAAGTGTCCTCACACTATGCTACACATTGGCATCGCATGCCTCTTACTGCTTGCTTTTAACTTATTATGGGATGTACAAATCTATCAATTCAGTTTTATTGGCCACCAACAACTGGCTTTTAATAATAACTTTGGAAAATATTAAAAGTATAATTTCAGTTTAAACCTACTCACCATCAAAACTATCATCTTCACTATCAATATGTCTCCACAATTGATAGCCAGTTCGCTCTTCTGAAAGTTGGCCACCAAGCTAGAGGAAGAGAACGATGAAAACATCGATTGTGGGCAGTTGTTTCCCACACGTTCGGAGTATAGTAAGTTCTCCTGGACCTTGGAAATGCGTACAGTAGCTCATGGGTAAGACTGTCATCAAATCTGCTATAGGCTGCAATCACTATACTGTATGTTTAAGTGTCATTATCCTGTGGACATAATTTGCGGCCACAGTTTCCAAAGATTGTAGAGCCAGCAGAAGACCAGCCTAAAAGCCCTCTGACCCGTAGAACCAGTATGGTCGCTCTTGAGAACTAAATTATAGGTAGGGGCACACACTACACTAGGAGGTAACCAAGGCACAAAGCATGCACATCATTAGACATTTGCATACCAGTGGATGATTGCAACATAGTCAAGAGTATTATAAAATTTATATAATTTATATTATAAATTTGCCCGCCCCACAAAAGTTCATCCTATCCAAATGTAGAGTGGGCGGAGTCGAAAGCCTCAAAACTCCCCGCCTTTTTAAAAAAAATGGACACGACGCACGGCTGACTGCTGCTACCTCAGAGTTGTTAGTGTTGAGTATCTCTTTAATGGTAACACATTTATTCTGTCTCCTACATAGTAAATAAATAACTTCTTGGTGAGTGCAGTTTGGTTTTCCAGACGCGGCATTTAGGAGCAACAGTGTGACACTCGTGCTGTGTAAGCGCAGTGAGGCAGGCAGGATTGTAGTGCAGGCCGGCTACAGGAAGCCAGGCAGATCCGAAACTGTCCAGTCTAGCACTCAGGCCATAGCCAACAAACACACTCCCAACACACCAGTACTGGGACTGACTGTTGACTGACAGTGTTTGGTTTGATCAGCGATACCTTCCAGGGGTTATCTGATTGAGACAATCTGCAATCTGCCAACCCTATAACCCCAGCTCCAGAGCACGCACGCACGTGCACGCACACGCACGCATGCACACACACACACACACACACACACACACACACACACACACACACACACATTCTGACATACACACACCACCTGGCTCACTGCGAGCTGTGTATGCTGGCTGGGTGTGCTCTGAATTTGATGAAGTGGGATAATTCTCCCAACTGATCATATCAGTAAAGGAGGAATCCCAAGATCAAGACCAGACTCTCGGGGTACTCACATATGGGACGCATTTTTCCAAATCCTAATAAACTTTCATCTGCAGGTTTTTGTCTCTGTTGAGGGGCTGGGTGGGTTGGGCATCAGCGCCAGGCCTCCTATAGTTCCACAGAGCCCAGAAAGCACTCAAGGTGTTGTTGAGGAAGGCCGATGAAATCCATCCTGAATCGAATTCAAACTGCACTGCAGTCTGCACACACTGGCCCCCATATAGAATCAATCCCCCCAGACGCATGCTCATGCAGCCACACACACTGAAGAGAGTGAGACTGTGCAACGAGCATCGTAACAAAATCCAAACAATTAAAGCTATAAAACAAAATAGAACAAAGTATGATATTTGTTGAAGCATGCAAAAGCATCTGGAAATCAAACGCTGTGCTTATGGAGCAGGATCGCACGCGGGGAGTCTACCTGTTCTGTCTTTAAACCCCAGGTGCGTGACATAAGGTGCCAGATGTGCAACGCTTCTCCACAGGAAGTTGACCAGATGTTTCACTGACACTGAGTGCAACAGAGAGGTGCAGACCTCTGTGCTCTGTCTGCGCGCACCAACATGACACACCAACCCAAACCCCTAGTAAGGATGGAGAAAGCAGGAACAGATGATTTTTCTGTCTTTCTCTACCTCCTCAGCCATTTTTATTAAATTCAAGATAAGTGCAACCGCTGACTTTTTTCTTTCGCTTTCCCCCCTCTTTCTTCATTTAATTTGATCAGAAAATCTGCTGACACAGTTCAGCCCCCCTGCTCATGTGAAACCAATTTCAGCAGTACATAAAAATCTGCTGCAGCGCTGCTGCTGCTTCAAACGGGCAGAGCCTCGATCGGGCCCGGCTCATCCTCACCCAGAGAGGGCACTCGAGTGTCCATCGATGTGTGACCCCCACAGGTGGGTTTGTTCCACCCCTCTAGTCTACATGGGGACAATGAGAAGGAGGAGCCACGGGCTGACATACACAAACACTTTCACACGTTCAGCAGCTCTCGTCAGAAAGTGACAGGGCTGACAACGCACGACCACACAAATCAACACGCAGAGCGGAGTAAACAAGGCAGCGGTGAATGCTATATGTTCTGCGTCATGCAGTCAGGACCGCAGAGAGACGATGGTGGGTGGTGGCAAAGCATCTGGGTGCTGTGGTGGAGGAAAGGCGGGGGTCTGAAGACCTCGGAGCACCAGCCAGATACACATGAGCCACACACACACACATATTAGCATCTGTTTAACACACACAGCAGTATCTCAACAGTTGAACAAGATGATAAGCAATCCACATTATGTATAAAACAACATAGAGACAAAGGAAAGACAAGTGATGATTTCAAAGCTTGCTTGACTTTAATGTGAGCAGCACTTTAATTGGTGCAAAAGTATCAACTGGTTGGGTTTCCATTTGTTGATCATCATTTATAAATGCTGGGAGAAAATGGGTGAGACCATCTTGTATCTAAGGCAACTGACTTTCAATCCTACCATCGCTTTCTCAACACTGCATGGTTCAATTCCTAGCTCTCTTTAGTGTTGGCCAGAGCAATTTAGAGAGAGTGGCGTCAGCGGAGGAGGACCAAAATGCGTGACTCATTAGCCAATGAACAGCCAGAAAGGGGTCTCGCGCTACATTTGAATGCTAAAATAAAGCTGATAATGTACAATTTGATTCTAATTTTTTTTTTTGCCAATTTTGCTGCAACTCGACAGTGCTGCTTAATCCAGGACCTTACTTCCTGGAACTCTTGAGGGTAAAAAACTGGTCCATTGGAGTGAATGGAGATGTCGCGACTCTTCTGTACACGGTTCTGCTTTGAACTCCATCAGCCACCATGCATTTTATACATCTGAGACTGAGGAAAACAGCAACATGGGCATCATGCACTGCTGATGAACTGACCACAATTTCAAAGGAGTTTCCTTTGTGCAAATTTACTACAGAAAGAAGTCTATGAAGCATTATTGTGTGGCGTGTTTTGTTTTAGCAGCGTATCATTACATCCATGGAGGAGATTGAGAGGCATCCAGTCACTGAACCTTATCATCAGAACCTTTGCTGACTCCACCTATACTCTCTGAACATGAACATGAAAATAATAAGCAATACAATTTCACACCGAAAAGGATGAAATGAGATTTGACATGACAGTAATCTCTGATTCTGTCAGATATAGCCTGCCCTACACTGTGCATGTCAGATGAAACGCATTCACCACAGCTTATAATTCATTCATCTGTGTGTAAAACAGCAAAGTGTGGTTGAGACTAATTACAGATGTTTTGCGTGGAAGCAGAGCAGCCAGTTGGGATGCCAGGTAGGGCCTCAAAACAACCCTGTGGCTGTGCCAGACTGACAACTTTTTTCAATGAAAAAATTATGTTATGGTTTTTGAAAGTCTACCACCGGACCTAATACTGTAAATGTTCAAAAAGGCGAAACAGTTTGTTTTGTTTCGGAGAGGCTCGACAAAACAGCACATAATAATATATCTAGAGAAAGCGTGGCTTGTCGTCGTACGCTGAGATGCCCAAATAGGCCCTCCGAAGCTGGAATGTCTCTTTTATGTGAAATTAAATAAGATCAGCTTGTGGGCCTCTCTCCTTCCTGTTCCGCTCGCTTTCCGTTTTATGTTCAGTTCCAACCCTGAACAAAGCCGTCTCGCCACGGTGTATTAATGCCCATCAAAGGCCTCAATCAAGCTGCTTTGCCACAGGCTAAAGGCAAGATGGGGAGAGGCTAAAGTTGAATGTTGTTTTGAATGTCAGTGCAGTGAGGATGTGGGCTGATGTGGCTCTTCTGTGTCCTTGTGTTTTCTTCTAACCTCCAAATTCACAAATATCGTGCAAGTCCGGTTGGTGGAACAAGGCATCTGAAAACAGCACAGACTGAGGGGCATCCAAAGGTCACTACTGTGACAACAGTATTGCCCATTGTGCAGTTAGGACAATGTCGCATGTATTTCACTGGGCAAACGGAAAATAAAACATTATTATACACGACTTCCTAATAAATTAGTCACGACTAATATAGGCTGCTGAAGCATTAGCACTCTCAGTTTAGAATTAACTATGTGGAATATTTGCAAAGTTTAAGAATGAGCTTCCGACTGTCTGCCAACTTTTTGTCTTCAGGGGTTTTGAAAGATGATGCTTTGTAAGTTTTAATTCCCTTAAATGGGTGCTAGCAATTTGACCTAGTAACCAAACCTTATAAGTTGTGTGTTCTAAACAGATTTTCTATTAGAAAAACAGTAGGCTACTACATGTGTAATAGATTAGAGGGCTATAGAGCATCAGGGTTTAAAAATAAATAAATAAATCAAAAATATTTTGGTCATAATTTCCCCCCACTCAGCTGTTTAACATCAATTGAATATGTACTGACTGGGATGAAAAGTGAGGAGACTCGTTGTGCCAACACATTAGAAATAATTTATGGCTACAGAAATACATCAAAAGAAAATAAGACAATGTCTGTTATCACCCATATAACATCTGCAATTTGTCTTTCTTGCTTTTAAAGAGTGCATTTACGTAAGCTTGAATTAAACACAATTGATTTCATGCGTTTTAACTGTTTTATCAAGTGAAAGTCATAAGTCTGTCTGTCCTGCGACAACTATCCCTGACAGATTTATCCTGATATGACACTTTAACACTGCAGTCACTGAGTTTAAATATTTGACTGTAGTTATAAACAATACGGTCTTTCTTCAAGACATTGTCCAGAAATGGGACTTTACAGAATAAAGACAGAAGCAAACAGCCACCATAACGCTCATGTTTCTAGAGTAAAATATGATGCCAGTGTTTCTTGCCTCTTGTGTGTGTGTGTGTGTGTGTGTGTGTGTGTGTGTGTGTGTGTGTGTGTGTGTGTGTGTGTGTGTGTGTGTGTGTGTGTGTGTGTGTGTGTATGTGTGCATGTGTGTTTTAATGCTCCCTTATTCGCTGCAGGTGGGCCAACAGTCAATGGGAAGCTTTCACTAGCTTTGCCAGAAAACTGACACGTTAATAACTTTTCAATAGCGAGAGGAAGTCAGTCCCTCACGCTCACACTCTGTCCATCCCGGGCCACTGCCATACAAAGACAGCGCATGGTTTTTATAATAAAGCAATTACAGTCAATGAAACTATGGGGACGCTTTTTTCCCTGTGAGGTAAAAGGAGATCGAATAGCGCTTGTGGCCAAAGTATGATGAACCACCCATTAAACATGCCAATGGAAATTTAAAACACTACAGGCCTATTCTGTCTTTATTTACAGTGGTTTCATAGCATTTTTTTTTACAGTGCAGACTTCCTGGAGCTGCAATACAGATAAAATCTACTGGTACCCAATACCTGCTGGATTAGCACCATCTGAAATTTTGGCCAATAACCGATTAAGATTGCTGTTATGGCCGATAACTGATATTTACTGATGTCGTTTTGATCTGTATATAAACAAGTTTGAGAATTTTGCACTGAAAAAACACACTGTAAATGTGTCTTCCTTTGTTTCCAAAACCTTTTGAAAAGCCCATAAATTATAGATTTTGTTTCCTCTCAATATGAAACTTTTGGCCAATACCAATATGAGCATTGCTGTTATCTTGCCCATTGGATATTAAACAAGGCTAGGTCGGAACCTATATGGCCTGCAGCGCGATAAAGCGTTCACAAGCCTGTTGTTGTAGCAGGCGGAGGACTCTTGGTGACGCTTAAAGTTCTGATGATGTCATACATTGTAGACAGTGACATAATTATTGGCCAAAATCATCTTATGACGTCGCTGATGTGGTTTTTGGTTACCCTCGGGCAATTGTGACATCACTGATGATGGCATAGACATTGTGACATCATTGTGATGTCACCAGTGAGTCATAGGCATTGTGATTTTTTGTTACACTCACTGATGACATCACAATGATGTCACAATGTCTATGACATCATCAGGGATGCAAAGTGCAAAGAGTGCATCAGACACTCAACAGGAGTTCAACCTAAATTCAATAAGGCAGCGATCTCTCGCAGGCAAGGCTGCTGCCGTGTCCGAAAGGCTTGCAGCGTGTCCTCGGATTGGCGTGCAGCTCACATCACTAAACAGAAGTGGAACCCAAATCGGCACCCAAATCGGCACTCAAATCGGCACTCAAATTGGATTGGACAAAGCCAGATATAGGGCCCATAACAATGTCCGATACAATGATTGCCGATATATTGTGCATCCCTTACAGCTTTTATGTTTGATAGGATTTATCAATAACTGGACAATCCTGCATGGTGCCTTGGCCAACTTGAAGCATTATTGTGCTGCATCCTGGAAATCACAAGAGTAACCTAATCCACATGTTCTCACTGAGCAGGTTTAGACTCTGGACTGAATCTGTGTAAAGGCTCTAACACTGTATTATACATTACAGAACCATCACCCAACATACAGTATCCACCTCACTGCTAAGAATAGCATGAGACAGAAGTATTCAGTTCCAGTGGGTTGGAACATTCAGGTGAAGAATAGTTAAGTCTGGTCCGCTGCCCTGAACCATGCTGCTGAAATGAGGTGGAGAAATATAGTTTCAAGTCCTAATTAGCCATTTGTTAAAGTGTATTAGAAGAAACACGAACTGTTGTGAAATCATTTTCTTTTCAAATCACTTTTTGCCCCTGGGACACAGCAGCTGAGTGCGGGTCAGGTTTAGTGAACGTGAACATTGTGTCTGACATACAAGTATGGCCACGTTTCAGCTTGATGAACTTACTTTGAAATCCAATCTCATGTAAAGAAAAGTTTTTTGTGCTCTCTCTCTCTCACACACACACACACACACACACACACACACACACACACACACACACACACACACACACACACACACACACACACACACACACACACATACTGTCTCTCTCTCTCTCTAGTCTTGCCTTTTTTCCTGTGCAATCCTGCATGTGTACACCATGTGTACATGACTGTAGGAATACGTTTGTGTGTTTGTATATGTGTGTATACTCTATATGTATAGCTGCTGGATGTGGGTCTTTCGCATTTCTTGTGCTCTACAATTAGGTTGCTAACATGCTGTGTGTGCCCAGTATATCCTGCACTGCTCATTTGGGTGCCAGCAGGCCTGCAGCGTGGGCCCTGACAGGATCAAGGTGACATCATGAGTGCCAGGCAGCACCGACTGGCCAGAGAGGGAGGATGACGAGGACAGGTCATCTGCAATGGACGGTATGGAGGATGGACAGATCATAAAACTGTATGTTGTTTTATTAATCTACATTTTAGGAATAGTATGTATATGGAAAGTTTGGGGACATTTTTTTTTATAATGCACATTCACAATTACTTTAACTTGGTTGGTTGCCCCCCCCCCCCCCCCCCCCCCCCTTCTCCCCCCTCATTATTATATTGGATCATGTGATGCTGAAATGAGATATAAATATACTGAAAAGCATTAATTGTCATTTGTGGAGTTAGGTTATAAAAAAAATACAAATAAACAAAAAGCCTGTCATGAACCATGGAATAAAAATATGGCAAATAAAGTGTGGCACATAAATTAGTTGAAGTGACCCCACCTTTTCAATGTTGTGTCAGGCAGCTATATGCACATCCCACTCACTAGATGAGGGATTTAGCAGCAAAATGTGGTCAATATCATGACATTAATATGACTTAATTGTCAAATACTTTTGAAAATATTCGGATCATATTAATTAATTAATATTATGGAAACTGCATTAGAGGGAAATGATCGACCTGCATGCTGATATGAACAGACTCCACAAATTAATGGCAATGTGATGTCCATTTATATAATTTCAGGGCATCCTAACATGGCTTGTCTTGGCTTTGTCTAACAATGTGTTTTTTAGTAATGAATAAATAAAATAAAATAAAATAAATAAATAATAACACTAAAAACACAGGGTTGACCTATTATTATGGCATGTCAGTATCTGAGCTATATATTCATAAGGATGACAGCATGGGGTTGTTGGCCGAAAAAAATAATAATAATAAAAATCCAATGAGAGCGTCCAATTGGTTTTCTTTTGACAACGAGAAATAGGCTTATCAGTTGTCGGTTGGTAATTATGATAGAAAGAAGGCGCTCTAACAATTGAAAATATCTCCTCAGATGTTTTATTTGGGTGCGCAGCTAAAAAAAACAAAAAAACAAGACAACCAAGAAATTAAGCAAGTGTGATATAGAAAATCACAAATCCCGTTATTTTGAAGACAAGTGAAATGACAGGAAACGCCCTCACGAGTCACGACTAATCATAAAAAGTAATAGGCTATGGCTATGCAAATTTAGGCTAACACCTTGCTATAGGCTGCTATACATTTATAGGTTTTAATTAAATACAATTATTTTACAAATAGCCGTAAAGACTAATAGGCCTAACCATATATTTCATAAAGCCATGAACTGGAGCTTTATATGAAAAATATTCACGGCCACTATATTCACGTTTCACGGATAGGACAATGTGAATGTGATATAGTGAGACGACAGAGCATGAGTTTATTATCCAAACTATTATAGGCCTATAAACTCAGGCTCATATGGCGTAGCCAGTAAGCTATATATTGGAAGTGACCTATAAATAAATAAATAATTAATTAAATTATTAAATGAATAAATCAATAAACAAACAAACAAACAAACAAACACACATTTATTTTAAAACTCTACTGCCATAAATGTAACAGTGTAACGGGTTTTACCCTAAATCTCGAGAAATAGGAAATATAGGCCTACAGTAACAAACTATTTTTTTTTTTTACAATTGAAGCTCAAATATGAGTTTGCAAAAAGGCTTTTACGGAAAACAATATAATTAACAAGCGCCTTAATGATTAATTATTGTTTTCCACATAAATCCCCTTTTCCTTATTATCTCTTTGGAAACGAACTTGCACGCTAGCCATTTAACCTATTTCCCCAATTGGCAATAGGCAATAATATAGCCCATAGGCCTATACCTATTGTCAATGGCGGAAATAGGATAAATGATTAGCATGCAAGTTCGGTTCCAAATAGATAATTGAGACAACCTATTATTATTGTTGAACTGTCATGAGTACAAATCCTGATTCAATTCAGAAATCACATTTAGCTCTAATAATACAGCAGTCTCTAAGTATGGATGGATTGATGAACCATTGCGAATGAAGCGTAAAATTGAGCCCTCTCCGCCCAAACGCCATCAGTAGCCTATTCATTTGAGCCTACATTGTGCACTGTCATGTGTTGAGTCCCCCCATATATTTTGCTACAAAACATTTTTCCTTCCTGTCTCAGATAGATCCGTAGTCCTCACCCGTTCATTTCATCAACACAATCAGTCGGGAGAGGTGCAGCCGACACAGCCAGATCTGCCTGGGTCCCATGCATCCTCTGAGGAGAGACCGCGTCTGTAACTCTCCTTAAACCTGAGGGGGAGTTTTTGAGAGTGTTTGGTCAACGACAGTGGTTCCTGGAAAAGATCTGAATCGTTTTATAACCAAACCCAGCTGCAGCCTGGTGTGAGTGTTCATCTGAGGTAGAGGAGGGAGACAGAGAGAGAGAGAGAGAGAGAGAGAGAGAGAGAGAGGAGGGGGTCTGTTTGCTTCCCAAAAGAGAGAGAGGGAGAGGGAGAGAGGGAGAAAAAATTGGGCTCGGGTCTTTTTCTCCCCTTAACTTTTTTTAGGCATGGACGGCGAGACCTGCGTTTCATACAGCGATATGACATCCATGGATTCATATTATAGCCCCTCTGCAGCGCAAGGCAGGGATCACCAGACGACGGACCACTTTAGGACATTCCCAGGCACTGACACCAAATACAGTCCCGCCGCTTTCCTGCCCAACAAAGGTCACGCGTACGGAGACAAGTCCCGGAGCCCCTTCCAACAGGAGTGCCAGTCATTGGATCCCACCGCTGCCGCTGCTGCTGGGCAAGGCACTTTCAGCAAATACCACCTCTTCGTGCAGCAGCGGTCGTCTTGCAAAACTCCCACCGAGGAAGGCAAACTGCACCAGGACAGCGGACACAACGGAGCGCTCATCCCATGCTACGGTGAGTGTAAAGCCAACGTGCTGCTGATTGTGTAGACGTGATGATGGGGCGTCCAGTGGTATGGCAAGGTGCCAAACGCCCGAGTGAACACATAACTTGATTTTGTAGCTTTTGTTCTTCTTCTTTTTTCCCTGACCATTGTGGAGAAATTTATTTGGAAGAGATGGCTATTTAAAAAACACATCTGGCGAGTGTGCAAGACCGAGGTTTATGCGCTGAGTCATGCGCAACAGTTTGGTGACCTGTGAAAACGTATTTAACAACATTGATCATATTAATATGAATATCCTCTCAGCCGTCAGTCATTGCGCTACTTGTTCCAAGAAATTTAATTGATCCAAGTGGGGTTGGAAGTTTTGCTGGCAAATGATGCTGTAAAGTGACGCCATAAGTCAGCCTTTTGTCGCACTCGCAAATAATAGATCGTTTCAAAAAGCATTTTAACCTAGTTTGTTGGTCTATGCTATATATTTTTATTTTAGTTTGTTTTATCCTTTCCGTGTCCTCTGGAATTTCCTTCGTGCGTAAAAAAGCCTCTCCAGCTGTGTTGGCAACATGAGACTTCACAGCACTGCGTTATGCAGCAACTATCCCCATAACACAATTAAGAAGACGCATAATCTTCCCGACTATCATATTTTCTTAGTTAATATTTTCTCTCTGGTGATCGAAATTAAATTAGGCCTCGTTTAATGCGATAATCTGCATTACAATCCGCAATATTGAGCTGAATCGGACAATTGAATTAGCACGTTTTCAGTTGGCACTATTAGTGCGCTCCGAACTGATGCGCGTGTTAAAAGACTTCAATTTCGCCCCTGTCTTTGCTAAATTAGATTGCTGTATGGTGCTTCTGTGTGCTTGCAATGTGGTAGCCTATGTTAAATAAAACGTTGACCATCGTCGGTCATCATCATCATCAAACAAAAACAATACAGGCCTATTTTTTCATAACATTTCCCCCCCTCAAAATATAGGCTACTGGATAAAATAAACGTGTGTTGGTGTTGTAAATGATGGACATACGTCATTCATATTTATGTCGGTTACACTGTTTTGGGCAAATTAACTGCAGTTTAGCTGGGGTTGCCCTCCACATCGAATTGGCCCATATCAGACACGCGCACGAGCACGAGCACATCTCTCTCTCTCTCTCTCACACACACACACACACACACACACACACACACACACACACACACACACACACACACACACACACACACACACACACACACACACACACACACACACACACGCACACACACACACACGCACAATAAGTTATCTTAATTCCTGCTAATATCACTGAAGGATCAGAAACAGATGATAGGAGACGGATGATTCTTGAATATAACCCGTATTGACTCAAGCTGTGTAATGTGCGCTGCTAAGGTGGGATATTGATGTCTCGGGGATATTTTGAGGGCTAAAACAAAGGCCAGATGCTGGACGCTTCATATCAGCCTACATTTAACAGAAATGTTGCAAAAGCCATTGCATGAAATTATTAAATTGCTATAGGCCTACTGAACTTCTGACAGACAGACAGACAGACAGACAGACAGACAGACAGACAGACAGACAGACAGACAGACAGACAGACGGACAGACAGACTCACGTCACGTAGGCTATAGCAGAATTGTCTTGCATATAGGCTAGATCAAAATCAGTGTGCACCAATGGGCCTTATTCTCTCTCTCCCTCTCTAATATCCAATTTTATGTGTTCTATTTTGACTCATTGATCTCGATATAATTCGTCAAACATCAGAACAAATGCACTGAGCTGCATACTTAAGGCAACACACACATACGAAATCTCGTTAAAAGGCGAATGGCGGATATAGTATAAATAAAATAAAAAAGCCTAACGTGTCGATAGCCTCTAGGGCTATAGGCCCTATGACACAAGAACTAATTTCAAATAAATTTGGCTATATGAAAATAATTAGGAATCACTTTAAGCGCCCATTTGTACCGAGTTTACGATGATAGTTGCGGTAAGGGGTTGAGTAACGAGAAGATGCCTTAAGGGGGTGTGGGGGTGAAATTCATCTCCAGTTCACTCTAGATGGGTCAATGATTGATCTAATTGTTTACATTGACTTTTTACGACGGCTCTCATTCAGTCGGTTACTTGCACTTAGGCTATGATGTGATGCAGCAACAGTCAGCCTGTTATTAAAGAAACTTGAGCTGCGGAGCGAAAGACGGAAATAATGTCTGCACACATGCCCTCATGACAGGGGAATTATTATTTATTGCGATCACACATTTAGGCTATTATATCGTAGCTACGTATAGCCAACATTTATTATATTTATTATATTATAGTATTATATTGTAATACATAATAATTTTAGTTAGGCTATGTATATTATTATTATTATTATTACGCATTTACTTCAATTTGATCAATTATTCTCCCAGTCTCTTTTGCACATACAACCAGCATTTGAATTGCATTGCTTGTCCATCAATATTATTACATTTTAAGTGCTGCTCTGTTAGTGAGTTGTTTAAGCATAATTTTATGACTCTCTGGAAAACGGCCTGCGGGAAAAGGTCCATCTCCACAAATTATGTCATGAACGGAGATCAATCGTTTAGAAAGCTCACAATAGCTTATAATGGCAATTAAGATGATAGGCTATTAACATTAATAATCTTGCGAATAATATTAACCTGGCAAATCGTAATTAAATGAAAATATAGGCAATTTAGGCGTGATGAATCATAATATGCTAATAATAACAGTCTGTAATAAATAAATGAATAAATAAATAAATAAAAACCCGTCCAATTCGTAGGCTATCAGTTTTTATATTTGTCGGTTGTGCCTGTGCAGCAGATGTTGGCGTAAGGAAATTATATTAAATTTCAGAGCTTTAAATTTAGTTTTAGTTTTGGTGAGCTATACATTATGTCATCAAATCTTGTCAATCAAATTTTGTTTGTTTGTTTGTTTGTTTTTATACGCAAAGCAAGCTGTCTTCCTGACAGCTCCCGATTGACAAGAAAGGCATGAAAAACATCTCGGCGTTATAGACAAGAGCTCCAACATTAATGCAACTCAGATAGTCTTCAAAGGTGTTATCTATTGACTAAAGAGTATAACACTGATATATCTGCTGAGCTTATTCACATGTTTATTTTTCACATTTTTATGATGCAAAGTCATACTATGTGTAGGGCCCTTTAAACTAAAGGAAAAACAACAACAACATTGATTGACTGTTTCTCTGAAGGAAGAATTTTGTTGACACTGGTGGTTGTTTGCCTTATGATGATCAGAGACTGGAGGTCATAGTTGACCCACCTTCTCACTGGCTGCTGCACCACATCAATTGAAGGGAGCAGTGAATTATGTTGAACTTATTAAGACAGGCTGAGGATAAAACACAAATGATGGCTCTTGTTTTTATTGGAAAATCCATATGGCTATTTTACATTGTGGCTTATGTATTTGATTTATCAAACCTCTATTTTACATAATCGCCGGGTCATTTCAAATTGGTTTTATTGTTATAATTTGTGGTATTATTCATTCAATCAAAGGTCATGTGGTGACTGGCCTCAAAGCCTTCTAAAATGGGTTAGTGCTTGCTCAGAAAGTTTTGGCTGAAATGGGAGCAGCTATAAACATTTAGGCTACTATAAACTCTAACACACATATAGTTTATGAATTAATTGTTTCTACTGAACTACGGTAAATGTTTCTACTGAACACATTGTTTGAACTCATTGTTTCTACTGCAGTAGAAACAATGTGTTCATGAACACATTGTTTCTACTGAACCATTGTTTCTACTGAACACTCTACTGAACACATTGTTTCTACTGAACCATTGTTTCTACTGAACACTCTACTGAACACATTGTTTCTACTGAACCATTGCTTCTACTGAACACTCTACTGAACACATTGTTTCTACTGAACCATTGTTTCTACTGAATACTCTACTGAACACATTGTTTCTACTGAACACATTGCCTGAAATCAACAAAGGCAGCTCATGGAGCATGGACAGCATCAGATTGATTGAAACTGGAGAAAGCCTATCAGCAGAGGGTATAGTGCAATGCAGCTTTGAGTAACATAGCCTAGCCTACAGTATCACAGTGGGGAAGGGGGGGGGGGGATCTGGCATGTAGGCTACCTCACAACAGTCAAAAACAGCTGAGGTAAAAATAAAATAAAGCATATAGTTTTTTAAGCAATGCACATAGAAAAAGGCATAAGTCGATCAACTTGTAACTCCTCATACCCAAGAAGAAGCTGGGCCGTTATAGTGAGCTGGAACACTGAGCCTTGTGCCATCAAGTGGTCAGAGGATGATTCACTGGGACACTTGCATTTACAAAAAGCAAGCCACGTCCAGTTCTTTGTGATCCTCCAGAAACAACAGCTCTCCTCGTTTGATGTCTCCGTGTCTCCTCTCGGGGCCGTTGGGAGTGTGACCTCTTAGTATGGCTCCCTGCCCTCCTCTGCTGTGAGAGGAGGGCAGGATCTCCTGTGTGCTCAGAGACCAGAGAAAATCAATTTGAAACCCTACATTTGAAACCCCGTGTCAAAAGCAGAGCCTTTTGCAACATTTGGGCTCCAGTTAGCCTATAATAAACATTTAACTACGCTAATAAGACAAAGTGTGTTGTAACTGCAGCTATTGAAGCATAATTATTGTGCTTTTTATCACTTGGCACTTGTTCCTCGTTTATGGCAACAAATATGTAGGCCACAGTGTTGTCAATGCTATATTACGTTGGTGTTATAAATGTGTAATATCAAGACATGAAAAGCTGCTATTCCAACTGAACCACATTGAATTGATCCAGTTCTTCTGCCTTGCATGCAGTTGTAGACGTGTTCCTTATAGAAGCAGTTTGCCTCACCATGGCTATTTCAGCCTTTTCTTAATGGCCGTCTCAGCTGATTGGTTTGAGCAGGGGGTAATGGGAACCAGCCACGCAGCCCAGACAACCGAGGCACACTTCAGCAAGTCCATGACATGAGTGGAGGTGACAAGGACTCAGGATCATTTTACCATTTAGCTTCAATTCTGGCAGGGCAATTTACATTAGCCTCAGTCTGCATGGCCGGGCCAGCCAGGCCAGAGCGGCGGGGCAACAAGGCTCGTATACCCCAGGACTTCCTTTGCTCTCTCTGTCACTAGTTTCATGTAAACTGAACGTCTTATAGGCAGACCTGGAAGACCTGAGGTCAGAGGTTAGAATCGTTCACCTGTGGGTTTTACTCAGATATTGTGTGCTCGTGACTTTTTCGTTTCCTGAAGTGTGTATGCAAGTGTACGACAAACCAGAGCAATTGAGAGAGAGAGTGGTATCAGCGGAGGACAGAAATGCGTGATTCATTAGCCAATTACTTTTGAATGCTAAAATAAAGCTGATAATGTACAATTTGATAAAAAAAAAAACTTTCAGAGTACAACACAAACTGTCGATTTTGCTGCAACTCGACAGTGCTGCTTAATCCAGGACCTTACTTCCTGGAACTCTTGGGAGTAAAAAACTGGTCCATTGGAGTGAATGGAGATGTCGCGACTCTACATGGCTCTGCGACAAACAAACAACAAACATGCATCATTACTCTACAATGGGGGTCTGGCTTTCTCGAGGTAGCTGCTTCTCCGTCTTGTAGCTTTTCACTGTTGTTCTATCAAAAACTTGCATCTATCAGATACTATTTTCAGCTATTTGGGGGAAAAGGTTTTATCCGTATTGACAGCCATCATGCATTTTTTACTCTTATGGCTTTGGAATAGTTGGGCCCTGAGGTTGAAGCATGACAAAAGCATCCAGTTCAAGTAAAAACGATGGAGAATGGACGGCAGCACTATATTTTCAGATGCAGGTTGACTTCCTCGTCCTCTGTTGTGGGATTCACTGTTCATTGGGATCGTCGCAGCAACTTCTGTGTTTTATGATGCAATTTCAATGCACTTGTAGGCCTACAGTGAATGTTTGTTACCTCCACCAAGGAGCTTGTGTTTTTGCCACCATTAGTTATAGTTTGTCTGTCAGTCTGTCTGTCTGTCTGTCTGTCTGTAAAAATGGTAAATGGACTGCATTTATATAGCGCTTTTATCCAAAGCGCTTTACAATGCCTACATTCACCCATTCACACACCGACGCACCATCGGGAGCAATTTGGAGTTCAGTGTCTTGCCCAAGGACGCTTCGACATGCGGACTGGAGGAGCTGAGTATCGAACCACCGATCTTCTGATTAGCGGACGACCCGCTCTACCTCCTGAGCCACAGCCACCCCGCTGTGATGTCTGTCTGTCTGTCAGTCATTCTGTCTGTCTGTCTGTCCGTCCGTCCGTTCGTCTGTCTGTCAGCACAATATCTCAAAACCTCATGAATGGGTTTTCAAGAGATTTGGTGGACCTATGGGACTTGGGCCAAGTAACAAAATGATTTGATGTTGGTGGTGATTCAGACAGAGGTGTCCAAATCCTGAGGCTGTGTTTGCAGGGTCGAGAAAACAAATTCACTTGCACTTAAAGTGATAACGATGTCTTTGGGTGAACAGCAAGTTGGAGAAGTGCTCGGCGTTGGCTCAGGTCTGTGCTCTCTGAGCGGCTTCTCATTACCATTTTGTAATCACTGGATCCTTGGAAGGAACAAGTGATTATGTTGATCCACTTTGTGGAATCCACATTATGTTCAGTGGATTTCCCGGCAAAGTGTTTTTATTTTACATGCTCGCACACAAAAATGCACTCTAGTGAGCTATTTCCAATTGGATGGAATGTTCTCTTTCGATCAGAGACAAGAAAAACTCAAGACGAGGGAAACTCTGTGTTGCTCCAAGACCCGAGTGAAACATTTGGAAGAGAGCTGGGGGAGTGAGAAAGAGACAGGAGTGTGTGTATGCGTGTGTGTCTGTGTGTGTGTCTGTGTGTGTCTGTGTGTGTGTGTGTGTGTGTGCGTGTGTGTGTGTGTGTGTGTGTGTGTGGGGGGGGGGGGGTGATTTATCAGTCTTAGGCTTTATGCATGCACTCCTGTAGCGTCTTTTTTATATATAGTCTCTGCATTTCACAGCACAGAGATGGATCATCTCTCTCCACAGTTGGCAGCAGAGTTGAATTTCAAAGTGGACGGCTACCTAGCATACGGCTACCTAGCATACAGCCACAAAAGTAGGCCGACAGCTTTGTCCTAATGTATGTGTGTGTGCTGAGGTTGTGTCTGCGGCCCACATGATGCACTGCTGCAAGATTACAGCAGAGATGTGCCAATGTACTGTGCCTACAGGAGACGTGTGTGCGTGCGTGTGTGTGCGTGTGCGTGCATGTGTGTGCGTGCGCGCGTGTGTTGTCCCAAACTGTGTTGATGAATGCAACTGACACCACACTGTGCAAATAGTGCCAAGCTATTCATAGTGGTGTTATGTGTGCTTTCCATAAGAGGCAAGGTCGGCTACGAAGAACAGAATCACAGAAACTCACACGACATCTCTTCACGTGCATTTTTACTTTGTGCTAAGCTCCGTTTTGAAAATAGCCATGTCGACCAAGGGCTAGTCCCAATGCTAGTCCCTTCCCAATGCTAGTCCCTTGTCACAAGGAAAAACAAAAGGCATCATATGTATCCAATGGATCGTGGTGTCAGCTTGGTGGTCCAGTCCACTTAGTGTCAGTGACTCTGCCTGTATCAACACAGCAAGTGAGCAAAACAACTGAGGAGGAATTCACTACTGTCAAGAATTCAAAGTTCTACATCGCATCCAAATCCATATTTTACAGTAAGTGAATGAAAACAAGCCAATGGTGCAAATAAAGAGGTGCAAATAAATGCTTTGCTCACACGTTCCCGTTCCTGTGCTCCCTGCGTCTCTTCCATCTCTTCTTCCTCTCCGCTATTGATCTTTCCCAATATTTGGGATATGTCTTGTTTTCAGTTTGAGCAAGGTGTTGTTCTGCCCTCTCAGTCGCCACGGGGCATCTAATTTATAGTGTTTCCTTTAAACACTAGTGCGCTGACCCCGGTCGTCCCACTCAATAAAGAGGCTGGAGGCGCCCTGTGGCTTTACAGCCAGTTAAATTACACTTTGATGTTACCTCCTCGTTCTCCACTGCCAATTAATGGGCTGTCCGCACTGGATGTCTGACCCAGGGTGACTCCAGTGGTCTGCCGCCGACATCCGCACGCCTTTCCCCTTTCACCATCTTAGAGGTGAAGTGCGATGAACGAACACAGTGCCTAATGAAATCTTTACACCCATTTGGATATCTATGTCTACAACGATATAAATAGTAATAGCAAATATCAAACTATGGGGACATTCAATGATATTTTGAGCCGCAGACGTGCATGCAGACATCATAAAACGCTCTTCTTCCTTCTGTGGTGGGAATATTCTTGGGGGTTAATCTGCCAATTAGCCCTTTAGTTCAACTCCACTGCTCTTCTCACCCCTGCTCAATTTTGTCTCACTTTTGCAGAACTTTCTGTATGACCACCGACAACGAGCTACAGACTGTCCCTTTAATGTGCACAGTAATGGGAACCGATGCTGACTGTTGCATCCACTGCAGTGAAAACAACATTCTGCGGTCGCATCTCCAAACATTTTGTGTGGCATATTCATCTGAATAAAAAACACACAGTTGCTAAGAAGATTTTGGTCGTTTGCTACATTATTGTTGCAGGCAGCCTACTTGTGTTACACCAGAGACCATGGCATGTAGAGCTGACAGGTATAAGCTGACAAATAAAAGGGAGTTCCGTATACCAGTGGTTCTCAAATGGGGGTCCCTGGCACTTTGCCAGGGATTCACGAGAGGTTTTCAGGAAAATAAAACTAAAAACGTTTTGTTGTTGTTGCAAAAGCTTCATAGTTCAACGAAAATATTTGATGCTTGAAATCTAAAATGGTTCATGGATGTTACATTCTAATCTAACAAACCTATCAATTTAAAAGTCTAGCACGTTACCGTGGAAACAATTAAGCTTAGCCCAAAATCACAAATCAGAATGAGGGGGTCCCCCCGGTATATTTTCTATCATGTAAGGGGTCCTTGGCTGAAAAACATTTGAGAACCTCTGTTTACAAGTAGCTACGAGTTAAACCGATTTTTAAACCGATTTTTAAACCGATTTTTAAACCGATTTTAAACCGATTTTTTTCAGACGGCAGCCCGTCTTTATTGTCACACAACACACTACAACACATGCACGGAGGGCCACAACACACACATGCTGACGGTGGCCGGTGAAATTTGTCCTCTGCATTTAACCCATCCTGGCTTTGTCCTTTCCTCCTGGGGCAGGCCAGGAGCAGTGGTCGCTTTCTCGTACAGCGCCCGGGGACCGACTTCGGATGTTGTCGTCACTGGTCGGATGACGATGACGATCTGATCTTCTGCATGTTTTTAGTGGGGGGGGGTTATATACGGAGGAACCCCCCTGGGTTAACGCATTGTTCTATACATAATTTAATAGAATCATAATTTGCCTCAGAGATTAAGCTAATCATACTCGTGAAAATTCACATCAGTTTGGACACAGCATGTTTTTCACAGCCAGGCCCCCCCCCTGTCTTTCCGCAGAGATTCCCTGACAGACGTTATTTGCAATAAAAGCGTTCTCATGTTCTTCCTCCATATGGCCCAGCCTGCAGGAGGGCCCACTGCTCGTCACCTATAGGGGCAGCGTGGAGAGCCCTCCAGCTACGGCTGATCGCTTGGATAACATGCAGGAGACTGTCACAATACCCCGTGTCTGCCAAAAAACATCAGTGACATGAGATATAAACAAGGGCCTTTGATCAGACAGAGGCCCCTGATTTCAAACAGGCTGACAGCCCTGCCTTGTGGTGACCGTGGGTGCAGGCCAGGGGAATATGATGGAATAACTAGAAAATATTTATGTTGGGATAAAACACATTTGCTCCCTTCAAGCTTAACAGGATGTGTCAGTCATGGACGGCGAGGCGATGTTGGGGCCTTTACGCCCTCAGCCAGAGTTCTGCCACCCAAACATGGATCGTCAGGCGAACTCACTGTTGGATCAGGCGCACAGATCAAGAATCAGTGCCTTGTTGCTTATTGGATCTTGCAGCATTTGACATTGAAGCTGCTTTTGAAACGCGTGTGCGCACCACATGCACAGGTCAACACGTTCACAGATTGAAGAAAGGGGTTTGCGGTTCCAATTCTCGTCTCATGGAGCTGACCACATCGCTGGGTTTCTTCACCTTTTCAAACGCTTTAGTCCCCCAATAGAAAATTTAATATAATTTGTCACTAATCTTATAGAACAAGTATTGTATTTCCATAGGGCATTGTTGACCATCATGGCTAATAGTTGATGTGTGTGGTTACTGCAGTTTCCTGTGCTGCCACCATCCTCAAATGATTGTGTGTGTGTGTGTGTGTGTGTGTGTGTGTGTGTGTGTGTGTATGTGAGAGAGAGAGAGAGAGAGAGAGAGAGAGAGATGGGGGGTTATGAGAAAAGCTATCCAGTCACCTACCTTGCAACACATTACCCAACATGGTTGTGAGCGGTGGGCCAGAATGTGTGTATGTGTGTGTGTGTGTGTGTGTGTGTGCCCTTCTTGTGCCGAGTGCTGAGAATTGCATAGAGAGCTCACATGAACACACACCTGAACCCTCTAACCTGACAAGACTTTGCCCAACCATTGGTAAGCTAAGCGGAGATGAAAATAGCCTCAACCTCGGATGATACCCGAAAGGCGCAGCACTCAGACTCACCACTAGACTGAGCCAGAGAGGGGAGGTGTTTCACAGGCGGAGCGGCTGCGGTCTCATAAGGCCCGTGGTGGACCTGAATCCATGTTGTAGTATGCAGCACCCGTTCAAATATCACATCCATCCAAGACAGAGAGTTATATAGCATATAGCATATAGCATAGCATGTATAGCTGCCACCATACAGCATGTGTAGGCTGGATGGGTTGATGAAGGGCAGTTGATGATGCTCTTGGTTTGTGGAACAGGACTGATGAGCACACTGGCAGAGACATGGCTATGGAAATGTATGATCAGTAGGCTGCCTGAGGTTTTACAGTTAAGCTGTGTATGTGTGCGTGAGTGAGAGAGAGGGAGAGAGAGAGAGAGAGAGAGAGAGAGAGAGAGAGAGGATGTGCACTAGACATTCCTGACCAGCAAATGAATGCTGACAGTCTTGTCAGGCCCGGTTCCAGAACAAAATGACTTATCTGAATTTAGTGGGGTTGTGTAGGTGTTACGGTTCCCGAGCGTGGTCCCTGATGACCACATGTCAAGTTTCAAGAAATGGCCTCGCTACAATGAAATGGCTACTATGGGGACTAACGTCATCACACTTTCAAACAATTGGGTTCTTTGAATCTACAGGAGTCTCAGCTTTCCAGTCATACCCAATTCATGCGATTCCAAGACTGTTTAAGGACCCCCAGTATGCAGAAATATTCAAATAGAATATACTGCATACTACGTGTCTTTGTGTGTGTGTGTGTGTGTGTGTGTGTGTGTGTGTGCCAAAACTGAATGGGATGAGATTAGCATAAAGTGGGCCTGTCTGTAAAGGAGAGACTCGTCGGTACCCATAGAACCCTTTCTCATTCGGATATCTTGAGGTCGGAGGTCCAGGGACCCCTTTGAAAATGCCAGTTTTTCCCGCGCCACAACTTAGCCTAAATTTGTAGCGTTATTTCGCGCCCTTCACGACAAGTTAGAAAATGCCATATAGAACTCAACCACATGAAATGTTGAGGAACAGAGACAGAGAGAAAGAGAGGGTGTGGTGTGTGTGTGTGTGTGAGTGAGTGAGTGAGTGTGGGGTGGGGTGATTGCAATAAAAAAGCTGTAGTGTTTCTGTCAGTCTCAAATCATGTCCAGGTTGTCTGTTCCCCCATACTTCACACACAATGATCTATGAACTACAACTGGCTCCCGTAAGCAACCAGTGGTCCAGGCCATCCATTACTCCGACAGAAAGACAAACAAACCGACACACACGTGGAAGAGGATGAAATAGTGTGCAGGGCCGAGAGATCTCACAAGAGTCACAGAATTTCCTCACGATGTTTGAGCGACTCCTTTGTCACAGCTTATCAAAGGGCATGAATGATCATGTTCATCCTCTTCTTATCTAATTATAGAGAGCCAAAGTGAACGTCACTTCCTGCTTCAGCACTGTACCAGAGATTTTCATCTGCAATTTATTTTCCCATAGACATTTCGTAAAATGCTTATAAAAATAGTTTTACTTGTTCAAACCAAACGCTTCAGATATATTTAGAAACAGGAGAGATTGCATAACATTTCACTCAGAAAAAAAAAGTTTAAAAAAATGCGGGTTTAAAGAAAATATTTTTTTTATGTTGTTTTTTACGTTTTGGTCCAAGTGAAATGTTTTATGGTCTCTCCCAATTCTAAATATATCTGAACTGTTTGGTTTGACTATTTTTATAAGCATTTTATGAAATGTCTATGGGAAAATAAATGGCGGAAGAAAATCTCTGGTACAGGGCTGGAGCAGGAAGTGACGTTCACTTTGCCTCTCTATTGTTTTCAGGAAATTTATTTCATAAGTTGCTATAAGCCAGTCACTGGAGATAGAATTTGACGCTGAAATATATGTAACCTAATTCTGGTGAAGAGAAATCAAGCAAGAATTCAAATAATACATTGTCTGCCAGCATTTATACTCCAACAGTAGTCCTGGCAGTCACATTGTCGTTGCTAAATGCCAAATATGATTATGAGAGTCCTAGTTGACCTTTTCTTGGCTTTACCGGTAACCAAAAAAATCAAATGTGACAATTCTTCATTTTTATGAAGTCTACATTTGACGGCAAATTGGACATTTCTCAGAATTAAAGTCAAGTGTGCTTTTATGTGGATACGTGAGATGTATTGAAATTTGAAAACTTTCATTCCCCACAAACCTTCTGATGACAAAACGTTGCCTCCCACCCGCAGGGCAAAGTGCTGGAAACAGCGAGCTTCAATATTTTGGATGCACCACTCAAAATATGAGTTCAATATTTTTTCCCTTTTCCTGTGTATCTCCTCTCAGCTTTCTTGTTTATCTGAAGAAATTGACTTAAGTCAGCTATAACTCTGATTTGCAACCTAAACGTTCACAACTGAACAGACTAGTCGGTTCCTGGCGCAGCAGAAGATACAGTAAAGCTATGAACGCACATCTATCTTGTTTTACTTTCATATTCTGTCTGCTGAAAATGACATATGGTGTCAATGATAACCATAAGTCATAATACTCCCTTTGTGCACTACGTCATGTAATGGCTTTCATACATTCCTTTATTTCCACTTTCATCTTCACATACAGTTTAACACATTAGAGGAAAACTTTTCCCATTTTCAAACATCATTGTATCATTTCAAAATTGTAGTATATATAATACTAATATATAATATAATATAATATAATATGATATCATATAATAAAATATAATAGTATATATAATATGCAAACGAAGAATGTTTAAATTCCCTCCATTTTGCCTGCACCGAGAGAGCCCCGTTCATTCACAGGCAAAACTCCTCCAAATGGATGCCAGCGAATGAAGGTAGAGAGAGTAACAATGATAGTGATATTAATAGTGACAGTAGTGACACCACAGCAAAACTGCTCCAAATCCCATAATTTATATGCATTTCCTGAAAATCGGCAAAGTGACCCTTTAACAAAAATGCGCTACACCATCCTTGGCTTTTCTTTTCTTAATTAAAAAATAATAATAATAATTAAAACCTAAATTCCACTTGTAAATGGTCTTTCATCTCTCTGTTTCCACAGGTAAAGACAGCACAGGTCTCACAGACTCTGACTTGGCCCCGCCCTCTGAGTCCCCTGGAATGGACAGCAGCTACCTGGGCGTGAAGGACCAGGGAGTCAAGGGCCCGTCTGACAGACCCCCAGGCACGGAGCTGCCCGGCCCACTGGACAAGGGCGAGGAAAGCAACAAGGGCAAGAAGCGACGGAACCGCACCACCTTCACAAGCTACCAGCTGGAAGAGCTGGAGAAGGTTTTCCAGAAGACACACTACCCTGATGTTTACGCCCGCGAGCAGCTGGCACTGAGGACTGACCTCACCGAAGCCCGCGTGCAGGTACAGTAACAGCTGGGGGTTTTTAGTCATAATGAATTTGGGACTCTCTTGTATGATTATATGTGGCTTAAATAGGACTAAAACAGCCAATAGACAAAAATGATATGAATCAAACCAATACACATCAGAGCTCTTAATAAGAAATGTTTGGACAAGAGCACCTCATGGATCCTTCAACATCTGCAGCTCTGCGGAGATAACGTCACTCACAGAACAACGTGAGAGATTTATCTGGTTATGTGGGAGTAGGGGGGGAGGGGGCGGAGGGGAGTGGGAGCTAACAGAGGCCAGGGGGCCCAGGGGGGCTGAGCTCTGAGCTGCCTGGGCCTCATATGCTCATTTTTTAGGAGAGCAGACTTTCATCAACATGTGAGGAGGAAGAGGCGTTGGTTCATCTCAGTAGCCTACAGGAAGATAATACTCTGTATATACCTGTGTCCTTTAGTGTCCTGACCTTGTGAGTTCAGTTCTGCGAGCAGCGAGACCACCACAGTTCCCCTCAAACACCGAAACCTCCCTGTGATCTTCCGGCCTGATTTGCTTATAATCCATTCGTAACTGCCGCTGCATTCCAATATTGGTGAACAGGAGACCTCCATATGTGTGTGTGTGTGTGTGTGTGTGTATTCGTATGTGTGTGTGTGTGTGTGTGTGTGTGTGTGCAAATGACTGAGTGTGTGTGTGTGTGTGTCAGTGTGTATGCGCAGCAGACACTACCAAGAGCCCCTGGATTCTCCGTGTTTTTCTTTCATTAACATCCTGTTCAGACAAGAATGTGTCGCTGCTGTGGTCTCCAGGGTAGGTGTGAAAACCTTCCCGTGGGCTTTCAGCACGTTCGCCAACATTATTTTGAGATTTCATTTTAGTTTCACGCGTTCAACTTTTGACCGCATGATCGGCTTTTGCCTAACTTTTAACAAGCACTTGATGTGTTTTTACTTTTTGAAATGAATATAGAGGGACAAAGGCACATTTTTTGTGCACAGTTGACCACAATTTGAGTGGTGCAATGTTGGGAGCTGTGCGTGGATGATGACGACTGCGGGAGGAGATAAGAAAAACCTAGATTACAACCGATCTTTGACATGACGTGCTGGAACAGAGAGCAGCAGAGTGGAGCAGTGAAACACAGGAAGTCTGTGCGGGCGGAGGGTTATAACTCAAAGCCGAGGCTCTGAAGGTATGCCGGTCTGCTGCGCTGCTCATGCTATCACAGACACAGACCTGTGCTGCTTCACATGGACTGGACTTTACAGCCCTCAGCTCTCCCAGCGGCCCTCTTAAACACTCAAGTGAAAAAGATAAAAGACGCTAGATGCCTCGTCAGTCACAGAGCAGGGCTCGCTGTTCTTTATATTCAGGTCATTCACACACGGAGAGGAACTCACAGCTCGTGAATTCTGCATCTCAAGTGAACAAACTGTTCAGCAAAAAAAAACGCCTGTGCAGCCGAAAAACCCTGAGTTTGCTTTAACTTTTACAATTAATTTAAATTGTGGGCGGTAGTGGAGCGGTAATTTCTCTGCCTACCAACAACTTGAGGGTCGCATGTTCGAACCCCCTTGTTTCTTCCGGCTTGGTCGGGCATCCATACAGGCACAATTGGTCGTGTCTGTTGCGGGTGGGAAGGCGGATTAGGGGTATAGGTTCTTGTCGCTGCAGTAGTGCCTCCTCTGGTCGGTCAGGGCAACTGTTCGGGCAGAGGGGAACTGGGGGGGAATAGTGTGATCCTCCCACGCTCTACATCCTGGCGGTGAAACTCCTCGCTGACAGGTGAAAAGGCGACTGCACATGTATCGGAGGGAGCATGTGCTAGTTTACGGCTCTCCCCACATCGGCAGAGGGGGTCAAGCAATGACGGGGACAGCAGGAGGAATTGGCCAAGGACATTTGGGGAGAAAAAGGGGGGTGGAGAAAAAGAATGATCAAAAAAGTTTAAATTAATTTGTAAGTTATCAACTCTTTAGTCAGCAGTGTGTGTGTGCGTGTGTGTGTGTGTGTGTGTGTGAGAGAGAGAGAATGTAACTCTAAGGAAGGCCGATATGCCTCGTTGTCTGATGTTTCTCACATAACAAGAGGGTTTTAGTTGAAAAGGCCTGGAGATGTTTGCTTTTTCTGTCTCCTGGTTTCAAAGGGAGAAAGTCAGTTCAGCTCTGAGTCAGATGCACTGCGGATACATGGGGAGGTCAGAGGTCAGGGGTCAGGGGTTTCAACAACATCACGTCTCTCAGATTCACCGTTCCGTCCGTCCAGAGAGCTCGGAGAGCCAGGATGGTATTTGACATGGGGAGTTCACCAGGCAAACACAGGTGTCCGTATGAGTTTACACATCCAAACAGTGGACTGAAGATTAAACAGCAACCTGCCTGCTTTTGGAAAAGAGAGGAGACAACGGTCCATACAAATAAAGGGTCAGTCCTGTTATATAGTTTTAAAGTATTTCTGTTGTAATTTTATTACATAAAAATGGTTTATCATTGTCTACCATATGCAGAGATGAGTTTTCTGATAGTGAAGGATCTTGAAATATCATCAACTGGGTCCATTTAGCAAGACTTTCCAAAAGCACATTGTAATTCTAGTTTTCCTTGAAATAATGTTAGATTGAGAGTATCAGGAACTAATCAGCTAATCATTAAGGGGGGAAATGCCATAATGTGCACAATATTTAAGCTGTAAATGACGCCCCCCCCCCCTCCCAATAACAACAAACAGGTCTTTGTTATATCAAAGACCTTGAGACACCAGACACAACAAAGCCTAGTCTGGATACACATAGCAGTGTGCCAAGAAGCAAAGCAAAGACAGAGATCAAATTACACCATATATATGCTTCTCTGTCACCCCATAATATGACTAGTCTGTCTGGAGTCACCTTGAACCGGCATGGGAAATAAGGAATTGTGTAGGTGGTAAAGGATTTTTGGACAAATACAATTCACTTACATTTAATGAACGAAAATGTCCTTCAAACGCACTGTCAAGATCATGTTAGTGCTTTGAGGGTTTTTGGAAAAGCCAGCCCAGGTCCAGCCTTGGCTCTCTTTGCTCTGGTGTGGAAGCTGACATGAGTGACAGCCCAGGCAGGTTATCAATCCTCTGAGTTGGTCTCTGACTTCAAAGTGTTCTCAGCCCCATACAGCTCTCCAGCTGAGGCCGCTTTGGCATTTCTCTGCTCTTTCTCTCTGGCCTGTAACATAAATAAAGTCTCATTGAAAGTCCCTGAGCTACTTAAGCTGTCAAGGTCTTTACCAATTACTGTCACAACGGAGTACGCACAACACAAAAATATGTTCTCCCTGTATAATAGCCAACAGACGAGGCACCAAACAAAGGTTGAGCAGATGAGAGTACAGCAGCAGCGTCTGGCTGGTTGCTGGTGACACCAAAGAGTATAGAAGCCAAGAGATGAAGCTCTGCTGCTTTTTTTGACAACAGCACCTGAAAACGCCTCCTTGCTCCAAAGGAACACGGCACAGAACCATGACAGAAGAGACACATCGTGACCAACACTTGGTAGGCGGGACGATTTACTGGCCTCACATATTACGGTAGTCTCCTTCAGGCCAAAATGGCAGATTTGCTGCGCGCTGATGTTGCAATGGAATGATTAGCCGTCGGTTCTCAGCAATGTAACTCTTTGGTGACACAGCAGCAGCTGGACTGACAGGTATCAAGGGAGGAAGAAACACTTTGCACTCCTTCAAAGGTATCATCTGTGTAGAGAAGGATTTTGTTTGGGAGAGAGAAACGCAGTGATCTTGTGTGGCGTAGTAGATCCCGAGCGTGATTAACTAATGGTGCAGAGGAAAAAGTATGAAAACACAAAGGAGAGAATGACTACGTCCTCTCTGGTCTATGTGCTTCTCTTAAGTTGGAAAGGGTCAGCATCTCAAAGCCAGGAGCTTTAGGCTTCAGGAAATTAAACAGAAAGTGAAAACAAACTCCAGTTATAATCCCATCTCACTTTTCAATTTCCCAAATCCCCTCCTCAGATTTGTAGTGAAATGTGTATAAAGTGTATGAGCAGAGAGCAGATACGTGAGAGATAAGAGAAACAATGTCAGAGGCAACAGAAAGAGATGAGGGTACCTCTGAGCCAGTATCAGTTCAATCAGATAGTAAAGCTTTGCAAACATATGATGCAAGGCCCTAACATATGATATGATATATGATGCATGATATGATGCAAGGCCCTGACATATTGTATGATATGATGCATGATATGATGCAAGGCCCTGACATATTGTATGATATGATGCATGGTATGATGCAAGGCCCTGACATGATATACAGTATGATATAATGCATGATATGATGCAAGGCCCTGACATGTGATATACAGTATGATATAATGCATGATATGATGCAAGGCCCTGACATATTGTATGATATGATGCATGATATGATGCAAGGCCCTGACATGATATACAGTATGATGTATGATATGATGCAAGGCCCTGACATATGATATATGATATGATGCATGATATGATGCAAGGCCCTGACATGATATATGATGCATGATATGATGCAAGGCCCTGACATGATATATGATGCATGATATGATGCAAGGCCCTGACATGATATATGATGCATGATATGATGCAAGGCCCTGATATGATATATGATGCATGATATGGTGCAAGGCCCTGATATGATATATGATGCATGATATGATGCAAGGCCCTGACATGATATATGATGCATGATATGATGCAAGGCCCTGACATATATGATGCATGATATGGTGCAAGGCCCTGACATGATATATGATGCATGATATGATGCAAGGCCCTGACATGATATATGATGCATGATATGATGCAAGGCCCTGACATATATGATGCATGATATGATGCAAGGCCCTGACATGATATATGATGCATGATATGATGCAAGGCCCTGACATGATATATGATGCATGATATGATGCAAGGCCCTGACATGATATATGATGCATGATATGGTGCAAGGCCCTGACATATGATATATGATGCATGATATGGTGCAAGGCCCTGATATGATATATGATGCATGATATGATGCAAGGCCCTGACATGATATATGATGCATGATATGATGCAAGGCCCTGACATGATATATGATGCATGATATGATGCAAGGCCCTGACATGATATATGATGCATGATATGATGCAAGGCCCTGATATGATATATGATGCATGATATGATGCAAGGCCCTGACATGATATATGATGCATGATATGATGCAAGGCCCTGATATGATATATGATGCATGATATGATGCAAGGCCCTGATATGATATATGATGCATGATATGATGCAAGGCCCTGACATGATATATGATGCATGATATGATGCAAGGCCCTGACATGATATATGATGCATGATATGATGCAAGGCCCTGACATGATATATGATGCATGATATGATGCAAGGCCCTGATATGATATATGATGCATGATATGATGCAAGGCCCTGATATGATATATGATGCATGATATGATGCAAGGCCCTGACATGATATATGATGCATGATATGATGCAAGGCCCTGACATGATATATGATGCATGATATGATGCAAGGCCCTGACATGATATATGATGCATGATATGGTGCAAGGCCCTGACATGATATATGATGCATGATATGATGCAAGGCCCTGACATGATATATGATGCATGATATGATGCAAGGCCCTGACATATGATATATGATGCATGATATGATGCAAGGCCCTGACATGATATATGATGCATGATATGATGCAAGGCCCTGACATGATATATGATGCATGATATGATGCAAGGCCCTGACATGATATATGATGCATGATATGATGCAAGGCCCTGACATGATATATGATGCATGATATGATGCAAGGCCCTGACATGATATATGATGCATGATATGATGCAAGGCCCTGACATGATATATGATGCATGATATGATGCAAGGCCCTGACATATGATATATGATGCATGATATGATGCAAGGCCCTGACATGATATATGATGCATAATATGATGCAAGGCCCTGACATGATATATGATGCATGATATGATGCAAGGCCCTGACATGATATATGATGCATGATATGATGCAAGGCCCTGACATATATGATGCATGATATGATGCAAGGCCCTGACATATATGATGCATGATATAGGGCTGTGAATCTTCACTGGCCTCCCGATTCGATTCGATTACGATTCATCTGTCAACGATTCGATTCGATTCGATTAAACGATGCATCACGATGCATCGCGATGCATCTTAAATCGATGCATCACTTTTCCCGCAATACATGATTTATTTTTTCTCACTTTCTTTTTTCTCACTGTGTGACTACTTTTAAAATAAAAGTGCATTTGGAATTGCATTGTATTATGATCCATAATTAAAATAAACAACTGCATGTACTTACATTCTATTTTATTTGATTATAAAAAAAAAAAAAAAAAAAAAAAAAAAAAAATTTAATAATCGATTTTTGATATTTGTTAATCGATGCAGAATCGTGCACCGTCCGCATCGCGATGCATCGTATAATCGATTATTTTTGACACCCCTAGCATGATATGATGCAAGGCCCTGACATATATGATGCATGATATGTTGCAAGGCCCTACATATACAGTATATGATGCATGATATGATGCAAGGCCCTGACATGCAGCATAGCTACATTTAGCTGGATATCGTGCTTCCAAATTCTGAGATAGAGGCTCTGACGTTATGAAGAGAAGGGCGCCAGGCCTAAATCCACTGACGGTATTTAGATGACTTTCACCCACTCTGATGGTAATTCAAACACAATGATTTCCATAAACAACGGTTTGGGGCTCAGATGTCTGAGGTGATTACAGTAGACATTTTGTCATGAGACAATTGGCCTATTTCTTGTCAGATGGCAAAGGAGCGAAGGTGAGGCAGACAGGATCTGTGAATGTTTTGTTTTGAGCTCCATGTTGTTTACAAAGCCTGCTTACTCTTCCTCTGTCTCTCGGGTTTCCTCCTAACCTACGCACAAGTACATCTGTTAGGATGACGTCATCATTCCTACTTTGACGTCGTCATTCCTACTATGATGTCATCAATCACTGATGATGTCATGATTCATAAGCGTCTTCATGCCTTTCGCTGGTGATGTCATAACACAGGTGATGTCATATTCACATCTATAAGGGCCTGTTCCTGCAGGTCCCGGCCAGTGATTCATAATCTAAACTAGGATCATACCAATCTCTGCAACATTTGCAACCTGCAACTTCTGCTACCAGCAACTTCTGCAATCTCTCTGCAACCGTTCCCAAAACCTCGAACAGTGCAGCCCCCGCTATCAAGCTACCAAGTTCCACAACACCCCAGCTTCTCCAGACCTACCAAGTTTCCCGTGGTCGTCAACTACCCGCGAATAGATCCACACGTCTAACTCCGATCCTGACAGTATGAATCACTCAGAAATGGATCTAGCGGGCAAATTTCTCACCCCAATCAAGGAGGAGGCCCCCAATCACTCTGAAGCGGATCCAGCGGACACACTTCCGCCAGTCAAGGAGGAGGCTCCCGAGACCCCAGTTTCCCCGCCGGCCACGTCAGGCAGTCCACCAGGCGACACCTCCCTGCCAGCACTGATTTCTACTATTTCTGGCCTGGGCGCTCGACTCGCGGAGATGCAACGGGAGCAGGCGCTCCTCGATGACATCCTTCGGGACGTGCTCGACGGCCAGAGGGAGGCAGCTTTCAAGGCTTCCCAAGCCAAGGATTGGCACGCCCTCCTGGTTGGCCGGCTGGATCGTCTCGACGAGCTAGGCCCCCAGGGCGTCATTCCGCAGTCTCAGCTGGATATCTCCACTCATCCTGATATCTCCACTCATCCTGATGTCTCCACTCGTCCCATCACGTTCGGAGACTTGCCGACAATACTTGAGCTGATTGCCCAGCAGGAAAAAGCAATCCAGGCGCTGGTTTCCAGGGCCGATGATCGGGACGCCCGCCTGGTTAGCACAATCCAGGCTCTGGTTTCCAAGGCCGATGATCGGGACGCCCTCCTGGTTAGCACAATCCAGAATATAGCTTCCACTGCCCAGGATCAGCTCGCCCTCCTGGCGAGCAGGCTAGATCGTCTCGACAGGCTAGGCCCCCAGGGTGCCATTCCGCAGCCTTCTGCCCCTCCTGCCCCAGCTTCCGAGCGCGCCGTCGTTCCGGAGGTTTCCAGACCTTCCAGACCTGCTTCTAGCTCTGCCTCTCGGCCGCCTCCAGCTGCTAAGGGCATATTCTGGGGGGGAGTTCGCGTCATCCCAGAGCAGGGGCAGCCGGCCGACATCTGTACCAGCAGCCATCTGTACCGTGATCTGACCGGCAGGGTTCGCATCACACCAGAGGAGAGGCAGCGCCGTTTGGACACCCGGAGCTGCCTGTACTGTGGTCGAGCCGGGCATTACCTCTCCTCCTGCTCCCGGCGTCCAGTAAGTGGTCCCACCGCTCGCCGGCCCGTGGTACTCTCAGTGGATCAAGACTCTACGTGTCCAGCCGAAAGATCTGTACGGTTGGGTAGCGCTCCCTGCAGGACCCAGGAGTGGCAGTGTGTCTCCAAGAGGGTTAACGAGTTGGAGAGGACTGTCGACCGTCTCATTGGGAGGTTCAATCGCTGCCTGCAGATCGGCTCCGTCCCCCCGCAGGGGGCCTCCGAGTCTGCTGGCCCTGAGGCGCAACCTGAGGCACAACCTGTGGACCTGCCCCTCGCCGAGTCTGAACCTGTACCTGAGGCACAACCTGTGGACCTTCCCCTCGCCGAGTCTGAACCCGTACCCCAGCAGCAGCCAATTCCTGTCCTTGACCAACACGTAGGTTCCAGCTTCATGCTGGGAGGTTCCCGTAGTGTCGTCAGCCCTCGGTCAAGAGCAAGAAGAAATAAGAGGCGTTTAAAGAAGGAGGTACTACAGGTCGGGAGGGCAGGCCTCGCTGAGTCAGATCCCCCTGTGGCTCTGCCTTCGGTGACGGCGGCATTTGACCCTTTTGATGGTCTCCAGCCTCCCGTGTTTGGATCGTGCCCCGGGGGATGGCCGGCCCCAGAGGATCCACCGGACCCGGTGGAAGTTCTATCTACGTATCGGTCCATCTATGGGTTCGATATCCTGTATTAGGGAGGAGCACCTCCACTGCCCTACACCCCCTTTGGGGTCTGACCACCTGCATCTAACCACCTGCTGAAGAGCAGCTCACTCTCTTACACCCCCTTTGGGGCCTAACCACCTGCATCTAACCACCTGCTGAAGAGCAGCTCACTCTCTTACACCCCCTTTGGGGCCTAACCACCTGCGTCTAACCACCTCCGGAAGAGCACCTCCACCAGAACCTACGGATTTTTTGTCTCCCAGATGCCATCCTTGATGGCCTCATTGGACGCCAGGTGACGTCCGTTGAGGGGAGGGTACTGTTAGGATGACGTCATCATTCCTACTTTGACGTCGTCATTCCTACTATGATGTCATCAATCACTGATGATGTCATGATTCATAAGCGTCTTCATGCCTTTCGCTGGTGATGTCATAACACAGGTGATGTCATATTCACATCTATAAGGGCCTGTTCCTGCAGGTCCCGGCCAGTGATTCATAATCTAAACTAGGATCATACCAATCTCTGCAACATTTGCAACCTGCAACTTCTGCTACCAGCAACTTCTGCAATCTCTCTGCAACCGTTCCCAAAACCTCGAACAGTGCAGCCCCCGCTATCAAGCTACCAAGTTCCACAACACCCCAGCTTCTCCAGACCTACCAAGTTTCCCGTGGTCGTCAACTACCCGCGAATAGATCCACACGTCTAACTCCGATCCTGACAACATCTTTATTACTTCCATCAACTCTGAATCGTGTCTGTGTATGTATGTGTGTGGGTGTGTGTGTGTGTGTATGTGTGCGCGCACACTTGTGTGGTAGTGTGGGTTGCCAATTCATCAACCAAAGTTTCTTAGAATAAAGCTCCAAGCTTCATGTCAAGTCAAGGATGCCTCTCCCTATTTCACTGAATCAATGAGCAGGTAAATAGTTCAATGAATACATAGAGATAATCCAAGAGACAGAATCGATCACAGGAAATCCACCGCAGATAAAGTTAGGTATGATTTTGAGATTATAATCCCTTGGAGCATCTCGTTTCATCTGGTTTTCTTATATTTAGCACATATTTTGGTTTGCTGCACATAACCACATGATCATTTTTCCATTCAAAAGGAAGAATCTTGTATCTATAGAAAATATACTAATACTGTATTATTATAATGTTCTTGTCTTACAACACACTACCTGTACTTTCTTTCGCTTTTTTTAAGGATACATTCACCCCAAAATGAAAATTCAGTCATTATCCATTCACTGCCATGTTGATGGAAGAGTGGGTGAAGTTTTTTAGTCCACAAAACATTCATGGAGTTTTCAGAAAATTCCAGCTAAAACCAGGGTGTAAATTATGTCTTTTCAAGTCAACTTGGCATCTCGGGCTTGTGGAGACTTGGAGGCAGTATGGAGGATTTTTCATTGTATTTTTATTTATTTTTTGTCACCATTCACCTCAATTGTTTAGGAGAATTCTGCAATGGTGTTTTGCGGTGAAACTCCACGAATGTTTTGTGAACTGAAAAACTACACCCATCCTTCCATCGGCATGGCGATGGCGAGAGATGATGACTGAATTAAAAAAAAATGGGTGAACTTATCCTTTACAACCAGCGTAAGCTAACCCTAACCCATTGAGGGTAATTGGATAGCTCTTTACATACCTAACCCTAACCCAGTGCACAGACCTATACCCCAAATCAAAGCTGGATGTTATGTGGGATCAAAGAGCTCCTTCTCTCAGATACAACAGATGATGTTGCTTCCAGTCGTTTGACATTCAGACCTTTTCACCCTGCAGGTTTGGTTCCAGAACCGTCGGGCCAAATGGAGGAAGAGGGAGCGTTTCGGTCAGATGCAACAGGTCCGAACGCACTTCTCCTCAGCGTATGAGCTGCCTCTCCTGACCCGGCCTGAGAATTACGCACAGGTACAGAACCAGTAGTCAAAGCTTCTTTCTCTCTTAATGTATGTCAGGAAGTCAAGAAACAGCCCAGAGAAGGAGAAGCCAATGTGTTAATGTCGTAGTCTGAGGTGGGGAATCAAGTCACATTTTAACTGCTTGAGACTTGACTTGATGCATGAAGAGAATACTTGAGACTTGACTTGACTTGACTTGGGTTCTGTTGACTTGGGATTTAGATTTAGATTGAGAGTTAAGAGATTTGTTTCACCGCAATTTAAATTCTGTTTTCTTAATTTGTATCAAATGATTGCATTTATTGAAGCTGAAACTGATTATAGAAATCAAACTCATGATGTTCTTACAACGTTTTTATCCTATAGACAAGATATTGCATTGAACAGTCCTAGATATGTTGTTTTCTTTAAGATATTGGACTATCGATTTGTTCTGATTTAGACCTGAGATTAATGACTTGGACTTGGATTAACGACATTTAGACTTGGTAGTTGACTTGAGACTTGTGTCTGAACTCTGAAGACATGAGACTGTGTGATAAGTGATAAGAAAGGAGATCAGCAGCATCACATTTTAACAGCCATGGTAGATAAATATCCTATCATTCTCTCACAATGCTGATTTCCCATTCATCTTTCAGATTCAGAACCCCTCCTGGATCAGCGGCAGCAGTGGAGCGTCTCCTGTCCCGGGCTGCGTCGTGCCCTGTGACACCGTGGCCACCTGCATGACCCCGCATCCCCACTCTGCCAGCGGGGTGTCTGATTTCCTGGGTGTGCCGAGCCCCGGGGGTCACGTGGGACAGGCGCACATGGGCGGCCTGTTCGGAGGACCTCCCGGCGTGGGCACGGGCATGAACGGCTACGATCTCAACATGGACCCTGACCGCAAGTCCTCCAGTATCGCCGCGTTGCGCATGAAGGCCAAGGAGCACAGTGCAGCCATATCTTGGGCCACATGATGCGTTGATACCTGCTGGACGGGGGGACCTCTGGGACCCCTGAAATGTTGAAACCAGCCCAACGTGGGGCGAGGGGGCACTAACATGTGTAAAGGCAACAGTGACTACCTTCAAAAATGTTGCAATAAAATGATTATGCTAATATGTGGATGGGCGAAGATCACTCGGAGACAAAACGACGAGAGATTTGGCAAGATAAGTGACATGGCATTGCCGATTTGAACGGGGGACTTGTGAGTTCCTCCGCACCTCTAGGGGGAGACAGCATCCAAGAGAGCAAGCAAAGTGGAGCGCTTGGCGAGAGGCAATACTGCGCTGTACAACACAGGTTGCAGTATAGAGTTTAAGCGAGGCAAAAGAAAACACAAAGAAAAGTTTAATTATTTCAAACAAACCCGTGCACTTATTTGCTAAAATACAGGAAATGCTGTTTGTACAGTGCTTTCAATGTCATTGTAGTTTTTCTGTCCAGGTGTTGTTTTATTATATTGTTGATACCTTATTTAAATTCAAGTGTTATATTTGTTTTCCTCCAATTATTTTGGTACTGGTTTAGCTAAAGAATTCAGCAAGCATCCTTAAACAAACTGAAATACTGATATTACCGTTACATGCTGTGTAAATATTATTCTAAGGCAATCTTTAACAGCGTTACGACAAGAGGCAGGCGTGTATCACGAGTCATGATGGAGCTGAGATAGTGCTACAGAAAACTGTCTATACCCAGTCTGTCATATGATGAAGCTTCTCAGATTCAACACGAAACAGAGAGTTAAAATAGCCACCTTTTCTTTGCTAAAACACAGTTAACATTTAAAAGTCAAACAGACGAACTGTGGTTTGTTTTTAGTGTGGTCAGAGTGAGAGATCCACCTGCCATGCTGCCTTGGCCTGCTGATGTCCAGTCCACCGTGTGGAGCCCAGAGAGAGGGAGGGATGGATGGAGGAGGAGGGGGACGAGGCACAGCATGCATGCTGTTCTTAGGTCTGAAGAGCCTGGGAGAGCCAGCCCTCCAAACAGACCCGCCTCTGTTTTCAGGGGGACAGACTCCAAAGTGGACGTGCCTGTGCCCCTTGCATGTCAAATCTCTGGAGTTTCAGGGAGAGAAGTGCCCACCGGTCAGTCAGGAAGTGCCCGCCGGTCAGTCAGGCTGCCAGAAATAACACCCAGATCAGCAGCAGCCACCTTTGAAACAGAGCGGACTGGTGGAGATTACAGTCTGTGTTGACACTTTGAGACACTGAAAGGATGTCAGTGTTCAACAACCTTTTTATTCTAGCATGTCGGCATCACCTACGGCCGTGTTTGGCTGTCAAAGCTGATCGCTAAAACCGTCTTTGCAGTCCTCCTCTTGGAGCAGCACTGGCAGAAATGTCATTCTATTAATTTCTCTCTTTCTTTCTTTCTTTCTTTCTTTCTCGCAAAGCAAAACAACTGAAGCCATCAATCAGATTTATGCATGGAAACCTCCATCATTTTGCCACTGACAGTAAAATCTTGACTGCGTCCCAGTTGGATGGTGGTACTGCGGAAAACTAGGCAGTAGGCACGGACTGCAGGTTAACAGGCTTGAGAAAATATGAAGCGTATCCTCCATCTCCAGACATTTAACAGTCCTACTTGACTAGAAACGCAACATGCTTGTATTCATCACATACATCTATCATCTCTGTATGTATGCTGCTGTGAGAATGACTAAACCCCAAAGGTATTCTAGAATGGTGAGGGGAACAGGGAGTGTCTCACTGAGAGCAATGCTCTTTTTCAGGAGCGCCCTGTTCACATTCACACACACTCATTCCCACCTGGAAGCTGACCAGTACAACCACAGTCTGATCTGCTGGCCACTGAGCAGCTCCACTGGAGCAGTTGGGGAGGGGTTAAGGGCCTTGCTCAAGGTCACCTCAGTAGTGGTAATGAGGGAGGGGCAAGTGCTGCCTTTTCACTTTCCCCACCCAGAATTATCCTGCCGGTCCCGGGGATTGAACAGACTACCTTCCGGTCACAAGCTGGCTTCTCTAACCTTTAGGCCACTACTGCCCATACAGCAAAGCTTGTAATTGTGCTGTAGCTGCCTTCAGTTCAGCCCAGTGTATTCTGCAGCATGGGACACCTGGTCGCCAGAGTAAAACGTTGGATAAATAGAACGTTTCTGAACGAAACAGACGTTGCATATCAACATTTCTAGATGTGTATCAGCGTCAGAGAACTGTGTTCGAGGCCCAGCGTGTTCAAAGTCGAAATCACATTGAACGTTTTTGTTATTTAAGCCTAATCCAAACCATAATCCAAACCACCAAGTTATTTTACTTCCCTAAACGTAACCAGGTTTTCAAAGTAACCGACATTTTGGAAACGTAAAATGCTGACGTTTTGTTCCAAATGTACGTTGAGATTGCACGTATCCCTGCCTGGTGTCCAGACAGGTCAAATGCCAAGGTTCTATTCTGGTGATTGGGTTGCATGGAAACATGGCTATGATGGTGTGACTACGCTGTGACAAAGTCCCCGTCCTGAACATGGCCTCAGCATGGAGACCGGGCTTGAGCTGTGTGTGAAGTTTGAGACCGGCTTCATTAATTAGTTGGCATGGGGTCTGAGCAGGACCGGTTCAAGTCCAAACCACTAGCATGCCAGGATCAGCACCACGAGGGATCCGGTTCCCTGTCTCCGCTCTTGTCACATCCTGCACACTCCCTGTTTGCCTCTGTCAGGGCTTGGGAGTGGGACAGTGTGTGTGTGTGTGTGTGTGTGTGTGTGTGTGTGTGTGTTTGCATGTACGTCGGAGAGAGGAGGGAAGGGGAGAGGCACCTTAACTTTGGGTCCACCTCTTATCACACTATATCAAGATTTGCAGCAGTGACAGAAATAGCAGATGTGGTTCAGCAATGGGGCACCACTTTTTTTTTTGTTGCAAGGTCTGATTTAGGCCAAAATCATAACAAATTCTTTCATGTTTTGGAAGGGGAACCTGATACCTTGTAGTACACCTTAGGCAGAGAAACCATCTCTAATTCCCTAAACTGAACCACATTCACTCTCCTCCTGGCTAGGTTTGTGAGGCAGGATGCGGGGTATAACCTGTCAGCATAGCAGATCACCTTGGGCTCTTCCAAATTAGATCCAGTTTTTAGTCTCCAGTCCAAATCTAATGCATATGCATAATACTGCACTGCAGTACATATCTCCAAAGCGAGCGGTCCCCCCCTCGCTCCCCCAGGCCGGGCTGAAGGGCTGAGAGGAGGGCGAGCCGCGAGGGCGTCTGCTGTGTTCCGGTGTTCTGGGAAAAGGACAGTGCACACAGCTGCGCTCAGGGGGTAAATGCAAAACAAACATGCCTCACACATGCTTCCCCCTCAGCTGTCATGGCTCTGCTTTCAAAGAACCCCCCTCTCCTCTACTCTCACACAGCACCAGGGCTCTCTCCCTTTGCTCTCCTCCACCGTCCCCAAAGCTTCAGCCCCCTCCGCAGGGTCCGAGGCTCTGGGGTGAGGCCCGGCCGCACGGACGACCCGGCCGCTTTTTAATTAACACTGGGCCATGTGCAGGCCCAAGGCTTGTAGGATTGTGTGTCAGTCAGAACAGACAGAGCCGTCTGTCTTCTGGGGACAGATCTGGTCTGGTTGTCTCCAGGGTTAATAAGGTACACTGCAAAAAAATTCCCATCTTAACAAATCATTTCAAATGTCATCAAATCTTATTTTTCAGAAAAGCTCGGCCTATAGAGTACCACAGGAATGAGTCCGGAAGACCTGGATGTTAGCACTTCCGGCTCTTATGTGTAAAATGGCATTTGGATCTTCACAAATGAGGACTTTTATGATTTTCAAAGCATTGCCTTTTTTTAAATGCGATTTTCAGAAAACTTCTTCAAAAGTCATAAATGTGGTCCTCGTTGTGAAGATGATCTTGCTGTACACAAGCTTTGCTGTTTCACAAACTTTTGTTAGCCACAGACCTTATTTCATGCATTTAACCAAAATTGCCATACAAAACTCCCATTGGCTTTTACACATAAGAACCAGGAAGTGCAGGGACTTCTGGGTAAGCCTAGAAAAATACACGATAACTCCACTCCGACAAGTCAGAATAAGATCACTGCACTACTATCAAGAAAATAAAATGTGATTCTACAAAATTCAAAAATCAACATTGGAAACCGGTTCTAACCGCATTGTCAGATTTCTTTCCCCACTTATAACACAATGACTAAATAGGATTTTTAGACCACTTTCTGTGCAAAGCTCGTGGAGTTGCAGGGAAACCGTAGCTCAGCCTACTCAAACTGTTTACCACTTTCACTCTATTCTGTGTACTTGTATTTATGATTCTGTATTCTTGGACTTCAAACATCTCCAGCGATGCCTCCCTCTTCTAGGATGACGCCACAGATCCCCTCTGTCCCGTATAGTTGCAGCTTGATTTAAGGTCCTAGAATCTCGTAAGTGAAGGACTGTTAAAACAGGATTGGCTGCACATAAACAGGCTTTTACCCGCCTGTATGCTGCACAGCTCCCTGTCCCCCAGTGATGATGTCATCTTTCAATCCCCCCCCCCCTTTTCTAATACTACTGAAGTCAGGCAATCAGTAAAAAATAATAATTATATAAATGTGTGTGCTGTTGTGTGCAGGTAATTTTTTTGTGCATGCAAAATTTATTATTTTGAAGTGTAAGACCCTTGGAAGTGTTACTAATTTGATGTATTGTTTTATTTTGTGAGACAATTGAAGTTTACCGTATTTGAGTGTATCACTTTTTTCTTCTTTTGGTGGGATATGGACAAATTGCATTGTTTCCAAAGTTGTGTTTGAGCATTTTGTTTTTCTCTAGATATGCAATAATTATATTAATTTCAAACCCCCCCCCCCCCCTTTTCATGGCTTTAAGCTATATGTATTTTGAAATGATGGTATAATTTTACTTATGTTTGTGTTTTCATAATATGTTTTGTGTGTGATTAAAGTACAATAAGTTATTGCACTTCTATCAAGACTCAGTATGTTATATTCGTTTAATATAGTGAAACTCTATGAGTGAAAAGATGAATATTGGAGGAACACAGCTGGTACATAAGGTCAGGATTCCTTGCTGTGGTTAAGGAAATTGAAAATTACATTGTATGGTAAATGGCTTCAGGTAACCAACAACTGTGTGATGGTTTATTCCCTCCAGATCCTCCGCTGACGAAACATGACGCCAAAGTCTAGAACAACTCGGATACCAGACAGCACTGAGCAAATCAGGACAACTTTCCTCTCGTGTTTAGAGATTATTGCGGTTAAGTCCCTCCACATTTCTGGAGAAGTCTTTCAAGTCCTCAGTTCAAGACCCTGGTTGGCCGCAGCTTGAAAACAACGCTGCCTGCTATTATGTGTATAATAGCGTAGCTTATGAATTGCAGTGTGGGCCTCTCGTTGCGTCGCACCACGCTGCCAAAATGTCATGATTGTGTCATTCCTGTAGTCACATTCTGAAATCCCTATGCATCGCAGTGCCTTTGAAGGGACATGAGCACTGAAACGAGATCGCACAACCCACAAGAATATCACACTAATTGAAGCTGACAAAAATACGAACTGCGCCCTTTTGAACTGCTGACATTGTACAGGGTGGATTAGGCAGCGTATATTAACAACAGGTGACAGGCTAGAGGGAATAGTGGTGCTACGAATGGATTGGTGGTGTCATGGAGGGCTGGTTTGGACCGTCGCAGATCGGAGGAAAGGCCGACATTCCAAAAATATGTGACCGACGTGTTACTTCATCTTCCTCCTCTCACAGTAAAATAAAAAAAATAAAAAAATAACCTGTAACATGCAAGACAGTACTGTGGCCAAAACCATGAGCTGTACTAATGTAGTATTTATTTTGTGTATTACAAAGTAATATATATTTTTTTTTACACACACACACGCTCGCACACACACACACACACACACACACACACACACACACACACATTTAAAAGCAATTGCATCAATGATACACCTTATGAAAATAAAGAAGGCAAATAAAATAATCACAAGGCAATATTAACATTGTACAAAAGTCTACATGGCAATGGGGATAGGATAAGGACACACAACAGCTAAAATTAAAGTATATCAAAACAAATTAACAAAAACAAACAAAAAACATTACATCCAAATTCATCATTCCTTTTATACCATCACTCTTGTGGAAAATGTTCAGATATGGAAATGTCTATTGATAATACTATGTGTTCTATGCATGGCAAAAAAAGAAATGTCCATATGATCATACACAAATCACAAATAAATAACTCTAGCCATGAAACGAACCAGTGACCACTGTCCATGAGCAGCGCTGTAAGCTTTTTTCTTTTTTAAATATATCTTAATAAAAGGATTGCCCAGTCAGTGTAAAATTTAAATTTGAGATGCGTTAGCAGCTCAGCCATCAATTCCTATTAGCAGATATTCACTCTAAATATTAGATGTAAGATGGTCAGCCACCATGCAGTGTATGACATTTTATTACATTTACTGTTAGAAAAACCCTACACTGAAATGTTGCGGAGCCATTTATTTACTTATATAATTTAAAAGTAAACATGTATTCCTGTCTGTTCAAACAGCAGAACTCCTCAAAGAAATCTTCATCAGATCAGTGTCAGCCTTAAAAGAAATATCATAATACTAATAATCCTAAATGTAGTGTCATAACTTGTTTACATTATTACACTGTACATAGAGGTGAGCTTCTCTCCCATATGTATATCTGTACAGCTCTTGAGTTGCTGTAAACCAGCACTGCTGCAATATATACATTCCAGAGCGCAGAATCTCTCCAGCTCCAAAACGGTAACAGTGGGGGACCACTCTTTCTTATACGTCGATGTGGGGGACCACAAGCCTCGGATCGCTCACTCAGTCCATCCAACATCACAGCTGGCCTGACCTTCCAATAGCAGTTCATGTAACAGTAGAAAGTTTGTGCGTCAGGCTTGGTCATTATCTTTCACTTGGTTAACCCAAATACGTGAATCAATGGCATGTACTCCGCCTCAGTTTACTCAATCACACTAGTGCAGTGGTTCTCAAATGGGGGTCCCTGGACCCCCATTTGAGAACCACTGGGGGTCCCCGGATCCCCATTTGAGAACCACCGTACTAGTCCAATTAATCATCCAAGACGTCAACATTATTTCCTCTAGATTTCTACATTAGAACACCAGAACAGGACAGTCTCTGGCAATGAAAATATAACATCTACTCCATGCCCTACCAGCAAATTAAACTTGAAAAGTCCATTGAACTGAAAGAGGATGGGAGCATAGTACTTGAGTCCCAGACAGTATTACTGCTGCCATTTTAAACAAGAGGACTGAAAGATGGTGGTGGCAAATAGAGACGTCTCGAGGCGGTGGCCTGTTCCAAACATCTGTCACAGGCTGGTCAGAGGCTGCCAATGTTGGGGAAGCTCTTGAGCTTCTCTGGGAAGTCGTCCTTATAGAGAACGGGGTCGGCACGGTGCTCCACCACCTTCAGAGGCATCGTACCAAAAACGGACGCAAACTTGTTGATGCACTCAGATCTATGGATAAGAAAACGCAGCTTATTTAGATATGATGGTTTGCATAAGTTCACAGAAGACTCTTATCCAAAGCCCTAGACTAGAGAATGGAGATCATTCAAAAGCCTGAAAAAGATTTTGAATAGTGAAATGCTCCACAGTACCATGTCAAAACTAATGTTGGGGTACATGCATTTAATCTTGCAATTTGCAGTGAAAAATGATTTAATTGCATAGAAAAACAAGGAATTTCCAAGCTTTGTATTCAAAAATATACAGTAGTTTCTCTTCACTTCGTAAGCAGTTTGGATTGTTGGGCTAAGATTTTGAAAAACAAATCAGCGTACCTCTCCACCATGTGTGTCTGGTCCAGGGACAGTCCATCAATAGCTGTGCACTCCGGACACTTGAACTTTTTCCTGGGCGTCACCTAAATGGAAGCAGAAGCATATCAACAAGTTAGTTGAGGTGTTCTACTGGTCTATATAGAGGTTATACTATACACTGAACTGTCCATTATGAAGAAATAATAATGAACCAACAATGCTCAATTAGGGCTGGGCGAAACAGCCAAAACTTTATCAATATAAAATATTTTATGTCAGTCGATATAGATCATTATTGATCATTTTGTATTACCTATTTGTATAAAGACCACGATAAAAAAGGTTGAATTTAACCATTTTATTTTGAACCACCTTAAAGCACACAGGTAATAATTATAATGTTGGCGGGAGCATCTTAATTCCAGTGTGCGGACCTTATTTTATTTGAATAATTATAATGTTAACACACCAATTAAAAACACACAAGTGTCTTCCCTCCTATATTCCGGTTCAGACGAGGCAGCAGGCTCCCAGGAGAAAGCAGGAATGGTCGGCCACTGGCCAGGGGGATGAACAGAGGGTTGGTGAATAATGTTAAATGGCGTGATGAGTCAAGAGAAGTCGGATCTGGTCTGTAAGGACGGGCGGACTAACAAACGGCTGACTTTTTGACGCGCTGTCAGGGGTTGGAAGTCGGTAGGCTAGTGCCGTTCACTAGCCTGGGCTATGCTGCTCTCTCCCGTGCACTCAAAGTGCGAGGCGGAGACCAAACAAACGTCCGGTCTCCCACCGAATGTGTTTAAGTGGGAACTGTAGGATTTGTCTGTTTGAATGGCTGTTTGCGTGTCGGACCACGTCCCATTATCAAGAGACACATCGATATATTGAACTATCGTAAAACTTACTTACGTTATAGCAACCAGTAGCAACCAGTACAACCAATACATAGCAGTAGTAACATTATAGCAACGTTATACCAGTAGTAACATTATACCAGTAGTAACGTTAGCATTTGCAGGCAGCAGCTAACCAAGCAGCACTATCAGACAATACAGTGTTGTGCAACAAGCAGACTTACCAAACGTTTCCAATACATGTCCGGTATAATACATAGTGTGGTCGGAGACTGAATTTCAACCCACGTAGACCAACCTCCATATTCCACATTCTCATATCTGATCAGCCCGTGACGTCAGTCAAGTATGACATCAGTTGTGATGTATGTCGTCGCCAGTTTCTTCCTAGTATAAATAGCGAAGATCTTAGCTCACCTTCCTCTCTGGCCGAATCATAGCAGCAGCTGGCATCTCGGCTGTTTGTCCGGACTGAGCTCTCGTTTCGCTATCTTCTGCCATCTGCGGATCGATCCGGGTTCCGGGTGGTTGTTGTCCGTGGATCTAGGATTTCGATGATGGTACCTTGTTCCGGATTGGGATCGGCGCACGCAGCTGTTTTCGGAGCGGTCGCCTGGACGACGCGGCGTGTCACAGGCCAGAGAACGTTTGGTCCCGCGCGTGAGCACTGCGAGCACCCCTGTTGTTCACGGCTTTGATCCTGTTCTTAAGTCGCCCTCCTCTCTCATCGCTATGAAGAGCTATTAAGTTTTGTGCAAAACGTTTATCTCCAAGAAAGGTTTATCAGGGAACAACTCAACTGCGGGATATTGATGTCGAACGCCGGACCCTGTCAAGAGAGCAATATTACATCATTGCGTCACGCCGATCATCGGGACGAGACCCGGCCGCTCTGATCCTCCAGTGAGATGCATGTCCGCCTCCAGGTTTCGGTAGCAGCTAGCTAGCCTAGCTCCTAGCATCAATTTCAGGGGAACTCCTGGGTGTCGTCACTTCACCGATATGGAGCCGGGAGATGGAGTAGTCCCACGGCTGCGTTCTCCAAAAGCAAAGTATTTCTTCTCAAGCATGCTGTGGCCGTCTCTCTTTACATCCATGTTGTGGATTTGTGTTATTCCAGTATAGATACAACTCAGAGCGCGGGTGGTCACTTAGCTCTAGACACTGCTAATAGAATTAATTTGAAGTTTTACGGTATTTTCTTACTGTATTGATTAAGTGTATATTGTTGCTATATATTGCTATCGTTTTATCACGCAGCCTTATGCTCACCCTCAGTCTGTGATATCCTACAAGAACTTTACATGTGTTGAGCATGCCAAGGAAAAATGGGCTGAATTCTCATCGGTGGAGTGATGTATGGCCTTCCTCTGTCTAACCTCCATCACATCTACACCCCACCGCATGTCTGCACCCAACACTCTAGACCTGTGAGTGTGTGTGTGTGTGTGTGTGTGTAAGAGAGAGAAACAGTGAATGAGATGGAGAGAGAGAGACACACACACACACAGAGGAAGACAGAGGGGGTGGGTCAGTGTTCTCTGAAAGAACCTGGCTGGAGATATGCGGGGCGGTGGTGGGTGCAGGGGAGTGTGTAGCTCATGATTCGATGGCAGGGTGTGCGTGAGTCCCAGTGAGCTTAGGAAAACATACTCTGAGGGGGAGTGCCAGTGAGTGACACCCAGATAAGGGAGGTTAAGGCCGGGCTTTGGCTCGGGCCCCTGCACCTGGGCACAGTCAGTCCAATTTGGAGGAGGGGGGGGGGCAGTGGAATAGAAGGGTGAGAACTGATCAGACGCAGAGATGCTGGACCCGTCTGTCAGCCTTCACCCCCCCCCCCCCTGAAAGAATTATGGCACACCCCCAGATCGGTTGAGTGTTACGAGCGTACCTTTATGGGGGCTTTGCCTGTGATGTTCGCCACCAGGAAGTTCATGGCAATGTCTTCGCAGTTCATGTGAGCGTCCACCCAGTTCTTGATGTCTCCCGGCATCTTGTATGTATACAAATAGTTGAAGTACTGGAAGCGACACAGACAACACTCAATGAAAACTGGATGTCATACGGGCATTCAAACTGAAATAAAATCCAACTTGTTTTGTTAAATAGAGAAGATACCCAAGTATGTAGGAGGAACCGCTACTCGAGAATTTGCTTTGAGTTGATGTGATTGCGTGACCTTTTGGGCGACAGTGAGATAACCTTGGCTTACCTATGACACTGTACTCGTCTATCACTCTCTCTCTCTCTCTGTCTGTGATCTTCCCTTCACAAACCCAAAGCAGAGCGATAGACAGAATCTAATTCTTTACAACTAGACCTTTTCTCTACACATCATTTTGGCACTCTCACAGGAGAAAAGTCTGCCACAGGACATTTCTCAGTGATGAATAATGGGTCGGGGCATCTATAGAACTTTCACAAGTTATTTCTGTGTGTATTTGAATGAGGTTTACAGATATTATGGCAAATTTATTTTTCAAAACCCTTTGCGTCTGTTTGTCATCTTCACTAAGCATAAATTCTAACATCCATGTGTTATACCAACAGGGAAATTTGGAGAATGCAAGAGAAAAAGAGAAGAAAGAAAAGAAAAAGATTGAAAATTCCCAGGGTACCTTGTGGTAGAAAGCGGCTCCAGTTAGAACCATTGAGACCTCATTGGTCCACTCCGACTCGTACTTCCACTTCCCCATCTCATGGTCCCAGAGGTGCAGCCGGCCGGGATAGCCCACTAGCCTGTCTGGAAACTCCCTCCACACCTGGGTAAAATGGCAGCACAGGAGACAGATTGTCTGACACACTCAGCTTAATTGAGCCAAGGTGAGAACTGACGGCATATACACAATGATTAATGAACCTAGTCTAAGAAAGGGTTAATACACAAATTAATCTTAAATTTCAAAATATCGCTGTCTGGACATTTTTGTCTGAGTCAAAAACCACTGTGATAATCAAAGTGAAATGCCTGATGCAGGGCTGAATATCAGCCTTGATGCCAGCAGCCTGTCCAATCCTTCTTTGGAGAGCAAGACGCACCATCATGTAGTCAAGACAGACAGACAGCTCCACTATGGCACCCTGCCTCTCATTCCATGTAATTATCCTTAAACTGAGCACAATTTTATTAAATGGGTCCTAAGTGCATTCAGGTGAGTGAGTGTGATAGAACGAGTGGGGCCGTGCAGGTCTGTGAGCATGGAAAGCATCAGCTCTAGACCTGTCATCATTCCTCACACATCAAACACATCCCCAGGCAGCAGGCGCTCAAATCCCCACTACTGGAGTCTGAGACTATAATCTCCCTGAATGACTTTAAACTCTGGGATTAACTTGAAATGGCTGGCTGTATTACCTGCCATCGGGGGGGGGGGGGGGGGGGGGGGGGGGAATTAAGGACAAGGTTGACGTCCAATTTTGGAGTCGTCGGGTGTCGTTCTCTCACCTCGTAGCCAAACTGCAGTTCATCAGACGTCAGCATGATGATGTCATCATCGATGGCCAGCACAGCCTCCGTCTCGATCTCGTCGTAGGGAAAGAAGCGGTTGCTCAGCTTGTTTTCTTTGGTCCGCACGACTTTGAGAGGCACGGCTATCTTCGGCCAGAGAGACTCTACCGGGAGGAAACCAATTAAAATACCAAGGTTAAAACGAAAATTACAAGTATGGCCAATTTCAGTCTCTGAAGATGGGTCAAGAGAAATGATGATGTCATTCACCACTGAAGGGGACATTTGAAGTCTGTCTGGCAGTGGAAGAGAGTGCTCTCTGGCAGCAAAGCGTCACTCACTGACTCGTATCGCTACTCTAACCTCAAGCGCGTGCAGATCTAACCACACAGAGATTCTTCATGAGGCAGTGTGGTGCGGTGTTTCAAAGAGCTTGGGCAGAGTCCACGGCACGGAGGAGTACGTCGCAGACAGATGACATCATCATTAATGGCGTCACTGGGGCCTGGCAGACTATAACAAGTGCTTCAGGTCATCCTAACCAAGTCTGAGCTCTCCTGTCAAAAGCTATTCTCAGGAAAACTGCAATGTTAAACACTAATATTCTTCTTCTAATTCACGCTGTTAAATGTTGCCATCTTTCCTTCTTTCATTTCCAAAGTTGGAAAGACAGTGGGAATAGGGGGAATCAGGGGTTATTATCCCAATTATAAAAATGCAGCCTCACCTTCGCTTGGGCTCAAATGTACACACTGTTAAACCCACAAATAACTGGAATCCTCTCTTGTATTCATTCAGCTAAAGCCAATATATAATCCTATATTCTGAACAATAACCTATGGCTTTAATGCAGATCTGCTGCATTTTGCTCCATTGTGCAATAGGGCTGTCACTTTTCATTCGAAATTCGAACATTTGTTAGAACGTGGGGGGGAAGAAATAACATTCGAATTGTAATGACCTGTTCGAATTCAAAATTGGGTTTACTCTGAGCTGCGGAGCTGAGAGATTCAAGGTGTTGTGAAAATCTCAAGAAAGAAGAAACTACACATTATTTCGTATTTCCAACCCAATGTGAGTACAAGACAAGTATTCGACTGTGAATTCAACTCGTTTGACTTGATGAAGTAGCTCCATTATGATTATAGTGTTTCTATCGCTCCATCATGTTACAAAACAGTAACCTGACACACATATAAAAAACAAACCAAAAAAAACCTGGCATAGGGCATGTGATCGTGATGTCATGATCTTGTGCGAATCCAGCTGCCTTGCAAGGTTACCAAAACAGTCTAGTGGACAGAAATCTAGCTGTTACTAATTCTGTGCGTTTTCTGCTGCAGCTAGTTGAATTCAACACACGCACCGTGGGACAGGATCTGGAACGTTACTTGTTTTGCACCATTCAGTATCGGTAGTGATACTGCTTTAAGGCCCGTTCACATTGGGTAAAAAAACCAAGAGTCACCAACATTTGGCTTTTGTCTTCAGTGTGAAAGGTATTCAGCAATTCACTCCCGGTAGGCATGGGCGGATTTTTGATAATATCAAATATTGCGATATTTGCCGTCATATACAATTCTTTTCAAAATATCGTATTTTGTTTTTGTCCGAGTCGAATGTTTTACTCATGATCCATCTCGCAGCTGAATTGCTTGGTTTGTCCAATTAAAACACTACATAAGGATTTTACGAAATGTCAATGGAGAAATGAATGGGGAATTCACTTCCTGAGGTCCCACGCGAACCCAGGAAGGGGCGGGACTCTATTAGCCTGCACACACTGCAGCTAAAACACGACTGGTGCCTCAAATTGTCAAGACTGCTCTTCATCACAAACTTTCTGTCCTTAACTTGCAAGCTACAGTAAGTAGCTTTCCAACTATTATACATGTATCTACGTTTCCAACCATTAAATTAATCTATGTTGCCACGCATTATATCTACGTTTTCAACCATTATATCTGTTTCCAAGAGGTGTGACAAACATATGAATGGATCAACCACGGACGGCATGCCGGACTTCGCAGGTTTCCTGTGGCTACATTGAGACTACAGGCATCAATGTGCACAGTAAATAGGTTGATTGGTCCAGTCGTATGCGAGATTAGCTGCAGTGCGGACAGACAGATACACTCACACACACATGCACATACACACACATGCACATACATGACCAAACACATGATCCCCAAGGCCGAGATAAAAATGATATACAGGAGGAAGCAAAAATGGCAGCCTGAAAAAATACTAAACATATCAGCCCTCGGTGTGAATGAGGAAGAAATCTGTCTTCATACTGGACTTAGCCCCAAGAGTTTGACCCGTCAACGGCCCCTTGTTAATTCTAATGGGTCACAAAGCTCCAGTCAGGCGCCGCTGACGCCTCTAATCAAAAGGCAAGTCTCAGCCATTAGGGGGCACTTCAAAGTCACTTCACTACTTCATTACTTTGGCTAACTCCTACAGCAGCAGCAGCGTAGATGTAAAGTCCTGGTCAAGAGACCAGTCTTGGTCTGAAAGCTGAGTTAAGCCGTCAGTGGGGTAACGGGCTCCATCAACAGTTGTATACTTTAATTGCCATATTAAGGCGAATAATTAGAGCGCAAGGCACTATAAATAACAACTAATAACAGCTTACTCTGACACGTCTCTGATGGGCTAATACTGCTCACATCTAGTGTCACAGACTAACAGCAGCGAAAAGCAGAAAACCAGACAGACATCAAGAAAGTGTAATTATAGTGTCGTTTCTTGTGAGGCAAGACTGAGGAGACCTACTGACATCTTCAGGTTAAATCGGTAGAACCTCTTCAAGTGTGTGAGTACTAATCTACACTAAAACACGACTAACGTGAGGATGTGCTATCTTCGTTCCTGCTCTCTGTCTGAGGGCAACATGCCATCGAGCTGTACCGCTCTCCTCATTCTCTGCGAGAAGGAAAGAGCCAGAGAGCTTTGGCTCTCCAGCACCAGCACGTCACGCTGCTCGGTGTTTCTTCTGGAGAGACGCGTCTTGGCTGTTCTCGCCGGTATCACTCATCTGTTGTACATCACAAGCTCCACTCAAAACCAGCATGGCATGGAGAATGAGTTAAAAAAAAAAAACTATCCACACTCACATAAAGTTGCTATTTCAATTTGGTGTGCTTAGCCCCTCTAATCTCATGTATGTGGCCAGCTGACAGGTTTAGTCAATCTCTTAACATCGTTAAAAATACGCTGGAATGCTGTTGTAGACAATGGAAAACAAGTATAGCACTGTAATATCCCATCTATGGATATTAAATGGATATTGTGCACTGATGTCTATGGGGAAGCATAAGACTTGAGTTATGCAGACGAACACTATAGATATATGGGTCGCTAGAGTGACCTCATGGTTAGAGAGTAGACAGAAAGGTTGGAGGTTTCATTCCCTCTCCAAGTGTCCTTGAGCAAGATATTGAACCTCGACCTGCCCCAGGAACATTGCAAAAGGCCGACTTTGCTCTCTGACTTCTGCGCTTAAACACATATATGTAGGTGCTTCGAAGAATAGACAGAGGATAAATTAATTATCATGAACTACAATTTTGAGGTCAAAGCACTTAACTTTCTAACTACCACCTTCGATTTTAGTTGCCCTAGCACTGCTGGTCAGTAGCTAGCCAGTAGAAGGTTCTGGTTGCAGTAGGCAGGTCTTACGAGTGAATGCGTGGAAGTGAATAATCGTGAAACAAGGGTGTGTTAATTTAAAGGAGAGCATGCACACGCTAACAAAAATCTTTACTGGATAAAATAAATCGATTTCGAATTGAATGTGTATTTTGAAACGTTGAACCTCCTCAGCTGTCGTGAGGATCTCGGCAGGGTCGATCCTCAGATCCCGGCTCACCTTCAGGAGGACTCTTGTTCTGGTTATTCCACACCACCAGCAGCTTAGCCAAACTGGGCACCTTGGAGATCTCCGTGATGACCCGGAAGAGACTCTCGATGCGGTCGTAGGTGAGCACCACCGCTGTAAAGCCGGGTGCCCTCGGTGGGATGAGGGGCAGAAACAGAGGGCTGTTCACGCTGGACCACTTCTGCAGAGGACGAGGAACAAACAAAAACACAAGCATTTTAGGTGGAGATCATCTCTTTCGCCATGCAAAGCTCATGTAGACCAAGCCACATGTCTTCTGGGTCACCGCTGTCTGTCATGTTTTCCATGAAGGCACCATAATAATGCTTCACTGTAGCATTATTATGAGGTCACCTGCAGCCATTTCCAGATGATGGTTTTCGCTATGGTGCGAGAACAATCCACTCATTTCTCTCAGGGGCTAATTGAGTCAGTGCAGAGGCTGCCAGGCAAACAGTGAGACGCCGGACGGGTAGCCAAGTAAACCATATAAAAGCAGCAGCAAGTGAAGGAGAAAGAGTCAGAGAAGCAGAAAGCGCAGTCATCAAGAGGGGAGTTTGCATTATTCTCCTGCTCTGGCCAAGTTCTGATGACGTGTGTTTTTATCAGAGAGCTCGAGGGTCCTCTATGCAGCAGGAATCCAGGCAGCGGAGGAAATTAAATATTTTGGGGGGGCAACTTAAAAAAATAGTCATTAGTGCATAAAGTTGCTAAAGCGCAGTGTGAACAACAGCGCTGTTTGTGTGTGTGTGTGAACTTCTTTTGGATCATGGATGATGGTTTTTAGGGGCATTCTGAGATTTCTCGGGGGCATTTTTGCCCTTGCTCCTGGCTAAATTCCTACACCGAATCCAGGAGAGCTCCGGGGTTCTGGTTGATGGGTTGGATGGGGAGGATGAGAAAAGAGCGGTGAAGCAGCAGGGCAGGGCAGAGGAAGGGGAGACGGTACAGAGAGGAGTGGGGTGTGCCAGATAGTAAATGCTAGGGGCGTCAGTGGCTGTCTACAGTGCTCTCTCTTTCCTGCCTCTATCCATTAAAAGGGCCTGTAAAGCCCTTTGGAGCTGCACTGGCACCAGCTTAGAACAAGTGACACTGTTAAAACAAAGGATGCCAAAGGAGAGGCGTCTGACGCTGCGAAAAGTGCGCACACGTACTAAACTCTAAAAGTGACCAACATAGTCATTTTGATTACAACAATGACCACAAAACATGGAGTAATTCTCTCACACACACACACCTCACGTAACAGCTTGAAACACACAAAAAGCTATTGCTTTTGTATACCTCATTTACTAGCATGCAGCGCTACGCCGCGAGCAAATGAAGTGTCAAAGTTCACTTAATAGATTTCATCAAAGACGCCCCAAATGTTGCACACTGGTTACAGTGACACTCAAACCAATCCGAGACAGGGCAGATCTGGCCCAGTAAATCTGTCGGCTTCTTGAAGTACGCCGAGAGCACGTCTCTCCTCTGGCCCCAGGTGGCCACAGACACACGCTGGCGGTTATGTGGCTCCTCCCACCGCATCCACGCAAGTCTGTCAACAGAGACACAGCCACTGCCATATACACAACATCAGTCACTCCTCCACCAATAAAGATTGGCTTTACTGGCAAGCGGAAACTTCCTTGTGGTCGTTGTGTGACATTGTCATACAAGCAGAGGGGGGAAATAATTAAAGTAACACGGCGACACACGTGCGTTAAAATGAATCAAAGTGGCAGAGACCACTTAAATCATTTGTCTGACAGAATAAATTGGATGAAAAGAAAGCCACAGCTCAAATTATCTAAATGAATCACCAACAGATTCTGTTACAGGGAGTTAAGGTGTTTTTTCAACAGTTGCTTCTTGCACTGAAATGGGAGGAAAATGTATGTATTACCTTGATTTATTTTTTATATTAATCTGGCCAGGATTATTCCTACTAAAACATATCCATTTTAACATCCAGGCTTAACTAGAATACTCACTAGAATATACACATACTGTACACATACAGCCATAGCAGCAGTAGCACTAGGTTTGAAATGTAAATCATTGTTCAAAAGTTAGGCCAAAACACAGGAAGCCTTTCAAAATATAAGATCGTGATTAATATAGAATATGGGTCATGAGCCCCAGGTGCTTTGACTGACGGCTAAAAAGCATTTTCAAACACATGGCACATTTAAAAGCATGACATGCCTGAAGTCTTGAAATGCAAAAACCTTACAACTATGCCCACTACCTCCAACTCCCAAACAAAAAGCAGCTTGTCCCCGGGTCTGAAAGACCCCTCTCCAAAGGCACCAGCAATCCTGGCAAATGTGCTTTCAATTACCAGCCTGGGGACTACAAGAGAGAGGGGGGGGTGACCAGCCTGAAAACTACAGGAGAGGGGGGGGGTGACCAGCCTGAAGACTACAAGAGAGAGGGGGGGGTGACCAGCCTGAAAACTACAGGAGAGAGGGGGGGTGACCAGCCTGAAGACTACAAGAGAGAGGGGGGGTGACCAGCCTGAAAACTACAGGAGAGGGGGGGTGACCAGCCTGAAAACTACAGGAGGGGGGGGGGGGGGGGGGGGGGTGACCAGCCTGAAGACTACAGTAGAGAGGGGGGGTGACCAGCCTGAAAACTACAGGAGGGGGGGTGACCAGCCTGAGGACTACAAGAGAGAGGGGGGGTGACCAGCCTGAAAACTACAGGAGGGGGGGTGACCAGCCTGAGGACTACAAGAGAGAGGGGGGGTGACCAGCCTGAAAACTACAGGAGGGGGGGGTGACCAGCCTGAGGACTACAAGAGAGAGGGGGGGTGACCAGCCTGAAAACTACAGGAGGGGGGGTGACCAGCCTGAGGACTACAAGAGAGAGGGGGGGTGACCAGCCTGAAAACTACAGGAGGGGGGGTGACCAGCCTGAGGACTACAAGAGAGAGGGGGGGTGACCAGCCTGAAGACTACAGGAGAGGGGGGGGTGACCAGCCTGAGGACTACAAGAGAGAGGGGGGGTGACCAGCCTGAAGACTACAGGAGAGGGGGGGGTGACCAGCCTGAGGACTACAAGAGAGAGGGGGGGTGACCAGCCTGAGGACTACAAGAGAGAGGGGGGGTGACCAGCCTGAAAACTACAGGAGAGGGGGGGGGTGACCAGCCTGAAGACTACAGGAGAGAGGGTGACCAGCCTGAAGACTACAGGAGAGGGGGGGGGGGGGGTGACCAGCCTGAAGACTACAGGAGAGAGGGTGACCAGCCTGAAGACTACAGGAGAGGGGGGGGGGGTGACCAGCCTGAAGACTACAGGAGAGAGGGGGGGGGGGGGTGACCAGCCTGAAGACTACAGGAGAGGGGGGGGGGGGGGTGACCAGCCTGAAGACTACAGGAGAGGGGGGGGGGGGGGTGACCAGCCTGAAGACTACAGGAGAGGGGGGGACCAGCCTGAAGACTACAGGAGAGAGGGGGGGGGGGGGGGGTGACCAGCCTGAAGACTACAGGAGAGGGGGGGGGGGGGGGGTGACCAGCCTGAAGACTACAGGAGAGAGGGGGGGGGGGGGGGGTGACCAGCCTGAAGACTAGACAGAAGACTTCTGTTCAAGTTCTTCTCACCGGCCCTCCACTGAATCCACCCAGAAAACACTACAACTCCCATCTTAGGCAGGGACGAGCAGAGGTCTGAACCCTGACCCCTGACACACGCAGCCTCCTGTGGGCCTGGACAAGCCGTGAGACCTGAGTGATGCTGATGGAGAGCAAAGGGGGTGGACACACTGACCAGACATTCTTCTGACACAAGTGGCCAACGTCAAGTGTAATTGCTGATTTAACAAGCTACCTGTTCGGAGGAAAACAGGCAACCGTGGTCATGACAGAGTAGCTGCCTGATGATGTGAACCCATTCATCCTGTGTGACTGTATGGCTGTGAGCAGCACTGAAACGCCAAATCATCATAAAACACCCTTCGCAGTACCGCTTGTTTACACCAAATCACCAATGCAACCTGATTGTGAGTGGGTCTGCCTACACTGGGCTACACAGACATTTGACAGATGCGCAAGCGCTATTATACACACACACACACGCCTCTACCACACAGGCTGAGAAGGATGGAGGAAAGACCTGAGATCAGACTGGGCTGATTAACAACTCCTGAGAGATGGTCCCCCCCAGCCAGGCTGTCTGCAGCCACACACTCCCACAACCACAAGGACACACACACACACACAAACACACACACACACACACACACACACACACACACACACACACACACACACACATCCAATATTCTCTCTACGATCACAATGACTCAGCCATGCAGGAACTTATTTTTCACCACAGTGGAGGCATCCTCCGAGTGCAGAACTGCTGACACAAACTGGCTGCCTCAGAGCTCGCTGGGTGTTCACCAAACTTTGAAGCACTTTGTGCGCCGTGGAGCCTGAGAGAGAGAGAGAGAGGGAAGGGAGCCAGTCTCTCGCTCTGCCGCGGTGGCTTCGATTGACAGGCGATCGCAGAGTGGGAAAGCTATTGCTCATGTGGCACTGTGGCAGCAGCGTCTGTATGGCCAAAGCTCCAACCTGGACCCGTGTCATTCAGAGTGCCAGGATGAATGCAAAAAAACAAACAAAAAAACTCACAGAAATATAAGCCTCTGTAGCTCTAGCTCACAACAGTAGAGTGCAACAACACTAAGACACATACAATGACTATGCTATACAGTGTTTCCCCTAGAAAGATTTTCAGGCCTGGAGGGATTTCGAAACGTCCCCCGACCGCAACGGTGGGGGCCCTCGCTGGCGACGCTAAACTTTTAGCTAACCTGTTCTCATCTATGTTCGTAATGGCATCCCAAGTATCATCATACTATTATGGGATGTGCGTTTCCCAGGCAACGACACATGTTGACACGTTTTGGAACAGAGCCGGACGCTGGCACAATGATCCTAAAAGCAAAATGCTTATTGTTTTGAATGATTTGGCATATTCTATTACTGTCAACACCAGTATTGTTATATTGTAATAATATGCCATAAAGGTTTATTGAATATTTGGGGAGAGAAGGGGATTTTCTTTTTCTGGCCTGGCGGGTCCGCCAGGCCTGTAGAATGGTAGGGGAAACACTGCTATAGATAATAATACTTAATGCCATTGATATTGATGTATATCAGACATTGTTGAAAGACACAAACCCATGGTTAGAGACAAATAATTCTGCAAGCATTATAAAAGCTAAATTAAGACAATTATCTTTGTTCCTGGCTAAATGTTATAAATGCATGGTAACATGAAGTCTACAAAGAATACATACCACGACAGGTGGATTGTTCCACTGCTCGTAAGTGCGTGAGGCGTATGGATAGATGCGGTCGTTAATGATCTGGAGCGTTGTCATGCCGATAGCCTTCATGGAACTGAAGTAGGCCTCCCAGAACCAGTGTGCCTATGGACAAATTGGACACACTGGTTAAAATGCAAACAAGCAAACAGAACAAGAGCAAACCTGCTTAGAAGATCCACACTGCACGACACATTTAACAGACTGGACATTAAGAAAACACCTTTCTCTACACACCTTCGAAATATATTCAGACTAAATTACCATTGATTAGTCGACTAAAATCTTATGATATTTAGTCAACTAACATTTCACATGATTGAAATATGACTCAAACTAAATGGCATTTTAGTCAAAAGAGAATGACTAAAGCGAAATCAAAATTTGCTGTCAAAATTAACACTGCCCACCAGCTCCTCATTGACCCAGAGTTCTGGGGGGCAGAGGACATACGCACGTGTGTGCATGTGTGTGTGTGTGTGTGTGTGTGTGTGTGTGTGTGTACCATGTGCCTATGGGTTACCCAGGGTAGCACCAGTGCACTATGCTTCCATCCTGTTCTCCCATTAGATGCACCACTGAGTGTGTTTACATGCAAACTATTAAACAGATTATTATTGGATTTATAGAGGTAGATTATCAAGTAGTCATGTAAACAGCATAAACCCATATCCTTTACTGGATAAAAGCCGTTTCTGCTGAGTCATCAGGTTTATTCATTGCAGTCAATGGTCCACTCACACACTTTGAGGTGAGTTCCCGCTATTCACTAAGTGCATGTAAAGGCAGAAATCAGATTACTGCCAGTTAAGTGATTATTCTCAGTTATCTCATTATTGTGTGCAACTAGTAAACCTTTCCCAAAAACGCCCATGCCATCACGACTTAGCAATGGAGATGTACAACACAAAAACAGTAATTATTTTGTATAATAATAATACATTATTATATTAGACTAGCGTTCTTTTTAGATACTCAAGACACTTTATAGAGGGGGATGAGGGGAAATTCAAAAAGACTCTAATCTCAGGGGGGAAATCCTAACAGCCCATAAATCAGCCAGTGATGAAAGTTTCTTTTCCGACCGGGAGGAGGCAGAAAGCAAACTGTGCTGGCCTGAGAGGCCTCCACCCTCTCCCAGCGCCTGGAGGAATTTTTATGAGCGAGAAAAGAGACAGAGCTGCAGGAGAGGAAGAGTCTCCACTGCAGCGAAGCACTTCACTTCATCTTAACCCATTGATACCTGATGCAGCATTTGTGTGCGTATCCCTTTAAGACCAAAGGGATACGCACACAAATGAGGGATATACACGCAAATGCTGCATCAGGTATCAATGGTCCCTGCCTCCAGTCCAAAACCCCAGTTTCAAGTGTTCCTTTCTCTTCGACGTGCTGACAAACAAAGATTTAGCAGGATAAACCCAGTGGTTCCATGAGCTTTGTAGCAGCAGGTATTATGGTCCATTTAAAAAGTGTAAATGTTAACCTGCCGCAACAATTAGGAAACGAGGGACATGATCACAAGATACAAAACCTCAGGTTAAATAGGATGATGTTCCTCAGTAAGTCAAGGAGAAGAGTCAACATCTAAGTTAGTCAACACTCCAATCCTTTTGAGTGATCAAGTGACACCATTGGTCGGCCCGGAACACGGTCCAGCCATAGACTAGGTTTTGACCTAGTCCTGTTCTCCCCAGACTGGAGACCTAACAAGCAGCTCCCCACACCCCTTTTGTTGGTTAAACTGCTGGATACACATCTGTCAGTCAACTAAAAAAAATGATGACACAAACTCTCCAAACTGCCCACAATAATTGGCCAAAATTACGGGCAAAAACAGTTTGGAGTGCAGTAGACTTCATCACTTCATCTAACTTGGTGGGAGTTGGCAAGTGCCTGACAGATGATTCAACCTCTTGACCACAATTGGCAGCCAGTGAGCTTGGGATAGAGCCTGCCAATCATGAGTGTTTTGACATAATCAAAAACAGTGGTACAGCTGCTCACTTGAGAAACTGCTTTGATTGCTATGCATTGCAGTTTACTTTGCTTTTAATGCAATCAAAACATCTACACACAAATACAAAAATGTAACAAATTTTCAACGCACCCAACCTCAGGGAAGCGGTTTTCAAATCCTGGTCCTCGTCGGGGCCCGGATTACTGCTGGTTTTCTATCCTACCGAGTACTTAATAACATTCACCTGGTGTGCTAGGTGTAAATGAGATGGCTACAATGAAAACCAACAGGGCTCTGGGTCCTCAAGAACACGATTGAGGACCACTGCCTTAGGCGCCGGCTTTAGATGGGATGGGTTTGGTGCTAGCTAGAGCCCCATGGTTTCCTGGATTACAGACTATCTCATGAGCAGTCTGCAGTTTGTCTGCCTCCAGAGCAGCAGGTCAAAACATTCTGTACCATCAACAAACAAACTGGAGTGGACTGATATAACATGGAGGCATTGAGAGCATACTGTTCTTCTTAAAGAAGCTCAGGTCTTTCAATGCATCCTGGGCAGGCGGCTCTGTTGTGGGGTTGAACCTGGACATCGAGGCAGCAGCAGAGGGAGGATGAGGACTATGCTGAACTCTATCCTGGACATCACCTCTCTCCACCTTTATAGTGAGCCCATATGGAGCACCTTCAGCCTCCACTTCATTGCCTCAGGCTCCAGAGAGAGCACTACAGGTCAGTGCTCTTTTGTGCCAACTGCCATCAGACTGAACACCTCTTCCGCTCTTGCAGGGTTTAAGGATGCAAGGCACCTGTACAGCACATATAAGCTATCATGGAGTGCGTTTACATGCACACTAATAAACTGTTTATTAGTGGATTTCTAGAGTTACCTGATTATTCAAGTGTCATGTAAACAGCATCCTTCATCGGATAAAGGCCGCTATCAGTTTATGAGAAAACCGATAAACACACATAGGGCGACGTACTTGCCATGCATGCCATTTGCTAAATAAAGTCTCTTGGTAAACCTTACCGACCGGTCTCTCATGATTGAAGTGAGGTTTATGACCAAATTTCAATGTGGATGGCCGCCATATTAACGTTACCTGATCAGCCTGTGATGTCAGTCAAGCCCAAGCATGACGTCAGTCATGACGTCAGTTCATCCCATCCAGTATGACGTCAGTTCTTCCTAGTATATATAGCGAGGGTACTACGTCACCCCCCACTCTGGCGGATCATAGCAGCAGTTGGCATCATGGCTGCTCATTCCCCCTGAAGCCATTCCCCAAGCAAACATTGTATCAAAATACTCCTTTTTATGTTAAGATGACATAATAGTGAAACTTAAAGCATTACTCAAAATGTGAACGTTACGAGGGCTTTATTTTGAAAGAGCTAAAGCGGACGACCTACTTACATTCTGGCTGACTTGATGCAGTCTATGCGCCTCGGGCTGGCTGGGCTGTGTGGGGTGCACTGCACTCGTGCATGACGAGAGACACTTTTCTCTCGCCATATTCCGTCAATGTAAAGTAATTAAGTGTTAAGAAAGTCGAATTTCAGCCTGTGGGGATCATTGAATCTCTACTGACTCACACTGGAAAATAAGCGGCAACTCTGCAGCAAGGTCGGAAAATCACGCGTTGGACCACCGCAAAGATTTATATCTCCGTGGCGTGCAGAGCCGTCGCGTAAAAACCCACCTAACTTGCAGGGTCACTATCGGCTAAACGGCCCTGCTTGGAAACTTTTAGACTGAAGAAAATGCCACTAGTTTGTGGATATTAGTGGGATTTTTGGCCAGTCTAAAAGGGGCTTAAGGTTACATATCTTCACCTACTGCTGATATTTTGCACATTCTGTCAATGCTTTGAAAATGATACTTTCATACAATTCTTCAGATACTCTAGTCTTGCAACCGTAGGTTGTGATTGTTTATACTGTATAACCCAATTGCTCTATTCTTAATATCCTGATGTATTCTAATTGTATAACTACTTGCTGCTGCAGCAGACACATTCCCCCATGGGGATGAATAAGGTGTCATCTTATCTATTCTAATGGCTGAAAACAACTACTTTGGCTGTGCTAATGTAATAAAGGCCTGCGTGTATTCTATTCTAAGGCTCTGACTCAAAGTAGGCTCAAGGGAGTCAGTGTGCGGAACATGGGCTCAGAGGTCCCACTTGAGCACCGCTAACATCTCGCAGCTGTTTATCACCTAGCCTTTTAATTTGTGAGCTAAATGGATGCTATTACGCCAACACAAATTTAAAAATGAGTTGTGTCGTCTAAATTGAATCTGCTGGTTACTGTGTGAAGCTCAACACAACAGTAGTCCTACATAATTTATTTGACCTGGTCTCAAATAAGACCCACCCCCCCCCCCCCCCCCATGAGTCAATCAACTGCTCTGGAGTGCAGCTCAATTCATACATGCTACTTCCCTATAGTCAATGTTTGTATCAATGAAAAACACAGCCAGAAAACAAAGTATTAAGACTAAGAAACAACATGTGATGTCATGAATGAAGAAGTAGAACCCGAAGCTGCCACAATGACAATGAATAGATGACAATGAGTACTGATTTAGGGGCGTCGTTTCTCTCTGTCCAGGTTTCCAAATGAGTTTTGTTCTTAAAGGCTTTGGTCAATGTAGCTACTCATCTCCCTACAAAATCAACCAATCAACAACCATCTACATAATCCTTGCAGATTCCTTGTTTGGAGCAGGTCCAGATTTTACATCTTGATGACATCCCAGTCTTACTTCTCTGGTCTCTGGCTTTGGCGTAAGGGTTGATGGCCATCACTGAACTAAGCTATGTCAAAGAAGTAAAACAAATTCTCAAATTGATTGGTATTTCCTTTTGAATCTGTAGGAATTCTCTATACCTATTTTCACATAAGCACAAAGCCAGACTACATGCTGCTGTGTGAAGCATAGACTGCTGAGCCCTCTGCTGGTCAGGCTATGAAATACTCAACAACAAAGACAACCTTGAAATACTCAACAACAAAGTGAATGATGAAGCCTTTCTGGGGTATAGCAACAATACCAACAAGTCAGACACTGTGGAAATATTGGCTGAAGGGGTCGGGCTCTCAGCACTCCAAGCTCCCATTTATATACTGATGGTGAAAACAGTGAATTTGTGCATAAATGAGCGTTCCTCCTGATTTTTACTGCCAGTTCCGCATCACCTCATATTATCCTGAATACCTAAACCAGCTATTTCGAAGAGATATACGGATGTTTGGTAAATCCTAACTTTGTTTTATGCACGTTATTGAAAACACGTCACTTTATACAGTAAATGAGACCAAATAAATGCACTTAGACAGAGTTAACAGGTTGTCTCATTGTTTTTATCTCCTCTCGGTAAAACAATATACACGTTAAAAAAAGATCTATGGAAGAAATTCTGCAAATTTATTTGGCGCCCCCAAATAGAATCTCCGGCGACCCACCTGTGGGTCCCGACCCAGTCTTTAGGAAACACTGGCTTAGACAACAGAGGACTGACAGACAACCAACCCAATCCACCTTTAGACAGTGCAGACAGGAGAGCACTGTGTGTGCATAGTCATAGTGGATAAGCAGAACTACGCTACTGAGTTAGCTGTGCGCTATAGGAAAAGAGAATTCACCCCCCACCTCCACCACAGGAACAAGCCATGTTTTAGAGCTTGTCTGGTGTAATCTAACCCCAAGCCCGTCTCTGAGCCCTTGGTCTGAGACGTGTGTTTGACCAGTATAATTGGTAAATGGACCAGCGTTGATATAAGGGAATGAGAAACAGCTTGAACCAGTGCACTTCTCTCATAGGGGCTTTCACTTTTGTTTATTGTGGCTCAATGTAGCCATTAAACACAAAGAGACAGACTGTGTTGTCTTCCATGCATTTTACTAGACCTAAAATCAACACATTTGAGTCTTCAGACGAGCTTCAGACATACATATACATATATATGTATATATATATATATATACACACACACACACACACACACACACACACACACACACACACACACACACACACACACATCCAACAACCTTGCAAAACAAGTGAGGGTAATATCCAAGGGCCTGTCATGTCAGACCGAATCTGTTATGGCTTTGATGGACTGAGGTACAAGCACATTATGTCTCCTAGTGACAACTCCTCTAACCAGCACTTTACACCGAGTCAATTGGAGAGGTCACGGCCGATTCACCTGGGCCTCACAAATTGATTTCTACAAGACTTACATTTTGTGTGTGCTAAAAAAAAGCTCCAGAAGCTGCAAACTCTGCATTTACAATAAACCACTCCCAAATATGTTAGGAAAAAGGTCAGCTATTCAGCTGGACATAATGCACCCATAACATTTTGACTGGTACCTGTCTTTGCATCTCCTCCACCTGTCTGTGAGGAATACTCTTTAGGATGGTGTACATCTCGGACAGCTTCTCCTCCGGAATGACCACCGACGCCCTGTGTGTCACACACACACACACACACACACACACACACACACACACACACACACACACACACACACACACACACACACACACACACACACACACACACAGAGTAAATAAACTGAAAAGAGCACAGTCAACACAATTTACTGTCAATTGTTGTGTGCTGTAGTCAGACCTCTTCCAGTCAAGGACCTCAGAGAAGGGCAGAATGTAGGAGTCAGCGAGGACGACGGGGACACAGCCAGCCTGCAGCACATCGCTCAGGGCAGCCTGACCCAGACGTGCCCCACGCAGAACCACACAGAACGACGACTCCTGCAGACATTGGGAACACGACATGCCACTTTACATTGAACAAACTCAAATATTCTTTTTCTGAGAAATCCTACTATAAAATGAGAAAACTCTGCCCATCGGTCTGCATACATTTTTCTCCTCAAGGCGTTGGCCTATCAATGTGAAACTGCACATGGGCATTGAGCAGTGGCATAGAGACACTGCATTGAATAGGCCACGCCCATCACGGGGGAAAGCCTCCGTTCATTTCCACACACCAGCGTAATTTTCCTTGAATTAAACATAGCTAAAAGCTGTTGTGTGGTGGGGCTGCGCAGACAACAAATGTAAAAAATCTCCAGTTAAAGTTTTTTTGTACTCCCGAGCAAAACAAGGAAGCCATTGAGAATTGGCGAGAAGAAAAATGTGGATCTAGCTGTCAAGAAGTAAGTTGGAGTGTTCATCTTCCGTATATACGATCTTTCTGTGCAACACGCAACCATGCACGTGACATAGGAGAACGCCAGGATTGGAGGGGGGGGCTTTCTGTTTTCCCCCGTCTTGGGCGTGGCTTCTGAATGATGACGCGTTACGCAGTGTCTCTATAGGCAGGGACCGGCGAAACCGCTTTCAATTTCCCCAAATCTAAGCTGTTTACGAGCATTTTTGGCAAGTCTGCACGGCGTTGTGGTGCGCATCCCCGGGAGTCTGCGCATAGTTGGGACTTCTACATGTCACATAACGATTTCTCAAACGCCACTGAGTGACTGAAACACTAGCTACTACTAACAGGTACAAGTCACACTGATTTCAATGGTGAAATATTTTCCCTGCTCAGTTGCTGAGAAAATTGCATTTTCCCACGTTAGCGAGAGAATCAATTGTGACTGCCAAACTTGCCAGCTACACCATTCTAATCTAGCTAGTAGCTACACTCACACAATGGTAAAGTCTGTTTCCTGCTCAGCGTGCGCGCATCCTCAGGTGTACACTAGTAATTTTAGATTTAGGTCTAAAACGAGGATTCAATTAAAAGCATAAAATCAGCTTTGATTTTCCGCTGCCTAATGAAGCTAATGTACTGCGTTTATCAAAGATGGAGACACTCTTTCATGCCGTCATGCCTCCCACCTGCAGGATGTGGGGGTAGTCGTACACCTGGCCCTTGTAGCAGCGTTTGCGTGTGGAGGCGGCTCCCTGAGAGAGGTTGCTGCACTTGTCCAGGAGGAGCAACGCCTCTCCATTTTCCTCCTTCAGACGCTCCAGCTCGGCGCGGTACTCCCGGTGGATCGCGGTCTGAGATGACAGAATGAAGTAGCGTCGTGGCCTGGGGGGAAATAGAGATAGGACATGTGCCACTGGGTTGGTTACCAAGTCATACTTATTACTGTTGATCCATAAATGGCTCCTCAAGAAGAGTCTGGCCTAAAGAGCATCAGTCAGCTTTCTAAGTAGCATCATGTTCCTCTAACGCAGTGATACTCAACTTGCGGCCCGCGGGCGCCCCCTGTGTGGCCCGCGATGGAATTGTAACAACAACAACAAAGATTTTACAGTGCACCTGAACGCAACATGCAAGATACCCGCTGAATAAGTGTCCAAATGTTCATGTCATTCTGGCCAATACTCCACTTCTGTTATAGCATTTCAGTGTGGAATATGGAATATCTTTCAATAATCTATGATTTAGCTGCTAAATTATCTGCTTGTCTGCTTGCTACCCAGGCACTTATGTATGTACTTAACCTAACTAACTTAACCTAACTAACTATCCGGTGTGCGCAACATTGTCAGACTAAACTCCGGCTGACACCCCAAAAACCTACAATCCGCTACAAAAAAATGTTTATTGTTTGTTTATTAACTGGCCCCTGGCCTTCTATCATTTCACGAAAGTGGCCCCCGGGCAAAGCAAGTTGAGTATCCCTGCTCTAACGGAACACCATCTTAGGACGTGCCAAATGGAAATAAATTAGGTGAAGTGACTGATGATGTGACCCTAAAACAAGATGATGAAGGGTGATGTGTGAGATGATGACCTCACCCAGGCTGTCGTTCAGGCAGCTCAACATCTGCAGAAAGGGGGCTGTAAACAGGGATGCTGACATCATAACCTTGCCTGTAGGTCCACGTGGAGAAACCACCACCAGCCAGCAGGGCTCTGAAACAAACACACACACACACACACACACACACACACACACACACACACACATATTACTTTTCAAAAATATATATATAATTGTCCCATTGCTTCAACAGACTCTGCTTGCAACATAACTGAACTAAAGGAACAGCCTTCAAAATACGAATTCATTATTTTGACCAAATGCTTCCTCTGCTCTGAGCACCACATAATTTGCCGAGGTGGTACAGTCACATGCAACACTAGTACCGGTACTTACAACAAGAAAACATATCGTCTGAATGTAGTTTAAGTGATGAAACATATTTTGGATTCAGTTCTATTCAGACAAGTTGAATATACAGTCGAAACACGCACTCAGTCACACACACACACACCGCCTGGTTCCTTCTGATGAGGCTCCATGCCAAATGGAGTCCAGCTGGATGAGCCCAGGAAATTCCTTACAGATACAGATAAGTGTTCAGTGTCTCAAGGCTAGATGTTCATAAAACCAACCTCGTCCACCTAGAACCCATCAGTCTAGCCAAGAGGAAGGCTGAGAAACATGGGCCCTTTGGCTAGTAAATACCAGGAGATCAAACATGTCTACTCAAGGCCTCTTGAAACTGTGCTATCTTATAACTACTAAAGCGGATGTTCTTCTTACGACAGCTGAAGAGACATGTCAGCCCACACATCCTGGTTCAGTTCTACAGGGCCATCATAAGAGCAGCCTGACCACATCCATCACTGTCTGGTATACTGTATGTCCTGACTCTGCATCTGGCCGCTCCAGGCCAAGCTACAAAGAGCCGTAGGCATGGCTCAGAGGGTCATCGGCTGCCCCCTGCCCTCCATCAAGGATCTACACAGCTCCAGAGCCAGGAAACATGCAGGGAAGATTGTAGCTGATCCTTCCCATCCAGCCCACAGCCTGTTCATGAAACTCATACTACATTACCTACCTACTGCAAAGTCTATACATCATTCATCTACGTATATACTATTCACTATCCTGGTGTTGTATGTTGCAGGTCTTGTATTGTGTATTGTATAGCGTACATCTTGTATGCACTGTTTTATTGCACACTGTATTGTATTCATACACTGTTTCTTTGTATTGCACACTGTATTGTATTTATTGTGTATTCTGTTATTACTACTGAGTTGCACAGAGAAGACCATGTGGAATTCCTAGTACATAATGTACCTTGGAGAAATAAAGGTTATTCTGAGTCTTTGTCACCTTCATCAATTGATCATCTTCAGCATAGCATGAGTGACTGCAATTATGGTCAAAGCCATTTAACGGTGTGACTGTTGGATAAAAAGGGTTGTCCTCTGTCTTATCTTCTAGTTACAAACCAACAATGACAAAACATGATAAAAGCAGAAAATAACAAGAAGTGAACCAATTCAAACTAGCTAAATTTCCTAACGAAAACGTAATTGTGCTTGCTATATATATATATATATATATATATATATATATATATATATATATATATATATACGATATATATACGATATATATATATATATATATGAAGCCAACTTTCCAGAGGTTTTAAAGCAATTATGCAACAACCAATCTATACAAATATACATATAATGTAATATATGGTCGGTGACTCGGTGCATACAACTTCTCCAAATAATCCAGATTATGATGGACCACTTTTTAAGTTGCTAAAAGGGCTTTTTGCAAGATGTAGCTACCTGTCTCTGGGCACATCCAAGGCAGTGTTGTAGTCTGGCGGGCCTCCAGGTAACATGTTGAAAAGCAGGTGATTCATCCCTTTGTCCCACCTAGAAACACATAAAGGAATTATGTTGAGGAAATAAAATAAATAATCATCATCTTTTGTGGATCAAAAGCAACATTTGAGCCTCAATCCTAACAATAACCCCATGATATTACACACATTGTGTAATATCATTATTACACAATCATTATCATCTGGGGGAATCATTGTTCCCCCAGAACTGGAAATAGGACAGGAGCGTGATTTACCTAGGTAGCATTGCCAGGGCCTGGGCAGTCTCTCTGATACGCAAGGAGTTCTGGTTTAGTACATCAATGGAGGGAACAAAGAGACAAGCCCTGGTGACATCATCAGTGTAAAAGTCACTGTCAGAGATGGCACTGAGCAGGTCGTTGTATTCCCGTGATAGCCCTGTGCTGCTGATGGGAACCCCCACCTCATCCACAAATCTCTGCAGAGGGTAGATGTACACCTGCAAACAAAGGTTTGAACAGTGGGTCATCATTTTGACACCAAAGAAATTGGACAAACGGACAATTCTGGTGTTGATGGGATGTGCTTGGATAAGTGATGTGAAGGTGGTCCTGGGAGACAATCACCTTGATTCGGTTCTTAGGGTTGTAGCCACATCTGTACACATCAAAACAAGTGTGCATGCGGCAGCTGAGGTCCCCCCGCTCAGGAATGGGGCTGGAAACAGGGAGGCGGACCAGAGGTGCATCATGGATGCTGCGTTTATCCAGGGTCCAGTCAGCTGTGGACTCAATGGAGTGGGGCCAGAACTGGAACATCCCTGTGGCGATGAGTCCCAGCAGCACCACGGAGAAGAGGGTGATGTAGTATATACGGTGCTTGGTCTTCATCCGTGGGATAAGAGCCGGGCCCCGTGAACTATACTTACCAGATGCACACATGCCTGACTCCAGTCTTTCCAACAGACCACTATATGAATGAGGAAAACGACAGTTGCATACATTGTTTAAATGGTTATACAGTACAGGCTACCGAATCTCATCAACAGATCTCTGAAACTTAGAGAATGATATGTCGCTAGCTCTGTTAAATTTAAAATCCATGTTCAGTGAGGCAGAGAATATCCCATTCAGACTGCAGATCAAGTCAGTGTATACTGATTAATCCCTAACGTTACAAGAAATTGACTTCAGTGATAACGTTACACATGGTTGTGGGCACCTCAGCGAAGCCAAAATGACCAAAACAAAAGACTGTAGATCCAGCTAAGGTTTTGAATGAATTAATGAATTTTGAATGTATAATGCCAATACGTTTTAGTTTTCCTGGCGTTAGTAACGTAAAGTTAACGTTAGCTAACTGCTAGGCTAACCTCTCTTCCACTCCCTGTAACATTCTTGCTAGCTAACGTTAACGTTAACTAACGATAGCTGACGTTCTTTTGCTAATAAAACAAAAACATTGGGGGGCGCAAGGATTTTTTTTTTTTTTTACTTTAGCTAACTGTACATACCCAAACGTTTGACCGAAGAGACGTCGACAGCTCAGCTATCAATTCATGGCACCCGTTCGACAAATCGTAAACACAGTGCTACCGTTAACGTTAGCTAATGTTAGCGTCAGATGATCAAGCTACGGAAGTATTTTGTGATTTCCGACTGTGTTGTAGTTCTTGGGTGCTGTAGTTCAGAGCAGAGCAATCTGGTTCAGAGACACTGCAGAGCGCGTCATCATTCAGAAACCACGCCCAAAACGGGGGCTCCGGCCGGGGCCAGTAGCCAGTACAGAGCACGCCCCGCCCCCCTAACTACAGAGCACGCCCCCTAAGTAGTGACGAGCACGCCCATAGGCAAGAAATTGAGAATTAAAATAATAAACAACCGTTTAAATTTAAATGTGTCCGTCGTAACGTTCAAATTTGTAAAACTTAATCGTAACGTTATTTTTTTTTTACTTACATTACCTCATCATTTCCCCCCTCCAGAGCACGCCCACGCCTACGTCCAGTTCAGCAGCACAACATTTTTTTTTTACATTCTAGCAAGATTGCTAGATACTTTTTTGGCTCAGAAATGAACATGATTCTGCACAGTCACATTTTGTTCTCATTTGAATTTATTTACATTGTTCCATGGTTGTATCGAATCATTCCTCAGTTTTACAATCAAGCAATATTAATTAATACACAGGACAAGATGTTACTATCCCTTGTGCCAAAATCCGAGGAAAACACATTTAGAAGCCCAATCCAGAATAAAACAAGCTAACAGGCTAACAAACGAATAAACAAGACACAAATCATTGGTTTCATGTTTTGAGTCACATGGTGTGCCCCCATCTCTCCAGCAGAGGTTGCTGTTGTGGTGTGTAGACTGAGCCTCAGTCACTGAGGTATTGCAGTTCATATTCCTACAGAAATACTGGATGTGTGGCCATGCTTTGAGTTAGCTCAATTGTCAAATATGCTGCCTTTAATTGCATGATTAAAGCCAACTGGAAATTGTGATCCTTAGCATTGGTGACACCCACTGGTTTATCTCTTTATTGGGCCAATTGCACGTGTAGAAACTGTACCTACTATTCATGTGTTTTATCTCTTTTTCATGTGCTTTGTATATGAAATATTCAGAAATAATTCAAGAGAATACATTAAAATGATGTATGTGCCTCCGTGCTGCTGTACGACTAAGCAGGTGTCAGTGCCTGCTCAGAGAGAAGCCATACATATTTAGTCATAAAAAACATTTGCTTGTTACACTGAGCATGTTAGAATAAATAATCTGAATATAAAATGACAATTTAATTTTAGCTGATACAGCACATCAATGAATCTGGTTTTCAGCCAAAATGGTGGATTTATGACTTAATATCCCTGCCCTGTAGGTGTCTGTAATAAAGCTCTATAAACTGGAAGGTAATTGTCTTTATAGATCCTAGCGAATGTGGGAAAGTGAAAGCTGGAAGAGAAAAGATCAGCACCTCTTTTTACTCAGCAGCTATACAGTACCATGATGACTCAACCCCTAATAGTCTGCGGAGCCGTTTGGATATAGCATACAGACTCATTGACATACTTGACCTCTCTGAGATTAAGGGATAATTTGAAAGAATGCGTTTCAACTAAGATGTTATTGATTTTCCATGTGGGCGGCATGCTGCCAGGTACTGTAGATGGGACCCCCTGCCTCCAGAGTGAAATGCCAATCCTGCCGATAAATTGAAGGGCTGAAAGTCAGAAGAAGAGAATGAGTAAAGAGTCCTTTATGGCATTTTGTGCAGAGCCTCGATTCAGCGGGAGGCGGCTCTCTGAGCAGGAGACAATAACATTGAGTCACCTTGCTGCATTGTGCCTCTGGCAGCCCGAGTGGAGAGGCAGAGATCTGCAGCAGCACAGCACAGACTGTCTACTGCAGAGCTGCACCGGACTGCGTATGTGTGTATGCGTGTAAATGTGTGTGTGTGTGTGTGTGTGTGTAAATTAGTATGTATAATGTGTGTGTGTGTGTGTGTGTGTGTGTGTGTGTGTGTGTGTGTGTGTGTGTGTGTGTGTGTGTATGTGTGTAAATTTGTGTGTGTGTGTGTGTGTGTGTGTGTGTGCGTGCGTGCGTGTGTGTGTGTGTGTGTGTGTGTGTGTGTGTGTGTGTGTGTGTGTGTGTGTGTGTGTGTAAATTGTGTGTGTGTGTGTGTGTGTGTGTGTGTGTGTGTGTGTGTGTGTGTGTGTGTGTGTGTGTGTGTGTGTGTGTGTGTGTGTGTGTGTGTGTGTGTGTGTGTGTGTGTGTGTGTGGGGATGATTATAAATTGTGAAGCAAGGTCAAATAGCTGCGATTATTTGACTGGGGATCTCAGATGAGTACACTGCAGCAGTATACTGTAGTCTTGTTCCTGTAAAAGGAATACACACCCAAGGCTAGTTCATTGTGCTTTGATTGCCACCAATTTAAAGTTATGGGTTGTGTTAACTGGTGAATTGAGTGAAGTTTGTTGATGAGTTGTTTACACAGGAGCTGTAACTCTCCTCTGCTCTATATCAGTACACTGTCCTTAACATTGATGCAGCAAAAGTCTGTCTGCCAAACAGTAATATCTCATATCTGAATGGCTTCTCATCTGTTTCTGAGAAACTGATGTTCTATGATATGATGATGTATTCTCGAAAGTGAACCTGAAGATAAAAAATAAAACAATATAAGTATTTGACAAGTCTGTCGGCATGCAGCATAATAGTTTCTTTTAAATCTGCATTGATAAATAGGTTACAGTGAGTGGGTATTTTAGAATGAGATATTTTACGGGGCATGGTGGCGCAGTGGTAGCGCTATTGCCTCACAGCTAGAAGGTCCTGGGTTCGGGTGCCCACCGCCCGGGTGGGGTCATCAAAAGGGCCTTTCTTTTTTTTTTAATGCTTTATTTTCACTTTTCAATTTTGTGCATACAAATATATTCAAAGTGCATACAAGTGTGATCAACTTAGGCATAACATATAACAACACCATGACAGCTATGGCAGACCAAAAAGGAAAAAAGAAAATAAGAAATAATAAAAAAATAGACAAGAGACACAGTAATCTCAAAATATAAATCCAAACACAATAAATCAATCAAACAAAAAGAAAAAAGAAAAGGGAAGGGGGAGAGAGGAAAAAGGGAAGAGAGGGGAAGGGAAGAACACTGAGTCTCCAGTATGTTCGATTTCAGTTCAGTGAAGAGATCTACGGTGAAGTAGAAGTAGTCCCATCAGCACTAAGTGAGGAGAGGTGAATGATAAACGGTTCCCATACACCCTGGAATTTCTCCTGCTTGCCGTCCCTTACATATCTTATCTTTTCAAGGTGAATACAACCCAGTAAATTGCGAGACCAGTTAGTATGAGTAGGTGGATGACTAGATTTCCAGTTCATAAGGATCAATCTTCTAGCTATAAGAGTAGAAAAGGCAAGGGCACCTTGATGAAGTTTTGAAAGTGTTATGTGTTTTGGAGGAAGGCCAAAAAGTGCTACGAGCGGGCATGGGTCGATTACAGAGCCCAGCGCTGATGAAAAGGAGTTAAATATACATTTCCAGAATTCTGACAGTCTAGGACAGAGCCAGAACATGTGTAAAAGTGAGGCTGGTGCCTGTCGGCACCTGTCACATGTGGGGTCGATGTCTGGCTTAATCTTTGATAGCCTGACCTTAGTCCAGTATATACGATGTAAAAATTTAAACTGAATGAGGCTATGTCGAGCACATATAGAGGAGGAGTGAACCCTATCTAAAATCTCTTTCCACTCCCAGTCTTCAAACCTGCAATCAAGGTCAGCTTCCCAGCCCTGTTTAATAGTGGAAACAAGGGAGTGACACAGACTCGCAATACAATCATGCAATGTGGACACAGCCCCCCTACCATTGACATTAAGTTCAAGAATGGTGTCAAGATGTGTTTGAGGGGGCAGTCTTGGAAACTGTGAAAAATTTGTCCTGACATAATCTCGAATCTGAAAGTATCTAAACAAATGGGTCTTGGGGAGACTGAACTTCGAAGATAGTTGAGAGAAGGATGCGAAAGTCTCTTCAATATATAGATCTTTAAATGTTCGAATTCCCTTCTCCGCCCAAAACTTATAAACGTTGTCTATCAGTGACGGAAGAAATGTTGGGTTTCTGTCACAGGGAGAAGACAAGACAAGGGATTGGAGTCCGAAATGAGATCTGAACTGCCGCCATATACGCAGAGACTGGTTGACTACCTGGTTGCGGTTTGGTTGTTTTTTTAGCAAATGTAGTGGGGAGCAAAGTAACGCTGTCAGGGACAGTGGTTTACAGGAGTGTTCCTCCATCTTTACCCATGCAGGGACCCAGTCACTAAGACCAAAGTGGCAGTGCGGCCAGTAGAGGATGCTGTGAATGTTGGAGGCCCAGTAGTATAACTGGAAGTCTGGGAGAGCAAGTCCACCGGAGGTTTTAGGTAGATTTAAAATTGACCTCCGTATTCTAGCAGGACCGTTATTCCAGATGAAAAAAGAAATGATTCGGTTGAGATTTTTAAAGAACGATTTTGGAATGAAGACCGGGATACTCTGGAAAAGATAAAGAAATTTAGGTAATATGTTCATTTTTACAGAATTAATCCGGCCCATCAAAGACAACGGTAGGGACGACCAGCGTGTAAGATCCGACTTAGTACGTTCCAGTGCCAAAGCAAAATTTTTATTAAGTAGGTTGGCATACTTCCGTGTGATAGTAATTCCAAGATATTTGAATTCATCTAAAACTATTTTAAATTGTGTAGTTGATGGTGGGAGGTTACTCACATCCATGTTTATAGGGAAAATCTCACAGGGCCTTTCTGTGTGGAGTTTGCATGTTCTCCCCGTGCCCCCTGGGGGTTTCCTTATAGGAACCCCTCACCAAAAACATGCAATATCGCTGAAGTGGTGCTTCCTCTGGTCATTCGGGGCGCCTGTTTGGAGGGAGGGGAATAGCGTGATCCTCCCACGTGCTATGTCCTACCGGTGAAGGTTCTCCTGTCAGGTGAAAAGAAGCGGCTGGCTACTGCCCATGTCTCGGAGGAAGCATGGAGCCAGTTTCGGCTCTCCCCAGATCGGCAGAGGGTGGAGCAGCAACCAGGATAAATAAATTAAAATTAGCACTAATGCGGGATAAAAATTTAATAAAAAATATATATATTTGTGATGCACAGAAAATAGTCATAATAAGTTGTTTGCTTCTATCTCTGTAGCTTTAACAAGTCATTTGTGCAATCGCAGCTGTTCGTTCTCCTGTCGTGCCAGATGGAGTAATGCATTCCATGATTGCCACTTTCACTTTGTTCCTAGTAAAATAGATCTCCCATTTACTGAGCAATTAACATCTGAATATGTGTGCTCGGTGAATTGGAAGCTGAAGTAAAGAAGACAACCGGGGAAAATCATGTTTTTGTCATTGTTTTATGGTTTTATTCTTCAATCAGGCAAATAAGACAAAATGTTATCTCCCACCATCTTTGAGGAACAGTGCTTCATGTCTCTGGGGAACGTGCCAACAAAAGGGATTCACAAATCAAATGTTGAGAGATGTTTGATGCTCCCTGCTCTCTGAAGTGCACTCTAAAGTTTTTCTTCCCTTTCCCACACAGGAGAGATGGATAACCTAACACCTATAAGGAAGTCAGCAGGAATAAATAGTTTCTACACATCTTGTTTGGGTTGTTTGGCACATTTATTGGAGCTATATTCACATACCCCACATGGCATGCAGACAGCTATATTCACATACCCCACATGCAGACAGCTATATTCACATACCCCACATGCAGACAGCTATATTCACATACCCCACATGCAGAGAGCTATATTCACATACCCCACATGCAGAGAGCTATATTCACATACCCCACATGCAGACAGCTATATTCACATACCCCACATGGCATGCAGACAGCTATATTCACATACCCCACATGGCATGCAGACAGCTATATTCACATACCCCACATGCAGACAGCTATATTCACATACCCCACATGCAGACAGCTATATTCACATACCCCACATGCAGAGAGCTATATTCACATACCCCACATGCAGATAGCTATATTCACATACCCCACATGCAGACAGCTATATTCACATACCCCACATGCAGAGAGCTATATTCACATACCCCACATGCAGGGAGCTATATTCACATACCCCACATGCAGACAGCTATATTCACATACCCCACATGCAGACAGCTATATTCACATACCCCACATGCAGAGAGCTATATTCACATACCCCACATGCAGACAGCTATATTCACATACCCCACATGGCATGCAGACAGCTATATTCACATACCCCACATGCAGACAGCTATATTCACATACCCCACATGCAGAGAGCTATATTCACATACCCCACATGCAGAGAGCTATATTCACATACCCCACATGCAGAGAGCTATATTCACATACCCCACATGCAGGGAGCTATATTCACATACCCCACATGGCATGCAGACAGCTATATTCACATACCCCACATGCAGACAGCTATATTCACATACCCCACATGCAGAGAGCTATATTCACATACCCCACATGCAGAGAGCTATATTCACATACCCCACATGCAGAGAGCTATATTCACATACCCCACATGCAGACAGCTATATTCACATACCCCACATGCAGACAGCTATATTCACATACCCCACATGCAGACAGCTATATTCACATACCCCACATGCAGATAGCTATATTCACATACCCCACATGCAGAGAGCTATATTCACATACCCCACATGCAGGGAGCTATATTCACATACCCCACATGCAGACAGCTATATTCACATACCCCACATGCAGATAGCTATATTCACATACCCCACATGCAGGGAGCTATATTCACATACCCCACATGCAGAGAGCTATATTCACATACCCCACATGCAGACAGCTATATTCACATACCCCACATGCAGACAGCTATATTCACATACCCCACATGCAGGGAGCTATATTCACATACCCCACATGCAGAGAGCTATATTCACATACCCCACATGCAGAGAGCTATATTCACATACCCCACATGCAGATAGCTATATTCACATACCCCACATGCAGAGAGCTATATTCACATACCCCACATGCAGATAGCTATATTCACATACCCCACATGCAGAGAGCTATATTCACATACCCCACATGCAGAGAGCTATATTCACATACCCCACATGCAGGGAGCTATATTCACATACCCCACATGCAGACAGCTATATTCACATACCCCACATGCAGGGATATATGCTATATTCACGACGATGCTTTTGCATATAGAGGGAGGAATGATTAAGTGAAACCTTGCTGCCTGTCTCCCAGTGGCTGTTCATTGCTCAGTGAGATAGCTCCTTTCCTGAGCATCGCCTGCCCTCAGTCGCACCCTGAGTGAAATGTATGGGCGGCATCAGTAAACTGGGCAGGTCTGTTTGATGCAGTGTAAGCGTTATTGTAATGTGTCATGGTCGGGAAGGCTTCCTGTCCTAAGACTGCAGTAAAAGTGATGCGAGGCTGAGAGACCAGACCCATAGCCTCCGATACAACTTACAGTGTACACACACGTGCATGCATGCATTCACACAGATGCACATGCACACACACATGCACACGCATGCACACACACACACACACACACACACACACACACACACACACACACACACACACACACACACACACACACACACACACAAAGCCAGTCGAAATGCTTTTTCTTCCCATGTGATTCCATGCATTCATCCTGCTAAGTCTTTATTTTATGGTCATGACAGCAGTAAAATTAAAGTTTTTAGAATAATCTTCCATCCTGGGAATGTATTGTGCACTGCTCTCTGAATTCATCCTCGGAACTTGTGATTAATTATCTCCTGTTCTTTTCCTGACAGTCTATTTTAATTTAGATGATACAGCTCTCAAAGATTCAACTGAAACTTTGAAAAGCTGCCTCCATAGAAAATCTATTCTTAAAGGGAAACTTTGCCGATTTTCAACCAGCATTTAATATACAGTATGATCACAATGTGGGTAGTTGGTACAATGCAAATTAACAATGTTTAACGTCCCTCCATGTTGCCTGCACCCATGAATCTGATGAAGGTCTCAGGACCGAAACGTTATTGTTTCTGTTAAATAAAACCTTTTTGCATTTGGAGACAGTGTGCAGGAGTTATTTTCTTTAGAGCAGAGATGTGACCATGATACCACTAACACAAACAACTACGGTAGCTTTACAATATAATGTCAGAGCAGAGATGTGGCACCACTATCAGGCTACATCTTATGAGGCTGAATATAGCGCTGTGGAATTAGACAAAACAGCATGGAGTAGAGGGCGACCACGGCATCAGCCGTGGCATGACCGGTGCACGGTGATGGTCGTCAGAGAGACAGAAAGAAAAGTCTGTGCTGCAACAAACTTCGTGGTGCTTTGGTGAACCTGACTTTGTTTTCTGACAGAATATTATATCAGATTTTGCCATCTCTGAGTCTGAATACAGAACAACAGCGAACAGCGACTGCGTTAACTTGATCTGTAGCTACATCCAGCGGCACCGTTCAGCACTCGGTATGTTGATCTACGTGACGTGACTCCAGCGTGCTGGTTTGTTTTATGATCTTTTGAAAATGGGTGCGATTTATCCAGATTCGATGAGGAAAAACATTTTGTCAATGAAAACCTCAGTAAAGAGATATAATGCTGCTTTGTCTCTGCTAGTGCTAACTTGTCTCTGGTGCTACACTGGCTGTAAACATACCACTGACACGTGCAATGCATTCTGGTTGTTGTAGTATTCCCCCTAGTACTAGGGGATATGAGGAATAGCAGTTTTCCCAGTTTTCTACAGTATAGACAAAGGGGTCCAATTAAAAAAATAAGTGGACATTTGCATTCTACTACATGGTGAGGTAGTTTTAATAAACCATCATTACATGTGTTCCTTTAATACTGAAATTCCCTATATAGTTTCCTCCTGTAACTTATTAGCCCATAATAAGACATCCCTTCTTGGAAAATGCTGGGTTCCTTTTTTTTAATCATAAGTATTTCAATATCCCCTCCCTTTGCTTGAGTAAAAATAATAATAGGGATAATTAATCAATGCAGACCAACCCCCCACCGCATGGTAGCTTAATCTCAAGCAGGCTAATTTTCATACCCATTCTATCACCTTAATGAAAAGTCCTCAGTTTTGCTGAAATAAATGAAAACTAACTAACAAACAAACAAAGAAACAAAGAAACAAACTAACTAACTAACTAACTAACTAACTAACTAACTAACTAACTAACTAACTAAATAATTAAATAAATAATATAAGATAGGATATAGATCTTTATGGGCAATTTTCTAGATTTATGCATGTGACAAATAAATCCAGGAATGTTAAGATTCAAGGTCCAGTGCATTAATCCACTGCATTTCTGTGGGGGGCGGTACCCTAGCCTACTTCTTCGCAATGGGGTAATGTTACGAAGCTATTATTATGGAGTAGTATGATGAGCTATTATGATTTTCAAGCATCGTTCAGGCCATCAGTGGGGCAGCTGGGGCTAGTAGTCCCTTTTCGTCGGCGTTTGGACGGTCTTCTTCGCCTTTAAGAGGAATGCAGCCCTAGCGGTGATATCTGACTGGGCTCCCAGGAAAAGTCAGCGGACTGGAGAGGGAGAGGGAGAGGGAGAGGGAGAGGGCGAGTGGGAGGGAGAGGGAGAGGGAGAGGGAGGGCGAGGGAGAGGGGGGCACGTAATAAACCGAGCCGGGAGACGATCATGGCGGCACCTCTCGGACGGGACACCCTACCTGACCACTGGTCGTACGGAGTTTGTAGGGACGGCAGAGTCTTCTTCATTAAGTGAGCGTTTTGAACTATCGATGCAGCCCGGGGTTTTGTGGCGACCGGGGCATTAACGCAGTGTTCAGGCTTGTTGTAACCGTGCAGTAACAGGTGTCTTTCTTGCAGCGATAAAACTCACAGCACTACTTGGCTACATCCTCGCACTGGCGAACCTGTTAACTCGGGACACATGATACGGTCAGGTAAGCTAGGCGAACAAAATAAACCATAAATTGCGGGTTTGTTGTTGGCGGGGAGCGTGTTGTTGTTTGCTGCAGTTTGTGTTCAGCCTGTTTTATTCGTGTTGTAGATTTACCGAGAGGATGGGAAGAAGGCTTCACGGACGAAGGGGCCAGCTACTTCATCAAGTGAGTGAGCGCGAGCCCACCAGTTGTGTTTGTTTTATACTGCTGCTGTGTGTGTGTTGCCTGCCTGCTGGGGGTAAACGCTTTTATTTCTTATTAGCTCAATGATAGCATCTCGTATCGCTTTCTTACCTGCAATTCTGCATCATGACAAGCTTGGGAACACGTTAGTTGTGATGGGCTACTACTACTACAGTCTACCACCACCACCACACACAATGGCCCTTATAAAAGCTACTGTATAAACGGTAGGCTATTTTATAAGGTAACGCTGAAATGAATACGCAGTACGCACCGACACTCAAACACAAACACACACCCACTTCATACAAGCATGCATATACCTGTACACACAGACGTCCCATTGGAAGTGAAACGAATTATCTCTGGCCTTATTGTGCCCGCTTCAAAAAAAGAAGAAGGGAAAGTAGCCTATAGCGGGACAGGCGGTCAGAGGCGGAAAGCTATTGAAATTCACCTCACATCCTCCATGCAGGGTTTACTCTCTCCATTAGACACGTGTAAAAGCCTGGGTGTGTGTTTATGTGTGTGTGTGTGTGTGTGTGTGTGTGTGTGTGTGTGTGTGTGTGTGTGTGTGTGTGTGTGTGTGTGTGTGTGTGGCATAGAGCGAGAGAGACAGAGGCAGGTGAGAGGTCTGCTTGTGTGACCATATGGTGACAGAGATGTATGGCACAATTACTTGAAGCAGAGAGGACAGTATTTCCAAAGTCAACTAATGGACGTCCTTTCTGGGTGACATGGCTTGGCCGAGCTGTCTTGTGCGTGCGTGACTGTGTGTGTGTGTGTGTGTGTGTGTGGGAAAAGGGCTTGTGTGTGTGTACCCAGATGCTAAGTGGAGAGTCATATTTGGCAATAGTTGTGTATTTCCCACTGCAGTGTTTAATACCGTGTTTGTCTGGTTTGGTTGTGGCTTCCGGTGTATGAGTCCAGCAGACGGGTCCCTGTGAGAGAAACTCGGGACACAAGAGCAGCCAGCAAATTATACTGAAACCCATCTGATAAGTCAGTGAATTAGTGTGGTAACTCCTCCCACTGTTTCAGGTTTGGAAGTACCTTAGTCTCACTTGCCAGTCCCCCCTCCCTTCCGTGAGAGGAGTCTGGCGGCTCTGGTCACCATTATGGAATTGCGATGGGCGGCGCTTAGCGGCAGTGCCCTTGGAAAATAGTTTTCAACAATCCAACTTGCCATTTTCAGCGTGTAGCAACGAGCTAGCGTGTAAGTTTCTGCCGTTAGCTTGCCAGCTAGTTAGCATTGTTGTTTTCACTCCGGCGGCAGGGGACTATTTACAGCGACACACAGGGAGGAGGGAGCGGAAGCCGCTCTGATTGACATGGTCGGAGCCAATGACAGAGCTTCTTAAGCGGGGAGCGGAAATCCGGCAGCGTCTGAAATCGACGCTTCCAATGGGAGAGCAGCTGTAGAGCAGGGGAGGGCTTATGCCAGCAGCCTGTTTCCGTGCAGCCAGACTCCTCTCACGGAAGGGAGGGGAGGCTGGCCTGCGAGACTAGTAGTACTTCTACTCATAGCCCTGTCATGACCCTGTTAGTTTGCCCCCCCCCCCTGATGTTGAGAGTTGCTACTGTAATAAGGTCTTTGCTCAGACAGAGACTATGGTGCACTGCAGACACACAACGTTTTCAGTCCGGGGCACATGCTTAAGATCGGGAGAGCGTTTTTCACTCAACCACGATCACACTCTGAACCCAGTCTGGAACAAACACATTTAAAAATGATAGAGATACTCTAATACTTGCATGCATGTGTAACGCCATTGTGTTTGATGGTAATTGCAGCAATTCATGTTAAGGGTTTGCCCAGGGGTGGATTAGAACTGGCGACCTTCGGCTTGTGAGGCGGACACGCTAACCACTGCACCAGGAGAGCTGGAGAGCTAGCTCCCTTGGCGGAGCTGATTAACGTGCCTTTATACTGGGGGAGTGAGTTTAACCAACCTACTACTCGCTACCACTCGGGACTCACGAGGACATTCATTCAGTGACACATGTGTACAGTCATATCAAAATGATAATAATGTTGCATTGGGCCAAACAAATCGCTGTCCATGCATTCCACCACAGCAACATCGAAACACATGCTCTAATGTGAAAATGTGGGATTTGAAAGGGCAGATAAGATGATCAGAGAAATGTGTTTTTGCCGACACTTGTGTGTTATGTGTTGGATAAAGGGCGTCTTTGTGCTTCCCTCGTCCTCTCTCTTGTTTTGCTCCAGCCATGGAAGAAAAGGGAACAATGTAACAGTGCAAACTGTGTGATATATGGTGGCCTAAATGTCAAGGCCGTTAATATAAATCAGCCTGCTACTTGTTGCCCAAATGACTTGCTGGAAGGATGCTGTTTTGCGCCCTGCTCTGCTCTCTGCCTGTGTCTTTGTTGTTAACTTGCTGCTTTAATAGCGGTGGCGATTGGCGAAGGTAAAGGCAGATCTCTCTGAGCCAAAACGGAAGACAGGAGCACACCGAGTCATTTGTCCTCTACCCACTTGCACCTCGCACAGTTTGTCTCCCAGCGCAGTTAACATCATTCCACTACGTGGCACTGGTGTGTGGGGAAAAAATCACATCACGAGTAGTTAGATGTACTTAAAGTTAATTGTCAGAATGAAAACTAAAATAAGCGAATCTAGGATTAATTGAGCTAATATGAATTGATTGATTTAATTGTTAAAAAGTTCGACCATGGAGATCCCTTGTTTCTGTGAAGTGCTTATATAATTTATGAATTGTTTTAGAGAGAACAGCTGTTTGATGTACAGCTTCTGATGAGCACGGCCTTTTCATTCCAGCTCATTGGGGGACCTTTCGTTTCTGCTGATTATTTTTGCAGGTTATGGCGTGCTGTCAGTGTCTCATAGTTTGACATAGAGTTGACCTCTGACCTCTGGTGCTTCATTTGATTGATTGGAGACCTGGATGATGCCATGCTTTCAGCATCCATCCCATGTGTTTACAGGGTAATTATAGGAGGTTTCACTGAAAGTCAAGCCTACCTGGTTTCTCCCTCCACCACTCAGCTAATTAGGTTATGAAACTGGATAGACAGGTGTGTGTTTATTTGACAGATTGAAGACTGAATAATGCCATGAGAAAATAAATCAAGTACCACCCTGTATGCTTTGGTAATTGTTAGGGATGTCACAATACTGTATATCGTCCACAATATATCGCGATATCAAAACGTGACAATATGTATCGTTGAGATGAAATCTCATATCGCGAGAAAAAGAAGCTGAACATGGTGGCACTGATCTGCATCTGATTGCACGCTCGCTCTCCTTTTCATTGCTTTGTTTGAACAGACGAGGGACGTCGTTGCAGACACGGAGGATGAAAATGTTGAAATTCCTCAAATTAGCGTGGAGGATGCCCCCTCAACTTATAAATCGATCGCAAAAAAATATAAAATTAAAATATCGTATCGTATCGTTATCGTGAACCCAATATCGTGTATCATATCGTATCGTGAACTGTGAACTGACTGTGAAGATGGTTCCGACTTAACAGGAACAATCCTTTAGATCTTCTGTGTGTGGGGTTTTTTAGGCCGTTGAGTAGCTGCGGCACCGTAACCCCGTTTGTCGCTGAGTAATGGGAATGATAGGCGAAATGGTCGGTGCTCGAAGAGATCAACCGGGGGGACAGGAGGAGTGATGATTGGTTGGGATAAAGCATGGGGAGTGATGATTGGTTACGCCGGCTGTAGCGGAAGCACACACACACACACACACACACACACACACACACACACACACACACACACACACACACACACACACACACATATTCCTTCTAAACAAGACATATTCGTTTGAATATATTCGAATACTATATATGAGTGATATAAAAATCATAATTAAAGCTGGAAATATGGTCCAGGTTGTAAAAAAAATAAAAAATCCTTTAAGACTTTTAAAATTCCTATTACTACTACAACTTGTGTGGGTTTAGCCTACGTAAACACTGGGTTGAAGCAATGGAGACATCTGCATGAGGGAAATGTAACAGTTAAATAGGAAAAGTATCTTTGTTACATTGTTAATTTTGAAGAAGACACATTTTTATTGTGTGTGTGAGCTGCAGGAAAGCCCTGATTAATTTGTCTATTGCATGCTAAGAAACAAATGCAATTTTTTATTATTGAAAACACAGCTAATTTGTGAAGTGGTTCCTCAAATTCAAATGGTATAATAAGATAATGAACCCGATAGAGCTGATCTTGCTAGTCACTGCAGTTATGCTGATGCTGGCACTTTGCCAACACTGCAAAAGGATTTAAAGTGAGTGTCATATAGCCTCAGGCAAACAAGCATGTCAGACTCATGTACTTGAAACTGGAAATTATGTTTTTTGACAGTTATGTTAGTGAGATAAGATACATGTGTTAAAATGTGTTCTCGCTCCACAATGCTGCGATTAAGCAGTTCATTAAAACTGGTTTGGACGTGTGATGATGGATAGGAATAGGATGATTAAGTTTTCATAACATGCAGGCCAGGGATTTCTGGTTTAAGTGGTAAGACAACATGCTTTTTGTTTATTACTTTACCAATTAGTCTGTGCACCCCGTTTAGGTCTCTGCAGTGCATTCCAATTGGTTAGTGGCTGTGGTCTGATTCAGCTTAACAATGCAGAGAGTTGAATGCACGTTTGTCCTAATGACCATTAGTGTGGGAGACAAGCAGATAAAATGCAGGCTGTTTTGGCACCATGCGTCCGGTCGCACATTTGGTCCTCCTGGGTGTGTCTAAAATAATGTTCTGTGAAGTTGAGTAAATGTTCATTTACTTCCTTGCTTGCACGGGACATCAAAATCGACACGGAATCAACATTGCTATAAGTGTTTTGAATCAAAGTCTCTGATGAAAACAGATTCACGTCCATCAGAGAGGTGCTGGTGCACTGTGCACGAATTGAGTTGAAATTCAGACAACAGATAAAAGCTCTAACTTTTCTCTCTGGAACTATGAGAGACATATGAACCCTTTCTATGTTTTAATGATCAACTGTTATTTGGAAGTTTGATTGGAAATAAGACAAAAACAACTGAGTGACAGAAGAGGGTTGGTTGACATACAGTACATTTCTGTTGCCAATCAAACCCTTTCTTTGTTGTAAATAGTATAGTGTGTGTGTGTGTGTTTGTGTGCATGCGTGCGTGCATGTGTGTGTGTGTGTGTGTGTGTGTGTGTGTGTGTGTGTTAAAAGTGCAAACAGGTAACCATAGTGCGATGATGCACTTCGTCAGATGGCCTCCAGACTGAGAGTGTTTTTATCATGCTGGGGTCATTAGATGGAAAAACTCACTCACTCACTCACTGAGTTTAGTGGTTAAAAGGGCCATAGCTAGGGATCAGAAGGTGATAGAGAGTCGGGATTCGAGGGGTGGGTGGGATTAGTGGCTATGGGGATATTGGTGGTGTTCGGGGGGAAGTGGCGCCGTGGTCTAAAAGATTTATGCTGGTTGAGATGCAATGTTTCCCACATAGAGGCACAAAATCAATAGTTGCTCAGTGGATAGGAATGGATCTAATTCGATCTCTAATACCTTTTATACATAAAAATTACCACTTATACGAGTGTTTTTTTAACACAGTTAAACAGCGTGTCGTGAACGCCATTGACACTTTCACATTGCCTCCCTTTTAGCTAAGAAGCTTCAGACTTTGTTCACCTGCTGCCCTGGAGTGGGCGTTTCAGTGGGTAAACTCACTGTCACAGGCTGCAGGGCAGGGACACTGGACACTTACACCAGTAGATTGACCTGACATTGTCTCCATTACATAAACTGTGACAACGCTGCGATATGGTCACGGCCGGATAAACAGTTAATCAACGCAATCACTGTAAAGACCCAATCACAATGTTGTTTACAATCACGTCCAGGTAGACAACACCTGCATCACGCACATACAATTTAATGGAGTGGAGCAAACGAGGGGGCGGGGAACAACTGAGATAATGAGAATGGATCCATCTAAAATTAAAAGTTTTATGCTTTCATATCTCATTGATTAACAACACTTTCACTAACGTTAAGTTTGCGCTGCTGGGAGCCCCACAGTGTGCAGTGCAGAATTCTGTGCAATTCTGACATGCGCATAGTCATAGTTCCACACCTACTGTAGTACTGGCAACACTGAATGCGCTTTATCTCGAGAACCGTTCATCCGTTCGACTATTATACTGCTATTTATATTACATGCCATTCACAGCTGATCCGATAAATAGCCATGTCATTTGGAGGTCCTCTAATTGGCTGTCACTAACGGCTTTGTAACATCTAGACCGAAGAAAAAGACGGTAGTTTGTAGATATTACTGTTTTTTTGGGCCAATGTAAAAGGGGCTTAATGCATGTGATTACATCACATCATGTCTGTAATTTGGAGATTCACACACAGCAGACCAGCAGCAAAACAGCAGTGTGAAAACAAAAGTGAAACTTAACATTCCACAGTTAAATCTCATGGTATTTATGTAACAGTGGAATTAGTTCATTTAACCTTGTTGCAGTGCTTCAGTGCATAGTTGAACACACACGCCGTGGGTCTCGACAGGATCTGAGCTTGTCTAAATTCATAACTACACTCTATAATTCTAACTAAACAAGTGAACCTGTTTGCTCTTCAGCCATTTCACAATTTCCATTCATGAAAATTAGATGTTTGACAGCTGAGCTGAATAACTTTGTGCTCTGTGGAGCACATCATGATTTTCTTTTGCTTTGTTAAATGTTGTGTCAGCCATATTATTTCCACATGAAAAACCTCAGACTTTGTGAAAAGCTGTGTCGACATTATGGGATTCTTACCAGAAGTAAATAGGGGTCTCTGATTTGAACCGTCCCGCTTCTCCTCACCTTCATCAGCTGTCCAAGGAGCATGCAGGGGCAAACTCACCAGAACTCTCAAGTCCACATGGTGCTGCCGTGACAACGCTCGATGGATTGGGTTGTGTGGTGCTGGTGGAAACCGGGCCTTGGTGGAGTACAAAGGAGGGATTGTTCTGACACTGTTGCAATGGCAAAACTCCCATGTATTTACACCTAGAGCAGGCCTGAGGTACCTGAGGTATCTGCATCATGGGCCCATTTTAACTAAGAAGCTTCACCAGCCTATCGGACCGGCCCTGACCCACTTCGCTGCCTGTCATTGAGGCAGCAGCTTGTTTATGCCTCATGTGTCTCATTGTTGGATGTCACAGTGTTCGAGCTGGATGGATAACATTTCTTACAACCCAAGTGGATCAGCACAGAATACTGAATTCAACTCTAAAATGGATTTAATAATGATACAATAGACTTCATCTGTATACGGCACTTATCTCAATCGTATTTGTTTACAAAGTTTATAAAGTACTTCACAGGAACATGAACAAAGGGGGCCATAGTACAAATAAATAGTCAAATAAATCATGAGATAAACTAAAGTAAGAAACACAATCATAAAATCACATGATTTCCAGTAAAATACTTTATTATATATTGAACTGGTAGCCAGTAGAGTTTCTAAAATTGGGGATATATGTGGTCTCTAGATACACAAATAAAATCGACCCAGTCTTTGGGAGTGACTGATGTCTGGAGGTCAGACACCAAATACGACTATTTCAGATTTGTTATCGTTGAGTTGTAGAAAGTTCAGAGACATCCAGCATTTGATGTGATGTAGTTCTTTAGTGAGTTAATGGAGTTTTTATCACTAGTAGGTTGTAATGGGATCATTATCATTATGTAGTAATTATGTAGCAATGGAAAGAGACATTATGAGTTTACTGCTGTTGTTACTGCTACGTTTTCACAATCCAGTGACGGACAGCATACACATAGCATCCATCAGTCACAACATACACTTGTGCATACATCGTTATTGAGGAAAACACAAACAAACAACACGTATGTAGAATTTCACATGTATATTCCTACACATTGCTGGTCTTGCTATCTTATTACTGTACAAGCTTGTTGCTTTGTCGTTATTGCTAGTCAGACGTTGCATACCCACATGTTTTGCTGCATTCTCTCCCTCTGTTAGCCAAGGAATAGCTAACAAAGGGAACATGATCATTATATTTCAAGCCTAGCCTCTCAGCCAGTGTTTCCCCTAGAAAACCTTTCAGGCCTGGAGGGATTTCGAAACGTACCCCGACCACAACGGTGGGGGCCCTCGCTGGCGGCGCTCAACTTTTAGCTAACCTGTTCACATCTATGTTCGCAATGGCATCCCAAGTATCATCATACTATTATGGGATGCGATGCGAACAGTTGTATTATGCGATGTGCGTTTCCCAGGCAACGACACACGTTGACACGTTTTGGAACAGCGCCGCGCGCTGGCACGATGCTCCTAAAAACCAAATGCTTATTGTTTTGAATGATTTGGCATCTTCTATTACTGTCAACACCAGTATTGTTATATTGTAATAATATGCCATAAAGGTTTATTGAAATTTTGGGGAGAGGAGGAAAAAAAATAGATTCCCTCCCCCCCAGCCTGGCGTGGCGTCGTTGGCCTGGCGGCCCCACCAGGCCTGTAGAATGGTAGGGGAAACACTGCAGCCCCTCTAGTCTAGCCTCCACCACTTTCTCCTGTGTGAGCTTTGTTACCAACGTGATGACGGAGTGCCCCCCCCCCCCCCCCCCAGGCAGTGACAGTCCTATCTCCACAAGCACCCTTATTAATTTGCAGAAACAAACAGTTGGATTTCTGAAAAAAAAGAAAAATGCTTTCATTTACACAAGATAGGCCAATCAAAAAAAGGTTTGTTCCCAGAAATATCCAAATGACACCCAGCCCTGTGTGTGTTTTTCTCTCTGATCCAAAAGCAGCATATTTATGACCTATTGTAGAACGTTCCTTTATTCATTAATCACAAGGGACAAATGCAGTGTGTATTTCACAAGATGACATATTGTTTAGTGTGGGTGGTGCAGTTATTGTTTTCTGCTGACCCCCTCTAGAAAAGTAGTCGTGCGATGTGGTTCTCAAACTGGGGGTCGGGACCCCCCACGGTATCGCTAGATAACCTTCAAGGGGTCATGGGATTTGTGGGATAGGGAAAAGAACATTCTTCTACAACTAGGCATTTTAATGGGTGACATCACAATGGAGTGGGTGACATCACACTCTGCCTGACATCACACAGTATCTGGTCACAGCTATTGCAAATTTGTGCTTGTTGTTCAAAAGTCCATATTGTTGTGGCTGACAAAATAAAAACAAACAGAATATTTGAATGACTCTTCTTTGAGTAAAGAGCAGCACCATAGTGAAGCAAAGGTGAGAAAGTTTCGCAGAGTGGAGTGAGGGACAACCTACTCATATTGCTCTGCTCCAGTTGATTATTTATTTTCTTTCCATACTAATCTTTTGTACCTATTCATTCTTTTATCTGCTCTTTGATTCTGGTGCATGCATTCGTGACACTATTCAAAGAGCTCTTGTTTAAGAGTGCTACAGAGAGCAGGTGCCAAGTGGTTTTGCAAATTCATTAGCAGCGATGAAGTGGTAATAATAATAATAATAATAATACATTCAACTTATATAGCGCTTTTCTAGATACTCAAAGTCGCTTTACACACAGAATAAAATGATTTAAGAAGTACATTTGTAGTAGTAAAAATAAGTAGAATATAAATAATGGGGTTAGCAGGTGAAGGTGAGTTTGAAGAGGTGGGTCTTGAGGACCAGGTTGAAAGATGGTAGGGTGTTTGCTTGACGAATGTGGATGGGGAGAGTGTTCCAGAGGGAGGGTGCAGTGACTGAGAAGGCCCTGTCACCCCAGGTCCGGAGCTTGGTCCTGGGGATCTTCAAGCAGTAGTGTCTCCGGACCTAAGGCTGCGAGTGGGGGCGTGGCGGGGGAGGAGATCGGAGAGGTAGGGGGAGGCCAGGTTGTTTAGGTCTTTATAAGTGGTGAGTACCGTAGTATGTTTTGGTACTGTAAATGAATAGGTGGGTAGACTATGACTTCCAACGATCCTCAAAAGGCAAACAACCACCAATGTAAACAAAGATTAATTACATTTTCACAAAAAGCATTGATTTGATTTGATTTATTCTTCTTAAAGATCCTACTCCGTACTCCCTACTTATTATAATTCATAAAACCTCGACTCATATGTAAATATATTAGCCTAAAAAGGTGGGTAAAGTATTCAGCAAATAAAAACAGGGCACCCTGAATTTAGGTGAGTTTAGCCTCCACTACCCCCCTGGCTGGGGCACTCAATGAGTATAGGAAATGTGCAACCCTATAGCTCCCTTAGGAATAAATGATCCCATTGAGGTACAATGGTGTCCTTTTGGGACACAGTTCACATTGTATGGGCTTACAATGCTGTGAGGCAGTCCAGGAAGAAGTGTTGGATATCCATGCTATGGGGGGGGACTCACATAAGTCTGCCCACCAAAGACTTCCTCTGCTTCTGTCTCAACTTCCTCTGATCGTCTGATGTGAAAGCTGTATCAATCTTTTATTATTCTCTCAGATTTTGGAGGAGTGTTTATTTGCCCCCTCACCTCCTCCTGCGCCCTGTTTCCTAATTGGCATTTCCTGCTCACTATTTCCTCGCGGCAGTATGGCGTAAGTTAATTAACCGTGAGATGATTTTGGGAGGTTTGAAGAAAAGCATTTTAATAGAGAACAAATCTGGTTTAGTTTCCCTACAGGGCGTTTTCTCAGGGCTCTCCTAATGAGGCTTTCTCTTTCTCCAAACGGAGGCTCAGCAAAGTTGATGGTACGTTCAAGGTCCATTCAGTAAAAAACGATGATGTGTTCAAATGTAATCTTGTCCAAAGGTAATCTTGTAAAATATAAATTAACTAAAGAAGATGACTAAAACCCATAATTTTGAACATTTCTCTTTTAATTAAACATACAGTATGCTAAAAAGCCCCCTCCAGTCAGTTTTTCTACCTGTCCTGTATAACATATGTCAAACACACATGAGCACGGGCTGTATCATTCGCGCAAATTTTTAGTATTGATTTTCTATTGATTATAGATAATAAGGCTAGATCTTTAAAGGATAAGTTCACCCAAAAACGAAAATTCTGTCAATATCTACTCACCCCTGTGCTGGGCGAAGTTTTTAATTCACAAAACATTTGTGGAGTTTCACAGCAAAACACTGTTGCAGCATTCTCTGAAACAATTGAAGTGGATGGGGACCAACTTTCAAATGTAAAACAAAACAAAACAAACAAACAAAAAACATAAAAAAAAACATAAAATGCTTCCAAACTGCTCACCTGGCATAATCCAAGTCTCAGAACCCCCGAGATGCCAAGTTGACTTGAAAAGACGTCATTTGCTCAAGAGAACTCAAGATTTTTGCAATATTTTGATTTCTGCAAACTGTCAAACCGTACCTTTTTTTATACTGTTCCAGAGTGAGGCAGAACTTCTACGGTACGTCTTTGTACTGTTCCATGGATTGAAGCTATGAGTTTTGTTTGACAGACTTTCCCCCAACTGGTCCTTGCATCGTGGGGATACGGGCAGGAAGAGAGTCCATTCAAGTTTTTGTAAGGGGTAAAAAATAGAAACTCACTATACTTTATTCCACTGTTTGGCAGCTTTGCATATTGCTTCTTCAGCAGAACTGCAGCTACAGGACGTGGATAAACGATTCATCCCATACAAAATGATAATGAAAGATAAAAAGATAATGTATCTCTCATACACTGTGACTGCAATGACTTTACACTTCATCCTTAGGAAATAAAGCTTTATTTGAATGACATCATTCACCTTACTGACATTTGTCTAGATTTCTATTAAGAAGATTATCCGGCTGAACACTGGTTCGCGTTTGATTAAGCTCGCGTTGCCCACAGACCTCATTTGAAGCATCGCACCAAAAACCCATTCAAAAATCCCATAGACAGAAACAGTGAAGAACCCGGAAGTCCGCGACTTCCGCGTTCCGACTACAAAAATACATCATCCCTGGGGCTCTCTATTGGATTTGAGAAGTAAACTCATATTGGACATAGGACCATGGATGTGAAGGGGCATTGTTTGGACATCCAATATTTCTGTGTCAGGGGAAAGTGAAGAATGAGTGATCAGACACATGTGACTGAATACCAATTAGACACAGAGATCTGCTGTCCCAGGCAGCGGACAGAAGAAGGATTAGCACCACTGCTTTTGTCCCAGCAAGGCTGAGGTGAAGCCAAGAGATGCAGTGAGGCAGCAAGGCTGAGGTGAAGCAGCAGTCTTCCGTCTACTAGTGAGTTCTACAGTCCATTGAATATTGTATCATAATACTAGGTCACGTCTTCAGATGGTGCTGACTATCTCTCGCGGGACCAAGTCGCTGGCTTATGTCTACTCACATTTCTTAAGCCTTAGATCATTTTAACTGCCCTAACATGCCGACACATATTCCTAACTTGCTCACCTTCACACAAAGCCAATTTGATGCATAGTAGGGCGCCTTCTCCCAGTAGTGGAAGAATTACGTTTGTTTACTCTCAATTCCCATGGACCTCAGCACTACTGCCAAGTGTCTCATCCTTAAACAAGAACATCCTTGCACCCTGAACACAGATGATGTGGAATCTTCTCTGTGGTCACTGGTTGATGTTTTGGGGTGATGGCAGTACATCATTTACAATGATTACAAGGTTAACTTGTGCCAATAATAAGTCTAATCCTAGATGCATCCCTCCATATTTCAAGGTCTTTTTTCCAACTAAGTTTAATCTTTTTTACACTTTCCCAGAAAAATGGTGGAAGTGTAGAAAGGAAGAGAAACTGCCTTGCCACAACCTCCTGGTAGTTTTGCTCTACTAACAGCTTCCTGCATTGTGCCAACAGCAAGGTCTGCACAACCCAGTGTTGCATTTGCCCTACAATGTGCCTGTGTAGAAGCAAGTTGTGCTTGTTGAACTGGTACAGAACAGGTACTGCCATGCCATGGTAAATTATATTGTTGTGAGGCTGCATATTTGCATGTCGTTGACATAGGCTTAAATCAAATGTATGACACTTCAAATACGGTAAATCAAAAGCCACCCACAGAAAGTTGCTTTGGTATTGAGCCAGTCACATTTTATAATGCAACATGGAGACCGTTCTTTTTGTCATGAATTTGATACCAAATCATGCCTGTGTGTTCTGAACCCCCTGAGTCAATCTGGATAGGACTTCGTTACGAGCAGCACCTTGTGTGTATTTGTTTACGTAAGCAGAGATATGAAAATGGAGGGAAAAGTAAAATAACTGATGTATTACCATAATGTCAAAAAATATCTACTACCATGTTACTAATATATCACACCTGTCATATTTTTGCACTGATAGACTTTAATAGGCCAAGTCTGGAATTGTATAGTATCTGAGGTGCCAAGATCATTTATCCACTGACTTAATTTATTTATAGTTTATTTTGTTTGTTTGGGGAGGGGGGGGGGTGCCTAGAAATGTATTGACTTACTTCATAATACAAGGAATGATGACAGTCACACACAATTTCTGAATGTATTTTCAAGCTAACGTGGTTGTTGTAATAGTTTGCAGATATTACAACATAATGAACCTGTATTTTGATTTATGGAAGGTTCCAGTTGTTCTACCCTTAGATGTGACCAAATTTGTCTTTTCCAGTATGCACCCTATAGCTTTCTCATGATGCTCACATATGCTTGTCTGTCAGATCTTGTCTGTAAATATAGTTCTCTCTCTCTCGCTCTCTCTCTCGCTCTCTCTCTCGCTCTCTCTCTCGCTCTCTCTCTCTCTCGCTCTCTCTCTCTCTCGCTCTCTCTCTCTCCCTCTCTCTCTCTCTCGCTCTCTCTCTCCCTCTCTCCCAAGCCGTTTGTTGAGACAGTAACTTTACCTTCAACTGACATGAGGTATTCTGAAGTGGTTCTGCCACCCTAAACAGGAAAAGTCCTGTCTAAGATGACAAGCCCAACAACAACAATGCGGTGTGTGCAAAATGTACAGCTCGGTAATTTGAATTTATTCATAAATTCACTGGGACTGTGATTACTGTGATAGAGCCAGAACACTGCTGCTCTATTCTCTGCGATAGCTCGGATGATAGCCAATGAAAATCTGCATGCTAATTAAGCATTACATGTTTACCACACACTCTGATTATCCACACCTGTGTCAGCTGAGTCCAGCAGCCAGTTATAGAATAAGAATGGCAAATTTGCTCTCAATATAAAAGTGTTGACTACATTCTGTCACTCCTCAAGAAAAAAGGTTCAATTTACAATGAGGGGTCAGTGTACAGAATAACAAATACCATGATACCAGAACAGGTTAAAACGTTCAGAATGGCATAACGCTTCCACTAATGTGCATTCAGAGACTTGAATATTTGTTCTGATTTATTTCCATCGTCAATTTCTCAAATTGTCCAACGTCATCTCTCATCATGCTTGTGGTGGGACTGTTGTCTGACAATTAACCACTGCAGTTGTCTTCCGGTCACCTTGTTAAATTTGCGAGGTCTCGTTAAACTGTGAGTGTTGCACACAGGTGTATTTATTTATTGCAGAGTTAATTGCTCCATGTAGTGGACTTGGCGTCAGACACATGGTCAGACATGATACAGTAGAGGCGATGACACAGCCATTTTGCTGTGACAAGACTTGTTAAGGTCTCTCTCTCTCTCTCTCTCTCTCTCTCTCTCTCTCCCTGTGTCTCTCAACCTGGCCTTGCAGCCTGACTCATTTATCCTGTTATAATGGAAACAGTGTGCTTTGTAACGCTGTCCTCAGCAGCAGGCCTGATGGTGCTGAAATTGATATCAGGAGGACTCATGCTCAGAATGGGCTGTTTGCGGTCTAGTAGTCAGTCCTTTCACGGCGATCAGGTGATTTATAGAGAGCATCTGTCATTATCAGTAGACCCCTCATATCACGTTGAGATCGCAGCCAGTCGTTGCGTTGGCGCCTCTATCGCTTCTCTGTGCTTGTAAAGCCGCCTGAACCTTCTCTTGAGGCCAACCACCTTTTACAAACAGCCGCATCTTGTCAACATGATGTCTGCAGTGACTGATGAGGTGACGGTGCTGCTGCTCGTGTCACTTAAACAACACATCATGTTGTGTTGGAGGACACAGACAGAGTTGGAGGTTAAAGCAGCCCAGACAATAAAGAAGGCGAGGACAAAGAGTAGATTCAGAGTGTGATACAGTGGACATCTGTCCTGCAGAACGGAAAAGAGGCACTCCATCAGGCCTCGTCCGGACTTGTGATATTTTAACCCTGGAACCGTTGCGATGATATACTGTACAACATTATCTAGAAGGAGTCAGTCGCTGAGCTGGAGCAGGCTGAGCGGGCAGAGCTGGAGCAGGACCCACCCAGAGCACAGACAGGGAAGGGGAGATGCCAGAGCCGGGGATGGGGAGCTTCTGGTGCTTCTGCCCGCCTCTCGGCCAGCAGGCTGAACACTTGGGCCGTCATGAAGCAGCCCTGGTTGCTGACCTGGAGGAGGCCTCCAGATCGGAGAGGGAGGGGATGCAGACTGAGACAAGGTAACCAAACATGAGCACGCTAAAAGTTATTGGCAAAATGGAACTTGTGTCTTTTTGGAATAGAAACCGTGTTCGATGTACACTACGTTAGTAATATTGCCTACCAGGGGTGTCCAAACTTTTTTGAATGGGGGCCAGATTAGATAATGTGAAAATACCGGGGGGCCAGCTGCTTTTCGCATCATATGGGTTATATATACCAAAAACAAATCACATACAATACAATTGTACTCTATAAGGATTTTGTTTACCATCTGAAAACATTATTGTAGTTCTGCCTGTGTTGTTCCTAACTTCCTACTTGGTGCTTGTCTACAAACTGTATGATAGTGCTGTCCTCGTTAGGTGAATGGAAAAATGTGAATTGAACTTGCTTGATTGACCGATACTGTGTGGAGGGCCACATATAGTATATTTTGAGAGACAAGCCGAGGGCCACTTGAAAATCAGTCCGCGGGCCGCATTTGTCCCCCGGGCCGGACTTTGGACATGCCCGGCCTACACCATGCAGTAGAAGGATGAAGCTCTTATTTCAGCTGCTCCTCTGGGGGGGAAACAGACTTTGTCCACCCCCCTTCCCCCCCTTCCCCCTCCAGGCCCCCGATTGAGTTCAGATGACAGTTCTTGCTGCCGCATTCTGTCAGAGCCCGGGTGCGACTGGAGCCACTGCAGAGAGAAGCAGCTTCCACACTGCTGTCATCCAAGCAGATGGGTGACGAGAGGTGATTAGCTACAGGGGCCACAGAGATGTGGGAAAAGTGTTGGAATATAAATAGAAAGTCTTTGTAGCGACAGAAATGGAATCTGACCTTTCTTAGCGAGGTAGGGACCGTGCACAATCCACATTTGCACTCGATAAGAAGCACTTTTGTTCAATGTTGTTGTTACTGTATGTAGCGTGATTAAGAAAATGCTGAATTAGAGGCTGTTCATTTGGATTTAGGCTTGAGGATGAACTCTCCCATTCCTTCATATCATCCCAGTGTTCCTTCCACTAGATATGTAGACTGTGAACATGGCTTACTACAGGGGTTCTCAACCTTTTGTAACTTAAGGCCCACTTCTGATTGTTAAAACATTTCTGAGGACCACCTTCCCAGATAAATGAGAGCGAGAGAGAAAGAAAAGTCATTGAAATTGTGCAATTTAATTGGGAAGTTTTTGATTTATATACATTCTTGAGCATATTTAGATATAAAAATAAATAAATAACTACCGGTACCTTTAATCATGATTTTTTTATTTTATTTTTATTAATCTATTTGGCAATGCCACTGCCTCCATGGCCCACTACACGGTGCTCTGGGGCCCACCAGTGGGCCACGGCCCAGCGATTGAGAATAGCGGGCTTACTACACATTGCAACAGTGCTACAGCCAAACAGTGGGCCAGAGGTTTGCCTGAAGGATCTATAATTCCGATGACAGCAATCTTCTGGTTAATATCCGTGCTCCATTGTTTCATGAATGGCATTGAGGCTGCCCTTCCCTCAGTCATGTACTGAAAATATCCTTGCTGCAGGGGGATTAAATTTAGTTTGTGAAGAATATGGAAGCTAACATCTTCCCAAAGACTAGTCATGGGATGTTAGCTTCCTCTATTCTTCCATAGACATATGAAATAATAATAATTGTAAACTTTGTGGACATTTTGTTTTTACTTTACGTGTCACTTGTGTAGTAGCTACAGTAGATAATTGTAAAAAATAATTGCCTGTCTAAGAATAACTTGAAACATTCTTCTGATTAGGTCATTAACACATGTCCATATAGCTGTAGCCAAAATGTTAAGCACAAGATAATCCTGAACTTAATTGCTACTTTGTGTGAGGACTAGAGCTTGTGAGGGCTCAAAATGTTAACATGTCCTGATTGAAAGTAAACAGTCAATGGGAGCAATAGACAGTAGTGAGTTCTCCTCTCTACTCTAACACAAACTATTTTTCAACTCAGTGCTGAGAAAGTCATGTGTGTGTCTACCTCATCTGGCATCTATTCTGACCTCTGACCTCAAATGATTAATTATAATAACACTCTTACTTTCTAATGTTTCAGTCTATGAATTTCTTCACTCATGTATCAGTGAAAATGATGAAGTCTGCGTCACCTAACATTTCAATACAGTAGTACGCTTATGGTCAGCAGCTGTGGCAAATGTAACTCAGTGTGGATTGCTTGATTGAACATTGCTGTTCCCATTAATGGAATATTGAGTGTGAAAAAGATAAATGAAAAGCCTTGCCTAATGCCTGGCCAATGCTATTGAGAGCAGATCTGCTGGTTAGGGCAATTTCATTCACTGCAGCATTTATTGAACACATCATCGACCGCACAACTGTGTGAGTTCTCACAACCAATCCCATTTAATTTGCTTTAGTGCAAAAGATGCAAAGCTAATTGCTTATTCATGACCCAATCAATTCTCTCCATTCTAAAGTTTGGGGAGTTGTGAGTAATTTATTATCACTGTCCTCAGTCTTCATTCCAAATATTGTCTGTAATTTAAAGTATATATATATATTTTAGAGATAGCGGTGATTGTGACATGTTTGTCAATTTCCAAATGAAGGACTCGGAAAATGTAAATTCACCATACTTTTTTTTACAAGTCATATGAGGACATCTCTATCCTGCTCATTGCATGAAGATAAATAATACATCAGACAGTGGTTTCAGACCATTTTACCAGATCAATTGATCCATTGCTTGAATTTATGTGGCTAATTATGAATGGGCTGGGCAGTGGTGAACTGTCTTTCCTCTGGCCCTTAGTTGTTACTATGTTCCTCCCTTCACTGACGCAAATGATCATAGGACAAATAGCCCAGAGCCATTAACGAGAGGTAAAATAGGGGGAACTCGCCATCTTCGGCTGCTCAGAATCCTCTCTGCTCCTCCCTACGGCTGTACAACAGTCTCTGACGCAGGGGACGACTGTCGCCAAGAGACTCATTCTGAAGGAGTGGAAGTCCCCCTCTCCCCCTTCTTTTCAGCTGTGGCTGACGGACATGGTCTCGGTTATACATACGGAGAGACTCCGGTTCCCGAGGACCAATTCATTTAGGAAATTCACAATTATCTGGGACCCATTTCTAGCCTACTTAGATGAGGTTAAGAGCGACAAGTAACTTGCTCAGCTGACTTCTCATGGACCCCTTGCATGGGATTCCATGCACATTAGCGCCATGTTGTAACATTAATGTATTGTTGATATATGTATGTTTTGTTTGTTTTTGTTTTTTTGTCTGAGCCTGAACAAGAAATACAATTCTAGGCAAAAAAAAAAAATTGAACAAGAAAGTAGAATTTTAAGTTAACTGAAGCCAATATATTGCTGTTATTGTCTGTCAATGAACCATTCTCTGACCAGTGAGTATGTGCATGTGTGGTGTGCACGTGCATGTGCCTGTGCAGGGCTGTGCTGTTCTCTGATTAGCCACTAGATACTGCTGTTGAATCTTCAGCCACTTGACGCTTGACCATTGATGCCACTCCACATCTCAGGTCAGATGTTCTCAGCATTGATCCCCAAAAACGTTCCACATTAATGTTTTTTTATTTAGTATTTTTAGTCAATGCAGATAATGCATACAATGCTTTTGTCACTCAGGCCTTCCTTAGTGTGCAAGCTCACTGGCATATCTCATATTATCTGCATTGATGAAAAAGCAAACAAATATACAGTACAAACCAGAAGGGCACTCGGAGAGCGCAGACCGCCAAAGCCAGATCCGCTATCATTGCTTGACCGTGAGGCTTGTTCGTGAGTCGGATCCAGATCCACTCCAAAATTTAATGAGTTCTTCCGGGCCGGCCCATGGTACCTCCCAGTTTCATGAAAATCGGGTCAGTAGTTTTCCCGTAATCCTGCTAACAGACAGACAGGCAGGCAGACAGACAGACAGACAGACAGACAGACAGACAGACAGACAGACAGACAGACAGACGGCACCAAATACATAACCTTCTTGGCGAAGGTAAAAAGTTAAATGCCTGCTAAATTCCTTGTTGAGTATAGAGCATATTTTTGCTTTCTATGGTATTCTTTCATTCTTCAATTTTATTTGATTTTGAACATCCAAACAAAATTCAGTTTTCTAATATGAAAAACAAGCAACACAGAAGAGTTGTCCAGAACAACCAAAGAATGATCACTCACGACTTTTTTATTCAGATGTTTCCCATTGAAAATAGTTACAGGTTTGTATAATTTCTGATCATAGTCGTCTTCAGCATTTGTCAGTCACAGTGCTCCTTTCCTACGTTTTCAATTTGATAAAAAAAACAATTGCTGTATCACTTTTGTATTGAACAGTTCTAATGTGCCATCCTTTTCTGAGCAGTCAGTTAAATATCAATTCAAATAGAAAGTTCACACCAGTGCCATATTTGCAACGCCCTTTTGCTGCTTTTATGGCTTTCTAATGAACCAACATGAAAATATTTGAGTCATCACCCTATAGAGTTTAGGTTTGTTGCCGCTGTCTGAGTGATATAGATATATTATTGGGACAAGGGTATAACAGCTGCTAGCTTCACTTATACAGCAGCCAAAATGACAACAATCTAAGGACCATGAGTGATAAAGCCAAGGATGAATATTGACCAAAAGCCTATTGGATTATCTATATATCAACCTAAACTACCCTCGTCTATATGTCTGTCTGTGGACTATTGAGCGAGTCTAATCCAGCTAGACTCAGCTCCAGTCGGTCCTCCACCCCCCCTGTCTGTCTCCCGCTCTGACGGGGACCCGAGCTGACGAAGAGGGCCCAGGCTGAGGTGGAAGGCTCTGGTTGCACTTCACAGACCAAGGTCAGCACTTAGCGCTGATCTGACAACACAATGTGACGATAACTGCTCATCTGGGGTAACTGGAGAGACTGGAGAGACTTGCATGAGAGCAGAGATGTTCCTGAGCGAGGCAGACCTTTCCCCTTTCCTCCTCCTCCATCCTCCATATGGGGATGGAACAATGGAGCGCTATCATCTTTTCTTCCCCGGAGAGGCCAAGTAGAGCTATATAAGTGCCGGCGGTGTTACTCGGGGTGACGGAGAGAGCGGAGAGAGGGGGCTGAGACAGCAGTAATCTCCCTCTCTGACACTGCACTCTGTGGCCTTTCTTCGCACACTCACCTAGCGCTGCTCTGCACACGCTCAGATCAGCCACTGTCGCCGCCGTGCATCAAGGGAAACGGGAAGGGACACACTGTGCTATTGTGTGTGCATACTGATCATCTTCTGCATTGGTCGGCTGTTGAGGACAAGGTCAGGACCGGATTGGACTTTTGAGGCCTTTGAATTGGACTTGCTGCTCCCTCCATATCTGTCCACATTCTGGTGAGTAGCAATCTAGTAACAGGATATACTGTAAGTGGCTAGACCAGGATCAGGAAAAATCTGAAGCTCTTCGAGTGGAAAGAGTACTGAATAGATTGAGGAGAGTAGAACAACCAATTATATAGTGATACACAGACTTCAGACAGCTTTGTCTCAGTAAGAGCTTATTTAGACAACCTGCTCGACAAGAGCAGGCTGGCCAACTCAATAGGTGTTTTCGGACCGGGGGAACTTTTTCATAGTTCTAAGAATAGTTGAACTGAACGATCATACTTCTTAAGGTACATTCACAGCAAGAACGAGAATCTCGTTACTCTCGAGTTTGACAGTGCAAATCATTAGCAAATCATTAGCGAATAGCGGCTGAGGTGAATTTGCTGTCATTTGTGATGTGAAATTTCGCTTCATTCGCGCCGCCAGGGGAGAAATGGCATCTGCTCGTTACCTACATTGACTGTGTATATAAGCTCGCTACACAAATTTGTGAAATCGCTTTCGGTGTGTACGCCCAGTTAGAACTAGCCTGATATTCAGACTGCATCGTCAAATCATAAAATCATTTCCTCTTCGTCTGAGATTGCGCTCACTTCAGACCATTTCTATGAGGGGGCAGGCTTCGGTCTTTCCTAACCAATCACTAGAGACCAAGGTGTCCACGGCAACCTAACCTCGCGTCACCAGGCTCTTGGCCAACCGGCCGGCATGGCAGGGCAGCCTTGCTAGTCACAAGCACAAGCTAACATAGCTAGCAAATGCTAGCGGAGGAGAATTCTTTTTTTCATGATCATCATCATGTGTTTGTGATAAATGGCCAGAATGCACCAAGTGGTTTCTGCAAACAGTTCAATAGTGGTCATATATGGAGAGTCTGTTATTGTAGTACAGTGATGTACTATACAACATGAAAAAAAAAAAAAAATCTGATCACCCAATGAAATACAGCTTGGTTTCAGAGAAGAAGAGCAGTGCCACTGAACAAATGCCCTTCAAATGGTGCCATTATAAAGCAGAGTGACCCTTGGTGAGGGGGAAAGGATAGCACTACAGCACCAAAGGTTTGTCACTGATCAGATTAGATATTTTTTCATAGTGAAATGCGTCAATCTGTCTCTCCTGGAATTAGCAGTTTTACAATCATATGATATTTTACAAAATGAATATATTCATCAACCTGGATTAGCAATTTTGATTGGTCTGTGCACTCACACTGCACCGTTCAATTCAAATGACTTTCTGTCTATCTTACAGTGCATATATAATCAGAAGACAGGATCTCCTTCTTTATACGCAACGTGACGTGAATCAAGAAACAGGATAATACATTATTCAAATGACAATGAATTGGCGCAGGTGAGACTGAAAAGTGTCAGCCTAGTGTGCATCTACATGGCTAAACAGCTCTTTATTTACAATATGAGCACCTTTTACTCCTGGGTTATGCTAACGAGGTGTGGAGTATAGATGGATGAGATGGAGCAGCAGAGGAGGAGGCTCAGGGGATGAGGGTAGCAGCAGCTGGACGTGTGTGCGTGCGTGTTTGTGTGTGTGCGCACGTGTGTGTGTGTGCGTGTGTGTGTGTGTGTGCGTGTGTGTGTGTGCACATCTACTGTCAGTGTAGGCTGTTGGGTTGACTTCCTTAGTCTTTTCTCAGTGCAGAAGTCATCCTTCACCTGTACCCCCCTCTCTCTTCATTAGCTGATAGGAGGCAGTTGTAGCAGGACTAGCAATCAGTCTCTTAGGCTGTTGGGTCACTGCCAACTCCTCGCGGCCATTTCTCAGCAGGCTGTGAATGCTTTCTCCCCCACTCACCCTCCCCTCCTTTCCTTCCCCCCCACTCACCCTCCTTTCCTTTCTCCCCACTCACCCTAACATCCTTTCCTTCCCCCCACTCACTCTCCCCTCCTTTCCTTCCCCCCCACTCACCCTCCTTTCCTTTCTCCCCCACTCACCCTACCCTCCTTTCCTTCCCCCCCACTCACCCTCCTTTCCTTTCTCCCCACTCACCCTCCCCTCCTTTCCTTTCTCCCCCACTCACCCTCCCCTCCTTTCCTTTCCCCCCCACTCACCCTCCTTTCCTTTGCCTCCCCCCTCACCCTCCCCTCCTTTCCTTTCCCCCACTCACCCTCTCCTCCTTTCCTTTCTCCCCCACTCACCCTCTGCTCCTTTCATTTCTCCCCCACTCACCCTCCCCTCCTTTCCTTTCTCCCCCACTCACCCTCTGCTCCTTTCATTTCTCCCCCACTCACCCTCCCCTCCTTTCCTTTCTCACCCACTCACCCTCCCTTCCTTTCCTCCCCCCCACTCCCCCTCCCCTCCTTTCCTTTCTCCCCCACTCCCCCTCCCCTCCTTTCCTTTCTCCCCCACTCACCCTCCCCTCCTTTCCTTTCTCACCCACTCACCCTCCCTTCCTTTCCTCCCCCCCACTCACCCTCCCCTCCTTTCCTTTCTCCCCCACTCACCCTCTCCTCCTTTCCTTTCTCCCCCACTCACCCTCCCCTCCTTTCCTTTCTCACCCACTCACCCTCCCTTCCTTTCCTCCCCCCCACTCACCCTCCCCTCCTTTCCTTTCTCCCCCACTCACCCTCCCCTCCTTTCCTTCCCCCCACTCACCCTCCCCTCCTTTCCTTTCTCACCCACTCACACTCCCTTCCTTTCCCCCCCCCCACTCACCCTCCCCTCCTTTCCTTTCTCCCCCACACACCCTCCCCTCCTTTCCTTTCTCCCCACTCACCCTCCCTTCCTTTCTCCCCCACTCACCCTCCCCTCCTTTCCTTTGCGCTTACCTCTTGTTACACCGTTTCCCCTGCGAGCTTTTATCCCCCGCTCTAATCCTTCTTCACTTTCCCTCCATCACTCCCTCATCTTTTCCTCTCTTCTCTAGCTCACTAATTCAGCCTTTCCTCCCTCCCTCCCTCATCCCCCCTCTCTCCCTCATCCCCCCTCCCCTCTTTACTCACGCTCGCTGTGCATGCCGGGGGTGTGTGTGTGTGTGTGTGTGTGTGTGTGTGCGTGTGTGTGTTGCCTGCATGAGTGCAGAGGGAATGGAACAGATAGGGCTAGTCCAGTCCAGGGAAGGGCTTTGACGTCACAGCAGCACTGCTGCTGAGGAATGAGCAGAGGAGAGGTGTGGAGAGAAAGAGCACCACTAGAGGGAGGGAACATGAGAACAGAGAATTTGCTCTGGTTATATGCTGTAGTTAGATGGGTTATGGCTCACTCTACCTCCCTGCACTTCTCCTCGGTGCTTTGGGGCCTCTCAGACGCTGCAGTGGAAAGGTTGCCTTTTAAATTCTGCCTGTCACATCATAGGCCCGACCCGCTGGGACGCAGGGGGCTGCGTCTGTAGGGGGCTCGGCGATCAGGTGTGGGCTCTGCATGTTTCTGTAGCTCCGCCCCCGCAGCCCAGCACAGGGGAAGCGGGAAAGAGGATGTTTTGAACAAATCAACGGGACGCTGCTGAGTGGAGGACGTCAGCAGCAGCAGCAGCAGGAGCAGCAGCAGCAGCAGCTGAGGGGAGCACAGCACAGCACAGCACAGCACACACAGCAGATCACAGTCCTGCAGCTACCTAGCATGTGGGGCCAGCCAGGAAACTCCTCAGCCTCTCACATCCCCGTGTCTGGTGCGACTCGCAGGTGTGTATCCCAGCCAATAGAGAGGGTTGTCTTGCTGCTAGCCGCACACAAGGTGCTTTTTCGCTCAAGCATTGCAGCAGCCGCAGGAGAGGATCTGCTTTACATTGCCTATAGGGTAAAGTGTTTGTACAAAGTGTATGGGCACAGGCAGGGACAGTGTGCATGCTGAGAAGAAGTGTGTGTGTGTCATCAGTGTTTTGAAAAGGCAACTGGCTACTAGTGAGGGAAGCGTTTGGCTGCCTTTGGGAAGACAGTTTATCACTGTGCACTGATGCAGCTGTCTATAAAGGGATGGGAGAGAGAGAGAGAAAGAGAGAGATGCTCATTATGATCATCACAGGTCATTGACCAGCGTGTTGATGTCAGCACAACTGCTCTCTCACTTGCTAATTACGACGCTCTCCTATACACATGCATGCTGGGTAATACTCTATATATGTCTCTTAAGGTAGTACAGTAGTGGAGGGCAGGTTTGATGCAGCACAGAGACCCAGATCCTCCCCTTGGTTCCAGTTCAGTGAAACACTCCTCTTTGGAATGTGTTTGTTTACATGGGTCTGTCTGCTCCTCAGCCCTACAGCACATCTGCTGAGGGCCCAGCCCAGCTCCACACACACACACACACACACAAACACACACACACACACACACACACACACACACACAGACACACACACACACACACACACACACGCACACACACACACACACACACACACACACACACACACACACACACCTGCTGCCTCTCAGATGTTTTCATGCACTGATGGACCATTTATTTCTCAATTTGCTGAAAGTGTTTGTTCTTCTTGTTCTGGCTCACCTGTGACTGGGGCTTGGAACCTTGAATAGTGCTTTTTTCATATGTATTTATGCAGGGAAAGTCAGGTGAACAGTCAGAGCTGGTTAATGTGGCCAGGGAAAGGGAAGTTTGGGTTCCCCTGCTGGATCTGCCACCTCTGCGACCCGCCTCCGGATAAGCGGTTGAAGATGGATGGATGGATGGAAGTCAGGTGAAGATGCTGCATGCTCTTAAGTTCAGTTAATTCAAGACCTGGCGACTCCCCAGTACACCTGAGCGTTTGTACTGGTTGGCCCTGAGAGGCTCCTGCTGGAGAGTGTTTGGAGGAATTCATTTTCCCTGCCCAGATTTCCTGTTGCTGAGGGATTTGAACTGGCAACCCTCCTGTCTCAAGCCATCTTCTATGGCTGCTAGGCTGCTGCAGCCTCGTTAGTTTCTTCTGCCATGATTGGGATATGCGATGAAACCGGCCCTTTTTTTCTAGCTCCATGCATATGATATGAAGCTTGTTATCATTCTGTTGGGGTCTGGATGTCAGCCACAGCAATAAGGTTACGTAGCCTATTGATCATTCCTGCCTGTGCTCGCTGCTCTGTCAGGCCTCCTGCTGGGCTCTCTGTCCGTAAGCACCGGGTGACACACAACAGACCACACTGTGACCTATGAGCAACAGATGACAGGGGAGGGGACAGAGAGTTCAGGAGCCCCACTTTGAATCCATATTATCATGGGTAGGATCAGTGGTCTAGCTCGGGGGTTTGGACGAGGACGTCGCCGAAGTGATACTGAAAGCTGTAGTTCCTCAAATGGCCACTTGAGGCTGGACCCAAAAGGGAGTCGTTGCCGCTCAACCCCATGTTAAAATGCCCCACTTTGTAAGAGCATTAAGCATGTTTACAGCCTGGACTAAGACACAGTTTTGGCCTATACAGTATATAGCTAATTTCACCTTTTCATAACAACTGAACGGGGGATGGATTTTTATATACCCCGCCCGTTTAGAGTAAAATAGATGACAGAAAAGGCTATGTTTTAGGGGTGATTGACAAGTCGCCTGTCCAGTGATCGCGCAGCTTGCCGATCAATAGCACCAATAGCAGGCGCAGCTGCGGCTCTGGGAAACCCCCCATGCGCAAGGACCCCAAAATGGCGACAGGCAACACTAGGCTTCCAAACATGAGTCCAAAAAACGATGGCTGGCTGCGTCCATTATTATTTACAGTCCATGGGTAGGATGAATAACTGCAGTCATAACCAAACTCATTCTAAATCAACATGACTGAGCCTCACGCAGGTTCATCCAGGCCAGCATGGTGGTCTGCTTTCATCAGATTGTTGCTTTGCTTTAGCCTGCTGGTCTGGTCCAGCCCACGCCGCTGCTTGATACAGTAAGTCCTGATCTGGTGCATACTTCAAAGCTCCACCCAGTCTATTCCAGTCACGTTTAAGTCCACACCAGCCCAGTCCAGTCACACCCAGCCCAGCTCAGCAAAGCCCACCCATCCTCTGCTATCCCTCGGCCACAGGCTGAACCGTGTCTCACAGAGGCACCGTGCCTCATTGGTATGCTTAGCTGCTATAAAGGTCAAATCTTTCTTAACCGCACTTTTTGAGCGGCCGGACGGAAAAATGAGACACCTAAAATTGGTGCAGGGGACAATGCTCGCAGGTGTAGAGACGAGACGGTATCAGGGAAAGAAGGAGGTGACCTCTCTTTAAACTCCCATGTTTCTGTCCTGCTGATTTCTGTGCATTTCCAGGGAGACTTAATGCTTCCAAGAATAGACATGATGATGATATCTAACAGAAGGTTGAGGCATTTGAAAAGGGAGTAGATTCTCTGGTTATTAGGACCATGACCTTTTGAATTCCCCAGTTATATGATTTAGATCAGCCTCTGTTGCGGGAGGGAAATTCCAGGGAAGGGATGGTTCTGGTAAGAAATCGGTCCTGTTGGACCTTTGGAGCTGTGGGCCAGATGTGGCCTCGCTTCCTCCTCTGATCATGCCTGACTTAATAAGCTTCTTAAGTCTCAGGAATCTCTCCACACTCTCGGGACAGAGGGGACTAAAAATAGCCTCTAGATTCAGTTACCCTCTGCCAGCCAAGTGGAACCTTACCCAATTTATCTAACCCAATCTCTTTAATTTTCCTGATAAAATGGTAATGTGATGATAGCCCATGTGTCCTCGGACCATGGAGGGACAGATGTGCCTTGGCTTCAACTGAATTATTATAACCATCATTTTAAGGTCTATACTAGAGCCCGACCCATACTGGATTTTTGAGGCCGATGCCAATACCGATATTAGGAAGTAAAAAAATTCCGATATCGATATATCGGCCGATATCCTCATATTATATTATACACATTATATATAAAAAAAAAAATTGCAATGATCCCTCAAATATCAAACACTTGACAAAGATATCACTTGACATGACTTGAGATATGTAATGTAGGCAGGATATTTTACAGCTTATCAATAAACTTTATTGTCCAAAGTGACATCAATGCAATGAAATGGTAAATTTCACTGGGAATTTAATAACCTGATAACAAAGGCCCCACTTTGACCGCTGTGGCAGTACGTTGGAAACGCAGCAGTAAGGTTGCCAAACGACATGAGCAACATCTGTAGTCATATAATGTAGTGATTAAAGGAGGACTTACCCCCTAGATATGTATTAGAACAGTGATTTGAAAATACCTATGGAAAAAACCAAGAAATGACATATACTCTTGTCTATACTAGACTCTTTGGCTGTGTTAAGTCAAGATTTTTTTTCGGAAATCGACGCCATTACAGTTTGCCTACTGCCTCAAAAATAATTTATTTGAGAGGGGCGATATCTTTATAAATATCAACAATTAGCCAACGCTGGTGGCCTGTATGGAAACAGAAAATCCTGA
>NC_139633.1:17400977-17583477 GCF_964638095.1 Poromitra crassiceps
GAGCCGTGCTCTCTGCCATGTTGGCCTTTGTGCTGGCCCTTGTTAGACAGCATGCCTCCAGCCTTTACACCTCCTCATGCCGTTACACTGGCAGATGTGATGTCAACTAAGCTTTTTTTTTCAATATTTTATTTAAATTTTTTCAAAACAATGCACAAACAAGACAAACGAACACGCTCAGACACAAGAAAAGAAAACATATTATTGACATTCAATATTACGTGATTACCAGCTGCATAAAGTGCTTGTAGGAGATATTGTTCCTGGGATCTCACACAAGGGGTCCATGAGAAACAAGCCAGGCGAATCACCCGTCACCCAATAACTTCATCAAGATAGACTAGGAACAGGTCTCAAATGATTGAGGACTTTTTAATTGAATTGGTCCTCAGAAACCTGAGTCTCTCCAGAGGTCATGTCCATCAACCACAGTTGGAAAGAAGGTGAAGAGGATGACTTCCATTCCTTCAGAATCAGTTTTTTGGCAACAGTTGTCCCCTGTGTTCGACACTGCTGCACAGCTGTAGGGAAGTTAAGAGAGGACTCCGAGCAGCCAAAGATGGCCTGTTCTGCCTCCGGCTGGAGGGCTATTTTGTAGGCCTTAGAGTACCAATCAAATATTTTGGTATGTCAACCAAGCGTGATCATAGACCTTTACACCTCCTCATCATGCCGTTACACTGGCACATGTGATGTCAACCAAGCTTGATCGACATAGACCTGGGCTAAATTAGCTTGTTGGTAGCTCGGGCGAGTGAACAGGAGGGGCCACGGCTGCCCTAGCCAAGCTCTCGTAAACGGACAATCCCGTCTTTTATTGTCACACGAACACCACAACACATGCATGCGGCCACAACACACTCATGCTGACGGTGGCCGGTGAAAAGTGTCCTCTGCATTTAACCCATCCAGGCATGTCCTTTCCTCCGGGGGGCAGGCCAGGAGCAGTGGTCGCTTTCTCGTACAGCGCCCGGGGACCAACTTCGGATGTTGTCGTCACTGGTCGGATGACGATGACGATCTGATCTTCTGCATGTTTTTGGTGGGGGGGGGGGGTTATATACGGAGGAGCCCCCTGGGGGAGCACGGGGAGAACATGCAAACTCCACACAGAGAGAAAGGCCCTTACGACGAGATACCCCACCTGGGCAGTAGGCACTGAAGATATGGGGGGGAACACAACCACAGCGCCCACAGTGTCCCAGGTGAGAATCGAACTCAGGACCTTCTGACTGTGAGGCGACAGCTCTACCACTGAGCCACCGTGCCCCAGCAAGACTTAATGGAATTACTGTATGTGTTGCCAAGGTGAATATGATGCAGGTTCTCACCCTCGTCCTGCTGAATGTGAGAGTCTCCGTCTGCTCCAAGTCAGGTGTCTAAATGAGTGGTCTAGCTAGCCTCCATCCATTAGAGAAGATTAGATAGACAGCAATATGCTAATATACCGTCTTGTGTGTCTTTAGTTTTGACTACATGAAATACAGCTCTGACAGCTGCTTTTGCAGAGTCCTCTCCCCATTTAGACGCCCTCTGCATCTCTGCTGTGATGAGTGTCATTGGACTAGCTTTACCCGTCTGGGGACGGTTATTTTAACGAGCAAGACACACATTCCATTCATCACCAGGTTATCGTCTATCCAGGCGTGCTGAAGGTAAAGCAGACCTGTGATGTGTCAGACGTGGTACGAAAATAACATGACTCTAAAAGGCAACTCGTGTTGCTGCAAGTCCCACATTACTTCAAGGGGAAAGTGAACATTTTTAGTCATTTGTGTTTCTGTGTGTTACAGAATTTCTCGATAACATGCTATGATGCTATGCTAGCAAAAGTTAGCAGTTCAGTGTTTGTGAACGTCACTCAAACATAACAGCTCACTGGTTACATAGAAGTGTGTGTGTGTGTGTAGGGGGGGTGTCAAAATGCCAGTGTCAGTCTGGCAAATGATGGCTGTTCCTGTATGGGCCTTGCACTGAAAACCATAACAGCATGTCTTATATCTTATATCTGTTCATATATAGACCCTTTTACTGTTTGTAAACAGTGACGACGTATTTGGTGGGCGGAGCCGAACTCGTTGCAGAAAGTGACAACTAGCGGTTCAGCTGTCATAGAAATATGTAAGATCCCGACGCCTCCTCCACATATTTTAAAGCTTTGCCAGCAACAGACAGGTTACCTTACACAAATAAGCTAACTCTTTCAATGGGGTGAGGTTTCTTGACCTGTACTCACTGTCAGGATGGGTCTAGGATCCAAACATCACCAAAGTTGCAGAGCCGGACATCATCATATTCCTAGTGGGAATGTCCAGCGTCTATACGCATACGGCACAAGACGTCTTTCCTGTATTCCGGGGATCTCTCTCATTTCGGCTTGAGTTCCGCAGAGGTTTGCATACCGCGATGCGTGCGCAACTAGCCCTGTGACGTCCACCGTAAAAGGGTCTATATATAGATATATAAATTACCTTTTATGGTGTTTCTATGCTTTTTCCTGTTAAAATAATTAAACTGAAATAAAACTGAGCTGATCAATAGATGAATAGAACAGCATCCAGGCTGTGCGTGCGGCCCGGTGTGGTGTTATGGATCGATGCTGACTGCTCAGTCTAGGGAATAAAGCTGTTTTACAGATGCAAGCTGTTCTGACGCGTCATGCTTAGATAAAGTGACGCCTGCCATTCGGTCCTATTATTGCTACAATCGGCAAGATTACATTCTTCATCTGATCCAAAATGAAACGCTGGCTCTTTGCCATCAGAGTGAAGTTCTACATTTTTCCTTTCAGCTCTGCATAGTTGAGATTTCTATGACCTCTGGAAGTGACCTATCGTTTTACTCTCAAGACCAAGCTGTCATCTCTGATGTCTGTGTTTGCAGTTTGCTCCAAGCCATTCCTCCCTGAACTGAGCCCACAGGCTCCCTCAGGCAGGGGAGAGGGCAAACTGCCCGGCTGTACTGTAATTCTGTCCTAAGCCCTAACCAGCAGCATAAGTAGGTATTTCCCATGGCTGCATGGAGAGACCTACTCTGTGCAGTGAGGCTAGGAGGCTAGGAGGCTGTGTGTGCAGTGATGCATCGTCTCCATTAGGAATGCACATTACCTGCTGTAAATCTGTTTTACCCCGAGGAGGACGGTGCTGTGACACTGCTGCCTCAGTCTTTGGTGGGAATATCAATGATGCATGTTGTAGTTAAAGTGGAAGCATGAAATAGAGCATGTGTTCCCTCAATGACCTCCTGCTTCCTCTCCTCCCTCCTCTCCTCCTCTCCTCTCCTCTCCTCCCCTCCTCCTCTCCTCCTCCCCTCTCCTCTCCTCTCCTCTCCTCTCCTCTCCTCTCCTCTCCTCTCCTCTCCTCTCCTCTCCTCTCCTCCCTCCTCTCCTCCTCTCCTCTCCTCTCCTCCCCTCCTCCTCTCCTCCTCCCCTCTCCTCTCCTCTCCTCTCCTCTCCTCCTCTCCTCCTCTCCTCTCCTCCTCTCCTCTCCTCTCCTCTCCTCTCCTCTCCTCTCCTGTCTTAATAGTGCTGACTGTGCATTGACACTCATCAGAGGAATGGAAAAAACTAGGCATGAGCCAGTATGAGATTTTGACAGTCTGATAACCTTAGGCAAAATACCACGGTTCCACAGTATCGCAGTATTGCACACACCTCTATATTGTGTTATTGTAAAATCTTAATTGAATCACCAGGGTAAGATAATATATATTGATATTACAGTAATCATTTCACTTCATATTTAGAAGTCGGATATACAGCTATGCTTTTCAGACTAGACTGAGAGACTTGACATTGCTGTTGTTAAAGTGGACTAATCAGCAGGGTGGATGCTTGCATGATGGCTCTTTCAGTTGACGTTCCAGTTCATCCTACTCACTCCACTGCCTCCGAATCTCTCAGAGTCTGTTCCTGTGTTCTTTAGTTGAGATCAGAGGGCGAGGTGGGGTGTGTGTACTGTACGCACAGGATGTCTATGACCTGGGGAGGAATGAATGTCTTCCTGCTTTGGTCTGTGGACTCTTTCCACTCGTTCCATAATGACTCACCGATTCTATTATCCAGCACCTTGTTTTGCTCAGTAAGCCACACAGAGATGGGAGCCTGCGGAGAAGGAGCATGATGTTGAGCAAAAGCGACGTAGTAGGGCCCACCGCGTCTTCCTCTACTCCGTTGCTTTCTTTGCGTTTCTTTATCGGCCGCAACTTCACAAGGCTCGTTCTTCTTAATGTATCTATATATACTGCTGACGACGCAGTGATTCTCCTGCTGGTGATGCCTCGTGCATACGGGACGAGCTGCCTGGAGCAATTCAAGGGTGAGTTCTGGGGAAAGTTGAATGAATTAGAACTTTAATTGCTCTCTTGGGGGTGAAATAAATCTTTGATCATAGCAGCCATCACTGTTTTACACAAGGAGAATGTTCTACATTTATCGGATTACAAAGAATGTGATGGGGGTATTTTTGACTGTTGGTGATGTTTTTGCATCATGAATAAGACTAGTTTCATTCACTCCATCATTGTTCTCTTTTAAGATGCATGATGTTCTTGGTGGCTTCATCTTGTGTGGCTACAGATGAATGCACCATAGCCTTTCCTATCTCCACAGAGCCTGCTGCCTGTCATGCAGCTCTAACGTCAACCCAGCTCTTCACTTCCCTGTCCTTGGTTAAAGGAACAGCTCACCCTAAAATCCAAAATACATATATGCCCTCTCACCTGTAGTGCTATTTATCCATCTATATCATTTTGTGTTAGTTGCCTGAGTTTTCGAGATGTGTGCACAACATTGTCAGACTAAACTCCGGCTGACACCCCAAAAACCTACAATCCGCTACAGAAAAAATTATATAGTTTGTTTATTAACTGGCCGCTGGCCTCCTATCATTTCACGAAAGTGGCCCCCAGGCAAAGCAGGTTGGGTATCCCTGCATTAGCTGCTAAGACATGTTTTCATATAGTTGTTCAGAAAGTAAAGGCTTTTAGATGCTCTTGTGTGGGGGGGGTTATATTCATCTACAGATACAGAGAGACTAAGCGATTTCACAGGATGGAGCAAACAAGAATTTGATCCATTATCTCTCTCTCTCCAGATCAAATCAATCCATTTCTGCTGAGTATATATATGATCGTAATTCATATTCATATTTATTGCTTTGTGGAGATGTGACACGGCTATTTCTTGAGGTAGGATGCCCATAGCGGTCTCAGACAAGACCTACTGTAGCTGTCACCTCATTACGCTGCTAAATGAAGCCTCTGCCTCAGCCCTTCTGAATGGCTGACTGCAGGAGATCACAGCATCATATCACATATCCCAATTACAGCCTGCAAATCGGCTACAATCAGGATGGAGTGGCCCCATCAGAGGGAGAGAATTGGATTCTGGACGACGGTGGAATGAACGAGCATCTCCTCCTTCTGCCTGCCTGATGCTATTCCACTGTGTCAGCTCAAGAGTTATTGTTTTGAGGCTGAGAGGAGGAAGGATGTAGATTCTGATGTGGGTACAGTTGTACGACGTTGTCTCACCATTTTCACAGTCGCTGTAGCTACTGTCCTTTCCACTGACATGTAAAACAAAACAGCTCGAGAGAGAGGCATTCTGGGAAATGTAGGAAATCACAAACTGAAGTAGAGGTAGGCAGGCTGAAGGAAACTGCAAAGGTAATTACAACGTTACAAAATAACTATAATAAAGATAAATAAATAAATAACCAATATGACCAACACTGTCATAAAAACCATAAATGTTGCATGCACTTTGACATTTTGTATAATAAAATATCACGATACTTGGCATTCGATACGATACGATTTATTGCCCACAAGATATTGCGATACTATGCTGTATCGATTTCCCCCCCCCCACCCCAACTGATCACATGATACGATTCGATACACAATGTGGGGTTCACAATTTTGATACAACCATCACACACACACACACACACACACACACACACACACACACACACACACACACACACACACACACACACACACACATACATATTGTAAATACATACATACATACATACAGACATACACAAACAGCTAGTGTAATATTTCTAATGCAGGTGACTCAGCAACAGATCTCAATTACAATTGGTTGCATGTGACTAAGTAAAGTCGGGGTTTGTCCATCCTGTTCTTTCCCTTTCTTTCTTCTGATACAAAATGCATAGTGCTTGAAAACATCCTACAGTAGTTTAATAAATGCAAGAACAACATGGTCAGCCGAGCCAGAAAAACAGTGACTATAGACCAAATCAGCGGGATGTTTACATTTACTTCCGGGTACCCCTGAGGTCCACACATTATAATGGCGGTGAACGGCACAAACTGACATGTTGAAGACAAAAACAGACAAAGAAGACAAACATGGTTCGTCCGTGTTGTGTTGTTGTTTAATATCATTCATAACAACACTTTCACTAACGTTAGTGGAGACCAGACTAGCTAATTTACCTGTTGGACCAGACCAGAGTAGACTTGAAGCTAAATTAAATTAACGTCGCGTCAGTAGCTCTGTCTGTAACGTTAACGAGTCTGCAAAAAAACAGCGAGTTTGACAGACAAACAAACGTTATTAGCTAGCTAACACTACATAAAACAAACACAGAAGAAAGGCTGGATACGTCGGACAAGCATGTTTACCAACCGTTTAACCATTTAAATTGAAAGTAGTCGGCCGAAAACAACGAGAGGGTTTGACAGCATTTATTTGACAACACGCACATTTAAACCTGCCGCCTTCCCCAAGTGGTACGCGGAAGTAAATTTGTTTACATGGTGACGTCACGGTGATTTGGTCTATAGGCATTTTTATACACTTCCCCGGTGTGTGTGGGTGTGTGTGTGTGTGTGTGTGTATTAGTTCTTCATTCTGGAAGCTGCAGTGAGGAGGGGAGGGGGGAATGTTATTGCATTTGGCTATCCACCTTATTTTTGAATGCCCCGCTGTAAAATAATTATGGGTGCAAGGTCCGGTTTAGAACGTGACTGATTGTTGCAGCTTGCGCATTTCCTCGTTAAAATTCCGACGCTGGGAAAGAAAAGTTGCTTGTCACAATAAATAACACTCGTTTGATGACTTATTTGAGGGAATGTAATAATTGTATCGATCACATCCGCTATTTCTGTTGCTCTTTGAACAATTCTGGATATTTATCGATGAGATTTTTGCCAAGCTGGATGCACTACGGGGGTTTAGGGTTAAAATCGCTAAACCAGAAGTCAAACTGTGGGAGATTGTTGCTCACTTCACAGAGATCTACGGGCTACAGTATGTTGTGTCTGTGTCAGCAACGTAACGGGGGGGGGGGGGGGGGGGGGGGATTACACTGGAAGAAGCACCCATATTTCACGTAAGGCATCATGGCATCTAGAAATAAGGTGGATACAGATCCTGTACAGGAGCATGGCACCTCCTTTTCCCTGACTGACTGACTGACTGCTGGTGAGACAGACACTGATGCACACACACACACACACCACACACACACACACACACACACACACACACACACACACACACACACACAACTACCCGACCATCGGGTCCCGTCGGGTTCGGGTCAGGTCGCAGACTTCTACTGCATTTCACCCTGATGGCAATCTCAACTTTACAACCTCTTGATCAAACGCTTATGACCAACACATCATCTTCATCACCATCAAATCTGTCATCACCCTTTTGTATGGGACCCTCTGTCTCTTCCTCATTAACAACCAGCTTATCTGTTTCTCTGACGTTTCTCTGCACCTGCTGCACTGCAGAACTGTAGGATTCGTTGCATTTTGTCAGATATGGCCGCTGCAGCAAACCACTTTACTACAATACAATATTTATGATATTGTGTGTGTATGGGTAAGTTTGTGTACGTTTGTGTATATACATACATGCATATATATGTATGTATGTATGTGTATACATGTATACATGAGCGTGTGTGGAGGAGCGGGAGAGTTGGGATATGCATATATAGGGATGTATGAATTTGTTTATGAATGATTTGGGGGCAGGACTCGATAAGCCTAGGCTTCTTCCTGCCCCTTTTCAAACAGTTTGCCTTTTTTATGTTTGAGTTTACGTATTTTCCTTTTGATGAAGTCTATTAGACTGTTATGTTTACTGGTTTTTTCACTTTATGTATCGTTTTAACTGTTTGAAATAAATCGTTTCAATCAATCAATCAATCAATCAATCATCAATAATGTTTACCGTCACATTTTTGGCCATGAAGGGCTCAGCACATATAATGCTGAGAAATCATATCCTAAAATTTCCAGAAGTCCCCTCTCCCACTTCCTCCCTAATTCTTCTGTATTGTCTCTCCCATCTAGTCTTTGCTGTCAAATCCAGTTTACAACCTCATCTTTTCAGTGAGTAGAGCTGGTTAGGTATCGCCGCATGTGAACGTGAGCTGCTTTGATGACGTTAGCAGCCCGAGTGTGCCTAGAAGAACCGACCACCCAAAGGAAAATGCCACCACAATAAAGAAGAATAATGGCACAGCTAACCTGACGCTGCCAGATGGGTTGTTTTCACATGGCAGGCACTTTCAAAAAACACCTGGCAGTTGGTTGGATGAACCATCTGTCTATCACATCTATCATGGGTTCGCTGTCACCGGCGTCACACCAAAGCCTGCCCGTAGATGCCTCATACTGTAGGACGCTGATTGGTGCGAAACACTGGTGGTTCGTATTTGATGTAGAAAAATTGAAGTTACAAGCTATCGATTATGTAATTGTAACTTAAAATGTTCTACATCAGTATTCAAACCAATAGATTGGGAGCATGGCAAGATGGATTTGTTACCGCACAGCGACCAGCTCTAGAAGCCCGAGTGTCGCTGACTGCGTGAGTGTTGATGAAGTTCCACCATTGGTCGGCCGTGGGGCGTGACACACCCACACGGTGTGAGTTGGCCATGAGTTCAAGCCAGCCTCATGCTGCATTCAGGCCAAAAGCCATTTCACTTTTGCCCCCCCGGTGTGAACACTGTTCCAGGTCGGGGTCTTGAATGTGTTCATTTAACATAATATTATATCGTTAATATCATTTAGCTTCGAGGGGTATCATTCAACATCCAAGCTCTCACTAGCTTCACCACACATCTCGAGTCCTTCACTACAAACTATCACCCTCTCATAAATGAGAGAGTGCCATAATAGTCTATAATAGTATAACATTATCATATAATTGGGTGGCTCACCTGGTAGAACGTGTAGCATTAAGGCTTAGTCCTTCACGCAGTGACCCAGGTTCCAATCCGACCTGCAGTCATTTACTGCATGTCCTCCCTTCTCTCCCTCCCTGCTTTGCTGTTGCTGTCTAGCACATACTATCCTACCAAATCAAGGCAAAATGCCCCAAAAATCATCTTAAAAAAAGTACCGGTATAATATAATGGTATTTAGTACATCACACAACAGCCAGCTAGCTATATACTACAGTAGGTTCCCTAGTCTTGTTAAAGCAGCTACGAGCAAGATTTTCGATTGTTATTAAACAGTCTAAATTTAATATCGATGCCTCGCATCTTACCTCTAATATTAGACGAGACCAACGCAGAGTAGTCTCGCTTGAAAGCCGAGTGAATCGCCGAGTGTTGTCTTGATGATTAGTCTGTCTGCGGGCCGGTGTCATCAGGAAGTGAAATGAAACGGTTTGCGGCAGCCACTTCGGCCATAACCACAAAATTACTAATTTACTTTCAAAAAAAATTGTTAGAATATAACGAGAGATGTTCGCGAGAGCAGAAAGTAGGAGGGCAGCAGGAGGGGAAAGCCGTCCTTCTTGTTTTGGGTCTGTTGCTAGGCAGAGCGAAACGGTTTACGGCAGCTGTAAACAGTTGCTAGACAGAGCGAAACGGTTTACGGCCGTAGCAACAGACCCAAAACAGCTCCCCTTGTTACTTTCTGCTCTCTTGGTATCTCTCGTTATATTCTAACAGTTTGTTTGAAAGCAATTTTGTAATTTTGTGGTTATGGCCGAAGTGGCTGCTGCAAACTGTTTCATTTCACTTCCTGATGACACCAGCCCGCAGACAGACCTTTACAGTCTATGAGACAGACTAATCATCAAGACAACACTCGCCGATTCACTCGGCTTTCAAGCGAGACGACTCTGCGTTGGTCTCGTCTAATATTAGAGGTAAGATGTGAGGCATCGATATTAAATTTAGACTGTTTAATAACAATCGAAAATCTTGCTCGTAGCTGCTTTAAAGGATGCCAGTCAGATGCACGTTTTGAGCAGGATTTTGGCTGTTCTCACTTGGTTGCAGGATAAAATCACTTAGGCAGCCCGCCTAAGTGATAAAGAGGCAGGAAGGGTAACTCTGATATATTTCTCATCATTGCTCACTGTTACAAATGATCATTCTATAGAAACCTATGACTTCATTCATAATTCAATGACTTCATTCATTGTCGTATTTCTCCATCTTGTCATCAGTCGCTTATCCCCTTCTATTTAATAACAGTGACTGTTATACACACTGGGTCTCTGGGGGCTGGAGGTCAAAGGTCATCGTGTTCGTCTCATTAACCTGGGATTTCCTGAGCCAAGTGGCGTCTGTCTTCAGATTGGCTGAGCTTTGTTGTTCTTGACCTAAGATTGGATCAGGCCATTGGTGATAAAGCTGGAGGTGTGTGTATTTTGTGTGTGTACGTGTGTGTGTGTGTGTGTGTGTGTGTGTGTGTGTGTGTGTGTGTGTGTGTGTGTGTGTGTGTGTGTGTGTGTGTGTGTGTGTGCGTGTGCGTGCGTCCGCGTGTGCGTGCGTGCGTGTGTGTGTGTGTGCGTGTGTGTGTGTGTGTGTGTGTGTGTGTGTGTGTGTGTGCGTGCGTCCGCGTGTGCGTGCATGCATGCGTGTGTGTGTGTGTGTGTCACAGGAGGGAGGCAAAGTGCATTTGACGCTCCTGCCCTATAATGAGCATCTGTATTGATGTGCTGATCACAGTGGGGGTTAGATGACGGCAGGGGGGGAAAGAGTCAGGGGGTGTTTTCATCTCTATTTGATGTGAGGTCTGACCTTCCAGAATAACGCACATATTACTTAGTGATCAGCTGATTTATCAGTTTGTCTCATTAATTACAGCCTAGGGTTTATTTATTAAAAACAAAAGCTGTGAAAAGTGGCTGTGAGCACCAATCTATGTGAGCTAAAGCTGTATGCTTTTAAAAAGATAGTAGCGTTCCCTGATGGTCTTTGCATGCTTTGTCTCTCTCTTGTCTTGCAGTCTCAGCTGTATGATGCTTTTTTCTTCTGGAATGTGATGATAAGGTTTGCTGAGCCAAGTGTTCACTCCAGCAGTGAAACAGATGATTTAGGAACTGAAGGGAACCTGGCCAGTAGGACAGAGGATTGCATGTCTGCTAGAAATATAGGACCCTATCGTCGTACAGGTGCTATCGTCTGCGCAGCAGTTTGCGCACCTCTTATGCCATCTTCCCTGCGTCTGTGTCCACCATCCAGTTTTGCGCTGGAATCAGACACAGGTGTTGTAGGCATGGCAAGATTAGGCTGATAGGGTGATGTCACTCAAGCAATTGAGATGTCATCAGTGAGTGACGTCATCAGTGATGATGTCATCAGTGATGTCACTCAAGCAATTGTGATGCACACACACACACACACACACACACCAGCTCCGGCCAATCCCTGTTTGCACAGCTTAAGTAAATGTGGCTGTTGGTTGCTGGATAGATGTGTGGCATTAAATATTGACCTGATCATCGATTGATCCCCCCAGAGAACGCTCGCTCCAGAAAAGTTCCCAACTTTTCTTTTGCCACAGCAGATCCCTATTGATCCCCTACAGTAAGAGCTTCTGAAAGTCATTTTATTGTCATGGTTGGAGGAGGGGCTTATAAAACAGCCATTTCTTTGATGAATTACTTCAAATCTTCCTTCATAAATATTTATCAGTCGGCTAATTGTGCCAGTGGAGTTTAATAGAAGTGCTGATGTGTGCACACAGTCCTGCAGCTCTCCTCAGTCCGCTCCCTCGGGCCATGTTCTCCCTCTCCCTTGACTGCAGGCAGCAGCGGCTGGAACAATGACAACAGAGTTGATAAGTGTTTATCACAAATGCAACCGAGAGCAAACTTTCTCTTGGACAAGCTATTAATGTGGCTCTATAAAACAGACGGGAACAATGCAGGTGGGGGGGAGGGGGGGGGGAGGGTGGGGGCGGGGCTGCTGAGATGGCCATTTTCTTTGTTTGTGCGCTGGAGTTAAGCCTCCATTAGTCAACTTCTTCTTCTTCTTTTTTTTGCAGTCCTCTTCGGGTTCTAAACACATTCTTTCCAATTGAGCAGACATGAAATGAAACTGGCCGGTAAACCCATTTTTGGCAATAGATGTTACCGTAGTTCATTTCCTCCTTATATCTCTGCCAACTCGCCCCCCATCTTAATAATAACAGCAACAGCAACATCCTCGGTCCGAGTGCTGCTTCCTTTTTCACAGTGAAGGCTTCTGTGTATGGAGAATTCTATGCGCAGCGTTTCTCTCATCCTAATCCCTCATTATTGGCCCAATGCGGGCCCCTTCCTGCATTCACTGCAACGCAATTAGCCGTTCACTCGCTTCTGTTTTGGAACAGCACTGCCTAGAGGCCTGCTGTGACTCTGCATTGAAATGTGCTGCGTCAGAACGGTGTGTGTGTTGAATGTTAATGTTTGTTTTCCCTTGATTTCCCCCACCAAAAGACCCCTCTTCCAGTGGCACAGACATTGGCAAGTCCCATCACTTGTTTTTGCTCTTGGTCCATAGGGCATGTTAAGGCCTGTCTGTGCCCAATGTGAGTGAAACAGCAGAGCTTGGACCACAACTTTCACTGAAGCGTTTAGACTGCTTACCAGGGTTTTCTCTAGTAGTGTTGGAATAACAGGGTTACGATGTCAACTCGGCTCAGAGTTTCTGCTATTGTAGACAATGCTCCAGAATGATGATGATGATGATGATGATGATGATGTACAAGAATGAGTTCAGTGACACGAAAAGGTCAAGTCAGTGTGATGTGTGTGTGTGTGTGTGTGTGTGTGTGTGTGTGTGTGTGTGTGTGTGTGTGTGTGTGTGTGTGTGTGTGTGTGTCGGTGGGGTGCTCCTGACTGCCCAGCTCTCCCTGGGTATTCTCATTTTTCGTTGTCATTGTCATTCTGAATGACAATGGAGTTTCCCAATAGCTTTTCCGAGAGACTGAACCGATAATTTCTGCAGAAATGGCAGGGAAACGAAGTTGGCTGCAGTGTGCAGTGTTATGGAAACTGATAAAGGTCAATGGACATGTGCAAATCCTGCTGCAGAATGCTTATCTTCTTAATGGCTTCAACTTCCCGTGTCTGGGTGTACCGGACACTAACCACGGCTAGCTTAATTCATTCTGCCAGCCAGGCCTGGGACGTTACAGGATGTCTCTGGAGGTCCGTGGTAGCTCTCTCTGACTGTGTCTAATGTCCTGTCAGGCACATTCACACTGCCTGCATGGGCTCATACACACATACTCTGTACCGCTTCCTGGAGCCTCATTTGCCCTGTCACATTTCATATAATAATGCACATATTTACAACCCTCCTTGCTTTCATCTTATTCTTTATATTATAGAGAATTAGCATCATTTGCTTACAGAGAGCTTGCTGATATAAATTTTGAATTTGCTACAGCTAATTGGATTGGGTTGGTCATAAACTCAGCAGCCCGGCTAAATCAAATGATTGCCTTTGTGTGTTCTCTGGTGATTAGTTGAATTGCACGACATTGATGAACAATTAGTGAGTCGATGGGACTTTGTGTTGACGTCAGATCTACTCTGAAAGGCACGCAGCAGGCTACTGTTGTCGCTGTCTGGTGAAAAACGTGTATCTCCCAAATATCAGCTTTATAGAAATTACTATTATTAATTATTATGTAAGAAAAACAGGCTTGTCTTCAGATTGAGCACCTTGCATTTTTAAGTTTATCCAATGGGTTTTGAGAGGGTTTAATAAGGTTTGGCGACAGGCAGTCTGAAAGATACAAAATCATTTAAAAATATATGCTTAACATTACATGTAGCCAGTGCAGGGATGTTAATAATACTGGTGTTATATGTTCACTTTTGCTGGTTTTGGTTCAAATTCTTGCTGCTGAGTTTTGGACGAGTTGTAGCCGATCAATGCTTTTTTTGTAGGGCAATATAAAGTGTGTTGCAGTAGTCTAACTGTGAAAATACAAAGGCATGATTCAGTTTCTTATCATCTTCCAAGGAAAGGTAGAGTCTGACTCTTGCAATGTTTCTTAAATGATGAAAGCTAATCTATCTTTGTAACGTGAGTTTTAAAATTAAATTCAGAGTCGAGGATGACACCCAGGTTTTTTAACTTGTATCTTGATCTGTAGAGCCACAGTTCCAAGCCTGCTTAAAATGTTTTCTCTCTGTGCATCTGAACCAATTATAAGGACTTCTGTTTTGTCTTCATTTAATTTGAGGAAGTTATCACTCATCCACTGTACAATGCTAGAGAGGCAATTTAATTTTTAAAGGATTTAGGGCCTCCTTATCATCTGGCGCTAGAGATAAATATAACTGAGTGTCATCAGTATAACAATGAAAATTAAGACCATGGTCACAAATAATTTCACGAATTTGAAGCAATAGCGCAAGAACAAAATCGGCCCAATGATTGAGCCCTGGGGAACACCAACAAGAAAACCACGCAAGTCAGACATAAATTCACCAAGACTAAAATGTAACTTCTGCCAGTAAAGTAGGTATTAAACCAGTTCAGTACGGTTCCAGAGAGTCCAATTCGATTTAGTCTGTTCAGAAGAATTTTGTGGTCGATAGTATCGAACGCAGCACTTAGATTGAGAAGAACAAGGATTGAGACATTTTATTTTCTGCACTCACTCAAAGATCATTAACTACTTTTGTAAGTCACAGTTGCAGTCTCAGTACTATGTCCTTTTCTGAAACTGGACAGGAATTTTTCATGTATCTTGTTGTCTTGCAAAAAAGCATCCAGCTGTTTTTACCACTGCTTTCTCAGATCTTACAAAGGCCGGTTGGATAATGGGCCTAAAGTTACTCATAACAGCTGGGATCAAGTGAACGCTTTTTAAGCAAAGGCCAAACTAGAGCTGTTTTGAGTGGGTCTGGAAAAAAGCCTGACTCTTAATTTACAATGTCAAGTACATCATGAATAGTGCAATCTAATACCTCCTTAAAAACGAGGTGGGAATGGCATCAAGGGAGCAAGTGGAGCATTTCAGCTGCGTCATGTGATGAGTTTCCTCTTCACTGATTTTGAAGGAGTTTAGGTCAGTATGTTTTCATTGTATTATGATCTACAATACAAGAAGACAGCAGCCTAGTATTTTGCTCCAGGATGTTTTTGGTTTGTAATATTTATAAGTTTGAATTTTGTTCTCCCCACATGGCTCCAGGATGTTTTTAGTTTGAAGTCTTATTTACAATACTAGCCCGGATGCCAACTATGTTATTTTCATAGAAAGAAGCAAATTCCTCACATTTAGCTTGAGAGTGATGTATTTGCTCATTAAGGTCGGAGGGATTATAAAGGCCATCAATGGTTGAAATATATAGTTGTGGGGTTGTTTCTAGGGATGGGGCCGATCCGATCCAATATCGGTATCGGGTGCCGATATTGGCACTAATTCACGGATCGGATCGGATCGGATTGGATTGGAATCGGAATCGGAATCGGATTTTTTTTTTTTTTTTTTTTTTTCCCCTCGATTCCAGCACATGGGCTGTAATTTGCCCATGTATAATAGTATCCTTCTTTGCCTTGTATATTTTCTTAATTTTGTCTGCTTTTTGCAAGGTATATAAAAAAAAAATCTTTAATTGGCCAAATCTTTGCCTATACTGTATATTCAAGAAAAATATTGGTATCTGCATAATATCGGTATCGGCAGGTAACCAAATTCAGGTATCGGAATCAGATCGGAAGTGAAAAAATGTGGATCGGTGCATCCCTAGTTGTTTCCTCTCTGTCACTAATAACACTGGAATGCCAACTATGTGTCATTGTATATTCTATTTAGCTGCGGTGGCTGTCACAGACTGATCCATCAGTATATGCCTGAGCTTAATGATTGACCAAACATTTACCTCATATCATTGTTTGTTTTGAAAGTAGAGCTGTCTCGATGTCCCACATTAACAGCATCTTATTATCTTATATCCTATATGACATGTAGAAAATGACTCTTTTTCTAATATCTGGTTGTGTGAAACTGAATTTGTTGTATAATGATTAGCTTATATTAGCTGTAGCTCCCAATTCTTGGTTGTCTATCAGGTTCAATATTTACCCTAGGCCTATGTCAGTACCACCTGCTCCTCTGGCCTGCATTCCACAGGATTAGTTTCAGTTTCTTCTCAGCACAGGTCACAGGTCGATGCTGCTCTCTTAAACCAGTTCCTCACAAAGTCTCTATAGCAAAGACTCCAAGGTGCCCTTGAAGGGGTCGCAGAGGTTACCCAGTAAAGTTAAGTAAAATGTACTATTGTTAGATTTTACTACTATTATTATTATCTTGTTTACATGTCATAATCTATTTAGAGGTCATGGTTAAAGTGTGTTTAATGTGGATCCATTTGGGGGTAATTTGCATAAATAAGTGTAAGAACCCCCGGCCGACACCTGGCCGCACAGCAGAGGTTGTGTGAGTCCTGTATGTGTGTGTGCGTGACATGTTGAACAAACAAAAATGTCTCTTCATTCCTCAAAGAGGCATTTGAAACCAGACTTCTCTGCCCAAATGGTCTGCTGGGAAATATGCAAGTGTACTGTATATGGAGCAGCTATTGTAATGTGGATGATTCAGCCAATCGAAAAGCCAAAACCAAGGTTCTCAAGTTTCAAGGTATTTTATTTATCCCTGAAGGGACATTTAGGAACTCTATTTGTGAAAACTTAAAGTTGTGCCAAAATCCCTTCCTGTATTGTACTACCTTAGCTGCAGTGCTGCCACTCAGAGGATACAACAAGCGGTACCAAATGATGGTCTCGACCTAGTTTCAAGATGAAGACCAGACACGCTGCCTCACGCCACATGTAATCTAGAAACATAGCGACCTCAGCATCACATGTAATGCTAGCGCGTCAACAAGTGCAGTAATCCCAGAGTGACGCGCTAATGCCGTCAGTGCAGTAGTGACGCACTTGCCTAGGTGACGGCGTTAATGTCGTCAGTACCGAAGCTATGACGTGACAGTATTTATAGCCACGCCGAGCGCACCACAGCCCTTGTTCCCTGCCCTCTAGCCGCTGCATTAAGCTGATCCAATTCCTTCTCTGGAAGCCGCGTTTCACTTCTCAAGCTGCCCATTCCTCCAGATTCTGCTACCAAGCCATCTGCTTCACGAGACCTCCCTCCAGACTCCGCTATCAGCCATCTGCATTCACGAGACCACTCACCGTTCACTCCTGCAACATGTCGAGCTCCGAAGACGAAAAATACGAGGCGCAGTACCAATTCGAGCTGGAGGCATCCAGCTCCGACGAGGACTCGCCCGTCGATTTATCCATGCCCGGGTACGGGCCGCAACAGGCAAGCGGACGGCAGCAGGCTTCGGCAGCACCGAACGCATCTCAGACGGGGAACCTCATCGTCAAGAGCAAGCAAGCGGGGCCGGCGCGCGGCCGAGGAAAGAAAGCAAACGGGGCCAAGTCACGAGGACAAACAACTCGCAGTCGCGCAAGGGCCGAAGCAGAGAGCGCTCCGGGCCCGGGCACGAGCACTCGGGGGCGCGGAAGGAAGCAAACGCGCGCCCCCGCGAGGAGCGCCGCGGCCCTGGCCAAGGCATATGGCAGGCCATTAGGGCCGAAAATCCCCGTGAGGAGCGTAGCAGCTCCAGCCGGGGCATACGGCAGGCCATTAGGGCCGAAAATGAAGGCGGAGCTCCAGGCCCCGAACCACACCAAGCCCTCCCGGCTGGACCTGCTGCTGGACATGCCGCCCGCCGGCCCGGACGTCCAGGCGCAGCACTCCTGGAACAACGACGACTGCTCGCCCAACATCTTTGTTAAGGAAGACAACAAGCTGGTGTTCCACCGGCACCCCGTGGCGCAGAGCACGGACGCCATCCGCGGCCGGGCGGGCTACACGCGAGGACTGCACGCGTGGGAGGTCAGCTGGGCCAAGCACCAGAGGGGGTCCCACGCCGTGGTCGGAGTGGCCACGGGCGACGCGCCGCTGCATTCGGTGGGCTACACGGCCCTAGTGGGAAACAACACCGAATCCTGGGGCTGGGACCTGGGCCGGTGTAAACTCTACCACGACGGCAAGAACCACGCGGGCAGAACCTACCCCGCCTTCCTGGAACCCGACGACACCTTCATAATACCAGACTCGCTCTTAGTCGTCTTGGACATGGATGAGGGAACGTTGCGTTTCATAGTAAATGGCCATGATCTAGGGGTGGCGTTCAGAGAACTTAGGGGCAGGAAAGTGTACCCAGTAGTGAGCGCCGTGTGGGGACACTGCGAAATACGAATTCGGTACATAAACGGACTCGATGCGGAGCCCCTCCCTTTGAGGGACCTGTGCAAGCGTTCAGTGCGAGCGGCCCTAGGAAGGGAGCGCCTGAGCGAAATCCACGGACTGCCCCTGCCCCCCTCTCTCAAGAACTACCTGCTCTACCAATGACGGGGTCGATGACCACAGCTCAGTCGGGGGGAGAGCGCGCTCCGGGCCCGGAGCGGCCGCAGCCATGCAATTCTCATGTCCAAGTCTCATCCATCCGCGGCCCCGTTCTGTTCGGGCCGCCAAGCCACCCAGTCTCCAAGCGTCCGCTGTTCCGACCCTGCTAATCAAGCCATCATAAGCGCAGGTCCTGCTCCATCATCGTTCTCGGCACGACGCAGTTCCACGACGTGGCCGGGGAACTCGGCCCCACGATTAAATGCTATCCAGCCGGGACGGCTCGCAGCATCGCCAGCCCCGAGCGCAGGGAACGCCCGCGGAGCGCGTCCCGGACAGCAGTCGAGCGCAACGGTAACGTAATCACCTCTTTAATACATAACAGTGCCATATAATTTTAGCAACCAAATCTTAATTTCAAATCACTTCGGCGTGCTTCAAAACAATCATCTAACCATTCCCTGCAGTCCGCACGTCGGGCGCGAAGGAAACGAGCTGGGCACAAGTAGCAATGCATTCATCATAGTGAACGAACGATCTCTTGACAATCTCCGTGAACTGGTCGTTATATCCTCGCCTACAGCTAAAGAAAGACGGCGGAGCTACACTAAATGTCTCTTCATCCAATAACGTGAAATTAAATAACCTGGCGCATTCGAGAGCAAAACGAAGAGGCTAAATCTATGGAGAACTACACACATCTCTAACGTGTTAAATAATTAGGCCCAAACAATTAACATCAAATGTATTCACACATCGTGCTCAAATTGCATTCATTGCATTTATTGCACAATTTACAATAGTCAACAGCCAGCCAGAATCATTGCAAACGGACGTTCAAAGCATCAGTTAGCAATAGCGTTCAGTTAATCAATGTCTAATGACAGCCAGATTCCGTTTTAACCAAAAAAAAAAAAAAAAAAAATCCTTTCTCCGAGTCGATGCTCCAGCCACCCAGTCAAATTAACAGAAGCCGTGCTGCTCACTGAATATACATACAGTATATATACATATAACATACATATACATATGATCGGACATTTAACCGTGCGGCGGGCGATGCCCATCATCGGTATACGGCTCCACATATAGGCCTACTCTCACTCCACGGTAACAATGCTGCAAGCTAAAAATATCCATTGGGGGTCCAGGCTTCTCCAGGCATTGCCGGGCCGTCATCACCGTGCGTCACCGCATCCTTGCATCACTCACAATAATAATGCTTCCTGGTATCATGCCGCGGGGGGGCGTTAGTTCATGCATGCCCATAATTGCGATATTTGAACGTGCTATCCTGCTGGCCAAGATTTCCAGAGTTCAAGCAGTAGCAATGCCCCGGAGTAAGCCGGCGGAGCGCGGAACAAGTGTTCCCTTCCAGCGCCTCCCCGAAGTTATAGCGCAAGGGGGGCGCTAAAGTCATATACACAAACTTCATTCCAGACTCGGGTCCATATAAAATACGTACACAAACACAGACAGCACAATAAGAAAGAACTAAAATAAAATAAAACCACACAACTAATAGATCTAAAACACATACAAGCAGCTATTGCAGTGCTTCCAGAAGTGCATCATAAATTTTGCTCACTTCGTGCAGGCACCCGCTAGTGCCATAATAACTCCATTCTCCGACTGGCTAGTCGACGCATAAAACTGTAAACAAACCGTCCCAGAACAGCACGGAAAGCGAGCACATTACCGCTCACAAACACATGGCTAGCACCTTTGCCGCCATGGCCCGCTACCTAGGGATTCGACCCCAGACCGGCCCATCCGCCCCCCTGTTCCTCATCTCACCCCTCCATCTCATGACAAGAGCCTGGTTCACTCTCCACCTCAAGCGGATCCTCCAGATGTGCAACCTCCCAGCGGAGCACTATTCCGGCCACTCCTTCAGGATCGGCGCGGCCACATCAGCCGCCGCGCAAGGGGCGTCCTCCGCCTCCCTGCAACAGATGGGCCGCTGGTCCTCGTCAGCCTACGCGGCCTACATCCGACCAGAGCAGGCCGCCATATTGTCTGCCCAAAGATCTCTCCTCCCCTAGGCGTCACACGGTAAGCACATGGCATCCATCCCTACATTCCTCGCAATAGCCGTGACTTCACATTCATTGGTGGTGGACTCCCCGAATCAGTGTCGATCTAATTGATTAAGCGCTCCAGGTGTCGAGCAGCCTGCAAGTGCTCGGCGTTGAACAGCCCGCAACAAATCACTAATTCCGACCACGGTAGACTACTCGAAGTGTTCTAGGTGCCGAGCAGCCTGCAAGTGTTCTAGGTGCCGAGCAGCCTGTAGTCACACCACTAATTCAGACCCCAGCAGACTACTCAAAGTGTTCTAGGTGCCGAGCAGCCTGCAAGTGTTCCGGGTGCCGAGCAGCCCGTAGTCTCCCCACTAATCAGTGTCGATCTAATTGATTAAGCGCTCCAGGCGTCGAGCAGCCTGCAAGTGCTCGGCGTTGAACAGCCCGCAACAAATCACTAATTCCGTTCTCGGCTCTCACCCTCTCATGAGTCCGGACCCACGCCCTAGGCCCCCAGCACCCCCTCACGATCCCCGCCTCACCCAGCTACTCCACGTCACTCAGTCCTACATCAGGGGGGGGCTGGCCAGCTCCACAGCCAGAGCCTACGACGGCGCCTGGCGGTCGTTCTCCTTTTTCTGTGCCTCGGTCAATCTCCCCGTTCTCCCAATCCTGATCCCCCGGGGGGGGCTCAATCCAAATCTCAACACTGAGACAGCGTCACTAATTCGTCGATCTAATAGATTAAGCGTTCCAGGTGTCGAGCAGCCTGCAAGTGCTCGGCGTTGAACAGCCCGCAACAAATCACTAATTCCAACCACGGTAGACTACTCGAAGTGTTCTAGGTGCCGAGCAGCCCGCAAGTGTTCTAGGTGCCGAGCAGCCTGTAGTCACACCACTAATTCAGACCCCAGCAGACTACTCAAAGTGTTCTAGGTGCCGAGCAGCCTGCAAGTGTTCCGGGTGCCGAGCAGCCCGTAGTCTCCCCACTAATCCAGACCCCTGGACTACTCAAAGTGTTCTAGGGTGCCGAGCAGCCTGCAAGTGTTCCAGGTGCCGAGCAGCCTGTAGTCAGGGGGGGGGCTCAATCCAAATCTCAAAACCGAGGGGGCTCAACCCAAATCTCAACACCGAGGCAGCTTCACTAATTCAGACCTCAATAGACGACTCGAAGTGTTCTAGGTGCCGAGCAGCCTGCAAGTGTTCCAGGTGCCGAGCAGCCTGTAGTCACATAACTAATCCGGCAAGACCTCAGCAGACGACTCGAAGTGTTCTGGGTGCCGAGCAGCCCGCAAGTGTTCCAGGTGCCGAGCAGCCTGTAGTCAGTCAGTTTGGGGGGGAGTTCAACGCCGAACTATGCCAACGCCGAATTATGCCGAACTACGCCAACGCCGAATTATGCCGTAAGTCGCCGTGCTGCCGAGCCAACCGGCCGGCGACGTTTCTCTCTTTTGGGGGGTTCTCCGAGCAGATGCCCTCCCGCCTCAAGAAGAGAGGCATCCTGCCACGGAGTCACTACGCCAAAGAATCAGTTGCCATGCTGCCACGCCATCAGGATTAATGCCATACCGCTTCAGGCCATGAATCCTATCGCCATGCCATACTTTAATAAAGCTTGCTGATTAACCTTACCCTCTGGTCTCTCATGATTGAAATGATGGTCTCGACCTAGTTTCAAGATGAAGACCAGACACGCTGCCTCACGCCACATGTAATCTAGAAACATAGCGACCTCAGCATCACATGTAATGCTAGCGCGTCAACAAGTGCAGTAATCCCAGAGTGACGCGCTAATGCCGTCAGTGCAGTAGTGACGCACTTGCCTAGGTGACGGCGTTAATGTCGTCAGTACCGAAGCTATGACGTGACAGTATTTATAGCCACGCCGAGCGCACCACAGCCCTTGTTCCCTGCCCTCTAGCCGCTGCATTAAGCTGATCCAATTCCTTCTCTGGAAGCCGCGTTTCACCCCACCCACCTCCCCAGTCCACCACCAATGTATTGACTCCCGAAGAATCCCCTACGGGGGGGGGTTCTCCGAGCAGATGCCCTCCCGCCTCAAGAAGAGAGGCATCCTGCCACGGAGTCACTACGCCAAAGAATCAGTTGCCATGCTGCCACGCCATCAGGATTAATGCCATACCGCTTCAGGCCATGAATCCTATCGCCATGCCATACTTTAATAAAGCTTGCTGATTAACCTTACCCTCTGGTCTCTCATGATTGAAATACATTTTGAAGATATGACAGCTTCACCATGGAATGATTCTTTGATGATGCACGACCAAACCCTGACTTCAGGGAAGTCAGCATGATCGATCTGAGTGGGAGGAAAGAACTCACTGACTATTTTCCAGTAAAAAGTAAGGAAAAAAAATCTCACATACGTATAGGGCAGAAGTATTACAGCAGCTATACCGTAGCTAACTTACTTTTTCCTACAAAGAGCTGATGGTAGGCTAATTTGATTCAGGGAAAGTGGGGGAGAGAGAGGTGGAGAGACTAGAGGTAGAGAGAATAGGAAGGGGGGAGTCTGATAAGCAAGCGAGGCGTTCCCCCTGATGGGAGGGAGTCAGATCTCTAATCCGCACTGCAAGTCTGGGGTGAAACTAGACAGCCAGCGCCTGAGCGGGAGGAAGAGGAGATAGGAGGAAGAGGAGATAGGAGGAAGAGGAGATAGGAGGAAGAGGAGATAGACTTCCCCCCTCTCTGCTGTGCTCCGGCTGGCTCCACTCTGCTCTGCGCTATGCGGATGGCCAGCTGCTGTGAGAGACCCTGTGTGTGCATCCCCCACCAAGAGGATCCCTATATGACCTGCAGCAGCAGCAGCAGCACAGCCAGACTCACAGCTGATTCACAATGATTCACTCTCACACAGCAGGTGAGACTGTCTCCACTTTGCAGGTGAAAAAAACAACAGAGAAGAGTCAGTACAGAGCCATTTTATTACTGTACAGGAGCAGAACGGGGAGACGTGTGGGCAGGAGTTGAGTTGGGGAGTTTGTACAGGACTTGTCACTGGTGTTTCCCAGGGAGAGCAGGGTGGAGAGATGCTGTTGGGTTGTAAGAGGGCGGTGTGATCCCAGTCTTTGATGTGTGGTGGAGCAATGCAGAGTGTGTGTGTGTGTGTGTGTGTGTGTGTGTGTGTGTGTGTGTGTGTGTGCGTGCGCTAGGGATGGGCATTTCTAGCAAAAACACTATTCGAATTTTCGCTGGCCAAATTCGAATTTAATTCGAATTTCGAAAATAAAAATAAAAATGTAAAAAAAATAAAAAATGTTTTTTTTTTTTTTTTTTTTTTTTTTTTTAAAGAACATGTTACATGACATTGACATTTTCGAAAATAAAAAACAGTTTTGACAATCATGAGTGGTTCATTAAATATTTAGTAGGCTCAGGTCTGAGTGCCAAAGGGGTGCCAAAGTCACCCCCTCTCCCTCTTCATGGGATTTCATCCACCATTCATTTTTCCATAAACCTTGCTTAAAATGCTTATAAAAATTGTTTTACTTGCTCAAACCAAGCGATTTGACTATACTTAGAATCAGGGGAGACAATGCAACATTTCACTAAAAAAAAAATTTTTTTTTTTTTTTTTTTTTTTTTTTTTTTCGAATTTCGAATTTCAATAATAAAAGTCGACCTTGATAATAACAACGATTATTCGAAAATTCGAAGTTCGATGCCCATCCCTAGCGTGCGCGCACGCGTGCGTTTGTGTGTGTGTGTGTGTGAGAGAGAGACAGGGGGAGAGCGAGAGAGAGGTTGATGCCTTGCCCCCTTGTGCCCATCCTGCCAATATTTAGCCCTACTGTTGGAACAGGGATTACCCTGAGCCCATTGTTTTGCTGAGTAAATTGGTATGGCGTGCCAGAGCTGAACTGTTGGACCCCAGAGTGCTGCATTTGGGCGAGAGAGAGATTGAGAGAGCTTGCTTTGAGTTGAGCTGCATACTGTAGACCAGGGGTATGCCGCGGCTCACTTTGAAATGTGAAAATCTTCCGGTTGCGCACCCAAACCTTTAATCACAACTCTGATCAACACACGAGACTAAAGATGAAGTATTTTCCTATATATTTTTTATTTCATTAACAGAGCGAGAGTGAACTTGGACATAAGGGAACGTAATAATCTATCCACATACAAAAAATTGAGGCAAAATACCCAAAAGCCAGATTGCCAACATTTTCTCCCCCCTCACTCATCAGAAGTATTTGCATGCATAATACATTTGTGGAGATAACGTGATGAGCAGCAACACAAGAAATCAAGCTATTAATGCTAATGCGAAAAATGTAACTAAACGCTATTTAGCCCCCTTCCTGACAGGTTAGCATGTTATGCTTGGTACCAATTATTTTTAAACAGCAGTTTATGGTGAAACCACCATGCCCTATTTGAACTCTAACTGCTCCTTCATACTCTAAGCTAGACACTCCATTTAAACTCTAAATGAGTCACCACATTTAGAACTCTATCACCTTAATTCAGGTTTAATTAATTTTTTGTACTGTTTGAGAATTTGCAGTTTATGTTTAATACTTTTTTCAACCTATATAATGTATAAGTATATAAGTATAATAATACTTTTTACTAAATGCACACAGTAAGTAAACTTTAACACTACATACTTATATTATTCATGAAAACCTTTAGCTGCTTCTGCTCTCACTCACAATGTCAAAATATAAGCAATTTGATCTATAGTTTTTGAGATATTAACGTTTGTTCTCAGCTACTAGTTTCTGGAGCAGTGGCAGAAGTATACCTTTTTGTGGTTGTGTGATGTCATGCTGATTCGTCCTATAGAAATCCCGTCCCGTCGACAACATGTTTTCGATCCATTTAGAAAGTGTGTAACAGACATCCTTTTCATGACTGATCTGGGATTGAACCTGGTCTGGTTTACACTGCGGTGACACTTGTGTGTAAACACTGCTATGCTGTGAAATGCTCTCACTTTCTCTTGTTTATCAGACCTGATGGAAAAATAAACATGACTTGCCCTAAAGGTTAGTGTTTTGGTTCACCATGCTAAGTGTGAGGGAGTAGTAGGCTAACTGTGTTTAGATGGAAAACCTCCCTGAAACTTGGATGTTTTGCACTGAGAAACAGTCATCGCAGTTTCCCATCACTTGGGATACTGTACTATGTTGATTGAAGTGAGTTGGAGAAAGTTTTTTACAAATGGTGGTCTCGACCTAGTTTCAAGATGGAGACCAGTATTGTTACCTCTCATCACAATAGCCATCAGCTCTCAGCATAAGTCAAGTATGACGTCTGTTATGACGTGGGTCTCCACAGCTTGACGTTGGTTATGCCGTGCATCTCCTGACTCATCACCCCATCCTCAATGGCCAATCAGCCCCTGTCAGTATGACGTCTGTTATGGCGTCGCTGCCAAGCCTATGACGTGGCAGTACATATAGCCATGATCATCCTCCCTCCCTGATCGTTCACGTTGCTGTACGTGGGCTGATCATATCCTCTGAAGCTGCATTTCGCTCACTGCAAGAAGAGGGGCATCTTACATACTGTAGTCATTACGCCAAAACTAGTTGCCATGCTATTTGTGAATAAAGCTTGCTTGTCAAATCTTACCCACTGGTCTCTCATGATTGAAATACCGTTTATTAGCCTGTTGGGATTCTAAATCATTTACAGTGCATGCCATTCCTGACCTCTAAACTAATATTTACAAAATGTACTCGCTCCAGTGCCAGTTCCACTCAATTACTGTAGCTGGAGTGTTGGATGCTTAGAAATAACTTCTTGTTCTTCTAAATATTTGACTTTATTGCTGTTTGAATAACCTATAACTCCATTAGATGTCTGCATTCAAAATACCCTAATAAGTTCTACATAGAAACAGACTGAAAAACAAACTCCACAAACATGGTCTCGAATGAACATTTGGTCCAATGCAATGGCCTTTTCCCCTAGGGATGCACGATAATTATCGGACCGATAAATTATCGGCCGATATGGCCATTTTGCGTTATTATTTATTATTCAGATAATGACCTTTTTCTGATAAATTAACAGCCGATAATCAGGCTTTGTTTTTGCTTCGGAAGCGGAGCTATTGTTGTCGCACGCTCGTGACATCACAGCAGCGACGCAAACATGGCTCCTGCCAGTATGTTGCTGTTTTTCAGTTTCAGATGATCACAAAGCTATTGTAATTTGCAATCCATGTCCCGCACGGGTTCCGAGAGGAGGGGAAAGTCTAAGCTGGCATTACGTTAAACGAAAGCTGGCGATGATGCAGCGGATTTGTTTGTTGTTTACGTTAGCTGTTGTTAGCGTTAGCTCGTAGCGCTGCCTACACTTCAGGCTCGCCCGCTTGGCAGACAAACTGCTTGTCACATTTACAGTCTGTGGCTTGTGATCAAACAGCCCCGCAAAAGCACTTCATACTCACAGAGCTGGCGTAAACATATAGAAACTAATGGAAACCCCTTTACCCGAAATGAAACATCCAGGGATTGTGTATTTAACTCCAAAAAACAACCCGCGCTAGCCGGGAGTCCCACTATAAGCCTTTGGAGACTTTGGAGTTGAGCTAGCTACTGCTAGACATTAAGTACTCATGATTGTATCCCACTGGTACTGCCAACAAGCCTATTTCTCCAATACCCAAGTGCTAGCTCATCTGCAGGAGGAGCTCATTTAGGATAATATAGTCAGCTTGGAAAGAGGTTTCCTGCAAACAAACACAGATCTACACAGTACTGTGCTGCAGTGTGTGTCACTGTGCTGCAGTGTTTACTGTGCAGTGTTTGTTACTGTGTTGCAGTGTTTACTGTGCAGTGTGTGTTACTGTGCTGCAGTGTTTACTGTGCAGTGTTTGTTACTGTGCTGCAGTGTTTACTGTGCAGTGTTTGTTACTGTGTTGCAGTGTTTACTGTGCAGTGTTTGTTGTTACTGTGCTGCAGTGTTTACTGTGCAGTGTTTGTTACTGGGCAGTGTGTGTTACTGTGCTGCAGTGTTTACTGTGCAGTGTTTGTTACTGTGTTGCAGTGTTTACTGTGCAGTGTGTGTTACTGTGCTGCAGTGTTTACTGTGCAGTGTTTGTTACTGTGCTGCAGTGTTTACTGTGCAGTGTTTGTTACTGTGTTGCAGTGTTTACTGTGCAGTGTTTGTTGTTACTGTGCTGCAGTGTTTACTGTGCAGTGTTTGTTGTTACTGTGCTGCAGTGTTTACTGTGCAGTGTTTGTTACTGGGCAGTGTGTGTTACTGTGCTGCAGTGTTTACTGTGCAGTGTTTGTTACTGTCTTGCAGTGTTTACTGTGCAGTGTTTGTTACTGTGCTGCAGTGTTTGTTACTGTGCAGTCAGTGTTTGTTACTGTGCTGCAGTGTTTACTGTGCAGTGTTTGTTACTGTGCTGCAGTGTTTGTTACTGTGCTGCAGTGTTTACTGTGCAGTGTTTGTTACTGTGTGTGCAGTGTGTGTTACTGTGTGGTGTTTGTTACTGTGTGGTGTTTGTTACTGTGCAGTGTTTGTTACTGTGCTGCAGTGTTTGTTACTGTGCTGCAATGTTTGTTACTGTGCTGCAGTGTTTGTTACTGTGCAGTGTTTGTTACTGCTGCAGTGTTTGTTACTGTGCAGTGTTTGTTACTGTGTGGTGTTTGTTACTGTGCAGTGTTTGTTACTGTGCAGTGTTTGTTACTGTGTGGTGTTTGTTACTGTGCAGTGTTTGTTACTGTGCTGCAGTGTTTGTTACTGTGCAGTGTTTGTTACTGTGCAGTGTTTGTTACTGTGTGGTGTTTGTTACTGTGCAGTGTTTGTTACTGTGCAGTGTTTGTTACTGTGCAGTGTTTGTTACTGTGCAGTGTTTGTTACTGTGCAGTGTTTGTTACTGTGCAGTGTTTGTTACTGTGCAGTGTTTGTTACTGTGCAGTGTTTGTTCACACTGTGAATTCCATGACAAATAGTTCAGAAGTAATGCGACTCAAACAAAAGCCTGAAAGAATGCAGATACTAATGAACAGGGGATGCTGGTGCAGTGCTGCATGGGCCCAGTGCAGCTCAGCAAATTATCTGCTTTTACCAGGAACAAAGCCTGTGTGTGTGTGTGTGTGTGTGTGTGTGTGTGTGTGTGTGTGTGTGTGTGTGTGTGTGTGTGTGTGTGTGTGTGTGTGTGTGTGTGTGTGTGTGTGTGTGTGTGTGTGTGTGTGTGTGTGTGTGTGTGTGTGTGTGTGTGTGTGTGTGTGTGTGTGTGTGTGTGTGTATGGTGTAGGGATGTCACGATACCAGAAATGTAGTAGTCGATGCCGATACCAGTGAAATTCCACGATACTCGATTCTTTTCGATACCACGGTAAAAATAAAAACAAAGCGATAAATCCCATGTAGTTCAACATACACTCCTTTATTAGAACCATTTGAAGTGATGTGTAGCCTTCATTATTTAAAACAAACAATACTGTGTGCGTTTAAACAGAACAAGTGGCATGTAGCCTTAAAGTAAAGAAAATACAATACTGTGTGGTGATGAGGTTTCTAGTTTCAGTGTAGAGTTTGGGGATCTCTGTGTACATGAAGTAATTCCTACATGGTAGCTCATATCTGGGGTTGAACTTTTCAAGCATTTTCTGGAATCCATGCTTTTCTACGGTGTAGATAGGAACTTTGTCCATGCATATGAATTCAGCAACTGCCCTATCTAATTTCCGTGCTTCATGTGAGTCATGGTCATATTTTTTGAGCTTCAGAAAAGCCTCCGTTATTGTTGGCTGTTGCTGCTGCTGTGGCTGTTGCTGGCTTTGCCCTGGCCCGGCCCTGTCCTCCTGGTCCAAGTCCTCCTCTGGCTCATACTGTGAAAGAAAATATATATTTAATTTAGAAGGTAGGCTACAGCTTAATGACTATAAAAACAACACACACACACACACACACACACACACACACACACACACACACACACACACACACACACAGTGCAAGCAGTAGTTTACTGACATGGAGTGGTGACATTTAAAACGTTTTTTTTTTAATCGTTTTTTTTGACAGAGTGAACGGTAGCCTATTCCAACCGCGCACACACACACACAACTAAACAGCAATGCCAGCCTTCCTTCTCAAACAAAACGTTTGATAACTTATTAGTTCAGGCTTGTTTAACATTACCTTAGGTAACGTTATTAATAGATGGACAATGACAACATGTGTTAACACGTTGTCAAGTTACGTTACGTTGAAATGAAACGCACTCACCTTGAAATCTTATTATTTCAGGGTTGTTTAACGTTAGCTTAGGTAACGTTATTAATAGATGGGCAATGACAACACGTTACGTTACGTTGAAATGAAACGCACTCACCTTGAAATCTTTGTAGAGGTCTGGATGTCGGTCTTTTAGATGCTTCGCTAAGTTGGATGTGTTTCCCCCTTTCGTCTGGAAACTGCTCCGGCAGCGTTTGCATACAGGTTTATCGGGTTCAATTATTAATCCATGCTCATCAGCCTCGAATCTAAAGTACTTCCATCCCCGACTTTTGGTGTTTTTCTTGGCAACTGCGCTAATAGGCCCGCTAACGGACCTACACGGGCCTTGCTGATGGTAGTTGGCGCAGCCGAAGTGCTGTTGATGGTCGGAGGCCGTCTCGTCGTTGTGCTGTTTGAGATCGGGGGTGACGGGTAGTCACTGGCCTCCTGTCGCTGCGCTAATAGGCCCGCTAACGGACCTTCACGGGCCTTGCTGATGGTAGATGGCGGTAGCAGACTACCACTGGCCTCTCGTGCCTGCTTGTAGGCTAATAGGCCCGCTAACGGACCTTCACGGGCCGTGCTGATGGTAGTTGGCGGTAGCAGACTACCACTAGCCTCTCGTGCCTGCTCAGCTGACCCTCTGTACGGCGCAGCCGAGGTGCTGTGAGGTAGCAGTAGCTGCGGTAGCGTTAGCCAGGTTAGTTGTTGAAGAAGCAGATGCGGGTGCCGCCGCCATGTTGCATGTTGTTCTCCTGTGTGTAGTGTGTGGGTGTGTGTGTGTATGTGTGCGTGCCTATGTGATTTGTGTGTGTGTGTGTGTGTGTGTGTGTGTGTGTGTGTGTGTCTGTGTGTGTGTGTGTGTGTGTGTGTGTGTGTGTGTGTGTGTGTGTGTGTGTGTGTGTGTGTGCACATACAGTAAGTCTGCATGCAATGTTTGTTATTTATGTTGTGTGTTTGCAGCATCACTTAGCACCATTCCCATTTAATACAGCCTGTGAACTTTTGAGAAATGTCAGCTCATAAATCTGCCTCCTCGGTCCGTCTCCTCTCCTTTTGCTGCATGATGATGCAGTGAGGCACCTTTTCCTCTGTATCATCCTGCACCTCCTCAATAGTAAATCTCTGCAGCTGTCCTTCAGAGGGCTCACCCTTTACTGTCAGACAGATAGTCATTTATTTACCCTTGTTATAACTGATGCTAGTGTAAACATGTTTATCACAGCTATTTGTGGAATTGCGTGTGTGTGTGTGTGTGCGTGTGCGCACACACATGCATAGATCACGCGCCTCTGTGTGTGTGTGTGTGTGTGTGTGTGTGTGTTACATTGACACTACAAAGTTACACTCATTATCCCAAAATTATTGGGATCTCTAGTACTACCGTTGATCACCGGCTGCTGGTTTGGTCAATGTTCCTTCATTTGACACTAGACTGCAGACAAGCTTGAGGAGGGTTGGACTTGTGTCTTGAACCACCTTGTCATGTCGGAAAGCTGCCAAGGTCATATTCACGGGTCAAGGACATATTCAATGTTTATGCAATGTATTAAGCATAAATAACCTCCAAATCAACTCCAAGTTAATCAAACCCAATAATCAAACCTAAATAATCAAAATGTCAGAAATGCATTCAGCATCCCCATTCCCCAATACCCCCCCCCCCCGAACCACTCCAATATTGTCCAAATTAGTAATATTGTCCGAAATGGTACAGCCCTTCAGTCACCAAAAACACACATTGTAACAGTGCCAAAAGGCTCTATGTACATGTACTCAGCACGAGATGAAATATTAATAAGAAAATGTGTGTTCTGGGAAAAAATGTGTTCTGGGACCTGGGTCACCCAACTTATCCAGTCAACATGATGTATAGCTTACAGTCACAGAAGCAGAACATGTGCCATAGAATGACACTTGTGTGAAAAAGGGCACATTGATGGAATAGTTTAGAGAGAAGCATCATTTGTCATGCCTCTCAACACAAACACTCTATAGCCACCTGTCTGTCCCTTTCTTATTCCATCCTGTGACAGTGACATGTTGGGAATGGCCTCGTTAAAAACAGCCAATGAGCCTGTGTCATTGAAATCAATAAAGCCTGGTGAGCTGGCTGAGGGAGAGTGCTGAGCCGGACACTCTGTGTCAAATAATACCAGCTCTCTGGGTCCTGACCCGGCTTCAGCACTGCCACATATTTCACAGTTGACTGGGGCAGTCACGGTACTGTAAGCCAGGAAACTCAACCATCAGCCCAGACCAGAGCGAGCGCCTGCAGGCCCGTTAGCGCTGCTGTGTTCTTCCCATCAAGCACAAGTATGATTCATCACTTGGAACTAATTTTGTTTTCTCCCTCGGTGGTGTTTCCCCCCGCCATCCTTCCCCTCTCTCCCCTGCAGCCACAACCAGCGGGCGACGTCGTTTCGACACCCCGTGACCGGACAGATATCCCCCGAAAACACAGAGTACACACTGCAGGACCGGTGAGTGTGTCTCTCTTTCTTGCCAGGTACTGTAGGATGCTGCTGGCACAGTGAGGATTCAGCGGAGAGATAGGTGAGCTCAAGGTCATGCAGTGGGAGTCTGGAAATAGACTGGGAAATAAGCCTGTCATCCCCCCCTGATGGAGCAGATCGCGGGGGTGAAATAGTTATCCTGTCGGAAAACGAGTCGGAGGAAAAGGGCTTTCAGTTAATTGGAAAATGAGCAGTGGTTACCATAACACTAAAGGATGAGCATTCTAAATTATTAACGTAATTGAATTTATTCATGACCGTCATGCTATTCATAACTGATTGCACTTGCACATCATTGGCTTTCAATCCTATATGGACTCTTTAAGCATTTTTCTTCAAGTTATTACCTTAATAGAATTAATGGTAATGAGACAACTACTGTAGCGCGCTCACATGCCACTTTGACCGTGTTCACATCACGCCTGGAGCTATGAATCTGTCTCATACATCAGCCAAGTCATGCTAACGATGGCTATCATTATTATTATTATTATTATTATTATTTTCAATATTTTCTTTTACATTTTTATAGAACAATAATAATACACCGAACAAGAACAACAAACGGGCTCATCAGACACAGGAAAGAAAATAAAAATAAAAGAATACATACATTATCAACGTTCAACATTACAACATGTTGCTACCAGCCACATAAGGTGCTTGTGTTTGTAATAGACATTGTGCCTGGGGTCCCACACAAGGGGTCCACGAGAAACCAGACGGGCGAGTCATCTTGTCACCTCTAGCCTCAGATGCTATTCATTCTTAACCTCTTAACCTAAAAACGGGTCCCAAATAGTTGAGAACCTTTTAAGCGAGTTGGCTCTCAGGGACCTGAGTCTCTCGCATCTGTATAACAGAGATCATATCCATCAGCCACACCTGAAAAGAGGGTGAAGAGGAGGACTTCCATTCCTTCAGAATGAGTTTTTTTGCAACGGTTTTGTCCCGAGTGTCAGAGATTGTTGCATAGCTGTAGGGAAGTTCAGAGAGGACTCAGAGCAGCCGAAGATGGCGAGTTCTGCCTTCGGTTGCAGGACTATTTTATAGGCCTTAGAGTACCAGTCAAATATTTTGGCCCAGAACCCCGTTAATGAAGGGCAGAACCAGAACCTGGCGTTATTATTATTATTATTATTGTTATTATTAGAATATGTTTATTCTGGGCTTAGTGGGCTATTTGGTCTGTTTTCTTCAGCTTATAGTTGAAGTCACAATGCTGATGGAGATTGGCTTTCCAAATGACATGTCATAAAGTCAACTTGTATGACAGCGGGCTTGTGACTTAGGCAGCAATAAGGTTTGTTCAAGGTTGACTACAGCACTGAAAGACTTCTCGGTGACAACTTTGGTTTTTTGTTGTTTGACTTTGGTTTTCTGGCTTTTGATTTATTGAATGTTTAATAGCACCAGCATTTCATGTTGAACGCGTCCATAATCTGATCCCATTACACAACATTCATGATCGTTCTTCATAAAGAATAGACACATTACAGTGTTCTTCTCATTGGCTCTTGGCTTTATTTGACATTGTTCATGTCATTGTGTTACATGATCCTTTATTGGTCATTGTTCATGTCATTGTGTGTGCATTATCCTGCAAAGTTGCCCCGGCTCATGAATGACAGCTTTAGAGTCCAATAGAAAGCAGCAGGTGTGTGATCATATTGAAGCTGGCTGGTGTTACAGTCAGTAGATGATCGCTTGCATTGCTCAGAATCCAAAGTGCAGCATCTGACCTCCACATTCATCTGACCTCCACATTCTCTGTGTCTGAAAGTGATTTTGTTGAGGCCACGCGAGGCTGATTGGGATTCATCTCCACTCTCCACCACCTTCGCCTCCAGCTCTCGATGATCCTCTGTTCTGTTCGGTACTGTTGAGCCGTGGATTTGTACACCGTCAGGGGCTTAAAAGCTAGAGTGCCCTCACTTGCATATTTCCAACAGTAACAGAGTCATTCTGTTACCTTGTAATCTCTTTCAGCTTGTCACACTGAGAATAGCATCAGACTTATGCCTCTCCCACAAGAACATGAGAGAGATTTCTGTCACGTTGACTAAAGGGTGCTTTCTCACTGGCGCCCCGGTACCGTTCCCGAGCACACTTGTCCCCAAATTGACCCCAGTTTCGGAACATTTTGACGAGTGTGAACTTTGCGTTCCGTTCCGTTCCGCGCCCGGGCGCGCAACAGGGAACCGTGACAGGATCCACTTGAAAAGGTGGTCTGGGGAGCGCTTTGGCGTGCCAACCGTTCCGAACCACATAGACAACACACAGCTTCAGGAAACTCCAGCGCATCTTTGCTGCTAAATGAGTAGTCTCTTAGAACAGACGAGTTGGCTTCCGCAATTTTCAAATGCTTCCGCCATACCGTCTGTAATTCGTGGGGGAGAATCATGCACCAACCGGAATGGGAAGCAGAAAGGCGGGTCTTCCGCTCATTAGTCCAATCAGAATTTTTTTAAGGCGGGTCTTCCGCTCATTAGTCCAATCAGAATTTTTTTTCGTGGACACACGTGTCGTGATTGGTTGGATTTTGTCGAACTTCCTTCCAGTCTGAAGGTTTTTTTCCCAACTTCCTTGTGCATGTTCTGGGGGTGTAACGTACAGACTGCATTCGTCGGATGTAGATGAGACAGTCTGTTTTAAGAGACTACTAAATGAGTATTCATAAAAGACTGCGTAAAACTTATGAGTCGGAAAGTAAAGTCTTATTTTAGACTGCCAACTCGCATCTCGTCTGTGATTACAGAAGCTCAATAAAAACATGAATTAGATTGTAGTCGTGGATAACATCCACGTTAAATATTTGGTACGATGATTTGTATCATACCCAGGTCATGAGCACATTATAATTTGTCAGAAAATGTCAGAGGACACGACAATGTATTATGAATTAGGTGTGATCAGGTTATGAGGCTGGTAAGTAATGTGTTTACCCCGGGAACCTATTTATTTATTTTGTTTATATAGTAAGACATCAAATGTATTACAAGCTTACAAGCTGTGCAATTCTTATTGCTGTGCCAAAAACTCTTAGAAGTCATCTGTGAACTCATTATATCAAATAACGTGAAATGAAATGTTATCTGTTATAAGAAATGAGGACAACTAATTACATTTACTACTACTGTAAATGTCTTGTTGTTAGTGTAGCATACTCATAACGATGCCTTCATAAACCTTTTATGAGGGGTTGTAAAGTCATTGTTGCATGACATCATATATTGTAACAGACAAGACTTTGGGTCAGGTTTCAAGAGCTCTGTTATTTGTGCATCTTTGTGCACACGTGCGTGCGCACACACACACACACACACACACACACACACACACACACACACACACACACACACACACACACACACACACACACACACACACACACACACACACACACACACACAACTACATATTGTTGCCTGTTGATTCTGGTGTGGGAAGGTGATAATGTCCGTCTCCCAGACTGTGTTCCTCATTTGAATGGCTCAGATAGTTGGAATTGTCCAGGGGCTTAATAGTAAGTGGAAGGAGTTATGAACTGTGCTGTGTAACTAACGGCTGCTTTAGGTGACTCTTTATTTGGCCTGTTTACTTGTCCTCCCTATGCGTGTACATGCCTCTCTCCTTGCCTCTCTCCTTGTCATAATCCTGTGACAGCTGTGGAGTGCGGTCAACTCATGGTGAGGAATATGTACGACACAGGGACGACACTCCATACAGCTCAGGCACTGACCACAACATGTTCTGTTCACTGTCACAGTGCTGATGTGGCTTTCATTCTACTTACAGTAGACCCATATCTGAATAGGAAGTAGGTCCCCCCCCCCCCCGATCACTGACTCACTAACAACCATGTGGAAGCTCTTTGCACTCCCAGGAGACAGCCATCGCATCGAGGACAGAGCAGGAGGAAGAGCGTGGGCAGACGCTCCCCCTCACCAGATGTCCATCAGCCTGTCCTTCTTTGACCCGGAGGCATGGACTTTGTTATTGATTAGAAGGCATGGTCTTTGTTATTGATTATCACACTTCAATCAATAAGTCAACGGGATTATAAAATGTCAAATATTCCCTTCCTTCCATGACAGCTAGAGGCCATAGTAATAGTGCAAACACACAGTAGGTGACTCTATGTCTATTTCTCTCAGGTGGTAACCTAGTTGGGCTGTGGAAACTCACACACTCTCTCTCTCTCTCTCTCCTACCCCCCTCTCTCGCCCCCTTGCCCCCCCCCTCTCTCTCTCTCCCCCTTGCCCCTCTCTCTCTCCCTTGCCCCTCTCTCTCTCTCCTACCCCCTTTCTCTCCCCCTTGCCCCCCCCTCTCTCCTACCGCCCTCTCTCTCCCCTTTGCCCCCCCTCTCTCTCTCCTACCCCCTCTCTCTCCCCCTTGCCCCCCTCTCTCTCCTACCCCCCTCTCCCCTCCTTGCCCCTCTCTCTCTCTCTCTCCTACCCCCCTCTCTCTCCTCTTTGCCCCCCCCCCTCTCTCTCTCCCTCCCACCCCCCTCTCTCTCCCCTTTTCCCTCGCTCTCTCTCTCTCCTACCCCCTCTCTCCCCCTTGCCCCCCTCTCACTTTCTCTCCTACCCCCCTCTCTCTCCCCTTTGCCCTCTCTCTCTCTCTCTTTCTCCTACCCCTCTCTCCCCCTTGCCCCCTCTCACTGTCTCTGTCTCTCTCTCTCTCTCTCTCTCTCTCTCCCCCTTGCCCTCTCTCTCTCTCCTACCCCCTCTCTCCCCCTTGCACCCCTCTCACTGTCTCTCTCTCTCTCTCTCTCTCCTACCCCCTCTCTCTTCCCCTGCCCCCCCCCCCTCTCTCTCCACTACATGATGTGAAATATCACTCCTGTCCACCACATCCCATAGCAAATCTCCAGGGGAGCTGTTCAGATGACAGTGGTGGTAAACAGTATGAAAGCTTCACATAAAACAGCAAAGTCCCCTTGATACGAGGGAAACATCCTGTAAAAATGTTGGCTGCGCTCCAGCCACTGAAGCGTGCACAGCCATGTTTTGTTCTGCCGGCCGTGGTCCCTCTTTCTCTCTTTGACACACATCTCTCCATCACCTCTTCCATAGAGAGCCAAAGTGAACGTCACTCCCTGCTTCAGCACTGTACCAGAGATTTTCATCCGCCATTTATTTTCCCATAGACATTTCGTAAAATGCTTATAAAAATAGTTTTACTGGTTCAAACCAAACGGTTCAGATATATTTAGAAACAGGGGAGATCGCATAACATTTCACAGGTTTGAAAAAAATATTTTTTCGATGTTGTTTTTTTAAGTTTTGGTCAGAGTGAAATGTTCTATGGTCTCTCCCGATTATAGCATTAGCTATATGGTCCCTTTGGTTTGAGCCAGTAAAACAATTTTTATAAGCATTTTATGAAATGTCTATGGGAAAATAAATGGCAGATGAAAATCTCTGGTACAGTGCTGAAGCAGGAAGTGACATTCACTTTGCATCTCTATCGTGTCCTGTCGTAGATGTCGCGTGCAGAAAGCAGGAGAAAACAGCAGAGAGAGAGAGAGAGAGAGCTGCTTTTAGCTCCCTTACCCAACAATGCAGCGGGCGACTGGCAGTGTTGTCAGAGAGCGAGGTCGCACACCATTTCCTATAGTAAACCAGCTCTCGCAGTCAGGAAGACTGTGGTCTGTCGACTCTGCTAAATACTGGACAATGTCAGTTTTACTGCTCAGTGGCTGCAGCTGGTACTCAGCTCTGCTTCAGAGACGTTACGCTACCATAACAATAACTATCGTGATTTGTTTGGCTTGTGAGAGGCAATATGCGTGGATGACTTTCTGAATGATGCTTATGACTTTGTATATTTATTAGTACTGCTGTGTGTGATGATCTACATTAAAGTAAATTGCATTACGTAATTTAGCACACGCTTTTATCAATATATATATTTATAAAACGGCTCTCTCAAATCAAGCAATCTGATTGGTTCACAGCCATTGTATAAATCCAATAACCCACTCCAATAACCCATGGCCATGGGTTATTGGTTGCCATGGCAACTCTCTTACTAAAAGCCTTTGGTTACCTAAAAAAAAACAAATGGCGGAGACAGCTGTCAGATCCTTGTGAATCGATCTTCGCTTATAACTTTACTAATACTTTGCAGAAAATTATGTTTTGTACAAGAATAAATGCGGGCTAATGTCTTCTTTGCAAAAAAAAAGGCTGTTAACCCCGCATTTAACCCCGCATTTAACCCCGTAACGTTAGTTGGTGTCGGGCTTTGCAGAAAGCACTCAGCTTCTCAGCAAGCGCTCGAGCTGCCTGTCGGCTTTCCAGAAAGCTCTCAGCTTCTCAGCAAGCGCCAGGATTGGTCAATGTCAACTTCAGTCTCCAGAACGATCCAATCAAATCACCCGCACGTTCTTGCGGTCCCGCCTTACAGTAGTGTTTCAACTGACTCTATCAGAATACCATGCCAGTCGGACTTGTGCCAGTCGGAGTATTATTATTATTATATTATTATACTTGGAAACCGTTTTATAAAAGCAATATAGCACTCGAGCTGCGTGGTGTTGTGGAATATATCCCGCTGATAAGCTGTTATCCCACGAGGCCACAGGCCTCGTGGGATAACAGCTTATCAGCGGGATATATTCGCCACAACACACTTGCTCTCATGCTATATTGCTTAAATATATATATTTAAAAAATAAAAATGCATAAATAAAAGGGTGAGTTAATGCTATTCCATGGATAAAAACATGGGTTTACATGTCCCTCCATACACTATAGATATGTTTACCCTCCTCCACTACATGTCCCTCCCTACACTATAGATATGTTTACCCTCCTCCACTACATGTCCCTCCATACACTATAGATATGTTTACCCTCCTCCACTACATGTCCCTCCATACACTATAGATATGTTTATTACCCTCCTCCACTACATGTCCCTCCCTACACTATAGATATGTTTACCCTCCTCCACTACATGTCCCTCCCTACACTATAGATATGTTTACCCTCCTCCACTACATGTCCCTCCATACACTATAGATATGTTTACCCTCCTCCACTACATGTCCCTCCCTACACTATAGATATGTTTACCCTCCTCCACTACATGTCCCTCCATACACTATAGATATGTTTACCCTCCTCCACTACATGTCCCTCCATACACTATAGATATGTTTACCCTCCTCCACTACATGTCCCTCCATACACTATAGATATGTTTACCCTCCTCCACTACATGTCCCTCCATACACTATAGATATGTTTACCCTCCTCCACTACATGTCCCTCCCTACACTATAGATATGTTTATTACCCTCCTCCACTACATGTCCCTCCCTACACTATAGATATGTTTACCCTCCTCCACTACATGTCCCTCCCTACACTATAGATATGTTTACCCTCCTCCACTACATGTCCCTCCCTACACTATAGATATGTTTACCCTCCTCCACTACATGTCCCTCCATACACTATAGATATGTTTACCCTCCTCCACTACATGTCCCTCCATACACTATATATATGTTTACCCTCCTCCACTACATGTCCCTCCCTACACTATAGATATGTTTACCCTCCTCCACTACATGTCCCTCCCTACACTATAGATAGCGAAGCTCTGTGAGCATGAATGATACAAACAGTTTTTCCCCTCATTCAGTATTTTCCCGCTGCCATGCCTGTAACAACAGAGGCGTAGCTGCTCCTGGATATTGCACGGTTGGATCAGATAAGTTGCTTATCGTCCTGCAGTAAGCACCTCGCACCTCGTACTGCAGTGGAATGTCGGCACTGTACAGTGTCTCCTGGAAGCCAGACGCAGCCAGCTCAAAGCCTTTGTAGCTGTGGGCTCTGTAATACAATATCTAACTTCTCAGTGAGATGGAGCACACATCACAATGTGATGATGTCATGAGGAAATGTGAGGTGTCGTGCGGAATGCTTAGGAGCTTCCAAGGACACGCCTATGTGTGTGTGTGTGTGTGTGTGTGTGTGTGTGTACATGAGTGTGTGTGCGTGTGTGTCTGTGCGCATGCATGTGTGCATGTGCAATTATCAGATTGATGTAAATATGCGGCTCGTATCTGAAGGTCAGACTCAGGACACACCCAGAGAGGAGATCCCCACCCAGAACGGCAAGAGTGAGTGTGTGTGTGTGTGTGTGTGTGTGTGTGTGTGTGTGTTTGCGTGTGTGTGTGTGTGTGTGTGTGTGTGTGTGTGTGTGTGTGTGTGCGTGTGCGTTTGCGTGTGTGTGTGTGTGTGTGTGTGTGTGTGTGTGTGCCAGATCATATCTGCGCACATATCTTCTACCAGAGCAATCTAGTAAGAGAGTGGCATCAGCGGATGTCCAAAATGCGTGACTCATTAGCCAATGAACAGCCAGGAAGGGGAGCCCTGCGCTACTTTTGAATGCTAAAATAAAACTGATAATGTACAATTTGATTCTTTAAAAACACACACAAAAAACTTTCAAAGTACAACACAAACTGTCCATTTGCATTTGCATTTGCAACTCGACAGTGCTGCTTAATCCAGGACCTTACTTCCTGGAACTCTTGAGAGTAAAAAAACTGGTCCATTGGAGTGAATGGAGATGTCGCGACTCTTCTACTGTATATACACGGCTCTGGCTTACACTAGAGTCAGTTTAACCTGGTTTAGTTTGTTTGTTTCTTTTTGTTTTGGTTGTTATCTGGTGTGCTTAAGATGTCTGCCCCCAGGGTGAGTGATGTCAGATTAACAAAAAGCTCCCACTGTTATCCACTGCAAAGCCATTGGCTGTGACAGGTCACGTGTCACTGTGAGGAAACGGTCACATCCTCTCTATCTGAAAGCCTAGCACATGGCCCTGCTCTGTTCCACTGTACCTCTGCATGAGACCGAACATCACTGTCTGACTACCAATGCTAATCATCCCCTCCGTGTTGTTGATCTTCTTCTATGGTGCCTCCTGAACTGTAGGATAGAATCCCGTATGTCCAAGTCAGCGGCCAATCAGAGAGCGCCCAGCATGGTCACCGAGGCTGTGACCTCGCCAGCAGTGGATGTCACCTCAGTGTCAAAGGTGAGAGTTCAGCCTTGTTTGTATCTGGGTCTGTTCTTAGCTTTCGTGCAGAGCCTAATCTTACAATCTGACATTTTGGTTGGGAAATCCACCCTAAAACAGAATTTGCATGTTAGGGCTGGGGCATATGGACAAAATCATATCACAATATGTTTTGTGAAAAGACCTCGATATCAATATTGCGACAGTATTGTAGGGATGACTATTGGTGCTTTCATAAAATATTGACACAATGAGATTTTTGATAATCTTCAGTAATGTGGATGTAATGACTAAGTGGGTAAAAGCAAATCATAGAACAGCTAGAACAGTCTGGTAAGTTGGCTCAACAGTCACATGACTTTTCGTGACGTTTCCCGCCCTGGGAAGTAAGTTCCCCATTCATTTTCTCCATAGACAATTTTTGAAAAAATCCTTATATAAAGAGTTTTAAGACTGGAACCAAACCCACCCGTGACCCACCGAATCGTGAGTGACAATAAAACATTCGGTTTGAGCAAGAACCAAAAAGTAACAACGGGGGGGGGGTTCGAATTTTCGATTTCGCCCCCCGTTATTTTTGCTTTTATAATAACTTATATAATGCAGCCTTTGAAACCAGGAAAAGACAACACTTATGCCATATCACAATATTACAGTACAATATCTAAAATCTAAGATGATATCTAGTCTCATATCACGATATTGATATAATATCGATATATTGCCCAGCCCTATCACATTGTCCAGTATCCGTCCCTAATAATCACTGTATCTTACCTCAGGTAGTGCCAGAAAGCATGGTCAATTAACTTACCTCAGGTAGTGTCAGAAAGCACGGTCAATTAACTTACCTCAGGTAGTGTCAGAAAGCATGGTCAATTAACTTACCTCAGGTAGTGTCAGAAAGCATGGTCAATTAACTTACCTCAGGTAGTGTCAGAAAGCATGGTCAATTAACTTACCTCAGGTAGTGTCAGAAAGCATGGTCAATTAACTTACCTCAGGTAGTGTCAGAAAGCATGGTCAATTAACTTACCTCAGGTAGTGTCAGAAAGCATGGTCAATTATCTGACCTCAGGTAGTGTCAGAAAGCATGGTCAATTAACTTACCTCAGGTAGTGTCAGAAAGCATGGTCAATTCATTTACCTCAGGTAGTGTCAGAATGCATGGTCAATTATCTTACCTCAGGTAGTGTCAGAAAGCATGGTTTCCTCAGGTAGTGTCAGAAAGCATGGTCAATTAACTTACCTCAGGTAGTGTCAGAAAGCATGGTCAATTAACTTACCTCAGGTAGTGTCAGAATGCATGGTCAATTATCTTACCTCAGGTAGTGTCAGAAAGCATGGTCAATTAACTTACCTCAGGTAGTGTCAGAAAGCACGGTCAATTATCTTACCTCAGGTAGTGTCAGAAAGCACGGTCAATTATCTCACCTCAGGTACCTTGTGTTGTTTTGGTTTGGTTCTGCAGGGCTCCAGAAGTTCTGGGAAGGTACACAGCTTTGGCAAGAGGGACCATTCTATCAAGCGGAACCTCAACATCCCGGTGGTGGTGAGAGGCTGGCTCTACAAACAGGTGAGCCAGGGTCATGAGACTGATAGACATGATGTTATGAATAATAGACCCCACCCGTCGCTTATCTAAAAACAACACAAGAAGAAGAAGTAAGTATGTACTAGTATGAAACCCAGGTACTGTAAATGAACTTACGGATGCCCTCCTGGCCTGGGGTAGGTATTAATTCTGCTCATCAAAATGCACTCCACCCGCAACACTGTCTACAATTTTGGTGTTTTTCATGTTTTAAAGGCATTACATGTTCCTCTATTCATAGTATTCCCATGATGTCACAAGCATTTTCCTACCAATATGGTGCTACAATATACACAGCTTCATTGGATGTTTGTGTCACCTGATTGTAATCACCTGTTAATTGATTACAATCACTGGTTATTTTCCTACCAAGATGGCCGTGTGGTGATGTAACAGAATACTATCAATTGGATGAGAAAATTCTACGACACTTCAGCTTTTGAATCTCTTTCAAACCTCTTTGAATGCATGGTGGTCAAGCTAAAAAAACAAGACTATTTTTTCCATTTTGGAGATGCACGGTTTTCATCCGACTGCCTTGTTAAATGTAGAGACTACAACTTTGTGCGAAGAAATGAGCCATGTGATGTGGAGGAAAAACTTAAAAGGGATGAAATGATTGCTGTAATGATATGCGTGAAGCCTCTTTTCCCCTCTGCACAATACTAATGAGTGCTATATATTCCCCAACGCCACTTTTTAATTAAAATGTGTTGCTGCAGAGAGGACTTCTAAATGCATTGTGTTTCGTGTGTCACCTCCAGGACAGCTCTGGAATGCGGCTGTGGAAACGGAAATGGTTTGTTCTGTCGGACTACTGCTTGTTTTATTATAAAGGTGAGTCCAGGAAAAGATTTAGTCGAGGGAAATTAAGAGAGTCTCATGGTGCATCCACTTGATTACATACCGCAATATCCACTGAGGGGAGTTGAATCGCTCAATTAATTAATCAATCTCTCAGCATGTAATTAGAAATTGTCATATTGCAAACTCCCCCCCCCCCTTCTCTGTCTCTCTCTCTCTCTAGCTCTCTCTTCCTCTACCTCACTTTCTCTCCCTTCCTTCCTCCCTCCCTCCCACTTGTCTCTCCTTATTAACCTTAATGTTTTATTATGGGATGTAATCTGTGGCTGTGTCACCGTAGGATCTAGCCTCGTCTGCTCCATTAATCATCCTGAATAATAGATGAGCCACATGCCGCCTCGTGCCACATGCTGCCACATGGCCTTGTGCAAAATAGAGTCATCCCTGAATTATGTCTCACTAATTATCCCCATGCTCATAAATCTATGGTCAATCTCAAAACACACTCAAAGATCTTGGCAGAGTTTAAGGTGTGGTGTCTAATGGACACCACCTCCAGAACGGCTCTGGTACGGCTGCGAACAGACCCACACTCATGTAAACTGTCAGACGGTTGCAGGATCCGACAAAAATAGAACAGGGGCGTAATTTCTCCATACCGCATGTATCGCCCATCTATTAACATGGGCGAGAGTCGATCCAGCACATTACCGGATCCGCAACGCAGCCGTAACGCATCTGGTGTCCATTGCCTGTAAGAGATTGTGCTGCTTTTGCTACAATGTAACAATACTCTCTGTAACAATACCCTCTGTAACAATACTATGGTGTGCGTGTGTGTGTGTGTGTGTGTGTGTGTGTGTGTGTGTGTGTGCACGCGTGTGTGTGTGTGTGTGTGTGTGTGTGTGTGTGTGTGTGTGTGTGTGTGTGTGTGTGTGTGTGCGTTCGCTTCACAGACAGCCGAGAGGAGGCAGTGTTGGGGAGCATCCCTCTGCCCAGTTATGTCATTGCACCAGTTGAGCCTGATGACCATATAAGCCGCAAATACGCATTCAAGGTAACAACTAAGTGAAACAGTGATAGTGAATTGGAGCTATAAAAGTTATTGTGTGCATGTGCAGCCATAATCAATAGTTCATAACTCATAATTCTTCTGAGAACCCATTATCATGGCACCATCAGATAACATTTCCCATGCATTGGTTCCTCTTGGTGTGGTCTCCCTCGGTTGGGGCATGGTTGTACACTCCCCACGAGTCGCTACATATGATTTTCATACCTCCTTTAGACGAATGTGATTTTCAACTAAAGATATGTTCACATTTTAGCACAAGATATATTTTGCCCACACCTCAGTCACAGGCCAGAGTTGTGCATGATCCCGTAAGTTGAACTTTGAACGCCCCACACTTGCTGACATTTCAACGTGGAAACCAGTTGCTTTTCAGTAAGCAGTTTTAGTGCATCGATCATCCTTGTAGTCACGTTGTGATTTCCAAAATGGAGGTAAAGCACTTACTAGAGTGTGTGTTTCGTAATTTACCGAGTTACACAACAACTGTATCAGAAAATACCAAGACCACACAAAGACATGTTGCTCACTTACCATGCTTACAGATCTGGAGCTATTTCTTCATTGTGTTTCATCAGCGCTCAGTGTGCTGGAGAGGTTGTCCATTTCAACCCAGGCAGCACAGACCAAGAGCCTTGTTCTGAAATGGGAATGTGCTAAACCTGCTGATAGAAAATAAGTGGGCTGTCAAGAGCCACCTGTGGTGTTGTTGTTGTTGTTGTTGTCGTTGGTATGAGAGCTTCCTGTGTTCGTTCTTTGTGCAAATCCATAGACTGTAAGTGCTACCATACAATCCAATGTTGTGTGTGAGAAATAGCATTCAGAGCTACTTCTGTTCATCTGATTCCTGCCTTTCTCAACCCTTCACCATAATAACCAATGGACTTTGTCAGGTACCTTCATCTTAACCTTTCTTTTTGCTGACTTCTCACTGATGGAGTGAAGCTGTAGCTGCGGGTCTGCCTGTCAGACTGGACGCTCCATCTCTGCCTGCAGAGCTGACAAAACACATAAACCTGCATGTTATGCTCTTGGTGTGCCTGCCTTGTTTCAACAAAGGTTTCGAATTAATATCGACATATTTGAAGACTTCAGCATAGTCTGTACTGGATGCTTCAGTGTAGTCTGTACTGGATGCTTCAGTGTAGTCTGTACTGGATGCTTCAGTGTAGTCTGTACTGGATGCTTCAGTGTAGTCTGTACTGGATGCTTCAGTGTAGTCTGTACTGGATGCTTCAGTGTAGTCTGTACTGGATGCTTCAGTGTAGTCTGTACTGGATGCTTCAGTGTAGTCTGTACTGGATGCTTCAGTGTAGTCTGTACTGGATGCTTCAGCACAGTCTGTACTGGATGTTCCGTTTCCTCCTGCTCTGCTGCCAGTTCCTGGTTTTCCACGTCTGTCAGCAGGCTGGTGCTATCACTATCAGAGTGGAGGATAGCAACATTATCACCTCCCCCAGCTTCCCACAGCACTGTCCACACACTGCTCTTTTTTCACAAGCACCACATGAGAACAACATCATCTTCTGAAAGTAGAAAGTTTCTCAGAGCTCCCTATAAAAGGCTGTTTTCAATAAGCAAGATTCGTGACATCACGAATCTTGGCGCCAATCCCTGTCCAGTATTCAACAGTTAAAGCCCCAACAGGCAACACATTCTCACTCTCAACTCGTCATATACTGCAGATCGGTCAGGAACCCTTGCTTGTTGTCACTTTGTCACGAGTGAAAATGTGTTGAAACCCCATGTTGTATGCTGTGATTGGCTAGTTATGTTCTCGATGACCCTGATTGGTTGCTTTGAATTTTTGAATGTGGGAGAAGGAGGGTAAGTCATTTTAAGGATTTAACAAGATAATTTAACCTTTAAGCTTTTTGTGAGGAAAAACCATCAGACACAAATTAGGATTCAAAGTAGAGTATTTTATACACATCTTGAAACATGACTTTAGGGGGTCTTTAAGTAAGGGATAATGGATAGTGAGCCGGTGATTACTGGCAAAATAATGACCGACAGGTGAAGATTGAGCCCGACGCGCAGCGGAGGGCTTAATCATTCACCTGAAGGTCATTATTTCCAGTAATCACCGCCTCACTATCCATTATCCCGCTTAGAACACGGCCTACAACTAAATCATTCAATAATCTGACAAAAAAAATTATTCAAATAGATTTTTTAATAGCGTTTTCAACGACAAAGCGGTTTCATTCGTAATTGGCACACAAGACACCACAGCTGCAACTGGTTGGCCTAATTAGTAGTAGAAGGACAAAAAACCAGCACTCAAAATAAATCCTTTTGGGTTGTTTTAATACCTTCAAGCAGCAACAGCAGTGACAATGAACGTTTCGGCGTAAGCCTTCCTCAGCATTGTCAAACGTTCATTGTCACTGCTGTTGCTGCTTGAAGGTATTAAAACAACCCAAAAGGATTTATTTTGAGTGCTGGTTTTTTGTCCTTCTATATATTGTTTGCGCCTTGCACCGAAACTTTTTGAAACTTTTGAGAGTGCTCACCAGTCGTGACTTGCAGTCACTGACTCTTTGGACAACCTAATTAGTAGTGTCTGCAGACAAAATGCTCTTATCAACTGATTAATCCAGGTGTGGCAGAGCAGCGGTCGGTTGTCGAGAAATAATGACCGGTGAATCTTGTTGATTGACCAATCAGAATCGAGTATTCAAGAGAGCCGTGTTCTAAGTATTTAAAATTACAGGAAACACTTGCTAATTGTTCCTTTTTGCCACTTGAAAGCGAGCGACAGAACTCTTCTTTGAGGTCTTTTTTGCCTTTCCCTCTGTGAAATGTGGAGGCGCAGAGCTCGTTGCAAAGAGCATCGAGCTTGAATGTTTGATACTCTGCAGCTTCAGGGCTTTCTATTGCAATCATTTCAGATCCTTTGTACTTGGACTTTTGTTCTTGAATTCTGTGTGCGTGTGCGTGTGTGTGTGTCAGTGTGTGTCTGTGTGTGTGTGTGTGTCAGTGTGTGTGTGCGTGTGTGTGTGTGTCAGTGTGTGTGTGTGTGTGTGTGCGTGTGTGTCTGTGTGTGTGTGTGTGTGTGTCAGTGTGTGTGTGTGTGTGTGTGTGTGTGTGTGTGTGTGTGTGTGTGTGTGTGTGTGTGTGTGTGTGTGTGTGTGTCAGTGTGTGTGAGGTCCAGCGTATCTCCTACTTTTTCAAACTCATATCACATACAACAATGGAATTTGTATGATGGTTGTGCTGCCGGCAATATAAATTATAGATTCAAACAATTTTCTACCATTGCACCTCGTCCTCTTCCCCTGCCAGGGGAATACAGTACTGTACTGTATGTATAAAAGGCTTGCTGAGATGAGCCTGTGCTCTGCTGCATTACCGTGTATTTACAGTAACACAGCTCTATTGCCCTCAGCTCTCCCTGGGCTATAGAGAGCCAAAGTGGAACGTCACTTGCTGCTTCAGCACTGTACCAGAGATTTTCATCCGCCATTTATTTTCCCATAGACATTTCGTAAAATGCTTATAAAAAGAGTTTTACTGGTTCAAACCAAACGGTTCAGATATATTTAGAAACAGGAGAGATCGCATAACATTTCACTCTGACCAAAATATTAAAAAATGCGGGTTTGAAGAAAATATTGTTTCGATGTTGTTGTTTTTAAGTTTTGGTCCGAGTGAAATGTTCTATGGTCTCTCCCGATTATAGCGTTAGCTGAACCGTTTGGTTTGAACCAGTAAAACTCTTTTTATAAGCATTTTACGAAATGTCTGTGGGTAAATAAATGGCGGATGAAAATCTCTGGTACAGTCAGTGCTGAAGCAGGAAGTGACGTTCACTTTGCCTCTCTATTGAGTCAGCAGTGATCTGCAGTACCTTCCTGTTGTGCTGTTCTGGCTCATCTCACTGTGTTTGTCTCATCCCCTGTGGGTCACTTGCCTCCCGGTGTGACCGTGTGTGTGTGTGTGTGTGTGTGTGTGTGTGTGTGTGTGTGTGTGTGTGACCGTGTGTGTGTGTGTGTGTGTGTGTGTGTGTGTGTGTGTGTGTGTGTGTGTCACCGGGTGTGTGTGTGACCGGGCGGAGCGAGTACTGATCTCTGTGGGCGGCTGTCCTGAAACACACAGACTTCCTGTCTTGCTTGAATAGGTATTTGATTTCACCACAGCCTCATTGGCAAGTGGCCACCCTCAGCTGATTTTGTTTCACATCACTGCTAACACTAACAGCCACTGAATGCACATTTATACTGTGCATTAATGGCAGATCTATTGACATGAGTGCAGCAGCAGTCATGGATGGACAATGCCAGAGCACTGAGAGATGAAAGCCATTTATTTTACTGAATGTTTGGCTTTGAACTGGGCCTGCAACTAATGATTATTGTCATTATCGATTCCTCTCTCAATTCTTCCCCTTAACTAATCGATGAGTCGTTTGGTCTCTAAAATGTCACAAAATTATGAAAAATGTTGATCACTTTTCCTCCAAAGCCCAAGATGACATCCTCAAATGTCTTCTTTTGTCCTGACAAACAGTCCCAACCCAAACATAATCACTTTACTGTCATAGAAGACTAAAGAAACCAGAAAATATGCACATTTAAGAAGCTGGAACGAGAGAACTTGCAATGCAAAATGCAGTCCATTTAGAACTTTAGTATTTGTTTCTTAAAAATGAGTGTAAACGATTTATCGATTATAAAAATCGTTGGCGATTAATTTTCTGTCGATCGACTAATCGATTAAGATGACGTTAGGGGCGGGTCGCCACTGGAAAGAACAGCCTGTATGGACTCAATAGCTCTGGTATTTGTCTCGCCGAGGCTCCATGTCACTTATCACCTTCTCATCACCATGGGAATGGTGGGACAGCAGGGTCCCACGGTGAGCTGCACCATCTCATCATCTCAACCGTTTTCCCACACTCCTCTCTGGTTTCATTGGCTTTCTTTGGGTGCTCATGGCCATCATATCATCCCCCCACATGAATCCATTTCAAATGATTGTACATGCTATAGACTCTGCACCCTATCGCGGCGGCCCGCATCTGGCCCCCGGGCCGCAGGTTGAGTATCACTGCTATGCTATAGAGTGCCAAAATCTCACCATTACATCGCCAGATTTCCTATGAGGCCTAAGGAAGTGAATTCCCCATTCATTTTTCCGTTGATGTTTAGTAAATCCTTCTAAAAAGTGTTTTACTTGGACCTTTAAGTTTTGGTCCGAGTGAAATGTTATTTGGTCTCAGCGTGATTCTGAATAAAGCTGAATCGTTTGGTTTGTCCAAGTAAAACTCTTTATAAGGATTTTACAAAACGTCTATGGGAAAATGAATGGGGAATGAAATCCCTTGGGCCACCTGACAAACCCGAAAGAGGGTGTGACTTTGGCACTCTATAATGTATGCACTGTATCTGTGATGTAGCAGTCATCTCTTTCCAGACTCTCAGTGATTGGCTCCCCAGACTTTACCTAAAATATTCCCACAGATCTTCAGTAAGTGAGTGATTGAAATCATTCTACAGTACTGGACAATCTGCACAATGAATAGACCGATTTTTACCATAAAAATCTGTGCAATTAGTGCAAAAGTGCAATTACCAAATGCAGTGTTCCTGTGCATTTGCTATTGCACCATAAGGTTTACAGCCATATCAGTGTGTTCTGTGTTGCACTCATTACATGGGCATGTACATTATTGTGGGTGGAAGGCTATTCATGGCATATTGCAATAATACAGTGGGCTTGTATCTATACTGGTGTTGAGTGAAAATGCATTTTGCTTTGGTGTGCAGGGCTCCCTTTCCCTCACAGTAGATGGATTCCTATCTGTGTCTATTCAGCACTTTCTTCTTGGGGATTGAGTTGAGATCATGGTCTGTCCATGGTGCTGATGTGACATTGTTACAGTGCTATGTTCTAAGGCAAGATGCCAAACAATCAGACATGTACCATGATCATGATGTTACATAATGCTGGTCAGTGCTCTTGTGCTCAGTCTGCAGCTGTTCCTGGCTGTGTTGGACCAAGACGTATTCTATTCCACATAGCAACAGTGAGCTACAATTCATGGAGACAGTGCTTTTGCACCTGACTGCTGTAATGTAACATTGTTGACAACATATATAACATTTTCATTTAAAATAGGTAGAAATTCTGTATGATCGCCATGGAAGAAAAACATGCTGGGGTGGAAACACCAGGCAACAGCCTTGCTGTTGTGGACCAGTGCAAAGTGCTCCTTTGCTATGGGAGAATTGGCTGCGTCAGAGGGCCCCAGGCATTGTGTGTGTGTGTGTGTGTGTGTGTGTGTGTGTGTGTGTGTGTGTGTGTGTGTGTGTGTGTGTTAAGCTGATGACCAAACACTGCTCACTGCTTTTAGTTAGTTATGATGGTTTGCTTCAGTTGCATGCTATAGAGATTGTATTGTTTTGTGGATGCTTTCATACAAAGCAATGTGGAAATAATCCTCTGCTCTGCCTTTTGGATGCCGTAACAGCTTGCAGAATGTTTACGATGCAGCAGTTTGCTCTCATCCTCAACGTCTTCAGTAAAGTGTGGCTTTAATCGTCAATGAGATGTCGGCGTTCAGTCTCAGTGAACAAGAAAGCGACCGGGTTCCTCACGAGTGAATGGCTCATTTCAAAGTGTTGTTCTTGACTAATGAGCTCCACAGTCTGCCTGGTACAGTCTTCAGTAAGTCGTCCTCACGTGTCCTCTCTCTCTCTCTCTCTCTCCCTCTCTCTCTCTCTCCCTCTCTCTCTCTCTCTCTCCTTCTGATAGGCGAGCCACACAGGAATGCGCTCCTACATTTACAATAAGAACTCTGTGATTGGCTCCCAGGCGGAACACTGTGGGATGCGGACATACTTCTTCAGCGCGGACACACAAGAGGACATGAATGGCTGGATCCGGGCCATGAACCAGGCGGCGCTGATGCAGCAGAGTCACACCATAAAGAGGTTGGTGTCTCTACTAGAGTGGGCTTGACTGCTCCCACCGCTCAGGCTTCTAGTTATCAACATCTCCTTCCCTGTGGAACACAACATCTCCTTCCTTCCCTATGGAAGACAAAACATCTCCTTCCTTCCCTATGGAACACAACAGCCACCATGAACTGTGGGTTTCCAGATTAAATTAGACATGACATGAGTAGGGCTGGGTATTAGTTCAAATTTCAAGAATCGATTAGTTCCGAATCGATCAATCCTGATTCGATTTGATTCCGATTCGATTAATTTCAATATCAATTTGGTTAGTGATACTAAAACATGTTTTTTGAGCTGTAACCTGAATTACATGATTGTCCAGTTATGTAACACAGGGGTTCCCAACCTTTTTTGCGCCAGGTGGTGACAAAGGGTAAATAACAGCCTTTTCATCTGTCAATAAAGACACTTTCACAATCATGCACAGTGATTTGATTTCAGCCTATATAATTTCTAAAAACACAGCCTATAATATTATAGCCTATGTTTATTTAATTTTTTTTATTTTTTATAAAAGAAATCGATCTCTGGACATATGAATCGATATCAAAGGATTAAAATAAAAATCGATTAAATGAGCACAGGCCAGTCATAAGAGCTGTTCTACTGCAGCATGCATAACATTTGAGCAAGTTGTTGTTTTGTTTTAGAATGTATTCACAATTCTCTACAATAGACTCCATGTGCAATTTACCGTAGTCTAATGCGGTATCAAACTCTGTGGTAACTGCATGTTAGACAACATCTTAGATCAGCCAGAGGAATGAGTTTGCACTGCTCAGTGTTTTTGGATGAGATCAGAGCCATGTATATAGAAGAGTCGCGACATCTCCATTCACTCCAATGGACCAGTTTTTTACTCTCAAGAGTTCCAGGAAGTAAGGTTCTGGATTAAGCAGCACTGTCGAGTTGCAGAAAAATGGACAGTTTGTGTTGTACTTTGAAAGTTTTTTTTTTTTTTTTTTTTTTTTTTAGAATCAAATTGTAAAAAATATATAAAAACAAAAAATCAAATTGTACATTATCAGCTTTATTTTAGGATTCAAAAGTACTAGCGCGAGACCGCTTCCTGGCTGTTCATTGGCTAATGAGTCACACATTCTGGTCCTCCGCTGACACCACTCTCTCTCTCAATGGCTCTGGTGATAACTGCATGTTAGACAATATCTTAGATCAGCCAGAGGAATGAGTTTGCACTGTGGAGTGTTTTTGGATGAGATGAAGTGAGGCATGGTTTGGATGCTCTGTGCAATCATGCCACCTAGAGGCTAATGTGGCTCAGTGCGACCAGAAATGTGGTTTTGCAACCACTCACTTCCCACAATGATATTCTTAATTCTGGCACTCAAAATCAAAGATAAAATATATGGATTTTTTTTTTTTGCTTTAATGAATTATGAATCAATTATATTATGACTAAATAGTTCCACATTGTCCTGTGGGATGTGATCATTTTATTGAGATCTACCATCGGAGCATGTCAATCAGCTGAAATATACTTTGAAATACCGTGCCTCCCTTCAGGCCTCTTGGGGTCTTCCCCATGGACATTATCCCACAGACACTTAAAGGACTTACTTGACATCTTGCATGGACATTTAAATGAACATTAACAATAACACCCACCACCCCACCCCACCCGCCCATGATATACTGTATCAGTTAAGGACTTATTACTGGACATTTTACATGGGCCTGTTACATTGTTACATTTTACATGAGCTTGTTACATTGTTACTTTTTACATGGGCTTGTTACATTGTTACAGTATCAGAGAGAAAGTCTGATGAAGAGCTTTGCTCGAAACGTCACTTTTTTTTGGGTGTTTGAAATAAAAAACACAAACTAGGAGCCCTTGCAGTGTGCAAGCTTTTTATTCATTTTTCACTTGTTACATTGTTACAATTTACATGGGCCCCACTATATGTCACTTTAAAGGACTTTTACTTTGCACTTTATCATTTATCATTTGAAGATTGTTTTTCTGTTCGATCCATCTTCTGCTCTTGCTGTGATCGCTGTGCTGCATGCTGCACAAAGACAAATTCCTCGTTTGTAATATGATTACTCGCTATGGCTATTAAAATGATCTTGAATGTTGAATTGAGCAACCTGAAAGTGTAAGCAATCGTGTGACTTGTCCCCTTAACTCAGAAAAGGATTGAATTGAGCTGTGAAACCAGAGCAATTGAGAGAGAGAGTGGCATCAGCGGAGGACCAAAATGCGTGACTCATTAGCCAATGAACAGCCAGGAAGGGGTCTCGCGCTACTTTTGAATGCTAAAATAAAGCGGATAATGTACAATTTGATTTAAAAAATAAATAATCAAAGTACAACACAAACTGTCCATTTTGCTGCAACTCGACAGCGCTGCTTAATCCAGGACCTTACTTCCTGGAACTCTTGAGAGTAAAAAACTGGTCCATTGGAGTGAATGGATCTGTGTGAAACCTTGTGAATTAGAAGTCTTATATCATTAGAGCAGATTGAGAAGAGGGGCTGGCTGCCCCCGAGCGATTTGTTTAAGACAAAATGACTGTCATCACCATTCCCTGGGGACTCCATCAGTGTGGCGTCTCTGCCAAGAGCGCTGCTCTCTTCCACTCCTCTCTTCTGAAAAAGATGAAAATGTGTGGTTACAAAGTTATTGAAAAGCTCCCTGTGCTCTCTCATCCTTCCTCAGAGAGACTCGCCAATGAATTGGGCCATAAGTACAGCTCTCTCCGTCTCTGCCAGTGGAGTGAAAAATTACATTCAGGGTCACGTCAGGGTAACTGGAGTGCCCATTGTGACTTCTTGTCCACTGCTTAACGTGGCTTGGAAGCTGTTTTTTAATATGATCAAACCACACACAGTTATTGCTTGTCATATTCCAGTTAGATCTTACTTTCATCCTTCCCTCTGTCACCCCTTCTCACAGAGAGGTGGAGAGGCCAGAGAAGGCTGTGCAGCAGGCAGTGCCGCAGACCAATCACGTCAACGTCAGCCAGGACTCGGCCCAATCGGAGAGCCTCCGCAGGCCGGACAGGGAGGAACCTCAGGATAACGGTATTCGATTGGCTCCTGGAGAGGAGATGAGGTATGGGCTGGAGATCCAAGGAAGGCCCGCCCAGCCGGCCACGGAGGAAAAGGTAGAGAGACTCTCTCCAGACTCTGTCCCCGGGCCCTCCCACAGGAATGGCCAGCAAACTGTAGTCCAAGTGGTTCTGCCACCAGAGCAGAATGGAAACGTGGTCTATAAGAGGGGCTTGGTTCCACGGTCAGACACTGAGAAACATGTGCAGAGGAAAACCGCTCTGGCTCAGGTCGAGCACTGGGTCAAAGTTCAGAAAGGGGACCCGCCAAAGAGGTCAGTTTGGCCATTGACATAATCATTTGCCGAAATTTCACTATCACAACAGGACTCAATCATGGACATGGACAGTGTTCATGCATTTCTGAAAATAAATAAACTCAATTTTGATCACGTGTGGATTTTGTTGGTACGGTATGGATTTAATGTTGTTTTCTGTTTCATATTTTACAGTAAGCATCATCCATGCTTGACATCCATGTGCTATTGAATGAATATTAAAGGGAAAGGTTACCCTCTCTCCTTCCTCCTCAGCTCTCCCTCTCCAGAGTACAATCTCCCTCGGCGAACTCCTCCTCCGAAGCCCAAAGCCAGCACCCCGGAGGTCACCTATCAGTCGTTGCCAAAGTCTCCCCGTCTCCCCTCTGGCAGCAGCTCTCCTCCGGCGCCCTGCAACCTGCCCAGCGACTACAAGTACGCCCACGACCGGCTCAGCCACTTCCGCATGTCCACGGACGAGCGCATGGCCACCAAGGAGGGCATGGTGTGGCAGCTGTACGAGTGGCAGCAGCGGCAGCAGTTCCGTCACGGCAGCCCCACGGCGCCGATCTACACCGGCCCCAACTTCACCGATGCCTCCTCCTTTAGGGTGACCGTGGAGATGCCTCGCTCCATCTCGGTGCCCCCGTCGCCCTGTGAAGTCCCCCCGTCTGTCCCGGCCTCCTTCAAACCCCTGTCCCCTCGCAGGCCGCACACCCCTCTGGACAGGGTGACAGTCAGGCCGCTGGACGAAGTGGCGCCCGGGGACAGCACAAGATCCAGCTCCCCTAGGCCTATCTGTGCCCAGCTTTCTCAGGTAGGATTCTTATCTGGAGAGTAGAGGCAACCCAGGCATTTTTAGAAGTCATCCACGATTAGAGCTGCACCTGAGCGCAACTTATTACCATTCACTATTTCAGAGTATTGCATGACTGAAAGTCTAGGTATCCTTGATTCACACTGACAATAAATGCCTATCACTTAAACGTTGCCATGTAACCTACCCTAGGTATTAGCCATTGTACGTTTTTTTCAAGCAACTATGGAGGTGGAGAGTACTAAAGGTATCTGTAAATACTCTAATTTACATTACCTGTGCCATTGGTGCCTCCTGCTGGAGAAAATGTGTTATTATTATATTTCTTTCCTTCTCCTTTTTGCCGGGATGCAGGAAGGCCAGCCTAGAAGAGTCTCAGGGGCTTACTGATTCACTGACTGATTGACTCACTCACTCACTGACTGACTGACTCACTGACTCACTGACTGACTGACTCACTCACTGACTGACTGACTGACTGACTGACTGACTCACTCACTCACTGACTGACTGACTGACTGACTGACTCACTCACTCACTCACTCACTGACTGACTGACTGACTCACTCACTCACTCACTCACTCACTGACTGACTGACTGACTCACTGACTGACTGACTCACTCACTGACTCACTGACTGACTGACTCACTGACTGCCCATTGTTGAAACACGCATGCATGGGTGTTGAGCAGCAGCAGGCAGCAGAATTAATGTAATCAGCTACAGTAGTTGTGTGGCAGCAGTCTGGGTCCTACTTAACTAAGCTTGCCTGGTGTAGTCTGGGTCCGGCTTGCCTGGTGCAGTCTGGGTCCGGCTTAACTAGGCTTGCCTGGTGCAGTCTGGGTCCGGCATAACTAGGCTTGCCTTGTGCAGTCTGGGTCCGGCTCGTGCCTGGTGCAGTCTGGGTCCGGCTTAACTAGGCTTGCCTGGTGCACTGCAGTCTGGGTCCGGCTTAACTAAGCTTGCCTGGTGCAGTCTGGGTCCGGCTTAACTAGGCTTGCCTGGTGCAGTCTGGTTCCGGCTTAACTAAGCTTGCCTGGTGCAGTCTGGGTCCGGCTTAACTAAGCTTGCCTGGTGCAGTCTGGGTCCGGCTTAACTAAGCTTGCCTGGTGCAGTCTGGGTCCGGCTTAACTAAGCTTGCCTGGTGCAGTCTGGTTCCGGCTTAACTAAGCTTGCCTGGTGCAGTCTGGGTCGGGCTTAACTAAGCTTGCCTGGTGCAGTCTGGGTCCGGCATAACTAGGCTTGCCTTGTGCAGTCTGGTTCCGGCTTAACTAAGCTTGCCTGGTGCAGTCTGGTTCTGGCTTAACTAGGCTTTCCCGGTGCAGTCTGGGTCCGGCTTAACTAGGCCTGCCTGGCTCCCCTTTTTAAAGAGCATTAAGCATGCTGCTTTCCTCAAGTATGTTTTTTCCACTTACAAGTTCTTCTGGCAAGAACTGACAATTAAACAGTGTTACATTTATTTTGAAACTATAAATGCTTTGTTTGCACACTTTGTAAACATTCGACAAATGGAAGCTATATTTTGTGTTATAGTGGGGTGTGAAAGTCGTTTTTGTTGTTCTGTTGTTTTTGCTGAAGCAAGCCCCGCCCTTTGAGAAGCTAGGTGCCTATACTCAGTCATTTGGTTCTTTAACACAGAAAGCCACACAGTCAGATGGCAGAAGCCTATCATCGGCATGGGACAGTGGTAAAACTCGATGTTTCACATGTAATGAGCCAAAGCACAAAGGTCTCATTCTCACGGTAGCTGTGCACAGTGGAAGAGAGGTGCCTATTGATGTTGCCTTCAAGGACATTATGAGATCACTGGGAAATGAGCGCTCACCATGGGAAGATTAGCATGAGAAGGCTGTGACTTCCCAGCACACACACACACACACACACACACACACACACACACACACACTTTGAAGCTCATGTGAATCAATCTGCGCTTCACACAGTACACACCCAGGCCTCTTCCACAGGTGGTGTGTGTGTGTGAGTGAGTGTGTGAGCGCAACTTGGCCACTCCCCCTTCCCCAGAGCTGTCCCAGGCAGCACTCGTACACACACACACACACACCACCACCATCGCCACAGGAAACGGAGCAAGGGGCCGTCCTCCCGTCCACACCCTGCGCTGTCTCCCGACCACACCCTCCACATGTGAGACGCTCCCTCTGCAATGCATCACCACACTGGCCGACGCACACAAGCCTCATAACCCAGCCGCTGGCCGTACACGAGTAAACAAAGTGTCGCAGGCGCTCTGTTTGCGCTCATCATCCACCCATAGTGCCAAGACACTAATTATGACTCTGAAATAGAGTGCTACACAATTATGGAAAACTCTCCTAGAAGGAAGATACATGTTCAACAAAAGGGAGGCCACAGCGACTGTGTGAGACCATCCAAGGGAACGATGTTTTTTATGGGAACTAAATGTAGTTGGCAGAACTTGGTTTTGGTGGACCCAGCATGTTTGAGGCTGATGGTGCTCTCTGGCTGAAGTACGCCTGAGTAATAGCGATCTATGTACCTCTGTGGAATATATCTTTAAAGAGTACGTGTTATTAGCAGCTAATCCAATTTGCCCAGGGCATCTCAGCACCCTATAAACATCTCCACTGTATCTCAAACATCAGCAGCGGTCTCTTTTTCTTCAGATCTCGCATTTAAATAAAAAACCTATTATACAGCAAAAAAAATAGTGGCATGGGAATCTCAAAGGGAATGGCTTACAGTGCTTCTCTTGCTGGTAGCAAACAAATGTTATTTTAAGAAAGCAGGTTTGGTATAATTTATGTGTAGTTAATTAAATCTCTTGTTGTTTGTGTCCTTTTAGGGTGCTGTAGTGGGCCTGGCTTCGCTAATTCTGTGTGTTAAGCAAAAACGTCAAATTTTCCCGAGCCCCGTAGCGTCTAAAACTCAGGGCACACCTTGTTTCAAAATAAGAGTGGGAGGGATGAAATGGAGAAAAGGATAGATGAAAAAATAAATCTGCTGTGTCGTTAAATCTCTTTGCAAACTCGCAGGCAATGGCGTAACTTTGATACAGATACAGAGCTAACAATCACATAGAGAGCACAGATCATTAACCAAGCTTGAAGATTCATTAGTGATTATGTCTTCTTAGATATTCTGTTTGATTCGATAACATTTGGAATAATGTCTTCATGCATTTTTCTCTCCACAGACTTCTCAATTCGAGAGGTCAATGCCAGCCATGGGCTACATCACACACACTGTCAGTGCACCCAGCTTGCATGGCAAAACGGTATGATCCTCTTTATTACATTCACCGTATAACTTGGCTTAATTTTCAAATATATCTGGCATATGGCATTAAAAAAATAGATGAGATTGTCACACTAAAAATCAGAATACCACTCAATAAAAAAAAAACCCCACCAATGGTTTTCCTGTAGTTGAGGACAACACAATCAATATTTGTGAACAGAAACGAAGTCATTAAGACACATTCTGTGACGCTACCAAGATGTCAAATCTGGAGCTGCTCCATAAACAATGAATGGGAGACTGTTTTTGTGAATCCACATAAAGTGTATTTGAATTATTTATGCCGATATGAGATTTGTTTTAGTATTGTCTGTTCTGAACTGGAATATGCAGCCTTATCTGTAGAGAATCCCCTTGAGTAATGTAATAGCAGATAGCACCCATTCTCATCTTTCAGAAACCAACCAGATGAAGCTCTAGATCAGGGATGGGCAACTTTGATGATAGAGAGGGCCACACAAAAAAAAGAATCCTCGCTACCAGAGGGCCAGATTGTGACCGTGCACTTTCACCAGTAGCCTACTGTAACACCATCACTCCCAATTATAGCTACTAATTTGATTAAAAGGACTGGTAATCCAAATTTATTATACCAACAGTTATGTTTTTCATATTCAAATTTAGTCATTCTTCCATTCAGATGACACCAGAAACTTTGCTCTAGCTTTAAAACAGCCCGCTACAGCAATTTGATGGGGTACATCACCCAAATATGTGATATTAATCAGATTAGTACAATGTTGCATGTGCAATGTGCATCCTGGTTATAGTTTGTTACAATAGCATTAGCTCAAATGCTAACATTAAACAGTATGTGGATGGACAATGCTAATGCCATTAGCGCCATGTTCTGGGTTGTACAGTAAAAAAAAAACAGATGTTGGTGGTCTAAGCTTACCTAACCAAAAACGTCTGCCTTGTAAAAAAAGGAGAAAAAAAAGGGAAATTGACCCAGGGGCCACACTGAGTGAGGTCGGGGGGCCGCATGCGGCCCGCAGGCCACCAGTTGCCCACCCCTGTTCTAGATGATACATTTGGAGTGTTGTTAGGCTGATGGGCACCTTGTATGTGAAGTGTGTTGGCTTCTCTACCACTTGGCTCTCTCAGCTACTGCTACTGCTCTGCCTCTGTTACTGCCCAGATGGTTCTGAAGTCTTTTCTCTCGCCCCCTCCCTCCTGCGCTTTCACTGGCCTCTGGCCCCTAAACCTGGCCTGGCTCCAGCCAGAGGAGCTGACTCTGCTCCTCATTCAGCTCCGGAGGCACCAGGCCAAGATGGCTGGTGTGCATAGCCCCAGCGAGGCGTTTGCTCACCTGCAGCACCACCAGCACAACGGCATGCAGGTCAGGGGTCCTCGTACCTTCAGCACACTGCAGCGCCCCCTGCCAGTGCATTGTGGTCCCCCTCGCCTCCCCCCCAGCCAAACCCCATACATTCTTTCCCCATCATTCATAAGACTGTGCAGTCTGTCGGTATCGCTTTGTTGTGTCGGTGATTCAACCTTTTCAGCATGGGACGCATTGCAGTATTCATAGCTTTCAAGGGGCGTTACGTGCTGCCGGGAACGCCCACCTGACGGTCAAAAAAGAAACTTGTTCATTCCGCTGCCAGCCGAGTCGACTAGTTTCTCACGCTGTTTGTTCAGCCAAAATGCCGGATACCTGTTGTGCTATCGGTTGCACTAACCGACGAGGAGACACGCCTGGCTTGTGCTTTTACAGAATCCCGTCGGAGAAAGAAAACTCAGACAGGAGGAGGTTGTGGATTTGTGCGATTAGACGTGGTTCAGTCGCTGGGGAGGGCAAATGGCTTTTTTTCTACCATCAAAGTACACACGTTTTTGCGGCCAACATTTCATCAAAGGTAAGCTCAAGTAACGTTAACGGGGTATTTTAATCATTATTGTAACGTTACTTGAGCTTACCTTTGATGAAATGTTGGCCGCAAAGACGTGTGTACAAACGGCTGAACAAACACAGCGTGAGAAACTAGTCGACTCGGCTGGCAGCGGAATGAACAAGTTTTTTTTTTGACCGTCAGGTGGGCGTTCCCGGCAGCACGTAACGCCCCTTGAAAGCTATGAATAGACTGTGCAGATCACAGACTGCCTATTGGCTACAGAGCAGTCAATTTGTCTTAATAGCTAGAATCACCCGTCCAACTAGTTCAGCTTTTAAAGGCTTTTAGAGCCGTGTCTATTTGTAACAAAATAATAATAATAATAATAATAATAATATGCCATCTTCCAAGCATGTTGCTTGTTGACTGTGCATTGTCCCTCCATTTGATGCTTTTCTTAGTTTGATCATTATTCAAACTTAAACAACCACCATCAGAAATGTGGCATGAATACAACACAGTTGTCTCTACATTTCTTGTTTAGAATGATATGCTATATCTATGAAATAGGATTATTATTTAAAGAAGATTATTGCTGTGAAGAAGCAGCCTTCAGCTCCACAGTCTCACTCTCCCTTAAGAGCCTGTCCAGGAAACAGGGCATTGCAGTCAGACAGAGCAGACCTAGAGTGAAGCTGCAACGGTGCTCAGTAATGACAACTCCACCCTGTTGTTTCTAAGATCACACTATACGCCCTGGCCATTCTCCATGCTTATGTAAAACATCCATGCCGTAACGCTCACTTTGACCACATGCACATGGGCACAAGCCATCTGCTGCTCTGTTCTGTATGGGGGTCAGATACAAGACATCGCTGCGTACATTTGAAGTCAAAGGAGTTGCAAAAATGCAAAAAATTACTTAATTACAATTTGGCTTTAGTAACAGGAGTCACACACCAAGTTTCAAGTGAACAAGTGAAATCAAAGCCCTGTTATCAAAGCCTGAACAACACAAACAAACATGACAATGCCTGAAGGGTCCTCTAGTCATCATAGATTATCCTTTGCAGCTTCATGTCATGTGATTTATCTCTCCACTGCTCACTTAAAGGCTGATGATACTTACATACAACTGAAGAAGGACCTGGACTATCTAGATTTGAAGGTGGGCCCCAAGAAAGTTCATGTCATTTTCTCCTTCCCTTCCTACTGTCATCTCCCTTCTTCTGGACTGCTATCTTGCTCTCCTGCTGCTGCTTTTCAATGTCTGTCTACCTCCCTCTGTCCCCCGTCCCTCCTGTCTTTTGTCTGTTGTCCCCTGACTGTCTCTTTATGATGGAAATAACATGTCTCTGTGTTTAATTGCTTCTGTTGATGTTCATTTTCAATTCGAGGATAGCAATGCGTTCTTGCATTAACGCCCCCAGTTTTTATTATGAATTCAACAAATATCCCACAGAACTTGCACACAACTTACTGACACAAAGTGACAACAATGTCACTTTGTCACAATGTCACTTGTTCTTTACACAATGTTTATAGTAATATGTGTCAGGATATTTTCAATTTGATGATAATAGTACTATACTTTCAGATGCAGCATTAGGGGGTAATAAAGATGTTACCCTAACATACTGTATGTGTTTTCAAGCCTGTACTGATGGGAATTGAAGTTTTTACAAGCACATGACATGCATTTCAAAACCATATTTTGAGTCATGTGAACTCCAATTCTTATTTGGGTGTCACAAATAGTACAGTGACATAAGCCTATTACTGCTATATTTTTCTTTTTCTCCTTACCATAAGGGATATATCTCCCATTCACGACAATGCAAAGCATTTGATCCGGATTGATTTGTATGTTAAACACCACAAAGCATTTTTTTTTTTCCCGGAATGGAGGGAGTTCATCTATTGATGTGTACAGTACATCCTGTAACACCTCTCCATTTCCTGTTTCAAAACAGATCCAAAGTATTGACCCGATGATCGTTTCAATACACAATGTGCTCGAAAACTCCACTCCAAGCTTTGGGTACAGTTGGAATGTAAGGATGGTGTGCATACAAAGACCATTCCACTGCTTTTCAAATGGAATGCGATGCATCCCTGGCAATGTTTGAAGACAGAGGAAATGATGTTGTGTTTTGCATATGAAAACCCTTGGTCTGATCATGCATTGGATGATACCGAAAACACATTTATGAGATGCGATGATGGGACTTTTCATGACCTTCCCTGCATGTCGTGGAACACTCGTGGATGTAGTGACTGTATGTTTTTGATACCTTACGCTTTTTTGCTTTTACTTGTTTTGCTCGTTAGCGCTAAAGAGATGGCCCGAGGGTGCTCTTTGAGAGATATGCTGGCACTCTGGTTATGATTCCACGTAGGCAGCTTGCACTATTACACGTTGTACTGAAGTTGCAGTATGTCTATGGCAACACAAACATGGTTTATCTCCAAAACCGTTTGTCCGATCGACTTGAAATCTGGCAGGTGTGCTGCTGGGGACCCAAGAAAGTGCAGTGCAGTGGGAGGGGGGACGAAGAGTGGGAGAGTGTGATGTGTGAATGGGGAGAATATATATATATATACACGGTATATATATATATATTAGGGCTGTCACTTTTTCCCCAAAATAAAATTCGAACGAACTTTAATTGCCCGAAATTCGTTCGAATATATTCGAAGTTTTTTGGTTAATTAAAAAAAAAAAAAATTTTTTTTTTTTTTTTTTTTTTTTTTCAAGTCCAGCAGCCTGTTGCACCAGCTGAACGTAAGTTCTGTCTTAAGTTAGGGTGTAAAGTCCACACTAACTGCTACGTTCAAACTAGTTAGTTTGACACTAAAGTTGTGTCTTTGTTTGGTTGCACCACGGAGACGTAAGGTACATCTTAACTAGTAGACCCTAAAGTCCATACTAACCAAAATAGTGTCGCAGACAATGACGTGTACAGTATCTGTGACCAATCAGTGAAAAGCACGGTGGAAACGGTGTTTATTTACGGTTGTTTAAGTGGAGTGAAAACAGGACATGTTGCCCACCGCAAATTAGTGCTTTCATATTTCATCAACACTAATCAAATGAGAACGTTATTGAGTAACGTTCGTTTAGGTTCATATTACTGTTAACGTTTATCTGTGAGCTCTTCATCAGTATTGTAGGCTATACCACCATCCTGCCTCACTAAATTGTTGCGGTTATTTTAATTTGTATGCAGTGCTGCAGCTTGTGGGAAACAAAAGCGTGAGTCATAAATATCAAAGGGTGTAATTTATCACGGAGAGCGCGTTGCGGACGCAAAACAACGATGCGCCACGGTGCCAAGTTGCAATCCGTGCCGACTGCTATTTTACGGAGGACTTTACACCTAGTAAGACGTAGGTGTAAATTTTAAGTTCTAACTTATGCCTACGTTGTAACTATTTCACTTGGTGCAACCCAAATATTTTTAGTAGTGCGTAAACTCGGACTTAGTGAGACTTTACGTTCAAACTAGCTTACGTTTCAACTTACGCACAGCTGGTGCAACCCACTGCAGGCCACGGGCATCAGCCCGACGTGTTAGCTTGGACGCTCACAGTCACAACACTGCCTCACAAACTTGGCTGCATCCAACTCGAGACAACTTTTCAGACCCTGGAGACAATCTTTCTCAGAAGAGACTAACGCGACAAATCTGGAGACTTTTTCTGACATGGGATTAACATTACCAGCAAGCAGCAGTTGGTTAATTTTGGTTCATAAAAAAAAAAAAAAAAAATTAATTAAAAAAAAAAAAAAAAAATTCGAACATTCAAATTACATTTCGAAAACGAACCCCTCCCCCCACATTCGAAGTTGCATTCGAATTTCGAATGAAAAGTGACAGCCCTAATATATATACATACATATATACATACACACACAAGTAGGCAACCATGAAATCACACAAATCAAGATAAAAGGATGTTTTTTTTTCTTTTCTTTTTTCATATTATGCCACTTTAGATGTTAAAGAACGCACTCAATAACAAATAACCATTGTAGGATCACTAAATACTGATCATTTGTTAGCAAACTAAGCTTGTTCACCAACTTTCAGGGCAATTTTCTCTGAATGTTGCTTTTACGAGTACAAACATTCAAACGAGCATCTTCTTCAACTATTTCCAGATTTCAATGTACAGTATGACACATCATTTGAAAGCTTACAATCTGCCCATAATCTGTATTTTTTCTTTTTACCGTGGCCTATTTATGACTCAAAACACCAGACCCTGTCACATAATTATAATGTATACTGTAAGCTGTCTATGAAAGAATAAATCATGTCATCAATGGCTCTTTCAGTGTTCATACAACTGAAATATTACATAAAAAGGCAGATCCCATCCACTATTTTTGAAGACATGTCCCTCTCTAACAAAGTCGTTTGTAAATCACATTTGTAAATAACAATTGTAAATAACATCATTTGAGGAAGTGTGTTCCTGCCTCATATACTCTAGTATGTTCCTCCCTCATGGTTCATATCAAGGACATGGTGGTTAAACATGCTGCAGTAATGAGCAGCCAGGAAAGAGCAGCTTTGTGGTTTGCAGGCCTTCCCCAAACTCCAAGATACAGAACCTGTCTCTCCATCCAAACATTTGCTCCGCTTCTGCTCAAACTGCAAGATACAGAAACTGTCTCCATCCAAACATTTGCTCCGCTTCTGCTCAAACTGCAAGATACAGAAACTGTCTCTCCATCAAACTCCAAGATACAGAACCTGTCTCTCCATCAAACTCCAAGATACAGAACCTGTCTCTCCATCAAACTCCAAGATACAGAAACTGTCTCTCCATCCAAATATTTGCTCCGCTTCTGCACGTTTTGTTATAGCAGCTTCTGCATTTCACTGTCCTGAATGTGCGAGTTCCCACCCCCTACATGTTTGATTCTGTCCAGGTTCATCCAGCTTGATGTGTCAGGTGGTCTCACTGTATGCCGTTTCTGGAAATTCCATGCAATAATTATCTGTTGAATGGGAGTTTTTTTTACGGTAAAAGCATTTGAGGTATCATTCCAATTATTGGTATTAAAGATTTGGTTTTATTTGTGCATACGGGCCATTTCAGGTTACCGGACGTGAAAGCCTCAAAGAAAGACCATCAAGACCTGTGAAGATAGCAGAGAGTGATGCTGATGTAAGTGAGTCATCCCCACCCTCCTCAGCCCCCAAACAAGCAGCCTGATAAGCACCCAGTTTATCCATCTCTTTTCTTTTCGTTAAAGGGACAGCTCACCCTAAAATGTTTTTCCTCTCACCTGTAGTGCTAGTTATCCATCTATATCGTTTTGGGATAGTTGTCTGAGTTTTGGAGATATCGGCCGCAGAGATGTCTGCCTTCTCTTGAATACAATGGAACTGGATGGCACTCGGCTTGTAGTGCTCACAGCACACACAAAAAAACATTTGAAAAACTCAACAGCATCGTCTCTTTCCAGAAATCATGACCCGGTTACTCAAGATAATGCACAGACTTTGTTGTGAGGAGTTTCATGTAGGAACTATTTTCTTTTGCAGTCTCATGTAGGAACTAGCTAGCAGCTAGCGGGTGTAGTTCGGTCAAAAGAAAATAGTTCCTACATGACACTGCTCATAACAAGGTCTGTGGATTATCTTGAGTAACGGGGTCATGATTTCTGGAAACAGACATTGCTGTTGAGTTTATCAAATGTATTCCTTTGGCACTTTGAGCACCACAAGCTGAGTGCCATCCAGTTCCATTGTATTGGAGAGAAGGCAGACATCACTAGGGCCGATATCTCCAAAACTCAGGCAACTAACACAAAACGATGTAGATGGATAAATAGCACTACAGGTAAGAAGAAAAATATGTAATTTGTATTTTAGGGTGAGCTGTTCCTTTAAGATGTATCACTTCCTACTTCTTACCATCCACTACAGAGAGACAGCTAAGTTCTGTGTGCGCGCATGTGTGTGTGTGTGTGTGTGTGTGTGTGTGTGTGCGCGCGCGCGCATGTGTGTATGTGGGTGGGTGTGTTCTTTATTTTGTGGTAAACAAAGTCTGTGGAGGGCAGGGAGCTTATGTACATTGCATCACTACGGGGACATCCAACCACGCTGCACAGTGAAGACCTATGAGAGTATCGACCACAGTTTTATTTTCCTCCCCGCAATTTAAAGGGAAAAATACATGTAATGGGAGTTTTAGATGTTGAGCTGTTAAATTTTTCAGTTTGATTTGCCCGATGCTGCTTTTCTCATTCTTTGTTTTGTGCTGAATAGCGGTAAATAAGATGGATGTCCTGGCTTTTCATCATTAGCATTGTTCCACTTTAACAATTTATAAGAAACTGTGAGTGAATTTGTCTGAACAATGAATATTTCATGCAATTAAAAACAACAATATACGGCAGCAAAATAAAAACAGCTTAATTATTAATTGGACAGAATGATAAATAGATCTGAGGAAAAAATACACACTGTGCGAGGAAGACTGTGCGATAGACAGGCTTATGTTGTTTTCATAAACACATAACCCATTTCTGGGAAAACAAATCTGTCACTCTCAATAAACACGGCTCTCTCCAAAAGTGAATTTGAAAATATGGATTTTTGATTATGATTACTCATAATGGGTATTACCAGCATCTCTCCCCCAGACTAGACAGTATAAAAGCCTTTTGATATCTCACGCTGCACTGATGAGAGCAGTTCCTCAGGGCTTCTCATATAGCTGAGCCTTATTGACATATTTACACAGACAGTGAAGACTAACAGTGGATGATCAATTCATCTTATCTGGCCGTGTTGTTAGAATACAGCTCCATGAAGACAAGTGGAGCGGAGTAGACCTCTGTTCCAGATGTAAACAGATACTGCATCTCATCAGCACCGTTTCATCTCGTCCCAGTCTTCTGTTGTGTTGTGTTGATCCTCTCTGGTATTAATGGAGGTAAACACACAGTATCAAGGAAGACAGTGCCTCTGTGATGATGTACAGTAGAAAAGGAGTTTTTATCGGGCAGCTGTTTCTTTTCTGCCCAGTTTTGCTTTATACTCAGTATCACAAACGCTGCCTGTGTTTTGTTTTTGTTTTTTCTCGTAGGTGAAATTGAGCCGACTGTGTGAACAAGACAAGATCCTACAGGAGCTAGAGGCCACGATACGCACTTTGAAGGAAGACAAGGTTTTTGTCATTATTTCTATCGTTACTTTTCTAGTATGTATTCTGTATGTGTATTAGTGTGTGTGTGTGTGTGTGTGTGTGTATTAGTTTATTTTGAAGCACATTGAGTCTATATGTCTGTCGAAAATCTAAATGTCGCAAGATTGCGCATGGGCCTTGAGGAAGTGAATTCTCCATACATTTCCCTATAGAGTTAGACGTTTCTTAAAATCCTTATTTAAAGAGTTTTACTTGGACAAATCAAGTGATTTAGCTATATTCAGAATCGCAAGAGACCATAGAACATTCCTGTTGTTGTTGTTGTTGTTGTTGTTGTAGCTTTGGTCCGAGGGAAATGTTCTTTGGTCTCTCGTGATTCTTGGTTTGTCAAAGTAAATCTCTTTTTATAAGGATTTACGAAACGTCAATGGGAAAATGAATGGGGAATGAAATCCCTCGGGTCCCACGCCGGACCCGGAAGAGGGCGTGACTTAAGGCACTCGATGCTTGATAAACATGCCTTGTGTTATGACAGTGACTTCATCCCCATGTACCCCATCTGCTGTAGGACAAGCTGGAGTCTGTGCTGGATGTTTCCCACCAGCAGATGGAGCAGTACCGTGATCAGCCGGCCCATGCAGAGAAGATTGCCTACCAGCAGAGATTACTACAGGAGGATGTGGTGCACATCAGGGCTGACATATCCCAAGCCTCCACAGTGAGACACACCCTACACTCAGAAACGCTATGGAGAGCCAAAGTGGAACGTCACTTCCTGCTTCGGCACTGTACCAGAGATTTTCATCCACCATTTATTTTCCCATAGACATTTCGTAAAATGCTTGTAAAAATAGTTTTACTTGTTCAAACCAAGATCGCATAACATTTCACTCTGACCAAAACGTTAAAAAAAATGCGGGTTTAAAGAAAATATTTTTTCGATGGTTTTTTTGGTCTGAGTGAAACGTTCTATGGTCTCTCCCGATTCTAAATATATCTGAACCATTTGGTTTGACCCAGTAAAACTATTTTTATGAGCATTTTACGAAATGTCTATGGGAAAATAAATTGCGGAAGGAAATCTCTGGTACAGTGCTGAACCAGGAAGTGACGTTCACTTTGCCTCTCTCTACACTCATCATGCATACAGCATCAAGATGGCTTCGCACCTGATCACATGCTATACACTCGTTATGCATACAGCAGAAAGACGGCTTCACACCTGACTTGCTTGGTGCAGTTGAATCCAAATCTGTAATCTTTTTTTCCACCCGTAGTTCACACCCAGTTCAGCCAGGGACGGTACCAATTACGTGACTTTATTGGTTGGAGATGACGTGTTCGCTTCCATTTTTGTAATCTGTGAAACTAGCGTCACGTACGACTACCATGTTGACTGTGACTATCAAAATGAGTGGTCGACAAACAAACCTGGAGCTACATTACAAAGAAACTTACGAGCACTTTTCTCAGATGAACAGGAGCAAGCATTATTCAAAAAGATTCAGCCATATACTGAAAATAATCAGTGATATTTAAAATAAATTATATAAATATTATTATATTATATTATACTGTATATGAAAATATTCAAAATGAGAAGAAATGGGTTCCATCGAATTGCTGAGCAGTATTGTGAGAAAGATTAAAACTGTCAACAACATGAAGGTGTGTGTGATACCTTGCAGAGAGAAAGTGACAGTTAGTGCTTTTTATAAAAAAAAATACCAATGCCAATTTTCTGACCAGAAATCAAAAAAGACATTCAACCATATGGGTTTTGTTTTGCTTTTCTTGACCACCTCATTTCGGACAGCGTGATGATGAGATGGATCAGATGAACCGAGCAACGGAAACAACCAACCAACCTCGAACTGGTTGAGATGAATCAAACGTGACTTCGACATGAAAAAGCCGCATCTCACCACACACACACAGGCTCTCTAATCTCCGTAGTTTACAGTATGACTGTATTTATAGCCATACTGTAAATCTCACTGGAATAACGGGGTGGAACACTGAAACCATGATCGCAGCATTGGCTGCTGACTCTCGCTTGGTCTGCTCTTTTTGCTCTGCAGGAGATGGAGAACGCGTGGAACGAGTACAGCCAGCTGGAGAGAGACGTGGACTGGCTGAAGTCAGCGCTGCAGGGCCAGATGACCCGCTGTGATCTTACTCAGGTCTGTGGCTCATTGGCCACTGTTAACACAACACAACATACTCAACACAAAACAGCACAACACAAAACAGCACAACACAAAACAACACAGCACAACACAAAACAGCACAAAACAGCACAACACAAAACAACACAGCACAACACAAAACAACACAGCACAACACAAAACAACACAGAACAACACAAAACAACACAGCACAACACAAAACAACACAGCACAACACAAAACAACACAGCACAACACAAAACAGCACAACACAAAACAACACAGCACAACACAAAACAGCACAACACAAAACAGCACAACACAAAACAACACAACACAGCACAACACAAAACAACACAAAACAACACAGCACAAAACAACACAACACAACACAAAACAACACAAAACAACAGCATAAAACAACACAAACAACACAAAACAACACAACACAAAACAACACACACACACAAACGCAGGAAGAGTCATGCGCTCTCATGGTTGGGTGTGTGTGGGAATGAGGCGGTGAGGACACGTGTATCAAGCCATCGTGGTGGAGTGCAGCTCAGTGCTGATTCAAGGGGCTCCCGGGTGATATACCCTCCACAGATCGACAGAGGGGGTGGAGCAACGACTGGGACCGCTTAGACAGGGGATAATTGGTTAAGTACAATGGTTACATGGTTAAAAACATATATATACTGTATATTCAAAGTGTTTGTGTGGGTGTGTGCGTGCGTGCGTTTGTGTGTGTGTGTGTGTGTGTGTGTGTGTGTGTGTGTGCGTGCATGCGCGTGTTCGTGCATGGGTGTGTGTCTGAGCAGCAGGAGAAATCCCAGATCAGGAAGGAGCTGTGGAGGATTGAGGATGTTCTCGCAGGCCTCAGCTCCAGTAAAGCCAACTACAAAGTCACTATCTCCTCTGTGACCAACCCAGGTGAGACGAGTGCTGTGCCTGCCCATACCCACATGCACTGGACGACGAGAGGTAGACACACAAGTGCACACAGTTTAACCTGCACAAACCCAATGATGTTGTTTACTGTACATGCTTATATTATGTCACCTAAAACCCATGCTCTTGCAATATTCTCTAGTGCAGGGGTTTCCCAAACTTAAGAATGTCGCGGCCCACTTTGAAATCTGAAAATCTTCCGGGGCGCACACAACCCTTTATTCACAACTCTGATCAACACACGAGACTAAGATGATGTATTTCCCTATATGTTTTATTTATTTATATATTAGGCCTATATATTTTTCATTTCATTAACAGAGCATGTGAACTTGGGCATAAGAGAAATTAATAATCCATCCACATACTATACAACATTTTGACAAAATACCCAAAAGCAGATTGCCGACATTTTATCCCCCCATACTCATCAGAAGTATGCATAACACATTTTTTGAGACAAAATGTGATGAGCAACAACAAGAAATCAACCCACAAGATATTAATGCTATGCTGTGAAAAATGCTACCTTATGTGTAAAGGGGAGACTGGTGGGTACCCATTGAACCAATTTTCATTCAGATAAATTGAGCTGAGAGGTCAAGGGACGCCTTTGAAATAGTTTTCCCTCGCCAAATTAACCTATGTTTGAAGCGTTATTTAGCCCCGTTCCCAACAAGCTAGCATTATTATCTATTATTATATTATAAGACCCTTAGGTCTTCTAGTTTCTTCTGATAACAGGATCTCCACTGTAGCTTTAAAAACGACCCTGCTACAGCCATTTGATTGCCCGCGAAAATCGGGAATGTTGGCAGACTACTCGCGGCCCACCTGCAGTACCTCCACGGCCCACTAGTGGGCTGTGGGCCACCATTTGGGAATCACTGCTCTAGTGCTTAGACCAGAGGCATTCTCCATGGGAAAAAGACCAGAACAAAGCATTGGGAGTCTTCGAGTGTACTAATTCTACATGTCTGTTTTACATGTCCATACACACATCCTTTTCCCCAGAGAGGAAGTTTGTGCCTTCGGTGTCGGCATCATCAGTGCCTTCTGTGTCTGGGAGCCCGTCTGCTATGGAGATGAGGTTGTCCCAGCAGCAGCACAGCCCCCACCTCAGCCCCACCAGCCACACCCACACCCTCTCGTCCAGCCCCAGCCAGCATCTCTTGCTTCATGCTACAACCCCCGTCGCTGCTGCATGGGTCAGTGACCTGTGAATTAGAAGAGTGAATGAATGTATAAATGTTATATAATATAATAAATATATAGTATATTTATAATAAATGTTTTTAGTGCCTTTGTCGTCTTTTAGAAACGGACTGTTATACGTAAGGGATAATGGATAGTGAGCCGGTGATTACTGGCGAAATAATGACCGACAGGTGAAAGATTGAGCCCGACGCGCAGCGGAGGGCTTAATCATTCACCTGAAGGTCATTATTTCCAGTAATCACCGGCTCACTATCCATTATCCCGCTTAGAACACGGCCTACAACTAAATCATTCAATAATCTGACAAAAATAATTATTCAAATAGATTTTTTAATAGCGTTTTCAACGACAAAGCGGTTTCATTCGTAATTGGCACACAAGACACCACAGCTGCAACTGGTTGGCCTAATTGGTAGTGTCTTGCTGACAAAAGGCTCTTATCAACTGATTAATCCAGGTGTGGCAGAGCAGCGGTCGGTTGTCGAGAAATAATGACCGGTGAATCTTGTTGATTGACCAATCAGAATCGAGTATTCAAGAGAGCCGTGTTCTAAAAGCTTTGATGTGACAGCTAGAGCAACGCGAGGCACACTGCCAGTCAAAGGTGTGGACAAACTCATGATGTTACAGTAAAGCCACTTTGATCTCAAGTCTTAATGCTTGAAATTTGTTTCTTGGACAAATATCTGTTGCTTAGGATGTTCAATGTTGGACCATGGCTTATGCAGGGCCGGCCCGCCCTATATGCGAACCAAGCGGCTGCCTAGAGCCCCGGGAGTTGGGGGGCCCCCCAAAAAAAAAAAAAAAAATTTTTTTTTTTAAAAATAAACATAGGCTATAATATTATAGGCTGTGTGTGGTAGTTAAAACATAGGTTGACGTTTATTTATGTTTGTAGTTTAAACAAAAACATAAATACTGTAGGCTACATACAACACAAAAGGCTGTTATTTACCTTTTGTCGCCACCTGGTGAGTAAATATATATGTAACTAAAACCATTAAAATTGACAACCGGTCCTGCATGTATCTACCGGTCCTTGGCACAAAAAAGGTTGGGAACCCCTGGTTTAACTGACCTGGCAACCCCTATGGCTGCTGGGTTCTACACGCTTGCTTGACACTGATAGGGCTACAAACGAGCGTCATTGTCATGTTGTTTGTTTTAAATATTCTTCTAAATATGGCTAAAAGTCCAAAAACGTCACATTTTCTTCGGCGCTGCCCTAGCGGGCAGCACAGAGGGTCCCCTCCTTACAGCACCCCCTACTTAAAAGTACTTCCAGCGCGGATGCCCCCAAACCCCCGCCCCTGGGAGGGGGCCCCTGATCTATATCCTGCTTAGGGCCCCCAGATGGCTAGGGCCGGCCCTGGGCTTATGTATGAACTGTACTGAAAACAAATTCCACCATCCTGGCTGTGTGGTCATTAAAGAATCTAATCTAATCTAATCTAATATAAATAAGTGTACACCTATGTATGAGTTTTCTTTCAAGAAGAAAATTGATGTGTCCAAACTCCTGACTGCTTAGTGGATTGGTTGATTTGGTTTTAAAATATATATTGATTAGCTGTTGTCGTGTGCAGGGTGAAGAAGACGCCCCTCCCAGACCGCCCCTACCTCAGCTCTACAGCCCTGACGAGCATCCTCCTGCTGTGCCCCCCCTGCCCAGAGAGACCACCGTCATCAGACACACCTCCGTCCGCGGCCTCAAACGACAGTCTGACGAACGCAAGAGGGACAGAGAGATAGGCCAGTACACTAACGGAGACGGCAAGGTGCATACTGTATGTGTACGGTTTTTCATCTCCTTTATCTAAATGGTCCGAATTCCACCACACGACCTCTGTTTGTGACCTCTGTTTGTTTGTGACCTCTGTTTGTTTGTGACCTCTGCCTGTGTCCCAGATTGAACTTAGGCCTTTCCTGAGTGAACCTGAGCTTCTGGGAGTTGGAGACGGCTCCATCTACATTGGTCTGGCAGCGTCGGGGCACGATGGAGGTTACCAGACCTTACCTACCAGAGGTAACAGGATGGTGGCTCCAGTGGAAGAGATTTAACTTATTATTATACTTATTATAACAAATAAATTATTTCTTTGGTGAAAACAAAATCAAAAATCACGCTAGCAAGCATACATGCAGATTGCACCCACCCAGATTGATTTGGTCATGGTGCCAAGTCGGGATGGGTGATTTAATGTTTGTTGGCTTCCCCTCAGGACTGTGTGGCTCCTCGCTCAGGCTAAATCAGTCCTCAAACATCTCTTCATATGTGACCATCCGCAGAGCCACGTCCGCTGGCGCCTTGAAGGTGAGACTCAGAATCAAACTGAAAGAATCAAACAGAAGAGACAGATTTAAGAGAGAGAGCCACAGTGAGTGGAGAGACGGCACAAACAGAAGAGACAGATTTAAGACAGAGAGCCACAGTAAGTGGAGAGACGGCACAAACAGAAGAGACAGATTTAAGACAGAGAGCCACAGTGAGTGGAGAGACGGCACAAACAGAAGAGACAGATTTAAGACAGAGAGCCACAGTGAGTGGAGAGACGGCACAAACAGAAGAGACAGATTTAAGACAGAGAGCCACAGTAAGTGGAGAGACGGCACAAACAGAAGAGACAGATTTAAGACAGAGAGCCACAGTGAGTGGAGAGACGGCACAAACAGAAGAGACAGATTTAAGACAGAGAGCCACAGTGAGTGGAGAGACGGCACAAACAGAAGAGACAGATTTAATAGAGAGCCACAGTGAGTGGAGAGACGGCACAAACAGAAGAGACAGATTTAAGACAGAGAGCCACAGTGAGTGGAGAGACGGCACAAACAGAAGAGACAGATTTAAGAGAGAGCCACAGTGAGTGGAGAGACGGCACAAACAGAAGAGACAGATTTAATAGAGAGCCACAGTGAGTGGAGAGACGGCACAAACAGAAGAGACAGATTTAAGACAGAGAGCCACAGTGAGTGGAGAGACGGCACAAACAGAAGAGACAGATTTAAGACAGAGAGCCACAGTAAGTGGAGAGACGGCACAAACAGAAGAGACAGATTTAAGACAGAGAGCCACAGTGAGTGGAGAGACGGCACAAACAGAAGAGACAGATTTAAGAGAGAGAGCCACAGTGAGTGGAGAGACAGCACAAACAGAAGAGACAGATTTAAGAGAGAGAGCCACAGTGAGTGGAGAGACGGCACAAACAGAAGAGACAGATTTAAGAGAGCCACAGTGAGTGGAGAGACGGCAAGAACAGAAGAGACAGATTTAAGAGAGAGCCACAGTGAGTGGAGAGATGGCACAAACAGAAGAGACAGATTTAAGAGAGAGCCACAGTGAGTGGAGAGACGGCACAAACAGAAGAGACAGATTTAATAGAGAGCCACAGTGAGTGGAGAGACGGCACAAACAGAAGAGACAGATTTAAGACAGAGAGCCACAGTGAGTGGAGAGATGGCACAAACAGAAGAGACAGATTTAAGAGAGAGCCACAGTGAGTGGAGAGACGGCACAAACAGAGATTTAAGACAGAGAGCCACAGTAAGTGAAGAGACGGCACAAACAGATTTAAGACAGATTTAAGACAGAGAGCCACAGTGAGTGGAGAGACGGCACAAACAGATTTAAGACAGAGAGCCACAGTGAGTGGAGAGACGGCACAAACAGATTTAAGACAGAGAGCCACAGTGAGTGGAGAGACAGCACAAACAGATTTAAGACAGAGAGCCACAGTGAGTGGAGAGACGGCACAAACAGAGATTTAAGACAGAGAGCCACAGTGAGTGGAGAGACGGCACAAACAGAGATTTAAGACAGAGAGCCACAGTGAGTGGAGAGACGGCACAAACAGAGATTTAAGACAGAGAGCCACAGTGAGTGGAGAGACGGCACAAACAGATTTAAGACAGATTTAAGACAGAGAGCCACAGTGAGTGGAGAGACGGCACAAACAGAGATTTAAGACAGAGAGCCACAGTGAGTGGAGAGACGGCACAAACAGATTTAAGACAGATTTAAGACAGAGAGCCACAGTGAGTGGAGAGACGGCACAAATAGAGAAGTGAGTGACTCCAGCTTTTAAATCGTGCTGCCATCGGTTCTCCTGTTTTGTGAGTTGAGTTGAGTTGAGTTGTTCATTGTTACTTAGTTTAAACATATCTAGAAAATGTCTAGAAAATTCTACACCAAATTCCCTTTTTCAAGCACATTAATGACTTGTGGGTTTAACTTTGCAAAAATGGACTAGACACACAGAAAGCTCATTCACAAACACTAAATCTATGTGCGGTGCAATTCATAATGACAAGCTTAAGTGGTGAATGGCAACAAATATAATAAGTAGAAAGGCTTTTTGACGTGATGGAGACGGCCAATATGGCATTCAAGGCAACGTCTGTTGGTGATGAAGTTCTGTGTGTTTACACACCACAGCGAAGACATGAGAATGACATGGAGAGATGTCTGGAACAATTCTAGCGGTAGTTATATCCTTGATTTTAGCAGGACTCTGTTGTATTTAAAAGCATGTTTAGCCTACTAATAACCACGTTCAAAGAACTGTTCTTTGAAATTCAGAGGACATTTTTGCTCTGAGGAAAAAATAAAATCACATTTTAGGGGGATTGGACTGTTTGTGTTTCTACATACTATCAATGGTTTCTACTATACACTGTGCAACTGACTCAATATGTACTGTATGTTGCAATAACAATTGAGAAATATCTCAATGTTCCATTCCTCATTCACATCTTCTGTATACTGTATATTTACATTTTCCCATTTGGCAGATGCTTTAAAGTAAGCACTATACATGAGATTTTAATACAACACAAACAAGGATCTGTATATCGATACAGCTACTGTATACGTTTGTGTGCACTTCTTTTCTTTGCCTTCTGCTGCCTTTTCCTCTTGCTCTCACCTCTCTCCCTGTTGGGCGTGGCTCTCTGTCCTAATATATCCCTTCTTCTTCTGCTCTCACCTCTCTTCCTGCTGGGCGTGGCTCTCTGTCTTCTTCTTCTGCTCTCACCTCTCTCCCTGCTGGGCGTGGCTCTCTGTCTTCTTCTTCTGCTCTCACCTCTCTTCCTGCTGGGCGTGGCTCTCTGTCTTCTTCTTCTGCTCTCACCTCTTTCCCTGCTGGGCGTGGCTGTCTGTCTTCTTCTTCTGCTCTCACCTCTCTCCCTGCTGGGCGTGGCTCTCTGTCTTCTTCTTCTGCTCTCACCTCTCTCCCTGCTGGGCGTGGCTCTCTGTCTTCTTCTTCTGCTCTCACATCTCTCCCTGCTGGGCGTGGCTCTCTGTCTTCTTCTTCTGCTCTCACCTCTCTTCCTGCTGGGCGTGGCTCTCTGTCCTAATATATCCCTTCTTCTTCTGCTCTCAGGAGAGGAAGAGTGCCTTGGAGCGTCTGTACTCTGGGGAGGTGGGGCAGCAGCAGCCGAGGGGGAAGATGAGCGCCGACGAGCAGCTGGAGAGGATGAAGAGGCACCAGAAGGCCCTCGTCCGCCAGCGCAAACGCACCCTGAGTCACGGAGACCGCCATGCCTCTTCACCAGCCCGCTCCTCCTCCTCATCCTCGCGCTCGCTCTCTGCAGACTTGGGCTCAGTATGTTACTAGAGCAGTTTCACACGTCACACCACAATGCATGACGACAGCCAAAACACGTACGGCGTGCATGCCCTCACTAATGTTAGCAGGGCTTTTCTACCGGACACAAGACAGTCGACAGCAATATATCAGATTGGCGATGAGAGGCATGAACAGTGTGGTACCAGTATCATGTGGCTGTCATTGTACCTGTTGTCATGCATGTTATTGTCATGCATGTTATCTGGAGACTTTGAATGACAGACAAAGGCTTTCTGCCACTTATACAGTAACATAGTTCCTCCTTCAAATACTGTATCACAATTTCAAAAAGGGTTATAAAACTGTTTATAATACTTACAATACGATTGTTAAAAAATGGTGTTTATTATAAAATGGAAATAGTTACGTTTACAGTGAATAGAGGTGATTCTTATCTACACAGAAGAGGAATCACTACAAATAATATAATATAATGTATCATGTGATGTTAAACCAATTTGGGCACCTAGAGTCTATCGGTCTGACAACTGATCAAACTCGGGGACAGACAGGCGATATTTTGGCGTTTCCGGTGTAGAGCAGGCGTCCGCACCAAGATTTCCGCTTCCGTCATTGTTTACAGTCTGACGACGTCTCGTCTGCCGTGATCTGTTTATAGAGATGAGCCAAAATGCACCTACAAACTTATCTGTTTATAGAGATGAGCCAAAATGCACCTACAAACTTATCGACCGAATCAACTCCAACTCCATTCTCGCGTCAATGGGACTGTAAACAAAACCAACAGCAGACATCTTGGCGCGGACGTCCGCTCAACACCGGAAACCCCAAAACGTCAGCCGTCTCTCCCAGAGTCTTATTATTAGTCGTCTGACTGATCTGACTCTGGGTGTCCAGAATGATGTGAAACTAACATAATAATCAATAACCTCATTGACACAGGGCTTTTATGCGATTAGCCTTTCCTTCATCCATTTTTGAGATGATATCTTACCTCATGTTGCTTTACCCATAACTCTCGTGCCTCTGGTCACTGCTCTTTCCATTTCTCTGCTGTGGCTGCTTTCACTCTGACTTTATGTTAATACCCACCTGCTATGCTGCTATGCTGTTTTCCTCTCCAAGTGTGAGTGAAACTTTCAGAAGAGAGAGTTTGCTCACCACAGTCCCATCCTTCTACTAGCCTAGATACTAATGTCCTCCATTCTCCAATGAAATGCTATTACTGTCTCCACCAGTCCTCATTTGTGAGTGAGTGAGTGAGTGAGTGAGTGAGTGTGTGTGTGTGTGTGTGTGTGTGTGTGTGTGTGTGTGTGTGTGTGTGTGTGTGTGTGTGTGTGTGTGTGTGTGTGTGTGTGAGAAAGAGAGAGAGAGAGAGTGCCCATGTTGTACTACTTATCTTTCCACTGACAAGACATTCATACAGTGAGCGATACCTATCCTAGCCTACGCATGTAAAATTCATCATCACATTTCTGCAGACATTTTGTTTTCAGTGACATGAGGATAAAGTCTTGGGTCCTTGTGGATCGGGGCCTGTCACCACTTTGATAGTATTTATAAACTGAAGCATTGCCTTCTTATTTTGATAGTACTAATGTCTGTGACATCCATTTCATATCAAATAGGTAATCATATAGGTAAAGTGATTTCAGTGCTTGCTCAGTATTTTCATCTGCTCATAGGTCATTGGTTTTAAGAAACCCATCCTTTTTTCCATAATTGTGGATGTTTGCAAATAAGAAATAAACATTTTTCTAATAAACACACATTGCCATGTTTTTTTTATTCATTATTATTCATTACATTTGTGTTGTGAATACATACAGTGGTGTCCCTGCTGTGTTTTTATTTATTTTTTATTTTCCTTCTCTTTTTTCTGTCAAATAAGCACAGTTGGACTTGTGTGGGTCTAAGCATTTTCATCGGTCATCAGTGCGAGAAAATAGCTCTTTCCCTATCTTCCCTTTTCGTTTCAGTTGCATTTTACTGTCCCCCACTGTGCTAGAGGGTTTTCAGCATGCTGTGATTTTGGTGCTTTTGATTTAATCTTATATACTGTATATATATAAAAACATGCACTTTTCTATGCATGCCCTCTCTATTTCTTTTCTCACACACACAGGCACACACACTCACACACACTGCAGCCTTTTAAAACACACATACGATTATGATAACATATATGATACGCTATAACTTCTGTGCTTTCCAAGTGGATGTGCTTGTTACAAGGAATTATGTGTGAAGGCAAGTGAAGCAAAAATAATTTCACATTTTCTTCAAGAAAAATGTCTGCTATCATCCTGTCATTGAACAGTTGTTTGTTGTTGTTGTTGTTGTTCTCTGTGTGCCTGGTGCAGTGGAGGAGAGAGCAGGAGTTTGACCTGCAGTTGCTGGAGCGGGCCGTGCAGGGGGAGGAGGCGCGGGGCGTGAGGAGCGTCCAGGGGGAGGAGAGACCCGCGGAGCACCGGGAGGAGAGGCCCCGCTCGCAGTCTGATGAGTGGCTGACCCTCCGCTCCACCGCCGCCACCCCTCCCGCCCACCAGCAAGACCTGGAGCCACTAGACTACGACCTGGACCTCAGCAAAGAGGTGCAGTCAATTATCTTTGTCTCAACAAAGACACACAGCTGATGACCTTCATGGCAACAAAGGAATACACTGAATGACCTTGGCCTCAACAAAAAGATGCAGTTAATTGCCTTGACCTCGACCATTGGAACGTATGATTAAAGGGAAAGAAATCAACACTAAAGCACGTGTAACCCTGTTGAAATGCAGCTATTTGTGATGGAGCTTGCATTTCTGCATCCTTTTTGTTGTTTGTGTTCGTCTCACTCCCCTGGAATATTCCCCATGTCGAGATATTTCCTGCACAGCTACACGTGCAAGGAGAACATTTTTCATTTATCTCAAACATCAACAGTAAACTTCAGCTTTTGCTGTCAGTCTCAGAATCAAAGAGAACGGGATTCAGTCGGGATGCATTGACGTCATACAGTCATACAGGGATAAATCCTCAAGCCAATGCGGCAATGAGACGTGTTTCTTGCATTTTGAATAAGGGGCGCAGTTACCGCTTTCTCTCAACTGCAAAAACTCTTCACCTCCACCTAAAGCCCATAACTGAAATGCTCTCCAGGCACATTCTCTGGTTTTGTCAAACGGCATTCTGGGAAATAAAGGAATCTATATATGCGCGGGCTCCCCACACGCGAGCTGCGTGGCCTCGCCTGCTCTATTGGCATGCGCCGCGCACAATTGCGCACTGATCACTGATGACATCATTGTCACTGATGATGTCACGCCTTTGGCATCACTGATGATGTCACAATGCCTATGGAGTCATAGGCATTGTGACAGCATCAGTGGGACAAAAATGTATTGACTGAGCCCACTTGCTCACTTTTATATATAATAATTATATATAAAAGTGAGGATTAGGCATTTGTATCTGCAATTATGCAAACACCACACTACCTTTTGTGTGTCCTGTAGCTGTCCAAGCCTCAGAAGGTGTTAATCCCAGAGCGATATGTGGACTCCGAGCCTGAAGAGCCGCTCAGTCCTCAGGAGGTGGAGGAGCGCCATCGCAAGGTGGAGCGCATCAAGAGCATCCTGGCCAAGTCCAGGTAAAAAAAACACATCAATCTTGTCTGATATATATGACTGATTCTTAGTTAGACAAATGACCAGTTCAACCAAATGGGTCAGGTTCAAGCTGAATTTGAATTAAGTTAATTTGTGAATTAACTAAGTATCATTATGAATGGAATAGTGTATATGGTGAGTTTGGTGCTTTTATTGTGACAGTGTGCAGAACCTGGCACCAGCCATGTCTCCGGACAAGGCCGAGGTGGGCCTGGACTCTGCTCTGCAGGAGCAGGAGAGGATCATCACCATGTCCTACGCTCTGGCCTCAGAGGCCTCCCTCAAGAGCAAGCAGGTCGCAGGTCAGTCTACATCCTTCAACATCACTCTGTGTGTACTTAGGATTTGTAGTACTTAAGTAGGCCATCTTTGCTTTAGAAATGCGTTCAAATGCAAGTATGACACTTTCACATTTAATGACAGTATCTGTGGGGGGGGGGGGAACGGACGTCTACTGACAGTATCAGTCAAATTCCTCCGGCATCACTTTGACATCCTTTCGGTTGAAGAGGGGATATAGAGAGGGAGGGAGGGCAGCCTTTTCAACACTAGCTTGATGGTGTGGAGATGAGATGGGGATAGGTGCAGAGGCGAGCAGTAAGGCTGTTCATTTCCTAATAACTGAACATTATTCCTTATTAGGGAAAATCTTAGGAGCTTAGTCTCTAATTGCAATGCGTGTGGAACCTTTCAGACAGGGGGAGGAATCTCTTGATGAGGCCATTTTGTGCGCGGATCAATGACCCAGTCAAACTATGCTCAGGCGCTCCCCTCTGCAGCACGTAGCTGCCTGCTTTGAACGCAGCTCTGAACCTGCATAAAAGAGACACTGCGCTCACTTTTCATCTCTTTTAGGTCTACAGCAGGCGGGCACACGAGTTCATTTTCACAGTAGCAGCAGATCGTCAGATGCGTCTATCTGTCTCTTTCTCTCTCTTTCACACACACATGCACCGTGCACGCGCACACACACACACACACTCACACACACACACATCTGTCACACACAGTAACACTCAAGCTGTCGGCGTGTGAGGAAGCTTAATATGCACAGTGAAGCAAAGTCAACAATTATAACATTATTTCCCGCATGGAGAAATGTCAGAGAATATAACTTGTGGCATCTTGTCAGTAGAGTCTGAATCAATGACTCCTCTCTCTCTCTCCCTTTGGTGTAAAAGTAAGGTGCGCTGCTCCACTTTCAAATCCCCCCGAATTAAAAGAAGAATCTTTTCCCCCGGCATTATGCATGAGAGACTTCAATAATAATGCCAACATAAAAGCAGAAATGGGCAGCGTTTCTATCACATATATTAAAATAGTACTTTATAATAGTAGTTTATAGAGTAGGTTATAATTAGGTGTCTGTAATTCTGGCGGTGGGGGGGGGGGGGACTTCATCTAGTGCTGTTTGAACTGTCCATTGCTATGGTTTTCTTACGCTGATACTAAAAAGGTTAAAAAATTGAGAGAGAGAGAAAGAAAGCAGACATTACACACAGAACACACAATAAGACCCAAAGGGTTGATGATGCAGGAGAAATGTACTGTCAATATTAGTTTCTCTTAACCCATATGCCTTTTTGAAATAATTTAGTATTATCAAAGATGTCAAATTTGGTTGAATAGCATATCCCATATATATGTCTACTGTAGCACATTGGGCCTCAACTTATATACATAACCTCCTTGGAGGAGGTAATTATTCTAAGTAAATTGCATCAAGAGCTCCAAAACACCACCAAGGCATGAGACTGCAGGGAGCCCCACATTTTTGACGAGCATATTGTCAGTGGTCACAGAAAGCCAGAACGGCCATAATTTATGGTGTAACACAACAGTTAGCGTAAATAAGGGAGACAATTGAGACAATCCATTCCAAGAGTTAGGGTGAACTCTCTCTTCATCTGTCTAAAATATACGTATCCTCTCAAATTAAACAATATCAAAAACATGCATATTGCTGATTCATTGTGGTCCTGAAATCACAGATATGATTCTGTTTAATTGCGTGCACCTATTGCTAATATAAAATACAGATGCGATCCTTTTATTAGTACATGTCTGCAACACTCTAAAAACAGGGATTCAGAGACACAATCTGTCATTGGAGTCTTGAGATTTTACTTTACTCATCGTCTTGGACTTATACCTCCAGTTTTCCCTCATTCATTGATCTTCCTATAGTTTGAATAGATGAGGGTTACATTTTACATGATGTCAAAGGTGTATTTTGTGCGTGTCATTTAATCAAATACATTTGTTGCAATGGGTATTTCCAATTTTTTTTTTACGTCTACATTTGTTGAGAGTATCTTTGATTACTGCTTGTGAATGGCACAGGAAGCACACAGTGTCATAGTGGGTGTCACCCACCCAGGTGCCAGAGGCTATAATGCCATCCCTTTGACTAATGACTGGTTCTCTCCCCCCCTCCTTCCCTCTGTCCACCCCTCTGTAGTCCCACCCTCTGTAGTCCACCCCTCTGTAGTCCCACCGCAGGCTAACATGCCCTCCCCTCCACTCCCGCCCCCTCCTCCTCCGCCTCCTCTCCCTCCTGTCTCTCTGGCGCCGCCCTCTCCTCTAAGCAACGGAATTCACTACACGTTTGTCTAAATCAGAGAGATCAAGTAAGACCTGACCGCATGTTTATGCTGCTAATGTGATGGCAGCCTGGCTAATTCTCCCTAACAAGCAGGCTCCTCCCGTGTGCGTTGCACCTCGCCGCTGCATGCTGACTGCTCTGTTGTGATTGTCAAAGACACACATCTTGTCTAGGTTAGACTAGAGAAGGGCCATTACCATCAACGCACGCATCTGCATGCAGTCCGCTCATCCCACTGTGATAATTGTGTGTAAATTGTTTTGTTTTTTTCTTTCCTTTTTTGTAGCTCTGCCAAAATATTTATGGGTGATCGAGGCAGGAAGGGGCTGAAACAAACATAGCTATGTGTAGCATTGTGAGTAATTAACAACAACAAAAAAACACTGTTTTGATTGAGCACAATGACAGCACCAATTAGCCTGCCATCTGTAGCATGGCAGCAATGAGACAGAAAGCACATTAGATGTCACTGCTGTTACTGTACATGTTACTGTACATGTAGTAGTTTCGCTGGCCTCCCTTCCGTGAGAGGAGTGTGGCGGCGCTGGTCACCATTATGGAATTGCGATGGGCGGCGCTTAGCGGCAGTGCCCTTGGAAAATAGTTTCCAACAATCCAAACTTGCCATTTTCAGCATGTAGCAATGAGCTAGCGTGTAGGTTTCTGCCGTTAGCTTGCTAGCTAGTTAGCGTTGTTGTTTTCACTGCGGCGGCAGGGGACAATTTACAGCGACATACAGGGAGGAGGGAGTGGAAGCCGCTCTGATTGACATGGTCGGAGCCAATGACAGAGCTTCTTAAGCGGGGAGCGGAAATCCGCCTGCGTCTGAAATCGACGCTTCCAATGGGAGAGCAGCTGTAGAGCAGGGGAGGGCTTATGCCAGCAGCCTGTTTCTGTGCAGCCAGACTCCTCTCACGGAAGGGAGGGGAGGCTGGCCAGCGAGACGACTGTACATGCAGAGAGACAGTTACTACTGTATTGATTCACTTTCATCCATCAGTCACAACTGACAGATTAGACTGTTAACTTCTATTCATCAGTCAGAACTGGCACAGATTAGACTGTTAATTTGGGGTCTGGATCTTCACTGACTCATTTATACAACCATAAACCCGCCATTAACTATCGTGTATCCTAAATGTGTACTACCTGTACACATGCTATGTACTTAACACACACACATACATACATACATACACACATACACATACAGTACGTGTCAGGGTGTCCGTCTAGGTGTGTTTGACCTTCAACCTTAGAGCCTTATGCTGTGTTCACCTCATATCGGACAAAAAAAAGCGAAAGAACGCGATCACATCTTTTTCCTCCAACTTGGAAGCGTTCAACGTGTTTAACTTGCTTGAACGCCCAAATCAAATAAACCCTTTTTTTTCTCCAAGCATGAACAAACTGCAGCAGGCAGTAGTAGCCTACTCAATTTTCTTACGCAGAGTTCATTGTATTACTGTGAATATAACTAATCATTTTGGCTTGATTATCTTGGACTGTCAACACTGGTGGATTCTCTGTGAGCGAAATCGAAGCCAACAAAAAAATCCCACATCCTAGTGGTAAATACCAATAGTCATATTTACGGTAAATCCAACATGACGTGAACGCGACATTATCTCACTCCGATCTTTTTTGCTTGTTCCATGGGGAGAACAAGCATTCCTGTGTAACCGCATGCTGTTCTGTGTATTACCTTCCTACATGTGATGCCTTTGGTCTCCAAAACTTCTCCTGCAGCTCTCTCATGTTCAGGTCTGCTGTTAGAGGTCGGCCATGATGTGTAGTTGGTTTGGAAATGTTTCACTGTGGTTTGACACAGCTTCATGTCCAGAGCTGAAGATCACAATCTCTGTCCACTGACATTCAGACAATAATATGTGTGTTTCTTCTAAGTACTGATTACAGTAACATGCTTATCAAAATAGTGTAAAAAGTTGTAGCATGTTCACATAATTGCTCTCAAACCGGGAATCCAATGAAATCCAGCAGTATTTTGATAGCAACAGACTGTTATGTCTTATTACTTTGAATGTGAAATGACACATTGAGAAATGGTGTCAAATGTCACCTACCACTGCGGAAACCCGGGTTCAATTCCCAGCAGCGGTACTTCCAGCTTGCTCAGAAGTTCCTACAGACAGAATTGGCCGTGGCTGCAGGTGGGAAGGCGGTGGGGTATGCCTGGCTGCTGCACTAGTGCCTCCTCTGGTCAGTCAGTTGGGGGGGGGGGGGGGGGACTAGGGGGGAATAGCGTGATCCTCCCACGCGCTACGTCCTGCCGGTGAACTCCTCGCTGTCAGGTGAAAAAGAAGCGACTGGAAATGTGTCGGAGGAAGCATTTGCTAGTCTACGATCGGCAGAGGGGGTGGAGCAACGTCTGCCCGGCCCAGCAGGGGGAATTGGGCAAGTACAATTGGGGAGAAAATGGGAGAAAAATCTGAGAAAACGTGATTTAAAAAAAGTACTGTATGTATATATGTATACATATACGCCTACACAATGAATGCATCGCCATAGATAAAGTACTGTTCATCCATTCATTCATTTGTTCCATGGTTTCCTCTGTGTGTGGTGCCTTACATCTGATGATGTCTTTTTGGTTTGCTGTATGTACTGTAGAGTGGGGAGTGTTACACTGATGGCTCTGGAGCTGACACAGCTTTTTCCTGACTCTTACATATTTCCTTTGTTGCACATTCATTCATTTGTGGCTTCATGCACTTCATGGAGCGCGTCATCGTTCAGAAACCACGCCCAAATGGGGGGAAAACAAAAACTCCCCCCCAATCCTGGCGTTCTCCTATGTCACGTGTTGCACACAAAGATATACGGAAGATGAACACTCCAACTTACTTCCTTGACAGCTAGATCCACATTTTTCTTCTCGACAATTCTCAATGGCTTCCTTGTTTTGCTCGGGAGTACAAAAAAACTTGAATTGGCGATTTTTTTTTACATTTGTTGTCTGCGCAGCCCACCGCACAACTATTTTAGCTATGTTTCATTCAAAGAAAATGATGCTGGTGTATGGGAGTGAATGGAACGCTTTCCCCCGTGATGGGCGTGGCCTATTTCATGCAGTGTCTCTATACCTCAGTGTGATACAGTCCACTCTCCACTCTGATATTTTTATGTGATATTTACTCAATTCTTGCACTTACTATTTCTTTCTGTCTCGTCACTTCTTAGCTCAAGCAGTTTCTGGACACTGAGGTGCTACTCCATAACGACAACAAACACCTGGATTCTGCGAGAAAGGAGGATGACGATGTTTGATTTGGACAGTTACACTGCACTGCTATAGTAGAAGAACTGTAGTAAACATTTCACCTGCACTCTTGAGGCACACGCAGGACTGACTTGGTAACGCATTTCTATAGTTGCTCAAAGCTATTTTCCTGAAGAAAACAACAGAAGCCTTTGCTGTGGAGGCTGCTGTGCTTATTAACTTTGAAAGTGTCTAACACATGTTAATCCCATAATAATGTTTTTTATACATGTTACTGCACTTTCAAGTGTGTACTGTGTCATTGTGAAGAATTGAAAGTGATATTTTCAAGGAATGACTGAAATGCGTTTACTTGCAGTGTGATCTCAACTGGGAACTTGTGTTCTCAACTGGGAACTTGTGTTCTCAACTGGGAACTTGTGTTCTCAACTGGGAACTTGTGTTTTTTTTTCCAGACATGGAATGTGTGAGTAATCATCTTCTGGAAGGTACGGAATGTGTTGTGACAATAGTATTTTTTGTCAAACTCAGATGATATTCTTACACCAAACCACTTGAAATATAATAATGTATGTATCTACTGTAGCACTGCCAGCCTCTTATTAGCTTGCCAAAATGAATTTTATTTTTGCTTACATCAGGATGGAAATAACCTTTAACATATTTTCTGTATGACTGGGAAAGGTTGCACAATGGAAATTTATAAAAATGTGAATATTAAAGATATTAACACAATATTTGAATAGACGTATTTATTTGCGTCATATTTATTTAGACAGAGTTGCACGCCATATAGACTCAACTGTGCATGGCTATATTATATCAGACAAATATTTAAAGAAACTTTCAAGAAACCCTCTGCAATAGTTATAGGGACATTTTATCGTCCTCTATTAAGGAACAAATGATTGGAAACTCTGTGGCACGACTTACAGAAACAATCAAGCATTTAATGAGAATGCAGAAAGTGAGACAGAAATCCAAGCACCATAAGTAATCATCGAGTCTTGCTATTGATCAATCAAACCCATACAGATTTTAATAATGAGAGACTAGTAGAAAGTATAACAAGCTTTAATGATACAACAATTATTTTGGCGTATGACTCCATGATATGATGACGCTCTCCTGAGATGATGAGAGGGCGTCGTCAGTGAAGAATAGGATAGGAAATCCCCCATAGGGAATTCTTCAATCAGGAGTCATGACCGATGGTGGTGATCAGGGGAGGAGGTGGGGTGAAACAACTGCTTCAGCGATGATGATCAGCAACTGAGAATGACACATACACAGCACATAGCAAACAGAGTAAACATGGACCCTGATATACTACACTGATTAGGTGATTGGGATCAGCTGGAGAGGAATACCTTGGGCTGATTGGTTATTGCCACATGTGTGGTAAACTGTGAATGGGTGAGGAGACAGCATCAGAGAGAGGGGGCGAGCCTAACAATGAATGGGTTATACCTCCTCAAAGAAAGGGGGCGTGCACTGTGATATGACGAGACTGGGCGTTGGCTGTTAAGTAGTCTTCATTATTGAAAATAGTCCAAGACTTCATATCTTATGGCCATTTATGCTTCTATGGGACAGTAAAGATGTCTTACACCTTTAAAGGGACAGCTCACCCTAAAATCCAAAATACATATTTTTCCTCTCACCTGTAGTGCTATTTATCCATCTATATCGTTTTGGGATAGTTGCCTGGAACAATGGAACTGGATGGCACTCGGCTTGTAGTGCTCGAAGCACCAAAAAAATACATTTGAAAAACTCCAGAAATCATGACCCGGTTACTCAAGGTAATGCACAGACTTTGTTGTGAGCAGTTTCATGTAGGAACTATTTTCTTTTGCAGTCTTATGTAGGAACTAGCTAGCAAGGCACCCATAAGCTCTATATGTGAACATGTGCTTATCTGGCAAAAGGACTCATTACTAAAGGCTTGCAGCCAATTAAAATAGGCATAGTTTGGTTGCTTAGAAATTGACATATGTCCGTTTGCAAGATGTGCGTCTATATTTCTCATTCTCTCCCCACCTCCTCCCTCCCCCTGCTCTCTTCTCCCCCACACCCCTCCCCCTTCCCCTCTCCTGCTCTCTCCTCTTGCTCCTTCCCCACCTCCTATACCCTCCAACATCTCCCATTCCCTCCCCACCCCATCACTCTCTCACATTCCCCCTGCTCTTCCCCCTTCTCCTGCTCTCTCCTCTGCTCTCTCTTCATTTCTATATTTTCTATATTATCCAATTGTTCAAATGTTATCTTTATTCTGTATATTCTTGTTACTGTGTGTTAGCTAGAATCAGCTAGACATACTTTCTGTGAAGCCCTCTGAGACATGCTTGTGAATTAGGGCTATATAAATAAACTTGACTTGACTTGACTAGCAGCTAGCGGGTGTAGTTCGGTCAAAAGAAAATAGTTCCTCCAAATTCCTCCAAAACGCATGAACAACATGCGTGAATTCAGTTTTAGGGTGGATTTTTGCTTCAAGGAGAATATGAATAGCATTTTCATTATGTTGTTAACTCTTTGATATTGGTCTTATTTTGATTGAGAGGTGAATATCTCTCAAAACTTGATAATGTTGTCATTTTATATTAACTGACTAATGTTTTGTCAGTTTGCTGAAGTCTTAGGAAGGCAACTCCTGGATAAATTATTAACTCTTAAAGTATTGGTTAAAAAAAGCATTTATATAATGTCATTGATATTGAGCGTATTTTCATTCTAATCATGTACAAAAGAAAAGTACAAAATGTGCACTCATCATAGCTCTGGGATTCTCTTTGAACATCCACATTGATTGCTTTGACTTATTAAACTTCATTCTATTATTTGAAAAGGGAATCCAACTATGGCATGCTCAAAGGAGGTGAACTTTCAATACAAAAAAAGCTTCTTCAAATGTTTCTTAAGTTCAAAGCTTTTCCATCTAAAAGGGCATTTTTAATTCCGTGTCTACATTTTCAACCAAGAAGGTGGATAGTAATAACTCTGGAATCTGAAGCATAGAATTCATATCTTTAAATCATGAACTATGTCTCCATTGCAATTGTAAAAGAAATCTGAGTAATACATGAACTTCTGAATAAAAAAAGAATGCATTTTTTTAAAGAATGTGCTACTCTTATATTGCTAAATTTGCACTTTTCTAACACAAACTAAATATGTTTCATGAACACTGAAGCTAATTGCTGTATCATCTTCACACACATTGTATAATGTACTGTACACGACAGCTCCGACCTTGTTCATATCAACGACCCCTAATTTAGCCACAGACCCCTATTTGATGAGATTTATCTCTTGAACCCAAATCTGACCCAAAAAAAACATGTTAGATATGAGTTTGTCCAGAATTCAATCTGTATTGTAGAGAGATAACGGAGAAGCTGATCAAAATAGTAATTGTTGTACATCCTCTAATTGTGTTAACTTCTTGTCAATTAAATAATTATTAAGTTGAACACTTGACCCCCTGGAACCCCCTCAAGGACCCTTGGTGGTCCCCGGACCCCACGTTGAGAACCACTGTTTATGGAAACCGCGCCTTGGCTTCACCCGCTTGTTTGGCAGTGAGCCGTTCTGTTGCAGCTCCCTCCCCAAGTAAGATGTTTCTCTTTAATTGGAGAGTAATGACTTTCCCTCGTTTGCACCGGGGCTGTGCTTTGAAAGCACCTGAGACAGAGGATGCACCTCCCTCAGCTCCACAGTGGGAGCCGCCCTCCACATCCCCTCTGCCTGCGTCTCTTCTCCAGGAGTGGGGCCCCACGGTGCCTGCTGCTGGCCCTGGTGGCTAGAAGACCCATCGCATCCTCTGTTGTGCTTATCTTGCAATAAAAATGGGATGTTTTTCCCCTCCTCCTGCAGAAATTCACCCAAGACCCTCCACAGAGGATTGTGGCATTTCCATGTATTGACGTTTGGCTGCTGGTTCATATACATTTGTTATTCTATGCTCTGGACTTCAAAGAGAATGAAATAGGCCTATTATGCTAATTGGGTCCTGTTCGGTTAAACGCAATCAAGGCCTTGCACATTAATCCTTTACTAAACACTTACTGGCTTCAGAAAGGCTTTTCCAGATGCACACAAACTAATAAAAATCCTCCTCACTCTTACTAACAGAAATGTTTGTTACTAAGTACTTTTAAAAGATATTATTTTTATTTTAGCTCAAACTCAATCATTTCATGAAGGTCTCACTTTAAATCAGAAGTGCAAAAGTATATGTGATCATCTCAATGTTTATTTTCTGAAGTGCAAGGGAACAGGTTAGCTTTGACCTTAAAGGTCCTAGGATTGAGGCGAAGGGCCCTGTTGAGACCATGCGGACGGTTCTGACCTTGTTCTCTGGTCTATATTGTTCGCTGCACTGCATGCTGAATTTGTAAGATATTCACAACGTTCCTCTCACAGGAGCAGAGAAAGGGGAAAATCCTACACTGAGTCCCCAGGATCTCCATTTTCACGGCATAAATGATGTTGTTACTTGACATGAATGTTTGAAGAGCAGGCTGCAATGAAAGCACAACCCGGCCGCCGCCTCCACTCGCCATGGGGATCCAGGTTGTAGTCCAATTGTACAAATACACAAAAGCAAGGAATCCAATACAAAAGGTACTTTGATTCTAAAATTGCATTTTATGCTGTTTTATCACCCCAACTGAACACACGATACATTTTTCAATACGTAAGAAATGGAATGGTGGTTTGTTGAATAATTGAAGAGTTAGGAATCATTGAATATTCTTTCCAATGTGCCTGTATGCTATAAAAAGAAAGCTACATTATAGTCATGTTGTACATTAGCCTAACTATGGCTAAAACAATACTCTTTGTGATCTCCGATTACAAAGCCACTGTGTTTCAGTTACACAGTTGTGATATAACTCGAGAGATGATATAAATATTAGATACACTGTACACACAGTAAGCCACTACTAAGAGAGCATAATTCCTCCACACATAAATGATTGAGTGTGTGTTCAAGAAGTGCTGTATTACACCAAACAATAAATGAATCTCGTGTTGCTTAAACGGAAGGCTTTTACAATACCTACAGTGAATTGGGCTTACTGTACATAAAAGCAATTGCTTTGTAAATTAACCAAGTGCCCCTGGGCCACCTCTTTAATCTAGCAGTGCCATGCACACATACACAGTGAGCTAAGTGAAATTTACTTCAGTCAATGACTCTGAAAAGAATAAGCTACAAACAGTACTATCAAGTGATGAGTATAGTCATCAAACATTTCAATCATGTAATGACGCCGTGGTAAGATGACCCTCTTCTTGTGGTGAGAGAGGAGGGCATCTGCTCAGTCTAGGATAGAGAATCCCCCCCCCCGGTAGGGAATTCTTCGGGAATTCACGAAACACAGCTCCAGAGAAGACGATCGGCCCAGGTACAGCCACCACTGAGGTAAATGGTCAGGCAGAGGCTGATGACGCTCTGAGTCTGACCATGGCTACATATACTGCCACGTCATAGGCTCAGCAGCGACGTCATAACAGACGTCATATTGACGGGGGCTGATTGGCTATTGAGGATGGGGTGATGAGTCACGAGACACACATCATAACAGATGTCACACTTGACTTACGTTGAGAGCTGATTGTTATTGTGATATGAGGTAACGTGACTGGTCTCCATCTTGAAACATGGTCGAGACCAACATTATTGATGGGCAGGGCAGCTGTCAGACCTGGCTCTAACTCCAAAAGATCCAGTTTGCCAAAAAAAAATACTTACAAACAGGTAGTAGCTGTAGATGTGCAGAATTCATGCTTTAGGGTCATTTACTGTTGGCTCTTGTATCAAAAGATCTGGCAACTCAAAGAGCGAAAAACAAGATTTCAATAGCACAAGCACTAAACTAAACTAAACCATGTGCATTACAGGTAATGTATTTGTAAAAGTTAATTGACCAAAGCTTAGGAGTACTGCAGAGTCGATATTTGTAGTATTGTTGACACAGTCTGTATGATTATGTCCCTGATCATTAGAATTGGCATGTTGCACTCCTTATTTCAACATGATTAATCAGTGCTTCTCTGTTAACTTGAAAGGAAATATTAGATCCTGACTAAACTTTGATGAAATCCAGAGTTACAAGTGAGAGATTTGGGTCAACTAATGAGAACAGAGCGTCCCACTTTGCAAGTCCAATTGGGTGAGAGAGATGATTTGCATGTATGCAAATAGTGTTTGAGTTAATTGCATAACTTGGCATTCATTAATGATTAAGAATGGTGGTTCTGTGGATGTTGGTTCTTTACAATTGGACCATGTCAGTGGGTGATACCACTCCTTTCTCAATAGATGGCAGTTTAGTCAGTTTGCAATTCAAGGTTACCGTAGGAATTCTCATAGCGGTCACTGAGGAAGATCTACATATTTATGCCACAAAGAGAGTTTCCTCTGATTATACAGCATCTGAAATAAAAGATATTCATGATAATGCTGTTAGATAAGTAAGTTGGGAGGCTGTTTGAGAGGCAAGATACATTTACAGGAGCCTATGCTCCACTAAACATATAAAATACTGTAAATGGGCTCACTTGTGCATAAAGCAATGCTATTAAACATCTTGATTAGAGAAAAACTGAAACAGTAGCATAATCTTTCTCTGTCCCCACTTTTCTACAGTGCAGCTTTCCTATTGGCCGGATTCCTTACATGACAAATCTTTTAAGCATCAAAGTGAACATGATGTGGCTGATGCACTTTTATCATCCTTGCCATTGCTCACTGAAACTTGCAGTTGGCTCACATTAGTTTCTGCATCGAGTTTGCATGTTATCCAAAGACGGTGCAGATTATTGTTTCACATCAAGGATCAAATATGTTGTGCACATGTGCCTCCCATGAAGCTATTATCCCTAATTAACTTGTTTGTTAAGTCTGGCCACCAACACAAAATGTCATAATGAACTGGATTCCCAACCACAACAATTAAATGGTCTGTATCGCTTCCTCGTTCCCTGCCACATGATAGCCCATATTTGCTGCCTTTATTGGTCCTTTATGTCATGCTTAAAATGTTCAATGCAGACCACCCCTCTGACCCCCCGGGCCATAAAAGCCCATGTGTTCAGATGATTATTTTTTTTATCTTACTCTTTCTTCTTTCATTGATAGACAATTTTGAGTTATTTCCTATATGAGTGAGAACTCAGACTTAGTAACCATTGTGAACATGAATCAGCTCTATTTACCTTTGCAACCTGGTTTGGCACTGTAATCACAGACAAATCAAACCCAAAGCACCCCCCACCCCACCAACCCCCTCCCTCATCTTCTCTCTGACTGAATGGTGTTCACTAATTAACCATGCAGAACAGGAGAAGAACACATGTTAATTTAATGTAACAAAAATGTTGATTTTCATGCACTCTCCTTTTCAAATATTTATGGGCTAGACTTGAATTTCAAGATGCATCAAAGACTCGCAGGATATGCAAATGTGTCTGACTTACCCCCCAACAAGTTGGACTGTCTTCTGCTCTTCTCTTCATGCAGGCATTTGCAGAAGTATCTGAGCAATAAAGAGGAACCCCCCCCCCCCCCCCCCCCCCCTCACTGTTCAGGTCGAAGTGCACAACCCACTAGTAAATAGTTTTTATTTTATAGTAAATAGTATTTTTTGACATTTCTAATCATGATGCAGCAAATATGAGCCTTCCATTGAGAAGCTGCAATGCCAAAAGTGTTGGCCTTATAATGTGTGTGTGTGTGTGTGTGTGTGTGTGTGTGTGTGTGTGTGTGTGTGTGTGTGTGTGTGTGTGTGTGTGTGTGTGTGTGTGTGTGTGTGTGTGTGTGTGTGTGTGTGTGTGTGTGTGCAGGCTGCAGGTGTGCATCGTGAATGTAAAGCCACCGTCCTGCACAGACACAGACAGACAATCTCTCCACTGTTTGGACCAATCTAAAAATAAATAAATAAATGATTGTTTAAATTGCATAGGCATGGCTATATTTCAACCCATCCAGCCCATCACTCAGCTAGTTGTGACTATTCCTCTGGTTTTTGTCTCCAGCCAGTCAAATGTGTTAGATTAACTGATTTAAGAATAATAATCAAAGGAGGATATGCGACTGAAATGCTTTTCTAAATAACAATTATATTATTTTGCATTAGGCCCATTTCTGATCTATAGACCAATCAAATTTAAATTCCTCGCCATATAGCCTTACTGTGTAAACAAAAAGAGTCAGTTGTTGTAGGCCTATACTGTACCTACCTAAGTTATGTCCAAAGAATGCATGATGGGAAGCTGGATGACTTGCCCATAGTCTCCAAAAGGTGGCGTATGAGACACGCGAAACACATTTATAGCTACTATAGGGAAAACTCCGCTCCAAAATAATATAGACTCCACATTATGCCAAACACCACATCATATGGGTCGAAAAAACACTATTAATTGTTACTGCTTTATTGATGATTTCAGCGGGCAGTTGGCATTTCACTGTAGATCAAGGGAGACTTGGGAGGGGAGATAATCTTCCTGTGATTAATAAATCGTTGAATCTCAGGTTGTGCTCAAGTCCCAGCTCAGGTATCCGCACAGATACAGGCGTTGTACTTCTTGCTTTCTTTTACTTACTTACTTTCTTTCTTTCTTTCTTTCTTTCTTTCTTTCTTTTTTTCTTTCTTTCTTTCTTTCTTTCTTTCTTTCTTTCTTTCTTTCTTTCTTTCTTTTCTTTTCTTTCAAAACAAATTTCAACGAGCATATTTCCCACTAACACATCGGACAACACTGCAGCTTATTAGCCCATAAAGGAATGGAGATATTGAAATTGAAATTATTGGGAATTTAGACTTAGCCTACAAGGGAAGAGGCTTGATGCTCATAAAGGAGACATGCGAGTGAATATTCTAATGCACTTTGAGGGAGCCGCGGTGCGTTTACTTCGCCTTGAACAAAAAAAGAATGTGGAAATGTCAAGTGAGGCACACACACGAGTTCAAGCAGATGCGATGTTGTATGATGTGGATGAGTTGTATAGGCAATTCTCACTCACTCTCTCACACACTCAGTCCCCCCTCTCCCCCCCACCTCTCTCTCCCTCTGCTTCTCCTCCCCTCTTTTAGCCCTATGTGACTCTGCAGCTAACAAACAGAATTTTCTCCTGCTGTCTCCTGTCTTTGTAAGTAACACTCTTTTATTTGCATGATGTTATAAATGATATAGGCTACTGTTATTAGGCTACATTGTATATAGGCTATAATGTTGAGAAACGGCGTGATAGCGGATGACTGCTGTACTCCTGTCCTTTCTCTGGTTGTCACAAAATGCTCTTGCCGATTTGTAACTTTTTTTTTGCAATTATTCTTTATATTTTCTTCTCTTCTTATTGGCCTATAGGGTGACAGTTTTTATTTGTGATTGACATTTGTTGGCCTGCTCCAAACTCAGCTGATAATTTAAAACATGTAAATTCACTACATAAGTGTCTCATTGTAAAAATGTCAAGCGAGCGCAACCTGTGTGGGTTACCTGGGTCAGCCGCTGGACCTTTCCTTTCATTCCAGATGCGTACTGTATAAGAGCATTCCTCAGATCAGTTTTAAAACAGAACATAGCTTTCTTTAAATGGCTGTCATCAGTCCACATTCCAGCACAATATTAACAGGATATCTGTTGCCCTGTTGAAGCAACAGATAGATATTGATTATTTAAGCAATACTGCGTTAAACATAATCTTTTTATGTCATAAAATTACATGAAAAACTCGAAAACAAAGTTAATCTGTGCATGGAGGAATATTACAGCAGAGAAAATATTTGATTCATTTCACTCAGCAATAAGATCTAAAAACGATCACATTGCAAATGTTTCAAACAATTACACCCTAATCAATATTTTTTGTGATATTGATGGGATTAATTAAAATAGCTAGACTGTCTAAAATCCACCTGTCATGCATTTATTTCCAGACGTTGCAGCTATTCGCCTGTGCTTTCAATGTATTTTTTCCTCACTATGTGCCAATAAAGAGAATAATACATATTTTGTTTGGGGTGACCAGTGTAGATAAAATGTTGAATGTCATTTTGGAACCTCTAAAAATGTTTTCAAATCCAGCAAAGTGCAGGTTTTGAGTAATGCACAATCTGACTTCCCAAGATTTTTTTTTGTATAGCCATACCTGAAGTTTGATACAGGCAACACCTCAGGTTACCTTGAAAAGAAAAAACTAATTTCTATTTTTTCTTTGTTTTTTCGCTTTTTTTAATCTCTTAGATGTTGGGGGAAATAGCCTGTGTTAATTGGCACAGAGTCTGAAGCGAGATTATAGGCTAATAATTTATTGTTGATGTATTTTAATTCGTGATCATGATGTTGCTTTTATTTATACAATTTATAGGCTAATGATAGCCTATTACACAAGTCTAAATTGACCTGGTCCCAGGTTATCTTTTCATCCTCTTTTCTCCTGCACTTGACGTCATATCTCCTATATCTGAGTGTCGCAGAAAAGCTGTGATTTTGCAACACTGTCTGTCGTCGAAGTTTGTGCTGCAGGGCATTTACTAAATTTAAGAAAAAGAGAGAAAAACATCGGCCCGGCAAAAGCGTTGGGCTCAGCTCATCTCTGGAGGAGAAACAAACTTTTGCAATCTGTGTGTAGGCTATAACTGATAGGCTACTCATCTAAGTAAGCCTATTATACTGACTAAACTGTGTGCGGTAACAAACATCCTCTCTGTCTCCACTTTTTTCCACCACAAATCTCTCTCTCTCTCACTCTCTCTCTCTCTCTCTCTCTCTCTCTCTCCCCCTCCCTCTCTCTCTCTTGTCTGGGAGGGGGGGGAGTCCTGCCTCTTTGCCTTCCTCAGATCAATGCCCTGGCCACTCACTTTCTGATGTTGCACGACGGGAAATGCTTTGAATACTTGCGACATGGCTGCGCGCATTGATTGCCAAGATTGACAGCGGCTCTACCCATCGTCTTCTCTTGTCTCAGAGAGAGAGAGAGAGAGAGAGAGAGAGCGAAAGGGGGGAGATAGAGAATAGATAGCCTAACAACAAAAGATACTTGTAGTTGTGGACAGCTGAACTTCACAGAGTAGGCTACGGGATCCCCTCATATGGCCCCGTGTAAGCAGCCTTAAGTTTTCGCTCAACAGATAGCCCAGTGATCTTTTTCGAAGTAGTCTTGTAGTCTTTACGCACGGGATAGGACGCGCAGTTATTCTTCTCCACGGCTGACCTCATCAAGGTAATACGCGACATCTGTGGTACTTTTCAACATGTTTTGCGTTGTCATGTACACATGCGTTAGATTATATAACGTTATGTTTTATTGCTGATTCCTAAAAGGCGAACATGGTGGCAGTGAGATGTACTAATAGGCTAGTGCGCGTATTCTAATTTGCTTTTGGTCAAAACATTTTTAAGTCATTTATTTTGAAAACGTAGAGAGGTTGGCACTTTCTGTAAGGGTGATATTGTTATTGTTGGGGTTTTATTATTGTTATTATTCGATGCGTCGCTGATCGCTCTCACCAGAGAACCGAAGCACGCAAGACGAGAGCGGCGCGCCGTACGTGTGTTTCCTCGGAGGCGATCGGGTTTCCCCTCCAAACTGGTCAATCCGCACTTAAACTAAACGCCAAACTTCACCTAAACTAAATTCTGCAGCATTTCCAACTGTCTTGTGGATGTTTGGAATCAGCTGTTTACTTCAGCGGTTTGTTTCAGCCGCGTCAAAGCCATGCGAGCGGACCACGGCTATAGCGTTAACTCCCGGGAGGAAAGGACCAGGGCTTCGCTTTAAATCACCATCAACATTTTCACCAAGCTTTCATAAACAAGCGGCGATGCTGACTGTTACTATCACCTTCCCTAAACGGTGACTGTCTTTTGTACTGTCTGCGTTCAGATGCCCATAACTTTCTTTAGGTGACAGTTTCACTTGTGTCCACAAAGCGGTACCATTCATTGACAGTGCAGTGACGTGCGCCTGTGTAGGTTTCCTTCTCCCGCCGGCCGGATGTCTCTGAAATTTGTGAGGTTTACACGTTTCTTTGAAGCGTTTGCTTATGTCTCATTATGCCATTACACCTCCTTTGGCTATTTGCATCCAACACTTCTGATCCCGACAGTTGCATTTTCATGGTTAGCAGCTGTCAGAAACGTCACATGCCCGCAGCATTTGGCCCCTGGTCAGCCTGGGAATTTGCTCTTCCTTAACTTTCTCCGGAGGTCAGGGGAATTGACCTTTGAAGAATGCGTAAGCCATCAATTTAATTCAACAATCGCAAGGCCATTTAAGGTGCACTTGAACACGCAGGCGCCCATTTAAGCCGATCGATGCTTCAGGTCGCTGCTCTCGGACTGCATGCATGGACACAAACAGAAGTTTTCTTGTGGAAAGTGCAAATGTTGCCATAAGGATTAATTGTTTTCTGGCTTTCCCCCCTGCTGTTAAGCACATGCTGTGCAGCAGCAATTCTGGAAACTAAACTAACATGCCTTATAACACGCTCAGATATTGTTTTAGAACACTATTAATTTTGCTCAATTATGGGAGTTGGGAAATATTTTTTATTACACCGTCTATGAAAAAATATGAATGTTCCGCAAGGTAAAAAAAATCCATAGCTCAGGTTATAGCCTAATTGATAATGATTGAGTGAATTATCATTGAATGAGCATGGCATTGGCAGCCAGAGTGAACTTGTCTGTTGCGTGGAGATAGACCATCATTTGGGTGTTTCCAAAAAATTAGACACACTCCCATGCAGTCCCATAAAAATAAAATAAAAAGACGCTTGTCTTAAACTGCTGCAGGAGGAGTGATAACATTTTAATAAGAATAGAATCAGCTGTGGGCATTTTGGAAACAGTTTGAATTGGACAGTTTATTTGAATATCTTTTGTCCCATCTCCTCCCAACATTTTTAAATTACCATGCATGTTTATTTAGTCTCCACCCAAATAAGAAGCTCTCTGCTTATTGAAGAGAACTAAATTCTCTTGCACATTTTCTTTCTCTTTAAACTGATAGTGTGAACTAGCCGGGTGTTAAATAACACATTCTTAAAATGAGTGAGAAACAATCATCCTGGTCGTTGCCATTGCCGGAGTAAAGTTTCTATGGCATTTTGTTTTGAACTGAACAGTTGCTGTTATAGCTGTGAACGCAACTTCCCTCATAAGGTAAGGTGGTTCTGGAGACCAAATGCAAGTCTAAATGGCACATTTATAATTAGACTGCCCATTCAGCACATTGTCCTGATTGCTATACAGGGACACTCGGCTCTGTCTGTCTCTATAGGAGAGAGTGTCTGTGTCGGGCTGTGCGCTCACCCAAAGAGTGCATGAGAAAGACAAGAATGAGACTCGGCAGCAGCATTTGATGCCTTTTGATGCCCCAGCAGCACACTTGGTTATTGGTCTATATGAACATCTCACATTTTCTTCACGAGTCACATTCTTCCTTCCTGCACTTCTGTGCACCTCTTATAACTTGAATGTGCATTTAAAGCATTGAAGAATATTAGATGTTGATATTTCTGTGTGTGGATTAAAATAATTTCCATTCTTTTACCAATATTACACGGGCCATCTTTGCTTTTCTCTTGCATAAATTAATTGCAACTGATTTTTTTTAATAGAAAATTTAAATCTGAAAAGTTCTCGTCTTGTGGGTTGATAATTTATACAAGAGCCAGGGTAATGATATTTTTTCTTGTTTTAGTTTTGGTTTGTCATATTTCATACAGATTTTGTCCATTTTAACAAGTTGAAATCTGACATTTCCCCCTCTGTTTTCAAGGACTATCTGCAAGTGGATCTCGGGGTGACTGAAAAAGGCAACATTTCCCAGCTGGATTCAACAACAGATAGTCACTCGCAGACGCTGATGTGCGGTAAGTTCAAAGATTTGAAGACTTTCATTTTGGCATGTGGAATAGCGTGCATGCTCCACCACCTGCGCTCTCTTGTCCAAACATATCCTGCACTCTATCCAAGTTCAATGTCTCCCATGCATGTTGCAAGAGGAACTTTGCTGCTGAGAACCGTTCAAATAACGTGGTTATTATGTTATTTGATTTTGTTTAAATGTCAAAATGTTTTCATCGATTTCTTCTTTGTCCTTCTTGCATCAAAACGGAACACTGTACAAATTGTGCATTATGGGTTATTATTATGCTTGGTACTATTGCATAGAAGGTGAATCTGTCAACTTCAAGAGAACAGTTAGAAGATGCTATATGGATGATGGCTTGACATATATTATAATTGTGACTATTGAAAGGAGAAAGCACTGAGGCATCATGTGGTGCCCCTGATCCATAGCACTCCCCTTGTAAAGTCTGTTTTATTTCACAGCTAAACTCCAGTCTGTTGTTTATCCATAAGCCACAAGAGAGGAAGCAAATCAAAGAGTTGGTTTGTGTAGGTTTCGTGTTCTGGCCTCGCTCTGACTAACAGATTCAGCCATAGTGCATTCCCCTGCCAAGCAGAAGTCTGTGCCATCAAAATGATATTACGACCCGCTCCAACTATACGCTGCTTTTACAGCTGGAGAAGGAACAATGTCCTAATGTCAAATTCTGGCACAACATGACTAATAATAGTGATGTATTGTCGACTATAGATTGAGCCACATTACAAACAATATCAATCATGTTTATCAATATTTATGTTTAATATTATTTTCTACAAAATTGCATTTTTAAAGAGACTACCATCCTGTAGGACCCCACTATTTTAAGTTCTTGGCAGGTGTACACAAGTGCTTTCATTAGTGTGCGTGTGTGTGTGTGTGTGTGTGTGTGTGTGTGTGTGCATGCATGCGTGCGTGCGTGCGTGCGCGCGCGCGCGTGTCTGTGTGTGTGTGTGTGTGTGTGTGTGTGTGTGTGCGTGAAAGAGAGAGACAGGGCGAGAGAGGGATGGGATCTACACGTGTGATAGTTTTCCTATCCCATATATTTTGCAGAGAATGTCTTCAATCTTGCCATTAAGAAGAAACACTATTGTTAAATTTGATTTGCAATATTAAACTTCTAAAGAGCCAGCAGAAGATATCATTCAGCCCTTTACCAGACTCACAGCTCGCACATCAGGCGTCTTTTCGTACATACATTTTGCACGCTCCCGGGGATGCAGAGCAGCTATAGGAGGTGGTTGAGGGGTGTAGAGGTATACGCTACTCTAGTCTCCTCTGTGTCTGTGCTGGTGTGTGTGTGTGTGTGTGTGTGTGTGTGTGTGTGTGTGTGTGTGCGTGCGTGCGCGTACGTGCATGCGCGCACATGTGCATGTCCCTGTGTTTGTGTGTGTGTGTGTGTGTGCATGCATGTCTATCTGTGTGTGCGTGTCTGTGTGTGTGTGTGTGTGTGTGTCATGATAAACAAGATGAGAGGAGGTAAACAACAGCAGGCTTGGTAAAGGTGGAGGAGGACGGCAGCAGAAGGGTGGAGGACCGCAGGAGATAATAAATGTGGCAGCACATGTTGTGACATCTGTCTTTCTAAGTGTTATCTAATTTGCAGTCGAATATTCCAACAATGATCCAAACTGATGCATATGCTATAGCAGGGACCCCCCCCCGAAATAAGTTTCTGACAAGTTATTAACATGTTTCACTTTGTGATGCTCAGATCAGGACACTCGTGGTGAGGCTGTGTTTTGCAATATTAAATGCATGCATGCGATTTTCCATAGACCAGGCTGATGGAGAAGTCTACATCAAAGTAGTCTTCGGTGAGATATTTTCTCCAGTGTCCTTCGTGGCATTAAGCGAACCAATATGAAGGACCTTTGCATTCTGCTTAGGCAGAGAAGGAGGAGACGAGGAGGGAAAAATGTGGTATTTCTCAGTCAGAACCATCGTCACTCCGTGTGGATGAGACTATCTTGAAACATTGATGAAATCAATGGTCCAGTGAGTCATCAGCATCAGACAATGTGGCAAAAGAAACGTTTCTCGATGGCCTTAGACTTGGGTTCCTCTTATTTTAGAAATAAATTGCACCTGTGCCCCAGCACGTATTGAACGTCCACGCGGGCGGGAATAGTTTATTTTCTGCTCTGTTAGACCTCTGCATCCCTGTCTGTTGTAAGTGAACAGCATCGCTGACACTAAAGAATGACAGATTAAAAACACACACATTCTGATTAGTAACCTAGTGACGAGTAACCTAAGTGGCACATTTTGATCTGTATCATTCACTCACCCACTGAATATTTTTTCCTCAAAATAATTGGACATTTTCTTTTACTCCATAGCATAGTTGTGCATAATTAACGTAGTCTTCAAAATGCAACAGTCCTGGCTATGGTAAAATAGCCTCTGTTGATTTCTTTTTAAATCACACATTAATATGTAGAATTAATTGGAAGGGCCATGGTGCCCGTTTTTGTGTGTAATCAGGTAGAGGAATTAGTGGCTCTCATTGTTTTTTATGAATGAGATGACGATTTGTACAGTGCCAGTGTGAAGATGGCTGCCTCTATTTCCATATCAAAGCGGCCCACAGTGCAGCCGGGCACTAATTAAAATGTGGTGGATTTCGGAGTCCTTGTGCGCGCGCCCACACACACACACACATACACACACACACACGCACGCACGCATGCACTCGCACACACACACACACACACACCCACACACACACACACGCACGCACGCACGCACTCGCACACACACACACACACGCACTCACTCGCACACACACAAGCATGCACACACACACACACACACACACACACACAGGCAGAGCAGGCTAACAGGCACACAGGCATGACACACACGCATGCGCGCACACACGCGCGAGCACACACGCACACACACAGGCAGCACAGGCAAACAGGCATGCACGTGTGTGCACACACACACACACACACACGCGCGGGCGCGCACACACACACACACACACACACACACACACACAGTCAGGTTTTGTGAAAAGAGTGCAGGTGGTTGAAGCTGGATTTTAAACAAACACAGTGTCAGTCCGTGTTCCCGTTGCAGACAGTTTGGTCTGGAATCCAAATCCATTTCATGAAAACAACTTAGTTTTCTCCTTTTCTTGTGGCAGCCATTTTGTTAGCCACAGTTTGATTGAGCACGGCAGTACAGTCATATTTTTCCAGTCTGACTCAGTATCTTCTTTCACCGGCTCTACTTATACTGTGAGCCTTATTTTTAGTCGGTCATGAAGTGTTTACTCTTCTTGATCTACATTGCATATCTCTATATTTTCCCCCTCTTAGTGACCTTGTTGCTAAATACTGGAATGATGAGAAAAAGGGGCTGAGGTCAACAGCTCCTGATTGGCTTGTTGACCGGCCCTGAGTGATCTCTGTCCTTCTAGGATTGGCTGAGTGATCTCTGTCCTTCTAGGATTGGCTGAGTGATCTCTGTCCTTCTAGGAGCTGAGGTCAACAGCCTTGTTGGCCGGCCCTGAGTGATCTCTGTCCTGATTGGCTTGTTGGCCGGCCCTGAGTGATCTTATTGGCTTGTTGGCCGGCCCTGAGTGATCTTATTGGCTTGTTGGCCGGCCCCGAGTCATCTCTGTCCTTCAGGATTGGAGAAGCTCTGAAGATGTGAGACTGTGTCTTGTGAGCGAACGAGGGGAAAGAGCTTAGCGTAATGTGGGCTCTTGCGCCGCGAGCACACATAGGCATCAGAACAAGCCCGTTCCCTGTGATCCCCCCATTGTGTTTGGATCAGAGCTTCCCATGGGCGAGCCACTGCCTTGGACCAGGCATAAAAGACTGAAAATATCACACTTAAACCAACACGGGCAGCTGCAACAGTGAGAGAACTCCAGTCAGAGAAGAACATCTCTTCCTACATGTATACAGTATTTGAAAAATTATTTTGTTATTGTATTATTATTATTATTATTATATCTTTTTTTATATATTTTTTTTAACACAGGGGTTCGAACCTGTAACCCTCATGTTGGTAGGCAGGGAATCTACTGCTGCACTACCGGACACTCTCGAATGTCTCATTTGTTAAGAACTTGTTTTATTTGTGCTTGGTATGCTAAATAAAGTTTGATATAAATACACCCCCCCCCCCCCCCCGCCCAAGAATTATTATTGCCCTCATCATGAACATTAGTGCTTAGTAAGAGTGCACAAGGTAACCAGGCCTCATGATGAACCACGTCTGTTATGATGAACCACGTCTGTTATGATGAACCACGTCTGTATGAATCTTGGATAATTCAGCCTCTGTGATTCAGAATATAATTGATCCAGCTTCCCAATGTGTCTCAGAGCAGAGCGGCAGCTGTTCTCTGTGCTCATCCACATGTCCCCATTCTCTGTGCTCGTCCACATGTCCTTGTTCTGTGCACATGAGCTCGTTCTCTGCGCTCGTCCACATGTCCTCGTTCTGTGCACATGTCCTCGTACCTATGCTCGTCCATGTCCTCGTTCTCTGTGCTCGTCCACATGTCCTCGTTCTCTGTGCTCGTCCACATGTCCTCGTTCTCCGTGTTCGTCCACGGGTCCCCGTTCTCTATGCTCGTCCACATGTCTTCGTTCTCTGTGCTCATCCACACGTCCCCGTTCTCTGCAAAAGCTGAAGGATTAGACATTAGGCAGTTGGTGGTACTGTATCTGCCAGCTTGATCTGACATGAGAAGTCAAATATGCTCCATGGCTGTGAGTAAGCCAGCCAATCTGTTTTTTACTCCCCAGTCCCCAGTCTGGCACATGACTTTTATCAGATTACATATGACAACTTACACTACAGTCGTTTTGTGTCTCTGTGTGTCTCTCTGTGTGTGTATCTATCTGTGTTTGTGTGCGTGCCCTACACATACTGTGCTTGTTGTGCGTGTTTGCCCTGTGAAATATGCATCGTTGTGTGCACATGATTTGAGTGTCCTTCTGGTTGTGATGTTGTCAGCATGTGATGCGTATCATACGTTCTCTTCTGTAGCATGCGCTGAGGTGACATGGGTTCAGCCAGACTGTGACACTTTGATTCACAATGTACAATGCCCAGATGTTTGACCTCTGCAGTCTGATCGTCATGTGTCAACTATGGAAATGCAAGAAAAACAGAGGGACGCTGTATCTCATGTTTCCATTTGCTTTAAATATGGATGAAACAAACAGACAGGGGAGTTAACTGTGTGTGGAACAGCTACTGTGACATCTAAAACAGACAGGGGAGTTAACTGTGTGTGGAACAGCTACTGTGACATCTAAAACAGACAGGGGAGTTAACTGTGTGTGGAACAGCTACTGTGACATCTAAAACAGACAGGGGAGTTAACTGTGTGTGGAACAGCTACTGTGACATCTAAAACAGACAGGGGAGTTAACTGTGTGTGGAACAGCTACTGTGACATCTAAAACAGACAGGGGAGTTAACTGTGTGTGGAACAGCTACTGTGACATCTAAAACAGACAGGGGAGTTAACTGTGTGTGGAACAGCTACTGTAACATCTAAAACAGACAGGGGAGTTAACTGTGTGTGGAACAGCTACTGTGACATCTAAAACAGACAGGGGAGTTAACTGTGTGTGGAACAGCTACTGTGACATCTAAAACAGACAGGGGAGTTAACTGTGTGTGGAACAGCTACTGTGACATCTAAAACAGACAGGGGAGTTAACTGTGTGTGGAACAGCTACTGTGACATCTAAAACAGACAGGGGAGTTAACTGTGTGTGGAACAGCTACTGTGACATCTAAAACAGGCAGGGGAGTTAACTGTGTGTGGAACAGCTACTGTGACATCTAAAACAGACAGGGGAGTTAACTGTGTGTGGAACAGCTACTGTGACATCTAAAACAGACAGGAGAGTTAACTGTGTGTGGAACAGCTACTGTGACATCTAAAACAGACAGGGGAGTTAACTGTGTGTGGAACAGCTACTGTGACATCTAAAACAGACAGGGGAGTTAACTGTGTGTGGAACAGCTACTGTGACATCTAAAACAGGCAGGGGAGTTAACTGTGTGTGGAACAGCTACTGTGACATCTAAAACAGACAGGGGAGTTAACTGTGTGTGGAACAGCTACTGTGACATCTAAAACAGACAGGGGAGTTAACTGTGTGTGGAACAGCTACTGTGACATCTAAAACAGACAGGGGAGTTAACTGTGTGTGGAACAGCTACTGTGACATCTAAAACAGACAGGGGAGTTAACTGTGTGTGGAACAGCTACTGTGACATCTAAAACAGGCAGGGGAGTTAACTGTGTGTGGAACAGCTACTGTGACATCTAAAACAGACAGGGGAGTTAACTGTGTGTGGAACAGCTACTGTGACATCTAAAACAGGCAGGGGAGTTAACTGTGTGTGGAACAGCTACTGTGACATCTAAAACAGACAGGGGAGTTAACTGTGTGTGGAACAGCTACTGTGACATCTAAAACAGACAGGGGAGTTAACTGTGTGTGGAACAGCTACTGTGACATCTAAAACAGACAGGGGAGTTAACTGTGTGTGGAACAGCTACTGTGACATCTAAAACAGACAGGGGAGTTAACTGTGTGTGGAACAGCTACTGTGACATCTAAAACAGACAGGGGAGTTAACTGTGTGTGGAACAGCTACTGTGACATCTAAAACAGACAGGGGAGTTAACTGTGTGTGGAACAGCTACTGTGACATCTAAAACAGACAGGGGAGTTAACTGTGTGTGGAACAGCTACTGTGACATCTAAAACAGACAGGGGAGTTAACTGTGTGTGGAACAGCTACTGTGACATCTAAAACAGACAGGGGAGTTAACTGTGTGTGGAACAGCTACCGTGACATCTAAAACAGGCAGGGGAGTTAACTGTGTGTGGAACAGCTACCGTGACATCTAAAACAGACAGGGGAGTTAACTGTGTGTGGAACAGCTACTGTGACATCTAAAACAGACAGGGGAGTTAACTGTGTGTGGAACAGCTACTGTGACATCTAAAACAGACAGGGGAGTTAACTGTGTGTGGAACAGCTACTGTGACATCTAAAACAGACAGGGGAGTTAACTGTGTGTGGAACAGCTACTGTGACATCTAAAACAGACAGGGGAGTTAACTGTGTGTGGAACAGCTACTGTGACATCTAAAACAGACAGGGGAGTTAACTGTGTGTGGAACAGCTACTGTGACATCTAAAACAGGCAGGGGAGTTAACTGTGTGTGGAACAGCTACTGTGACATCTAAAACAGACAGGGGAGTTAACTGTGTGTGGAACAGCTACTGTGACATCTAAAACAGACAGGGGAGTTAACTGTGTGTGGAACAGCTACTGTGACATCTAAAACAGGCAGGGGAGTTAACTGTGTGTGGAACAGCTACTGTGACATCTAAAACAGACAGGGGAGTTAACTGTGTGTGGAACAGCTACTGTGACATCTAAAACAGGCAGGGGAGTTAACTGTGTGTGGAACAGCTACTGTGACATCTAAAACAGACAGGGGAGTTAACTGTGTGTGGAACAGCTACTGTGACATCTAAAACAGGCAGGGGAGTTAACTGTGTGTGGAACAGCTACTGTGACATCTAAAACAGACAGGGGAGTTAACTGTGTGTGGAACAGCTACTGTGACATCTAAAACAGACAGGGGAGTTAACTGTGTGTGGAACAGCTACTGTGACATCTAAAACAGGCAGGGGAGTTAACTGTGTGTGGAACAGCTACTGTGACATCAAAAACAGACAGGGGAGTTAACTGTGTGTGGAACAGCTACTGTGACATCTAAAACAGACAGGGGAGTTAACTGTGTGTGGAACAGCTACTGTGACATCTAAAACAGACAGGGGAGTTAACTGTGTGTGGAACAGCTACTGTGACATCTAAAACAGACAGGGGAGTTAACTGTGTGTGGAACAGCTACTGTGACATCTAAAACAGACAGGGGAGTTAACTGTGTGTGGAACAGCTACTGCGACATCTAAAACAGACAGGGGAGTTAACTGTATGTGGAACAGCTACTGTGACATCTAAAACAGACAGGGGAGTTAACTGTGTGTGGAACAGCTACTGTGACATCTAAAACAGACAGGAGAGTTAACTGTGTGTGTGTGGAACAGCTACTGTGACATCTAAAACAGACAGGAGAGTTAACTGTGTGTGTGTGGAACAGCTACTGTGACATCTAAAACAGACGGGGGAGTTAACTGTGTGTGGAACAGCTACTGTGACATCTAAAACAGACAGGGGAGTTAACTGTGTGTGGAACAGCTACTGTGACATCTAAAACAGGCAGGGGAGTTAACTGTGTGTGGAACAGCTACTGTGACATCTAAAACAGACAGGGGAGTTAACTGTGTGTGGAACAGCTACTGTGACATCTAAAACAGACAGGGGAGTTAACTGTGTGTGGAACAGCTACTGTGACATCTAAAACAGACAGGGGAGTTAACTGTGTGTGGAACAGCTACTGTGACATCTAAAACAGACAGGGGAGTTAACTGTGTGTGGAACAGCTACTGTGACATCTAAAACAGACAGGGAGTTAACTGTGTGTGGAACAGCTACTGTGACATCTAAAACAGGCAGGGGAGTTAACTGTGTGTGGAACAGCTACTGTGACATCTAAAACAGACAGGGGAGTTAACTGTGTGTGGAACAGCTACTGTGACATCTAAAACAGACAGGGGAGTTAACTGTGTGTGGAACAGCTACTGTGACATCTAAAACAGACAGGGGAGTTAACTGTGTGTGGAACAGCTACTGTGACATCTAAAACAGACAGGGGAGTTAACTGTGTGTGGAACAGCTACTGTGACATCTAAAACAGACAGGGGAGTTAACTGTGTGTGGAACAGCTACTGTGACATCTAAAACAGGCAGGGGAGTTAACTGTGTGTGGAACAGCTACTGTGACATCTAAAACAGACAGGGGAGTTAACTGTGTGTGGAACAGCTACCGTGACATCTAAAACAGGCAGGGGAGTTAACTGTGTGTGGAACAGCTACTGTGACATCTAAAACAGACAGGGGAGTTAACTGTGTGTGGAACAGCTACTGTGACATCTAAAACAGACAGGGGAGTTAACTGTGTGTGGAACAGCTACTGTGACATCTAAAACAGACAGGGGAGTTAACTGTGTGTGGAACAGCTACCGTGACATCTAAAACAGACAGGGGAGTTAACTGTGTGTGGAACAGCTACTGTGACATCTAAAACAGGCAGGGGAGTTAACTGTGTGTGGAACAGCTACTGTGACATCTAAAACAGGCAGGGGAGTTAACTGTGTGTGGAACAGCTACTGTGACATCTAAAACAGACAGGGGAGTTAACTGTGTGTGGAACAGCTACTGTGACATCTAAAACAGACAGGGGAGTTAACTGTGTGTGGAACAGCTACCGTGACATCTAAAACAGGCAGGGGAGTTAACTGTGTGTGGAACAGCTACTGTGACATCTAAAACAGACAGGGGAGTTAACTGTGTGTGGAACAGCTACTGTGACATCTAAAACAGACAGGGGAGTTAACTGTGTGTGGAACAGCTACTGTGACATCTAAAACAGACAGGGGAGTTAACTGTGTGTGGAACAGCTACTGTGACATCTAAAACAGACAGGGGAGTTAACTGTGTGTGGAACAGCTACCGTGACATCTAAAACAGACAGGGGAGTTAACTGTGTGGGGAACAGCTACTGTGACATCTAAAACAGACAGGGGAGTTAACTGTGTGTGGAACAGCTACCGTGACATCTAAAACAGGCAGGGGAGTTAACTGTGTGTGGAACAGCTACTGTGACATCTAAAACAGACAGGGGAGTTAACTGTGTGTGGAACAGCTACTGTGACATCTAAAACAGACAGGGGAGTTAACTGTGTGTGGAACAGCTACTGTGACATCTAAAACAGACAGGGGAGTTAACTGTGTGTGGAACAGCTACTGTGACATCTAAAACAGACAGGGGAGTTAACTGTGTGTGGAACAGCTACTGTGACATCTGAAACAGACAGGGGAGTTAACTGTGTGTGGAACAGCTACTGTGACATCTAAAACAGACAGGGGAGTTAACTGTGTGTGGAACAGCTACTGTGACATCTGAAACAGACAGGGGAGTTAACTGTGTGTGGAACAGCTACTGTGACATAAAACAGGCAGGGGAGTTCTATGGAAAATAAAGGCTGTATTGAGGCAGAAATCAGATCCCAACAGTTTGTGTTTGGAAACTGGTAAATGTGCAACGCCAAAAATAAATTACAGCGACAAAGGAGGAGGGTGGGGGGTGATGGATGGAACAGCTCTTATGATGGAGTTAACAAAAGCATTTCTTTTTGTCCAGGTCTTTTCTCTCCTTTCTCCATAATTATTTCTTTTTTACACCGACTTGGATTCGGTGCAAGGCTTTGCCCTCAGTGTGCCTTATGAGAGAATGGCTTCAACAGACCCAGCCACACGCTCTCTCTCTCTCTCTCTCTCTCTCTCTCTCTCTCTCTCTCTCTCTCTCTCTCTCTCTCTCTCTCTCTCTCTCTGTCTTTGCCATTCTCTTTCTATCTCTCTCCCTCTCTCTGTCTTTACCATTCTCTCTCTCTCTCTCTCTCTCTCTCTCTCTCAGAGGGTGGGGGGTGTTTAAGCCCTGTTGGTGAAAGGATAGTCTAAGAGCAGCTGGTCGGCGACTTTCTCAGAAGTCAAGCCTGTGCAGATAATGATGTTAGTGTTCATGTTCACCTCTCTGATGAAGAATAAGTAGATCGAACTCTGTCTCCTCGACTGTAGGAAATTGATTTATTTTTCCTCCTGTCTGGCGAGCGAGACTATTTTTCCTCCTGACCCGCACATAGTGAGGCTCCCATATCACCTGTGAAGTCTTCACTCTTCAAGGTGGCTGAGAATGCTTATTGTGGGGAATATGAGTGTGAAAACACACAGTAGCCGACGTCTCCTTTGATTTCCCTATCATCTTTGGGCTGTATATTCTAAGACGCATGGTGGTTATATTCAATATTTTGCGCTCAACTCTTGGTCGTTCCAGTGCTTACCTCACCATCAGCATCAGAACCTTTCCATAACAGATAGAGGCTCCTTGGAAAGACGATGAAAACATGTTCCAAATGGCAGCGTTCCCTCGCTTATGCAGTACAGTAGGGCAGCATGACCCACGTTATTCATCATCACTCCTTCTCCTTGTGCCATCATAGAAGAACCACAGCGCAGCATAAACACTACGTTGGAAAATAGGAACTTTCAACTTCAACCAAGTGGAAAACAAATCAAAATTGAATTAAAACTCATCTGCTCTCTCTTTGAGGGTCAGTGAATGTACATGCTTTACAAACAAATGTCCATGGAAACTTTTTTTTTTTGCCCAGTCAGAAAGTGCAGCTTTTTCTTTCTTTTTTTTAACTTTAATGTAGGTATATCTTATGCAACTTTGTAGGGCACTTCAAATGTAAACAAACGTTTTTGATTTTAAAGTATATTTTAGCTCTGAAAGAGCTATCGATACAATGAATATCAGTTTATAAGAGCTAAACAATTATTTTAGATGTACTTGATAGCCATAAACGGTTTGTTTACATTTGTATTGAGCAAAACAGGCTTGTGCTTTGAGTTATGGTACAATAATGACAAATTGAGGGAGCACATTGTCCATCTAGAAGTCCTATTCTTCAAGAATATGACTTTATGATGTAAAAAAAAAAAAAAGTGTTTGTTTACGTTTGAAGGGCCCATATACCTTTAAAATTATTCACAGTCTGCATGGCCGTGGCCTCTGATTGGCTCAGCTGCACGTTCGTAAGCAAAGTGCAGATATATAGTCTTTATTTTGGAGGAAAACCCAGCTCAGCGCCAGCAGAATGAAAGCAAAACCAAAAGCAAAGGCAAAGTTCTGCTCTTTTGGACAATCTGTTTTTTGAATGGGACCAAAAAAAGAGGATCTGCTGAAATGAAATGATAGAGAAGCTGTGGTTTGGCCCGCGCACTCAATTTCCCATGAGCCTCTTTGACAATCTGAGGGGATAGCCACTCTGGCACACGCCGCCCGCCCACATACAACACACACATGCACGCGCGCACACGCACGCACGCACACGCACACGCACACACACACACACACACACACACACACACACACACACACACACACACACACACACACACACACACAGTTGTGTTCTTTGCCAGGCAGTACGGGCATATAGGAACTCCTGGGAGGAGGCTTGTCCGAGGGAGGATGATTGACAGGTGGGTGAGGGGTTAGGGGGGGAGGATGTCCTGTCTGTGGAACCCCTTTTTCCACTGGGCAGGATGGACTACACACAATCCACAACCACCTTGACTGATCAGAACCCAAACGTTCAAATGTACATTTTGGTTGAAAGTGATGGGAGTCTTTTTGTTGCTGTATAATATAGCTGTATATGAGTATAGGCTACCCCATGAAAATCCTGCATACTGTATCGCCTACAAAACACATACATATGACCTCACCGACACACTCGGATGCACGCTTGCACACAGGCGTGCGCACGCTCCTCCTATATGCGGCAGGCCTATGGTGGCGGTTGTGCGTCAGCGAGCAGAGAAGCTTTATGTCCTCGGTTAGGGGTGGGCCTGAGGGTAAGCTGGGGAGGTACAATGTTCCTCCTCATCCTCAGCGAAGCTAAATTTATTGGTTACCATCTGCAGGGTGGAGGAGCTGGGCTGCGGCCAGCCCAGAGAAAGGCTTCTAATTAAACAGTCATCATTATCAACTTGTGGTCAGTGATCATCATCCCCAACACTGGCTCTCCAGCATGAACATGGAATCATTGAGGCTTTCCTTGAAGCCCGTGCTGGACTGAATTAGAATGGAAGAAACAGAGGAGAAAAGTGCTAGAGAGACCGTTTTTCCCCTCTTGGCAGAACAGGCGGCGCGCGGCCCCGTGCCATATCCACTCAGGTTTAAACAATTACCCCGACATCAGAGAAACCCAGGCCAGCCTCAGTTCTGGAACAGTCATCGTGTTTTTGACTGCTGTACTTCTGCCCATGGTTTTTCAGACATGGCCAAGTGTCACATGTACGGGGAGCTTTCGATAATTTCAATTAGTGTAGGAGGGTGTGCCACGCAGTATCTGTATCGGCGCTGCTGGAGGAGCGTCGCTTTGAGGTTAATATAGTATTTCATGGTTTGATGTGTGAGTGACACACAGGCGCTCAAAGAGGACAGCTAAATGCTTTATTAGGACCTCATTAGAGCGCTGTGATTAAAGGGGAAGTGACTGTGATTAGGAGAACCGCGGATGATGTGGAAAAATGGATGAATATTCAGACGAGAAAAGCACAACTGTGTGTATGTTAGCGTGTGTGTGTGCGTATGTTAGTGTGTGTGCGTGTGTGTGTGTGTGTGTGTGTGTGTGTGTGTGTGTGTGTGTGCGTATGTTAGCGTGAGTGTGTGTGTGCGTATGTTAGTGTGAGTGTGCGGATGTTAATGTGTGTGTCTGTGTGTGTGTGTGTGTGTGTGTGTGTGTGTGTGTGTGTGTGCGTTTGTAGAGGATGGTAGAGAGTCTTGACTGCTGCAGAGCCTCACGTTATGATTAGAGCTGGAACGATTAATTGATTAGTCGATCGACAGAAAAATAATCTACAACTATTTTGATAATCGATTAATCGTTTTTATTATTATTAATCGAGTCATTTTTTTAAGAAAAAAAGTCAAAATTCTCTGATTCCAGCTTCTTAAATGTGAATATTTTCTGGTTTCTTTACTCTATGACAGTAAACTGAATATATCTTTGGGTTGTGGACAAAACAAGACATTAGAGGATGTCATCTTGGGCTTTGGGAAACACTGATTCGTCATTGTTTCACCATTTTCTGACATTTTATAGACCAAACAACAAATCGATGAATTGAGAAAAACAATCGACAGATTGATCGATAATGAAAATAATCGTTAGTTGCAGCCCTATAGTTATGATATCATCTTTACAGCAAGGTCTCATCAGAGGAGCTTTTCAAGTGAACCTATTGGGCAGAAAATGCACAAAAGACAAAGCTAGAACGGCCCTAACAGCCGGCGGGCTTCCTGTTGGAGAGCATGTGAGTATGTGTGCTCTCCGAAGAATCCAGAAATCAGATTAACTGTTCTCGTACGGTCGCCCATTGATTACACACGCATACAAAAAAAAAAAAAGAAGCATTCTCTGTTTGTTGCTTGTTTTGCTGTGCTATGCGTCCAGCATGTAAGGGGCAACGCAGTGGACTTTCACAGCCAATTGAACATGAAACCATGAGGAATGTTCAGCTAAAGCCAGGTCCACCTCTGGAAGCTTAGGGCACTCGCAGAGAATCACACATTCTTGTGAACTTCAAAGTTATGCGCTGTTAAAGAGATAAATGGTCTTATTATTATTAGCTTCCATCGATGGAGAGATTAGCGCTGGATTTTCTTTTCTTTTCAGCCCGCAAACTGTGAACTTTTTCAGACATGTGATAGCCACTGCCATTTAGAAATGGTTTATGGGAGTGTTCTGAGGCCAGGAGATAGTCAGCAGGGCCGTGCGATTTGACAATTTCACAACTGACTTCCTCCTTAAAATGACACTGGCTTACCTGCCTATTACTCTCTTTGATTTCCACAGTACATGCTTCTGCGCTCTGAGAGGTATTCATAATAAGCTTAAACTTCTCTGGCTTCATTGCTAAAGGCTGCTTATCTCTCGGCTATTCAAGAAAAAGAAGAGTAATATTTTTTCCAATTTCAACATTTTACTGTTAGGGGCCACAGTCTGTCCAAGCCCACCTTTTAGGGGGGTTGTTGTGGAGAGCAGGCAGGCAGGCAGGCACGCACGCGGGTGCGGGTGCGCACACACACACACACACACACACACACACACCCACACCCACACACACAGTCAGTCCATGGCACCCGTCTGTTCCATAAAAATATTAGTAATCAATTGCTATAAATAAAAATGTAAATCATACAGCTGTGGAATTTTGTTAGCCTAAACGGTGCTCAGAATTTCAACATTTTTATTTCTGTGTTATACAACATAAGTTTGAAGTCAGTCACTATGATTGCTCTACATTTTATTTCTGAGAAGCTACTACCGGTAGTCTTATTTTGAAAGTCTTCATTGTTCCATTAATTGAGATCTATTTGTTTTATTCAGAAAGAAAGGAATCCTGAAGAGTGTTTTTTCCTCGCATCACATAGATCATAACTTGCAACCCTTATAAAAACATTTTTACATAGTTGGACTTAACAGTGTAATTTATTGACACCTTCATTTTGTTGCAATGCACATCACTCAAAGCGTGCTGCACTTCAACATTTATATCCACAGCTGATGTGAGATATACTTGAAAAATAGTGTGCGGTGAACGGTAGTGGCCACGGAGGGCCCCGCTCTCTTTTGCTTGGAGCGATGTCAGTTTCTCTGGTCCAATAACGAGAAGCATGTGTTTCGCTGGCTAAAGAGAAACCAGTGACCTTCCATGTGACCCACCTGTCGTGCTTTGAGCACCGTTAACACCAACCTCATGTTCCGACGGTCCGGACAGCCACTGGGTCTGAGACGCCCGCAGAGCCTCTTCCTCTGCGCTTCCCTCTCGCTCCCTCCCTATCCTCCCTACTCCACTTTAGTACTGGAGATGTTGGGCCTGACACACACTCGACATCCCCATGCACAGGCACTATTAAGTAGGGCTGGGTATTGGCAAGGACCTCACGATGCGATGCGTATCACGATACATGGGTCACGATAGGATTGTATCACGAATGATACATTGCGATACAATACATATTGCGATATATTGCAATACATAATTTACTGAAGGTTAAAAAATAAAGCTGAAAATACAACTCGCTGTGTACCACCCAGGTAGTGTAATAATATGTACATCACTTTATATTGATAACTTAGTGGAAAAATTGAGTCAAACCTACTGAGTGTTGAGTGTGTTACTGAACACACTGAAATAAAAAGTGTTGTTATTGTGTCACTGAACACACGGCTGTGCAAAAAAACCCGATATGGCGATATATCACGATATTTTTCTGAAATATCGATACAGTATTGCGGAAAACAATATCGCGATATATTGCCAATTTTTATTGCACAGCCCTATTATTAAGGTTAGCACAGAAGCCAGCTAAACAACCCCTGCACGCTAACTCAAAACAGCAGCAAACTACAGGCAGACGTGTGTAAGTGCGCGGCGTTTGTTTGGAGTCCATCCTTCCCCCAGCAGTGAGCGGTGTGCAGTAGGTTTGTATTGGTGTTCTGCTAAGTGCTGCCCAGCCCTCTGCCTGCCTGCAGCTCCAGCCTGCTCAGGTCCTCCGTTACTTTTACCACTGCCCTGTGCCATGTTGTAATGGGTTCCCAGGGCATGATGGGAATATAATAACCGTTTGACTATGTTTTTCTTACCCCCCTCAAATCTGCACTAAATGTAAAATGCGCCCTGTAACATGGGATATATAGTCGAGGCTGTGATGTCAGTTGTTATTGCTGGATATGCATAGTAGGAAATTTTGGATTATTTTCCAAAATCGTCTGTGCAGAGCGCATTATGTCACAAAGGCAACATTGTAGCGAGTTGGGTGTAGAGCAGCGTATAGGTTTCTCTCTCTCTCTTGTTCTACGCGTTGCTTGGCCACCTTCTGTGCTTCCAGTCCAGACTACAGCCGTACTTTTATGCCCATTTCCTCTCCTTGTGCTAGAATCAATGGACAATGGGCCTATAGGATAGCTTACATAACGGGGGAAAAAATCATGCATTAAATCCAGCCACATACTGTGTGCCGACTAGTGACCGAGAATGATATCCAGACTCCAGTTTTTCCCCCCAAGCAATTTCATTATGCGCAAAATTGCTGTGGATATATCTTGATAACATTACAATATTAGGGTTGGAATTTCTTTTGATTATGGCGGTATCCAAACATTTATACTGATGCGGTACGTTACCGTCGATGCACACACGTATACAGTATACATGCTCTCTGAAAACATGTGACTTTAAATCGTGAGTTTAATTAACTGACGATCGGCGTGTGTTCGGTGTGCTCCGCTGTCCAATGGGGCGGCGGCTGCTCTCCGACACTGCCTCTGTGCAGCGCAGCATGGAATGGACGAGTGTCCAATAGAGAACCTCCTGTTTTTTCCCCACTAATTGAATTTGCCACTAAAATATGCTGGCAGGACCCGCTTACCTTGTTTGACTTATTTATTGCCTGGCTGTGGAGGTAATTTGACCTTTCATTTCAAAGGCTCTTTTTTTGAATCCAGAAAAAAAGAGTGTTAAACTCAATTAGAGCGGTGATCAGTGACTCAAACACTACATTTGTTTCCTCTGAGGGGGACAGGCCAACTAGAACCCTGCTCTCCGCTCCCCGGTCTCTTTCACTCCTGGACCCTCGCAACCCTACAGGGCAACGAGGGGGGGCGGGGGGCACGGGGAATTAGGAGGAGGAGAGAGAAAAATGGGGTTGGGGGCAGGGAGGGGAGCTGAGTGAGATGAGAAAGGGAGAATGGAGAGAGAGAGAGAGAGGGGAGGGGAGGGGGGGGGAGGAGTGCCGTACAGTGCCTGCCTGCCATGTCACAGGAGATTTGTGTCCTCCCTTTAAATCATTTCCCTCTTTAGAAGATTAAGAAGGCAGAAATATTCTCAAACTGATCATTCGACCCCCCCCCCCCCCCCCCGCCTAAATGGACTCATTTGCATTTGCAAACGGTGCTATTATTAATTGTGTGGTTTCAAAAAAGACAAATGATCTCTGCAACTGTAAATAAAAATAAAAAAAGCAAGAGGTTATAATGTTAATTGTTCAAATGGCTGTACAGGGGCCAGGGGAGCCGTACCAATCAGCCATCAGATTTACACCGCGGCCACATGCTCTATATACTGAGGCACGGACTTCTTCTTCTTTGGTTTATTCGACCCTTGTTTCTTTATTAAGAGATCAATCATTTTTCTCAAACATGGAGTTCACGTGCGCTTCTGTTTGCCTTGTGCCTGTTTGTCAGTTGGTTTGGTAAGCCCCCCCCCCCCCCCACAAAAGACAGTAAAACTGAAATTGTGTTCACTTTCTACAGTGAAATGCTGTTACAAAGTACATTGTGCCTTCCCCAACTGCTGTTTTGATTAATCTGGGATGAATCCTCTTTTGAGGAATGTTTGGCTGTCCTTTCTTCTTCTCTGAGAAACACTCTACAGCCAGACTATAGAGGTCACATGCCCATAGTTCAAGTAGTCTGGCCTAGATGTAACGGTATGAAAATTTCACATCACGATTATCGTGACCAAAATTATCGTGGTTATCGTATTATCACGGTATTCGTGAAAAGAAATCGCTGAAAATGTTCCAAAAGTACTGAGAGACTCACTGAAATCATTTTACAATGTTTTATATTGAAAACTCAGAGCCAAAAAGGATTGATACACTCACTGAAATCATTTCTCCATGGCTGCGGGTCTGCATCTGGGAGACGGTTGCCAACATTGGTTGATGGACAGTATTTACCATGTTTTTCAAAGCACTGTAATCATGGTGACGCGGTAATCACGGTGCCACGGTTTTAATGATAATGAAAATTTGAAACGGTTATCATTAAAACCGGTTATCGTTACATCCCTAGTTTGGCCTTATGGTGGTGATCTAGGTGCTGAATGGTTATTTGTGAGCTTAAGCCCTGTCTTTGTAAATCCCAAAAATAAAAGTGTGACAGTAACACAAATGAATGGTGGAAAACCCCACTATCTAGTGTGTTCCCTGCTTCTTTCCGAACAAGACAAAACAGGGAATAATTTGCGGACGCCAATGCCTCGTTGTAACCTGATCATTAATGGATCACTTGTTCCCTTTCTGGTTTAATTCACCATGCGATTGATTTTCAGCGCAACACTGTCGGAGAATATCCACACGGAGCCGTGCCTGAAATAGGGAATCATTTGAATGCAGATGCTCACGGCTTAGAGGCCTCGTCACTGGAAAAGCACTCGGAGTCAGGAGACAATTGCAGGTTGATTATGTCGCTTCTGACAGAAGTTGCAACTCCTTTTGTACGAGGCGGAGATATTTGCATTTAAATGCTTATTGTCGGCATGTAAACAGCATAAAGACTGATTGTAAACGCCAGCTGCTGGGGTCGTCCTTGGGAATAAAATAAATAAATAAAAGAATTTCAATAAGGAAAATTGGCATGGAAATGAGGGAATTATTTTCAAACAGTGGAGCTGAAATCAATAAGTAGGAAAATGGCGGAGTTTGTTGTGCTGGTTGTATTTGTCATTTCTATTGAGTGTGTTTGTTCGATTATGCGTGAATGTATTTACAGTTAGCTGCTGTATTTTGTATTGTGAGTGGTGGAATTACAGAGATTTTAGACAGATTAAGCATTTCGTCTGATATGCTCTTTGGTTGGGTTGTTTTTATGATGATTTTTTATTATTATATTTTGCATAATGTGCACTGTGCATGTGAGTGCAGGTACAGTAGGTATGTGTGGTGGTGGTACAAACAGACATACATAGGTGATGTGTGTGTGTGTGTGTGTGCAGAGTGATGCCCCTGCTGATTCTGCTCCTCTCAGCTCTTTGTCCCGCAGCACTCAGCACGTCTGCCTCCTCAGGAGACTGGCAGCCTTCTCTAGTGTGGCTCCACAAAGGCCCCGGCTCCTTTGAGGTGTTAAAAAACCTCCATTTATGCATCTCTCCCCGGACACAAAAAAAAAGAAGAAGCACAGAGCCCATTGGAGTCCAGTGGCGACACAGGCAGACATTGTGGCCGCGCTTCTGCAGCACTCATTTCACAGATTCTAAAACCAGTGTGTGGTGAACAGGATTTGAGGGGCTAAAGTGCCCCGTGAGGGCCAGGCGATAAGAGGAGAGAAACGCCACCACCACGCAGTAAACCAGAAGACGGGGGGCCGGGGGGGAAAATAAACACATTACCTGGGAAAGAGACGCTTGTTTTCATACCCTCCAATGCCCTCCATGCCTCCCCACCGTACAAAGCCCCCATATTGAATAGGGACAGACAGAAAGGAAGAGTGCAACAAAAGACACGACGACGACAAAACAGAAAGACAAATGGAGGCACGTTAAGAAGCGAGGTGTCATCAGTGGGCAGAAAGACAAGGCTATTCTGCGTTCTCCGGCTTGACCGTCTTTTTTGAGTGAAGAATATGAGAGGGGGAATCAAAGAGAATTGATAGTTTGCACGCCTCTGCCCGTTCCTGTAGGAGCACAGGGGACCTGAGTGCCGGCGTCCACCGCCGACGAAAACATTCTATTTGCTGGTGGTTTCTCTCCCTCTCTCCCCCCCCCTGCCTCCACCCACATGCTCCGTAATGGACTTTTATTCTTGTTATTTGAGGCAGAGGAAATGACACATAATGTATTTGAAAGCCCTGTTCAGGCGCAGCACGGGTGTCAGGCTATCGCTCGTGTAACAAACGCCGGGCAGAATAGCTGCTGCTGCTGCTGCTGCTGCTCCAGGGTGGCTGTGTCTTTTCCCCCCTGCGTCCTTTCACTCTGTCTGACACTATTGCACTTAAGTATTGACACAGCCAGAATGGCCGTCACTGTTTCAGACCCTCTCAACAGACAAAGATATTTTAACTGCGGTGTCACTCCGTTAGTCATGCCTGACGTATTGGTGCTAGACGTTTTGTGAGCGTCTGGCCCCCGTCTGGAGTCGGGACAGAGTGCAGCCGCCTTATAATGAACCTCGATCAGTCAGAGAGAGAGAGACAGAGAGAGAGAGAGAGAGAGACACACACACACACACACACACACACACACAGAGACATAGAGAGAGAGAGAGAGGGAGATGAAAACAGAGGTTAGCGAGACTGTGACAGGTACAGTAACGGCGTGCAGGGCCGTGTGGAGCAGCAGTGTGTGCGTGTGATTGGCCCGTTTCCAATACCAAATAACCCAATGATACGGTGACTCTCGGGGAGAAATAAAGCTCGTCTTTCTAACGCAGCGGTGGAGCTAATTTTTCGCCCATGCCTGTTCACCACACCAGTAGGAAGGTAGACCTCCAGATTAATAAGGTTATTATCAGCAGGCGATGCCTAAGGTGACCTGCCTAGTTTCTATCTCCACTTTGCCTGCATGGACAGGAGGCCTAAGCTTGACCCGGCGCTCCTCTCCACTCTCGGCTCTGCTGATTACTCGCAGCGCGGAGGCCGTCGTTTCATATTTCACACTTGATGGTATTGGAGAGAGAGGATCGACTTTATGGAATTGGTGTATTCATCAGACAATCACATGTGTTGAAATACTATATTAGGCATTTCCGTGGCAGAATGTTCCACACTTCAACCCCCGCCACCCTCCACACACCCGTCCCCCGTCCCCCCCTCTCCTCCCATTTGCCCATTTCCCCGTTATAGACCCACCTCATTGCATCCCAAACTCCCCGAGTCCCCAGGCCCGACTGTGCGGCTGCTGCTTCTGCAGAGATAACCAGACAGCATCCAGGTAGGGAGCAGCCTGCTGATGGCATAGATTACCTCTATTGTCAAAATAACTACCTCGGCAGAATTCCTACTTTAGCGCGTTTGCGACGCAAGAGAGAGAGTGAGGATTTGGAAACGGAGGATTGGGAGGATATTTTTTTAACATGTTGCAGATCTGGATGAATTCCAAACAGAAGTTCAAGTGCCAAGTTTTTGGCTTGACTCATGCATATCCAGCACGCACGAGTACACACGCACAAACGTACGCGTGTATGTATGTGCACAAATGCACAAATGTACGCATGTAAAGTATATATATGTGCACAAATGTACACGGACACACAGACCAACCCAATCGCCCGGATAAAATGTCCGCATTGTACATTTCTACAATCCACGGAGATGTAAAATATGAACATTTCAGTCTCACCGGCTCTTCCTGATTACCACTGACTCGGCCCGGTAACGTGGCAGCAGAGATGGGAAGTAACTAAGTACAAATACTTTGTTACTGTACTTGAGTAGGATTTTCAGGTATCTGTACTTTACTGAGTATTTATTTTTCTGTCTCATAACCCTCTGCACATGTCTCTGTGGAGGTCGGGGGGGGAGAACAGCCCCCATCCCCCTAGCTCCAGGTAGCGGCAGTGGAGTGGTAATCGAACCGGCCAACCTCTGGCCCCAGCGTCACTGTGGTCGATTATTCCTTCGCACCACCAGCTCCCCTTCACACTCACAGCTCTTCTCTGGGCGCTTTTGTCTCTTTCCTCTGGCTGTCGCCATTCAAAACTGACTGAGACTCGAACCCACAACCTCAAAAGTGACTGAGGCCTCAATACTGATGCCCTGCAAACGAACTCTCTGTGCCACCAGGCCAGACTTCTTAAGACAGGTTTTCTCAGGGCTTTAAATCACTCTTTCCTCTGGCTGTCGCCATTCAAAACTGACCGAGGCTCGAACCCACGACCCCAAAAGTGACTGAGGATTCAATACTGCTGGGAATCAAACCAACTCTTTGTGGGGTTTTCCACTCTTTCCTCTGGCTTTTGCGTTCAAAACTGACTTGGGCTCAAAGAACCCACGTTGTTTGTCTGTCTCTCGTCTCATGCTCTCAGCTTTCACGCATTGTGTGGAATTTCTTTTTCATATTTTACATTTCTGTGGATTGTAGAAACATATAATGCAGACATTTTAATCTGGGGACTGGGCTGCACAGACGCATGCGTGCTTTTTTCCATGTAAAATATGTCCTTGGCCTATGCCCTAGTTTAAAAGAGAATTCAGTTTCTTTACAACCTGGACCTTATTTCCAGCTGGATTTATGTTCTACAAGTCACCTTGAACAGAATTTTCTGCAAATAAAGCATTATAGAGCTAGAACGACCTGCGCAACGGCCTGGAACAGAGGCCTGCTAAGCGTGCATTACATCCTGTAAATAGCTTATTTTCTGCCACATACCAGCTCATATCCTTATTATATCATAGAGACAATAAGAAGATGAACGCTGTATTTTACATAGAAGCTCCTCAGTTGTCCTCAGTTTGTAATCCGTTAGTCTGACTCAAATAAATACGGGCAGCCATCCTACTCAAACGCATCGTCCATATTCTCAAAATCAGATAAATATCTACACCGTTTACTCCACGCGAAACATGGAGGCTTGATCCAGTGCAGCTGAACTCTCATCTCTCAAATGATGTGAGACTCTCGCGGGACTTGGTGACACAGTCAGTCCCCGGATGTGGAACCTAGCAAACCCAGGCTGAGAGGGCTAAATAGAGCAGCTCACATTTATGCCCGTATCATATAATAATGATATGAGCCACTGCGTGACTTGCAAAACATAAATCCAGCTGAAAATAAGGTCCAGGTTGTAAAAAAACAGAATTCTCTTTTAAATGCAAAGTAGCCATCTGCTTTTATCAACCTTGATATCTGAATTAGTTAATCGCCCCAATTGTCCTACAGTCCTACTTTATATATTTAGACATCGAGCGATGCACTATTATACAATGGTTGATGTTTCCTGTGCAACGTACCCACAGTTGTTGTGGTGAATGGTGATTGTCTATTGATGCTGATCCACTGTCACATGACGGTGGAAGACACAACTCTCTGTTATGGCCAGGGCAAATCAAATCAAGCATACCCCATGCTGTACAGTGTACACGGACACATGGCTGGAATTTGAAGGTTCATTCGATTTGAGAGGCAGTCTCAGATGCTCTCCTAGCGGTGGCTGTGAAGCAGCTTTCTCTCCCATGTCGTGTAACAGACTGAGGCCTGTGTTTGATGTGTAAGTAACATAAGGATACTGTACATGAGCAGAATGAAGTGGGAGGTTTTAGTATGCGTGTATACATTACCTTCTGTATCATGGTAGATATATTGTCTGGAATGTAGGTCTGATATGATGCCTCTGCCCTGATAAATTGTATGTGTTTGTGCGTGTGTGTGTGCATGTGTGCGTGCATGTGTGCGTGTGTGTTGAATAAAGCTAATAATGTTTGACTGTTTCACGGCATATTAACACTTTAGTGTGCGTACAGCGTAGACGGAGTGTGTGCATGTTTGCACTTGATGTGTGTGTTGTTGTGGGTGTGTGTGTGTGTGGGGCGAGGTGCCCATCACTGGCCGATGCTGGAGAAAAGGCCACTCTTTGAGAGAAATGCCACAGGTGGCTGTGAGCTCTCTGTCCCAGCTGCTTTGATGTCAGCGCCGTTAGCCTGTTATGATGTTTCTGTCGGAGAGGATTTTGCACTGTCGAGGTGTTGACTTTATTCCAACAGCAAACTGTTCTTCCATTGAGCGATGGCACTCTGACACTACAGTGCTGTGGACAGCTGGCGGTAGTCTATGCATATGCTGTACATGTGTCAGAGGTATTTGTTAGTATTTGTCAGTCATACTGTATACTGTACTGTACATGGCAGTTCTCTCTCTCACACGCACGCACGCACGCACGCACGCACGCACGCACACACACACACACACACACACACACACACACACACACACACACACACACACACACACACACACACACACACACACTCAGTCTCTCTCTGTGCCTGTGGTTATTGGACAAGATGACTTGTTTGTAAGAAATGTAGTGAAACCATTAATTAGAATTTTGACTGGAATTGTGTTTCATAAATTCCCGATCCTCTAATTAGTAAAGGGAATGGCTGTTTTATATTTCCTGCCCTCAGGCCTAATTCACAGCAGGGAAAGATCTACTACACGCAGCTACAATAGGCTGCTTGACACGGACTCTCTTACACCACAGGGATTACTGCGATTGTTTCGTGGTAATATCGTTTGGTTTCTCTCATTATTTGCAATTATGAAATATTTTTTTCTCTCAAGACAAATGATGAATTTAAACAACCTATGAATAAGAAATACATTTTCTCGTTTGTTCTTCCCCTCATTGTTCTCAATTAACATCATATTATGAATTCAAAGGCTCGTTAATTTCTACCCCCTGTAATTATAAGAGCTCTCATTTATTAAGGCACAACAGGAATTAGGCCTATAATCAGATGTTTGACAAAGAAAGACTGGTTTAGCGAATCACCACCCATGTAAGATGTGGGTTATTCAGTAGGCAGTGATTGTTGTGTAAATAGCACAGCTACTAATATAAGTTAATTGTGTGTGTGTGTGTGTGTGTGTGTGTGTGTGTGTGTGTGTGTGTGTGTGTGTGTGTGTGCGCGTGTGCGTGCCGTGCATGCGTCTTTGTGTGTGTATGGGAGGTGGGTGGTTGCAGCAGCAGCAGCAGCAGCAGCGTGGTGCAGAAAGATGAGATAGTGTGTTGGCATGCTTTGGGAGGTGGGGGTAGACTTTAAACTCAGAGGTGCTATTCATGTAACAGCCTTCCATTCAGCTGGGGTCACCTGGGTCTTCTCCCCTATTGTCACTTCCAGCCTCAAGGCCACCACATTCAGATCCGTCTGCATGCTACTGCCTTTATCTGGCTTATTCTGTGTGAGACCTCCAGCCTCCCACGCAGCAGTCTGCGCTGCGCTCTGGCAACAATGCGACGACAGTGAGTTGGTACATTTCTCTGATCTTGTTGTTGGTGGCTTATTGGCCCCGGCCATGGGAGGTACAGTCGTGCAAATTAGTGACAGATCAATTAAGCGTGACCTTAAAAAGCCTTGGCCTTGTTTAATTGGCGGTGCTGAGGCAGGCTAATTGGATAAATCAGCTGCTAATGAGATCTCGGCTTATTGTCAAAAACAAAGATAATGTGAGGAAATTAACACGAATGAGTTGACTGTATTTTCATCCCTCAAGCTTTATCATCCCTTCACATTTTTCTTCTCAATGTGTGTTTTCCCCCCCACCACTACTTGGCTTGAATATTTGTGTTGTGGAATCTGTGGTTTAATAATGCCTAAAACTGATGTGTGTTGGAGTTTGCTGGGTATTTCTATACACTGTAACACTCTTAAATTGTAGGACTTTCAAGACAGAGACTAGCAGAGCATCTAGAGACTCTAGACTAGACTAGACTAGAGTCTAGACTATAGACTAGCAGAGCATCTAGAGACTCTAGACTAGACTAGAGTCTAGACTCTAGACTAGCAGAGCATGCCTCGAAATAAATCATTAGCAGGCAGTGCTTGAAGAAAGAAAGCTAAATTAAAACAAACAAGTGCTTTCTATGAAAGCTGTTTATTATAGGAATTCACAGACTGCAGGACAGATTAATGAGGTACCAGAGAAGTGGATTTTAAACATTGTCTAGGACTGGTTCCCCATGCTGACAGCTGGGCGGGCTGAGGTCAGATGCTAACAAAGCTGTTCTAGCTCAGCTGTTAGAGACTCTGACCCTGGTCCCAATTCTCTTTCTCTTGTCCTTTCTCTATTTGTTCTGATGTGGGTAAATACCGTTATCTAACTACCCTGCTGATTATAGGTTCCACAGGTTAAATCAAATGCAAGATATGCAAAGTTAATAATAATGACTATCTTTCTGGTTCCATTTCAGGTCATTTTACATGAGTTCAAAATCAACTAACCAGAGATCGCTGGGAGCTGGGGATTGAATCTTTCAGTTTTTGTAAGTATCCGTTTGCCTCTTCAGTTGTCTCTCTCCAGCCACATGTGTCATTCACCCCTGGTGTCTCTCACCCACTTTGAACACCTGCATCAAATGAGGTGGACAATTGGATAGTCACACAATGCATGCACAATTAGACAGTTACAGGTACAATGATACTGACACAAATAGGGTTTTTCCCGCTCATTTATAGCTTTATAACATTAGATTTGTCAATTTATTTTCTATAGTGAGGAAAATATTTTTTTCTTATTGTGTTGTGGTTACCCCCCCCCCCCCCCACACACACACACACACACACACACACACACACACAACACCTTTTTATCGTTTAATATACATCTCTGTCTTGTGTGTGACATGTATTGTCCAGGCCAAATGAGGCTTTCTAGTATTTATTGACTGAGATTTACTGTAGTTGCTATTCTGTCTTTGAGGCCACCCAGAAAACACAAACACTGCCCTTTTTCAAAAAGACAAGAAACAAGAAAAAAAAGGGCACGAGCAAAACGTTGTGTCTTTAGCTGGAATGAGCGTTGAACACACTGTGTTACACGTTCCTATAAGTACGCTCAACAAAACGCTCCTTTCTTGATGTTACATTTGGATCAAAGTGACACTATGGAAAGCGCTCCGTTGAGCAATGCTCATTAGAAATGTGCTGTTAGTTACCAAAACTGCACCAGAAAAAACAACCACGAAGTGGGATGTCTGTTGGATTTGTTGAGAAATAATGGCTCTGTGGCTGTGTCAGTGCGAGAGACCAGGGAATTACAAGATCAAAACTAATTTTTGGCCCTTATACTTCTCTTCTCTCTGGAGTTACAGTACTGTATAGTTTTCATCATCCGACAAAGTTACAGCCTTGGCAAACCGTTGTCGCAGTTCCGCGCCAGAAAGACATAGATTTTTATTGATTATGAATGCTAACTTGCCTTTATAATCTCCTGGACTCTAAGTGAAAGTTTTCATAGCAACAGAGAAAGAAAGCCACAGAAAACAGAATAGAACCGTTAGAGTTCAGACCTCTCTGCATTGCTATAATATTCCTTCAATGCTCTTTGCTCTGGTGCTGCTCTTGCAGCCTCTCTAATAAAAATGCTATCTCAGATCATATTAAGCAAATAAAGCGGAGAAAGTTAGTTGATATTAATCTTTTCTTCCAAATGTCAGTTGGAGATATCATGAGAGACAGGACAGAGTCATATTAATGTGGTTGAGGAGCTCTTTAATATCACCCCATCTCAAAGTTCATGGCCATTTACCATTGTTTATCCATGCCACTTCGTGTCAAACACCATCGTCTGCTCAGAGGAATATGCCCCTGTATAACAACCCAGTCGCTACATTCAAATGTTGCCATTTCATATTGCTGCAAAACATATGGATACATTGAATCTCAACGTTTGTGAACTAATCCTATGTTGCTGTCTTTGCTGATGTGCGTTAGTGTTCATCACTTTGTTGTGAGTGGGATGAGCTTGAGTGCTGTCATGCTATATCTTTGTATGCCAGGCCTCGTCACGTCAGACTGTCAGACATACAGTACATATCAACAACAGACATCGCAGTACCGGGAACATTGTGCTAACGCAGAGTAAAAAACAGACGCCTTCTGACAACAGCTCAGTTCTTAGCTTCCATAGATCAACCTGACTGAACAACAGAGCGGTTTATAGTTTAGAACATGTACACTTACACAGTGGACTTGAGAAAAGCCTTCTGTTTATGCTAAGCTAACATAGCCAGAAGACTCTCCCCGTCTCAGGCAGCAAGCCAGAGCCAGAGCAACACCTCAGGCCTCCACTGACGAGCTACATGCGCGTTTCGAAAATTTCAACATTAATTGAACGTGTAACATGGTGACACAAACCGACGACTAATATTAGTGCTCACCAGCAGTGGCTACTGCCCCCTGCTGGCCACACCAAAATTGTTCCCTTCCTCAGGCAGTAGATAGCGGATAAAATGAGCCTTGATGCTCCAGCGCTAAAAACTCGGCTCTGTGCTTGGTAGAAAACTTTAAAAAATGAAATATGACTTGCATCAATATAACCTTCACTTTCATATCCCTAGTTATGCATAATTGTCATTCAACAGATAAGAGCATTATTTGAGTTATGGTTTATTAACTGTAATGCTATCTAAGTCTTGTCAGTGTTTGTTAGACTAAGGAACACAGCACAGGGCCTCTAGTGACCAGCAGTCACTACCCATCTGTGTCTGAGGCGTTTTAGTGTGCCCCTTGCTTTGTGATACTCAACACACCATCCTACTCTCCTGTGTGCTGCACTTCTATCATCCAGACCTCATACACTCATAAATCTACATCCTTTTCAACTTTAATGCTAGGTTAATCACGAGACGAGGCAGGGAGTAATTTTGCTTGTGTGTGGAGCACTTGTGGAACAAGTTTAATCACTCTCGTGCAACCCCATTTGGAAACACCTGAGGGTATGTCGGAGCGTCTGAATAGGCCAGCTCTCTTTGTTAGTTTGTGTGTGTCATTTCTCTGTCGGCAATGGGCACAGAGTCTCACGGCTCTCAACAGCCCTAGGATGCAGGGGGAACAATTTTGCCAGAAATTAAATAAACGGCACTTCTCCATCAAATGAGAATGAATAGCCTTTGAGCGGTTATTTTTCCATCTATTATTTATCAAATGGGTCTTTCAGTCCACTGACCCTGCAGTGATTATGGTCAATATGTCTCTAAACAGAAACCGCCTGACAAAGACTTCATTTTAATTTCATCAGCCCTCAATTGCTCCAGAGGATCTCAGTGTGCATTTGGAAAATTAATTGTTGCACATTTTCATTACCTGGCAATAATGCAGAAACCCTGCGTATGCATGTGACTAAACTTTGCATTCAATAAACAGCTTGGCCTGATCGCAGCAGCACTCATGAGCGACCCTGTTCTGGAGTGCCGCAACTTAATGAAACGTGCTTTGAATATTGCCATTTGATTAGGTGTGTTGTCTGGGCTCTTTACAACAGCTGATTATAGACTGGGCCTGGGCCATGTTTGAAACAGCCCAATAGGATCTGACCTCTCTGTTTCATGCAGTGGTTATCAGGTTATGATCTGCTCTGTGCTTTAGCTGATTTATGTTTCATTTTTTTGATGGCTTGATGGGCTTTATTTCATTCTCCGGAGAATAAAAACCTAATATGGACTTGGCTGCTTTCCTGCTCCTCAAGGTAGGTTCCTCGTACTGTAGGACAGTTTTACCTAGTAGCTATATACGGCAGAAAACAGGAGCAAAGAACACGCCATTAATCTTCTTGCTAGCCCAGCTGTGGAAAGTAATGCATAACTAAAAGTCCGCTAAAATGAATTAATGATTTCAACCATGAACTTTTCTCCCAAAACGCCATGAATCCTCTCACACTGATAATGCACGGCGACCCTGGAGTGTCAGATCCCTATTGCGTTGAGAGTAGCCAGTTAATTGATTCGCAAATTATTTAAAGTTTGTGGTGCCCAGGGGAGTGCTCGGCTCTAATGACGGCCCATTTTCAAAGAGTTGAAAAAGTCTTCCCAGGCAGGCGGGCCTGTGTTGAATTGTAATAGTAAGCCAACAAGTCTAATCTGAGCCTCGGGAGAGAGAGGGAGCCTGTGTGGCTTGACAGGGTCAGTCGAATATGCTGTTGAAATTCTGGAAATTCTGGATATAGATGAGGAATACTCTCGTCTCCTTTATTCATCTTTTGAGGCTTACTTTTAACTCGACAACATACACATTCTAAATTGCCCCCAACTTACTTCCTGTTGCAGTGTTTTGCTAATACAATAACTGACAGGACATAAACTAGGTTCCAATCTGTTGCCTAGCAACACAATAGTGATGCTTTTATCTGGCGACCACAGACCATGGCCCAGTAGAGAGAGGCATGCAGCCTGACGCATCAGCTAGCTAGGTCTACTTGGGCTCCCAGGGTGATCAGGTAGGCCACACAGGCACTGGTGACATCACAATTGCTCAAGTGACATCACTGGTGACATCATCACAAATGCATGAGTGACATCACTGATGATCAGTGATGTCATAAATCCTTCCCTGCAGAGGCAATAAGTAGAGGCCATTGCACTAGTGGATTACAAACTGAGCAGCGGGGGAATGGGAGCTGCTATCTACCAATCTGACAGACAGCAAACACAGCAGGCTGAGCATGCTGCAAATAGATTGTTCATTTTCTAATTGTCTCTATGATATAATAAGGATATGAGCAGCTGTGTGTCAGAAAATAAGCTATTTAGAGGACATAAATACATATGTATTTGCTATATAAAATGTGATTTATTTATTTTTTACAGTCAGTTTGCACATGCCATCGCTCCTGCACACGGCAGTGTGCCATCTATCTCGCAACATGACACTCATTGTAGTAAATTCAGCCATTAATATTCCTGAAGACGGCCAAGGCCAAACGTAGTTTGACTGACTTGGGTCAGGTATAATGTCATCCATCACTCTGCAACTCACTTCAAACTCTTAAAACAGGCTGACGACAATGAAGGTTGAGAACACGACTTAATGAGCGATATGTTTATAAAACCATGGCTTGCAGAACTTTCTGAGAAACCGACGACTTGCAGTCTGCATGAATTGATCTCAGTATTAAGTTGAGAGATCTTTTTTTTGTGTGGTGATGTCTGAATTAGGCGATCTACCGGCTCGTCGTCCTGTACAGAATAGAGCCAGTCTTAGTTGCCTCCACACGTTCCTTTGCCTCCGAGTAGTTCGTGGTTGCATCTCTGCTAATATCAAGGAGCCTCTAATCTGGAGCTATTAGCAGCTGCTGTCATTCAGACACACGGTGTCGGGCTGATTTAAATCAGATGAAATGAAGATGGTTGTTTCTGCTCCCTTGGCTTCACTCATTGCCATAAACATATGCTCTGTGCCCCGCTTCTTTCCATCTTATTTATGACTTTAATTTGTTGTGTGGGCTGCGCTGGAAATCAAATTTAATCCAATCCTCCCAGGGACCCTGTCATATAATAACATGGTAATTTCTGTGTATCCTTTTGAAAAATGAGGAAATTAATTCTTCCTGACATGTTCTAATTATTCCAGTGTGAACGGCGGGCGGATGGGCTCCCCTCCTCCCTAACCCCCCCCCCCCCCCTCCCCCCCGGCCCCCTAAGTGTCAGTTGGCGACGGGTGGCGAGGTGCTAATGCTGACCAGCAGCGCGTTTAATTTGAAACATGAGCAGACACCTTTCAACACACCTTCCTAATGTTAGAGTGCCTCACACAAATTAATTCACTACTCATCTGGCAGCTCTGACTCTCGTGTGTGTGTGTGTGTGTGTGTGTGTGTGTGTGTGTGCGTGTGCGTGTGTGTGTGCGTGTGTGTGTGTGTGTGTCTGTGTGTGTGTGTGTGTGCGTGTGTGTCTGTGTGTGTGCGCACGCTTGTGTTGGGGGCTGGCGGTTTGGGGGGTGGATGGATGGGACACCATTAGTTAAGGTGACATAAGGTGTGTGTAGCCTGTAGGTGAACGCTTGTATGTCAATGTGTGGGCAGGTGCACATGTGCTGGAGCAGGTATCAGCATATTTCATGTGATGGGGTGTGGAGGTGGCGTAAAGCTGTCTGCTGGGACTGTGCGATGGCTTGGACAGCTTTCCTCCTCTCTAACTAACAGTACCTTTTCACACATCCCCCCCTGCTCCACTGAGAGCTCTGAGGAGATGATTTAATGACACTGTCATCAGCCAGTCTTTAGCTTAGCACGTGAATCTGCACAGGGACACTCCTGCACAGATGATGTGGAACAATGATAACAAGCTGCTCTTGTATTTAATGGGCAAGACTTAACCGCTTATCTATCTATCTATCTATCTATCTATCTATCTATCTATCTATCTATCTATCTATCTATCTATCTATAAAAGGGACTGAGCAAGTGGGCAATCTCTGTCTGTCTCTTCTCTGTTAAATTTTTTGTCCCACTGATGTCATAGGCATTGTGACATCACTGATGATGTCATAGCCATTGCGACATCATCAGTGATCGTTATTGACCAAAATCATCTTATGACATCACCGGTGATGTCATAGGCACTGATGATGTCATAGGCGATTGTGACATCACTGATCGTGTCATAAACATTGGGAGCTGCAGGGTGGGCGAGCCCTAGGACTCGAGTGCACGCAGCACGCGAGATGCCTAGTTTATTAAAGCAAGCGCCCGTGGTTTATTTACAATAGTAAACAAACGGTTGTGAATGCTCTGGGTTGTACATACCAAGCACATCATATTTCAGAGGGAGCGCTTCAATCCGTTGCAGATCCCACATGATCTTTTTAAATGTATTTGATCCAGCAAAGTGTGATTCGATCTCCTCTCTCTGTTTGTGTGTGTGTGTGTGTGTGTGTGTGTGTGTTTCTCAGTCTGTGTGAATACATTCACCCTCACTGAACACAGGGCTGACCAATAACAAAAGCCGGATTGGCCTGAACATTGTCAAACTAAGTAAGCATCGTGACTTTGAGTCTTTCTTAAAGAGCCTGCCTTTCAGTCATCAGCTACACATTTCATCATTACCTGGGAGCTGCCATATGAAAGAAGAAGAAATACGTTTTCATGCTATTGGCCTGGTATGATGAAATAAAAGGGCCAGGATAGATTATGGAGAACAACATTGGTTGAAAATTATGACGAGGTAAAAAAAAAAAAACTCTTCTCACAAGTGCCAGGAGTTTGTCTGTATAAGTCCCAAGCTCTGTATATATGCAGGCTTTGGAGGGGAGACAATGTGTTTCCACTCTCATTATAGTATCTAAGGAGCTGAGACAGGAGGAGAGAAAAATAAACAAACACAATTTACTGAACTTTGGAGTCGGGTTAAAGCCACAGGACTGTAATTGATTTGGTGTGTGTGTGCGTGTGCGTGCGTGTGCGTGTGTGTGTGTGTGTGTGCGTGTGCGTGCGTGGTGTGTGCGTGTGCGTGTGCGTGTGTGTGTGTGTGTGTGTGTGCGTGTGTGTGTGTGCATGTGTGTGTGTGTGTTGTCTCTGGGTCGTGGAGAACAGAGCACTGCTAGCCGTGGCGTCATGGTCGAGGAGAAGAGAGCATGGCTTTGTGAGCGGTGGGTGGGTCCCCCCATGACTCAGAGAGGGGAGAGGCGTCAACATGGCCGCCCGGCCCACAGGGATTAAAGCCCCCGCCTCCCCCCCACCACACACACCCTGCAGGGTTAATCACTGCCATCTTGGCTCCATGCAGAGGGAGCAATACTCTCCATCACTGTGGAAGAACTGAGGCACTGAAGCAGCTCTATGGGTAGACCTGCTCCATAAAGCTTGTTTCCACTCGCTACAATAGCAGGTTTTGAGCCCTGGGTTACTTTTTAAGAAGGTTCCTGGATCAGCGCAGCACAGCCCTCCCTTCCTCTCTGTCCTCCCTTTTGTCAATTACGACGTTTTTAATCACGCGGGTTTGGTTAAGAGACATACGAAGGAACTCGCGATAGTTGTGAGATAGATGGGGATCTATGTAGGTAGCCTCTGTGTCTCGCTGTGCCTTTCGCACTACATGGGCCTGTTAATGAGTGAAGTCTGTCTGGTGCCAGGACCCACATGGCTGCTGGTGGGGCATTAAATCAGCAGTCAATTTGACTGGAAGTTGGAAATCTGGCCTAGGTTAAGGGGATGTGCTGAAGCCGTGTTAATAGCTAGCTTGTTGTCCATATGGTACTGCTTTAATAGAGCACATTTGTTGCAGATGGTGAGAGACTTGGTTAGGCAGAGGCAGCTTTTGGCAGGGCCTCCTTCTTCTGCCGTGCCGCTCAGCCTGGTCCAGGCCAGCTTAGTGTCTTTTAACATTGATGTCTATCCTCCGCCATTCTCCTTCACCCAAAAAACACCCTGCCCTTGAATTATTATGGCCTGGTCTTCATTTAAAACTTTTCTCTCTTTTTTCCCCCCTGATCTACTGTATGGAGAAGAGCAAATACAATGTGGCTCAGTCACTTTTTCCTGAGTTTGCTCTCCAAACCGCACCTTTGCTTCCATAGGCTAAGTTCAGTTGTCTGCGTGACCACAATGGGATTGTCGACAGCAGGTCCAGCTGAGGAAACACAAGCAGACAGTGAAAGAATGAAGGTTATATGGAATAAAAAAACCAATGATAAAGATAGAAACCGAGTGTGGCCTAATCTCCTTTCATTTCCTCTCCTGGCACTGCTCTGCTGTAGTGAGCCTGTTGAAGGCTTCACGCGGCGCTAAAGTATACAGTAGACACACTCGTATTCAAAGTCAGGTCCGGTAAAGCATACAATATACACACTGTATTCAAAGTCAGGTGCCGGTAAAGCATACAATATACACACTGTATTCAAAGTCAGGTGCCGGTAAAGCATACAATATACACACTGTATTCAAAGTCAGGTGCCGGTAAAGCATACAATATACACACTGTATTCAAAGTCAGGTGCAGCTAATTAAAGCATACAATATACACACTGTATTCAAAGTCAGGTGCCGCTAATTAAAGCATACAATATACACACTGTATTCAAAGTCAGGTGCCGGTAAAGCATACAATATACACACTGTATTCAAAGTCAGGTGCTGCTAATTAAAGCATACAATATACACACTGTATTCAAAGTCAGGTGCCGGTAAAGCATACAATATACACACTGTATTCAAAGTCAGGTGCCGGTAAAGCATACAATATACAGTACACACTGTATTCAAAGTCAGGTGCCGGTAAAGCATACAATATACACACTGTATTCAAAGTCAGGTGCCGGTAAAGCATACAGTATACACACTGTATTCACAGTTAGGTGTCGGTAAAGCATACAATATACACACTGTATTCAAAGTCAGGTGCCGGTAAAGCATACAATATACAGTACACACTGTATTCAAAGTCAGGTGCCGGTAAAGCATACAATATACACACTGTATTCAAAGTCAGGTGCCGGTAAAGCATACAATATACACACTGTATTCAAAGTCAGGTGCCGGTAAAGCATACAGTATACACACTGTATTCACAGTTAGGTGTCGGTAAAGCATACAATATACACACTGTATTCAAAGTCAGGTGCCGATAATTAAAGCATACAATATACACACTGTATTCAAAGTCAGGTGCCGCTAATTAAAGCATACAGTATACACACTGTATTCAAAGTCAGGTGCCGCTAATTAAAGCATACAATATACACACTGTATTCAAAGTCAGGTGCCGGTAAAGCATACAATATACACACTGTATTCAAAGTCAGGTGCTGCTAATTAAAGCATACAATATACACACTGTATTCAAAGTCAGGTGCCGGTAAAGCATACAATATACACACTGTATTCAAAGTCAGGTGCTGCTAATTAAAGCATACAATATACACACTGTATTCAAAGTCAGGTGCCGCTAATTAAAGCATACAATATACACACTGTATTCAAAGTCAGGTGTCGGTAAAGCATACAATATACACACTGTATTCAAAGTCAGGTGTCGGTAAAGCATACAATATACACACTGTATTCAAAGTCAGGTGCCGCTAATTAAAGCATACAATATACACACTGTAATCAAAGTCAGGTGCCGGTAAAGCATACAATATACACACTGTATTCAAAGTCAGGTGCCGCTAATTAAAGCATACAATATACACACTGTAATCAAAGTCAGGTGCCGGTAAAGCATACAGTATACACACTGTATTCAAAGGTTTTCATTAGCCACTTCCCAATTTCTGAACAAAAGTTGTGTGTGTGTGTGTGTGTATATATACAGTACACACACACACACACACACACCTACACACACACACACACACACACACACACACACACACACACACACACACACACACACACACACAATGTGTTATAATACATACATACATACTGTATATATATATACTGTGTGTGTGTGTATATATATATATATATATATATATATATACACACAGTATATATATGTATGTATTATATATATATATATATATATATATATATATATATATATATATATATATATATAACAGTATGTGTGTGTGTGTGTGTGTGTGTGTGTGTGTGTGTGTGTGTGTGTGTGTGTGTGTGTGTGTGTGTGTGTGAGAGAGAGAGTCAGCCTTTGTGCGTGTGTCTGCCATAAAGTGTGTGTGCTTTTTGCACTCAGAAGTGAGGAGACACGCTTGATCTGCTCTGCACTGTTTGACGGCTGTTTTCTCACGTTGTCACTGGCTCGCTGTGCTGTGCTGTGCTGTGCTGTGCTGTGCTGTGGTGATGGTATTATGTGCGCCGGGCCCAGCTGAGTGGAGGAGAGAGGAGAGCAGAAGCACCACAACCCCACCCCCCCCCCCTTCCCCTCCATCCCTAGACACCTTATTGTGAGAGAAAAGTCTCGGCTGAGCCCTCTGGGCCCTGTGGATCCACGGCCTTGCTAAGTGCTGGCCAGACTGAAAGGCACAGTGTCCTTGGGCCCAGCTCATTCTTTCCATTGTCTCATAAGCCAGGAGAGCAGGGCGGAGAAAATGCCAAATTACACCCATGTCACTAAAGCTGAAGGTGTTTAGGACCCAGATGTCATTTTGCTGTTGTGTTCCGTGTTATTCAGGAGGATGTGCATGAGGGAGCTCCGCCATGCAGCATGGAGAAGTTCACAAATTAGTCTTTTTTCCTTTCCATTCCCGGCTTCCGTGTATTGGATCTTTCAGCAGGATTTTTTTTTTTACACTTTATAGCTCTTGAATTTGAAAGTCCTGAAATCTCAGCGATGATGAATAACAGGACGGGGATGGTGCAGTGATGACATGTTGAACAGGAATGATTGCTAAAGAGAGAATATCCTTGCCATTTTAGTGACTGAATCTCTATTTTAGGCCAAATTTTGAAATCTGAGAAATATTGCAACCAGTGAACACGGTTCCACGCGCAAATCTGTTTTGCTTGTCTTTAGCACTTTAACAAAGCACATGGAAGCCCCCGAATCAATTCCCAGCCAATCTTAAAACAATAAAAGTGCATAAATTCTACAGAGCAATGACACAGGCTAATGGAAACCTGTTGTAAGTCATTTTTAGCCATGTGCCTGCAGTATTTTTGCGGGCGAGGCTTCTGAACGACCCCTGCGAGTGGTGATATCATGACCACATCCTCTTGCCTCATTGGCGCTGTGTGTCCCAGCTCGGGTCCCTTGTGGCCGGGCTCCCAGAAGCCACAGCTCCCTCGCCACACATGGGCTGCAGCTGGACCACCGTTGGCTACTCTGAGGAGACGCAGAGCGGGTTGCTGATCTGGGATCTGTGGTTACCATCCTTGGACGTATATATCTCTATGCACAGCCCTGGAAACGCTGTACGCAGATCAGTAGGCAGTGGAGTTTATTTGATGCAAACATATCATCAGGCTCTCAATGCTAAACCAATGTTGTATGCAAATCCACTCCCTCAATGGAAAAGAGGTATAATTAATGATGTCAGTTCATAAAAAGAGGATGGATTCCTGGCCATCTTTCTGCTTTAATTAAAGACATGCCTTATTATGGGAGGAAGATGTATGCTCTGTGTTTTTCTTTCTTTCTTTCTTTCTTACTTTCTCTTATTTCTCTCTCTCTTCTCCTTTTTCATTCCCCGTTTTTCGTAGTTAAAATGGTTCTCTGTGTATTTCTCCCGCCGCAGAACCCCACACGCCGACATGGAGGGCTTTCTTCGTAGCAGCTTTTTACTGAGGTCAGTTTCATTTCCGTTGTTGCCATTCAGGATCAGAGGTCGGGTGGTAGTGGGCTAACGGGGGTTAAACTCTCTGACACATATTTTAGCTTTAGCCCTTGTTCTGTGTGTATGTGCATAATGTCTGTGTGTGTGTGTGTGTGTGTGTGTGTGTGTGTGTGTGTGTGTGTGTGTGTGTGTGTGTGTGTGTGTGTGTGTGTGTGTGCGTGTGCGTGTGTGTGTGTGTGTCAAGGATTCTAACTTATTTACCCAAGCTATGTTATGATCGTGTGTGTGTGGCTGACTGGCATGCTCACCCCTGATAGCCCCTACAGTCAGAGTGAAAGCACAGTCCAACCTCCATGATAGCCTAACAGTCAGAGTGAAAGCGCAGTCTAACCTCCGGCACAAATGTAGAACCCCCCCCCCTCACACACACACACACCCTCCTCCACCCTCCACAGCTTAGTGGACCTGCAGGTCTCAGATCAGCCTCTCTGTGTCTTTTACACTGCATGCTTTTGTCTGACATATCTCTCTCTCTCTCTCTCTCTCTCTCTCTCTCTCTCTCTCTCTCTCTCTCTCTCTCTCTCTCTCTCTCTCTCTCTCTCTCTCTCTCTCTCTCTCTCTCTCTCTCTCTCTCTCTCTCTCTCTCTCTCTCTCTCTCTCTCTCTCTCTCTCTCTCTGCCCTCCCCAGCTCGCCCGGCCTAATCAGGGTGGTCGGGGCATATCAGCTCTTGTGATGTTCTGTTGTTTCCTGTTGACTTCTGTGTTTGTACTCAACCTACCATAAAGATTTACATTTTTGTCTTTTCTACCCTTCCTGTGATTCTAATTAAAAATGTGTGCTGTCATTACACACAGAGGAAGTAAATAAGAGAGCGTATTTGCCATTGGCTGCCTTCCTAGTGAACCACCTTCTCCAGGCTCCAGTGTTGCTCCCTAATTAGGCCTGGCTCATTAGAAGCCACAGCAGCAGCATCTGCCTTTCAAAGCTGCTGTCAGCCAAACTTGACTCAAGCTAATGAATCCTCTTTGATTTCTTTTTCAAAAGGTCACTTATTTGATTAAATTAACAGCACCCCAGCCCCCCCCCCCCCCTTAGAACTGTTGGAGGTATGTTAAAAAAGAAAGGACAATTTGATACCATTACTCTCCTTAGTAAAACATTTCCTCTAAATCTGTTCAAATTGGTTCCAAAATACAAGAGCATGCGATAACAATTTATTTATCTTTTGGATTATACTAACAATGAGACTGATAAGAGTCATACAAGTAAAATAAATAAATAAATAAATAAATAAATAAATAAATAAATAAATAAATAAATAAATAACAAGACAAGAACATTATATGGCTTAACCGTGTTTTGGAAGAAAAAAAGGTTTGATAACTCAATATAACTTCAATTGTTTTGTGGGTGAAATGATATTTAACAAATCATTCAAAGGTGTCATTTTATCAGCTTTAAATGGAAATGAAATCAATTTAAGTTGAAGTAAACTAAGGTAACATCTCCTTTATGCAAAAAAAGACAAGAAAAAATAAATCTATAATCTCTTCTGCAGTGCAGTGCATCTGCTGTGTTTGATGGCAGTTATTCAGGCACTCAGGCATGTTGAATCTTTGAGAATATGCTGCCTATGTTCTTCTCTGCTAGTGGTTCCTCTAGTGCTACTACAGTACAGAGTGGAGGATTTCCTTTGACTCTCACCACCTGTCGAAACCAGTGAGACAGAGAGCAGCAGCACGTCTCCAATTCCCTCCAAATCCTGCATCTACAAACTAAGCAGGATTGGGGAGGGGATGGATGGAGAGAGATAGAGAGAGAAAAAAAACATGACCTTTGACTTTGGCTATGTCCTAACAATTTGCCTTTGTTCTTTGCCGGACATGTTGCTGTGAGAGAACACTGCGATTATTCTAAGTAAACACATTATTGCTCCTCCTAATCCACAATCCTTCTGTCAGTGTCTGTTTTAATTAAAGGAGAAGTGCCAGTAGAAAGATAGCACGCACGCCGGCTGGGGATTGGAGGACGAAGGCCTCAACAATCAGGCTGAGATTAGAGGCAGGCTTTGCTTCAGGGTTAGCCCTTTTGCTTGGCAGAGGCTTGTGTCGGGCCTGGGGAGGGGCGGGTGTGCAGTGGAGGCTTGTGTCGGGCCTGGGGAGGGACGGGTGTGCAGTGGAGGCTTGTGTCGGGCCTGGGGAGGGGCGGGTGTGCAGTGGAGGCTTGTGTCGGGCCTGGGGAGGGGCGGGTGTGCAGTGGAGGCTTGTGTTGGGCCTGGGGAGGGACGGGTGTGCAGTGGAGGCTTGTGTCGGGCCTGGGGAGGGGCGGGTGTGCAGTGGAGGCTTGTGTCGGGCCTGGGGAGGGGCGGGTGTGCAGTGGAGGCTTGTGTTGGGCCTGGGGAGGGGTGGGTGTGCAGTACAGGCTTGTGTTGGTTCTGGGGAGGGACGGGTGTGCAGTGGAGGCTTGTGTCGGGCCTGGGGAGGGACGGGTGTGCAGTACAGGCTTGTGTCGGGCCTGGGGAGGGACGGGTGTGCAGTGGAGGCTTGTGTCGGGCCTGGGGAGGGACGGGTGTGCAGTACAGGCTTGTGTCGGGCCTGGGGAGGGACGGGTGTGCAGTGGAGGTTTGCGTTGGTCCTGGGGAGGGGCGGGTGTGCAGTGGAGGCTTGTGTTGGTTCTGGGGAGGGACGGGTGTGCAGTACAGGCTTGTGTTGGTTCTGGGGAGGGACGGGTGTGCAGTACAGGCTTGTGTCGGGCCTGGGGAGGGACGGGTGTGCAGTGGAGGCTTGTGTCGGGCCTGGGGAGGGACGGGTGTGCAGTACAGGCTTGTGTCGGGCCTGGGGAGGGACGGGTGTGCAGTGGAGGTTTGCGTTGGTCCTGGGGAGGGACGGGTGTGCAGTGGAGGTTTGCGTTGGTCCTGGGGAGGGACGGGTGTGCAGTGGAGGTTTGTGTCGGGTGTGCAGTGGAGCCTTGTGTCGGGCCTAGGGAGGGGTGGGTGTGCAGTGGAGGTTTGCGTTGGTCCTGGGGAGGGGCGGGTGTGCAGTGGAGGTTTCTGTCGGGCCTGGGCAGGGGTGGGTGTGCAGTGGAGGTTTGCGTTGGTCCTGGGCAGGGGCGGGTGTGCAGTGGAGGTTTCTGTCGGGCCTGGGGAGGGGCGGGTGTGCAGTGGAGGTTTGTGTCGGGCCTGGGGAGGGACGGGTGTGCAGTGGAGGCTTGTGTCGGGCCTGGGGAGGGGCGGGTGTGCAGTGGAGGCTTGTGTCGGGCCTGGGGAGGGGCAGGTGTGCAGTGGAGGCTTGTGTCAGGCCTGGGGAGGGGCGGGTGTGCAGTGGAGGGTTGTGTCGGGCCTGGGGAGGTGCGGGTGTGCAGTGGAGGCTTGTGTCAGGCCTGGGGAGGGACGGGTGTGCAGTGGAGGTTTGTGTCGGGCCTGGGGAGGTGCGGGTGTGCAGTGGAGGCTTGTGTCAGGCCTGGGGAGGGGCTGGTGTGCAGTGGAGGCTTGTGTCGGGCCTGGGGAGGGGCAGGTGTGCAGTGGAGGCTTGTGTCGGGCCTGGGGAGGGACGGGTGGATGGATGTGGCAGTTGGACATTCCTCCAGTGAGCAATCCCTGTCTATCTCTTCTAAAGCAGCTGAATTAGGTCAAAGGAGGCTTTGTGAGTGCAACTATGTAGCTATATAATAGCAGCTCACACATGTGACTTCATTAATACATATATTTAGTGTTTTTTAGCAGTCAGAGGGAACATTGTCTTTTTAATCCAGGATCTGCTGCCCAGCTGTGCGGCGTAGAAGTTCCATATCTGCTCCGACGAACAGTTGGACTTTTCCTATGTGATATCTCAGTAACACACCGGACAGAGACGTCACTACTGTCATGAGTCATGCAGTTGGTTTTGAGTCATATAGTCAGAAAGTTATATACAGTAAGTTGCAATAGATGTAAAAGCCACTTTCAGTCTAGAGAAATGCTCCTTCTTAATGGTACCTAATACGCGGTCATGAGTAGTCTTTGTGAAAAATACATCAAACTCTTCAGATGTGACGGGGAAAATCTTAACAGGTGAACTCCTTATTTAGCGTGAAGTGCAAAGCCTTTGTACTATCTCTTGAAGATAAAGTCAGACTGTTTTAAAATTCCCAATCCATGACAGCTGATATATCTGTAACAAAGTGAAAGAGTTCTCTGATGTCTCCAACGTGCACAGTGTATTTTGGCGGAGGATGACTATTCATGCTCACGTTATTGTAAGCCACAAATTTCTCCTCTTTGTTGTGGCGGGGAGCTGTTTCAGATCCAATTTTCATACGTTTATAGTGGAATTTTTAACAGCTTTTTGTTTGTGTTGTGAAACTGTGTGTGTGTGTGTGTGTGAGAGAGAGAGAGAGGGAGCAGAGAGAGAGAGAGAGAGAGAGAGAGAGAGAGAGAGAGAGAGAGAGAGAGAGAGAGAGAGAGAGATGTCTTCGGCAGTCTCTCTGTCTAGTCCCAGTGGGCAGGACCTCCCCCTACATCTCTGCCATTATTTGACGTAATGAAAGGAGAAAGTGTGTAACGTAGAGATTGTTAATTAATTTAGTCTAACAAGATGAAGATAAATGAAACCCACTGAAGGTTGACTAGGCTAAGGGGCCCACTTAGCATTCCTCCTGCCCTCCAGCTCTGCCCCCTCACTCCTTTACAATGGAGCACAGCTAATAGGTGCAGCAGCGCCATGTTTGTTCAACCTCTGTGAGCCCTCACCCACTAAGTTTAGACATGGAACCCCTTTTTCTTTTAAATCAATCTCTATGTGTATCATAATCTACTCTGTGTGCAATCTTTTAATTTCCAAATGGCTGGGCTCGACAGTTCATGGCAATATAGGAAGTTAGCTTAATTAAGTTAATGAACTCATCTTGACATGATAGAAAAAGCTCAGTTGACATATATACATGATGGTAAACTAAATTGATTATTTATTTTTTTATTTATTTTTGATGGATAGTAGCACTGTTCAGAGGGGTTACTATGACATTATTCTTTTTGGGTGCCAAGTTGGTCGTCTTCTGATAAGACAAGTGAAAAACAAATGTTCCATCTTCTGCTTGAGATCAGTTGTAATTTTGCCAGGGATAAGAGGGAGGTTATATAAATGGCCATTCTCTCCAGCAGCAGCAACTATGTGGCCCCTTCACACGAGCCTGTGTGTGACTGCAGCCTTTCACCATGATGTCAATGCTTCTTGTCTAATGCGGCTCGGGGACTATTTGAGCGGCAAAGGGAGACAAAAAGCAGAAAGGGACATTTTTCTAAGAAGCCAGACAGTTGTCTTCATCTGCAGCCCTTTCAAACCAAATCAGTAGTCTATCGAGGCCGTTCTTCAGCCCACGATTTTGTACAGGGGTCTTCATGGCAGCACAGACCAATCATTATGGCAGCCATTCTTTGCTCCCTTAGTTCTCAAGTCATCAACAATGGCTTGTTGATTGTATGGAAAACACCAGAACAATTACGTCCTCTATTTTGGTGGCAGGGCGGCGTTTTTTTTTAAAGTGCAATCCTCCATAATGGCCTCATTATTGTTATTCTTGGTGCGGGCTCCAGGAAGTAGCCTGCTCGCAGCGTGTCATTATTTAGCAAATTTTTTCGATTAGCTCACCGTGTTGTCTGCTGCCGGCAAATATAATCATATAGCGAGTTGCGAGTGAGTGAGAGAGCCCCTGCCTGTGACTTAAAAGGTAGCAGCACTCGATATAGGCCGATAATATGAAAAAGGTGGTATAAAAAGAAGGATTAGCGCCGTTACCCTAGTAACTCCAACTTCCATCTGCGAGGGAACAATGAACTTGTGTTCCTCCACCACCTATGCTTGAAGAAACAGAGCAAGAAAAGAGAGTGTTCTGAAAGGACAAGAGGCTTTCTAACAACAAAGTGGGATCCGGGCCTAATAGGCTCTTTGGAGAGAGTTGTTAGGCGAGATCACTGGGGGATAGAGGAGCCGAAAAGGTCAACGTGTAATCCTAGGACAGTGAAGGTCATCCCAGCTTTTCACAATAGCAGTTTTTTTTTCTTTTTACTGACTCCATTTGTCTGCCTTGAGAAACAAAACCTGACGTTCAGCCATGTTAGACATACGGACAGAAGAGAGAGAGGGAATGGGCTGCATCTGTTGGTAGAACATGGCTTTGTGATAATGGGGTATCACACCACATGGCCAAAAATATTCCTTCCCTTCGCTGATTAAATAAACACAAACGAGAGATGCCAAAGACCTGGAGGGAGAGTAACTTCTCCAATTAGAAGGAGCTGTCAGAAGCTCTTTAAATTGTCTCTTGCGTCTCTTTCACTGATACCAGAGTGGAAACGGTGGAAAGAGATCCTCCACTGGTTTCTGGCACCTCAACATACTCTGCTGGCAACAACATGAACTCCTAGATTCATATAAAAAAAACATTTAGATTCACCCAGTGTATCCTTTCCTGTTAGAAAGAGATGAATAAATCAGAACATTACTGTATGTAACTTTTTCCGGTCCTTTCTGATTTCGTTCCACAAAACACTATAATGATATTATCCTGTAGCCACAGTATTTTAAAGTTGAGATGATTTTTTTTTTTTTTTTTAACTCCGTTAGATTACATCCCTGGTCATGTTGTGCACCTTCAGAAAAATCGATATTCACAATGTCCCGGGCGCGGCTCGTGGCGCTCTCCCTCGTCCGGGAAGCGCCTCTCTGCCTGGGGGAACCCGCGAAGCCGTCTCCTGCTCTGGAGCTGGGTGCAGTGAGCAGTCCACGGCCTGGAACCTGGACCTTTATATTAGATTTGTGTTTGTAACAGACTGTTCTTGAAACGTGAACACTAATTTTTCAGATTTGTCCGGTAAAATAAATTATTTAGCGGACTTCTGTCCCCCTCTGTTTGAGAGGCATTGCAGGGCACTCGCACTCTTATGCCCAATGTCCACCAGAGGCGGTGCGGCTCTGTGCAGCTCCGGTAAAACTGCCGCAACAGACTCTCGCCCATGTTAATAGATGGGCAATACATGCGGTGCAGAAATAATACGCACCGTGTTCTATTCTTGACAGATCCGCATGTGTCTGACAAGATGACATGGGTGTGTGGCTCTGTTCCAGCAGCAGTACCGGAGCTGCATGGAGCTGGTGGACATTTTTGCCTTTACTAGTCCTCACAGTCCCTCATCCCCAGACACGCCCACTTTTCAACCGTCAAATCAAATTCCTCCCAAGTCATGTCCCGCCTGTCTATCACACGTTTTACTCAGAATTATGTCATGATATGGAAGTCAGATACTCTCGGGAATGCCGTTTCAGCTTGACTTTAAAGTACTGAAAACATGATTAGAGGTGAAAAGTGGTGATGAAGATACAAATATGATTCTGTGTACAAGGTTTCTGTGAGCATAAAAAAAAAACGTGTTTGATAGGTTAATAAGAGCTGCTAAAGACCTGCTGCTCTGAAAGGGAATGCTCTCCATCTAAAACAGGCGGAGCTATAATGATCCATGAGTACAGAGGCTCAGTATGTTTCTCTTTGAGTTTTATGTCCCTTATTACAGCTGCAATACGTCTGCTCACATTAAGCTAATTTATGGCCGAGGCCAGCGGAACAGCAGTACAGGTTAATGAATTTGGCATTACTAATTAAACGTTATTGAGGGGGCTGAATATGAATCGTGCGGTCGGGAGGGGAGAGAGGAGAACGGGACAGAGGACTATCTCTTCCGCAGTACTTTTCTAGTTGCGTTTCTGATGAGTCAAACCACGAGGTGTGAATCTAAAGGCGACACCGCCTCTGAGGTGAATCGGAGGACAGCTGCATTTCAGTGCCGTGTCTCCGATCTCTGATTGACCGTATCTGAAAATCAATTGTCTGTAGGATATAATTTGACAGAGTGTGCTTGTGGGAAATGTGTTTTTTTTGGGGGGGGAAATAAATGTTCAATATGCTCCTAAGGAAGGAGTACCTGTTCAAACCCAAGCTAGGAGGCTCTGGATGTTACTTTGACATCATTTCTCCACATCTGTTGTAACATTGTGGCAAAGTGCTGGGTGTGAAAGGATGAATGAACAGCTACAGTGATTCTACACTCTGAAGGTGAGCTGAAGACCTTCCTGTTCTGACCAGTGAAGAACAGGACTCATTTCAGACAATAGTGTTATACTGATTAGGTAGAATTGTCCGATGACTTGGCTCACCTGGTGAAAACAGGGATTTGAAAGTGGTGTAGTGGAGTCCGTTCAGGCAAAGAGACCGTGCGGAATATTGAGCAATTTTTGAACTGCCTGCTGACACATACCGAGGTGGCTTGAGGAAGCTTTTACGGAACCACAATAGAAGTAATCTATACACAAACAAAATGATTGAAAAACGACAAAAATGTACAACATATTTTTTTTTATAAATATTTGTAAGGTTCCTCAAAATTCCCAAAGGTTCTTCAAAGCTCTCTCAAGGAGCTTCTCTAATAATCTCACCACTCATTGGCATCCTAGAGCCACCTTTTGGATCTTCTCACCATCTCATCGTGTGAAGCATGCCCATTTTTCTTTTGTGTGTGTGTGTGTGTGTGTGTGTGTGTGTGTGTGTGTGTGTGTGAGTGTGTGTGTGTGTGTGTGTGTGTGTGTGTGTATATTGTTTATACTGTAGAGTGAATGGAGTTGGGTTGTGTGTACTCATGTGTTGTTTAAGTCTTATTTTTGCTGCTGTCTCCCCCTCTCTCTCTCTCTCTCTCTCTCTCTCTCACAAGTGCCTCCACACTCCATGTCTGACATACTCTCCCTGAGAGCTAAGCCTTTCAATTTAGATTTCAATTATCATGTTAGTTTTGTGATTAGACTTCTGTCCTCCAGGAATCAGACCTCTCCGCTCCGCTCCATTCCACTTCCCCTGCAATCACATCCCATCTGATGAATTGCGCATATAATTACGGAAGTTATTGAATATGCAGATCACTGCTAACTCTTGGTGTGTGTGCGCTTCATAATGCATTAACTCTAACTGTATCAAACAAGGGTCCCTGATAAAGACCCACTCTGATTATGAGAGCGGGGCCATTGTATGCTATTAGTCAGAGATAACAGTCACCACAAAGGCTGGGACTCAATTAAAACATGACGCTATAATCTGTGTGTGTGTGTGTGTGTGTGTGTGTGTGCGCGTGCATGCGTGTGTGTGTGCGCGCGTGCATGCGTATGCGTTTGTGTGTGTGTGTGTGTGTGTGTGTGTGTGTGTGTGTGCGCGTGCATGCGTGCATGCGTGTGTGGTTCCTGTTAGCCCCCCTTAGCCTCTGCACAGCACCGGTGTAGGGAGCTGGCACTGGGCACAGTCTTTTGTGGCCGGCTAGTCGGCCAAATGCGCAGGGTGTTTATGAATCATCAGACATGAGGTATTTCCCCATGTTACACTATGTTGCTACCATAGTCTTACCCATGATGCACTCTGTCCCATGACGCAATCCCTTAGAGGAGAGGGGAGTGAAGCACTTTACAGGCACACCCACAGGAGGGGGGATGTGGGAAATTTTGAAAGTTTTGGGTGATAGCTTTTTATATAGCTTTCTCAAAACCTGCCTTGCCAGCCAATGAAACAAGCCTCTCCTGATGCCCATACAGTGCCATACTACAAAAAACGATGGACTCTTTTAATACAGGGAAATAATTTGTTGCCTACACAATAAAATAATTATTATGTTTCCCACATAAAGCTTGTCTTACAGACTTTCTGGTGTCGTGTCTCATCTGTTATGTTCAGTCAGACACACAATTGAGAATAGCGGGAAAAGGAAGAAAGCAGGTCCTGTATTTTTAGCCTGTGCTGTAGTGATGTCGATGCCATTTATAGGCGATATGCCGGCTGACACCAGAGAGGACAGTTTATAGTCTCCAACACAGGCCTGCGAAGCAAGGAGGAGAAACAGCATCAAACACCACGTCGTATCTCCAGTGTACAGCGCACAGCCTGCACATTTTGCTTTATCATCTCTAGGTCTATTAGACATCATTGAATTGGACAATTAAAACATAGTTAGATTCAATTGTAACCCGATTCATCATAATGCTGGCTGGCTGGCAGATGGTCACGCGTAGAAGCGACAGTCATACACATCAGATGAACATTCCTTCCTAGGATCTGCTGATTGATTTACAAAGGCAGAACATGTTTGGACAAGAAAACATTTTGTCATGTTGAGTCAATATAATCTAAGCAAACAAATCATTTGCTCTATTTATTGTCTTTCACTTGTTAATTTGTTTCTTCTATAGCATATATATATATATATAGTTTAACAGAGCAAAATACATGAATTACAACTGAAGGCATGAAGACTAAGACTAATAAACTACTTGGTAATTTGTAAATAAAACGTTATGTTAAAGCTCAATGTCCCTTTATGTTCCTCCGTGTTGTTCACTCTACCAGAGAGAAAACATTGTCCAATATAGCTTTTATTTAATCAACTTGTTGTTCTAGAATGTTTTTTTTGTGTGTATATCCTGCCACATCCATCTATCTATCTATCTATCTATCTATCTATCTATCTATCTATCTATCTATCTATCTATCTATCTATCTATCTATCTATCTATCTAGTGTAGATTCAATCGGTCCTGAATAGGGAATTATTGAACAGAGGCAGCGGTAATCTGATCTAATGTCCTCCTGGTATCTAATTAGCCTTTTGTTGTCCCCTCTGCTGTGGACACAGTGGTTGTCCCCTCTGCTGTGGACACAGTGGTTGTCCCCTCTGCTGTGGACACAGTGGTTCTCCCCTCTGCTGTGGACGCAGTGGTTGGTATTAGCTTGACTTGTGCCGGATCTGTTTCTCTGTCATGGCTGTCTGTTGTAATTAAGACTGGGAGAGTGGCTTCTCGCACACTGTACTGTGACTACTGTACCAAACTCCATGTATATTATTAGGTTAATAGGATTGAACATGTTTACACCAACTGTTAGCTTAACAGGAGGTCAAGGAGGTGACTTAAACTCGGGTAAGGGGCTTACTTAGGAGCTCAAATAGCATTGTAGTGACCGACTACACACCGACACACACACACACACACACACACACACACACACACACACACACACACACACACACACACACACACACACACACACACACACACACACACACACACACACACACACACACACGCACTGCTGCTCCCACTAATATGCTTTAGTGACCTGTAAAGTATTAGAAAACGAATGGGCACGGTTCTCCTAAGTGGCCGAGGGGATTTCGGTGCCCTTTTACTGTAAAGAGTGTGTTGCAAGTGCGACGACCTTTGCCAAGTCCCAGCTATTGTTTGCAGATTGGTTACACACACTCTCCAGGCTGTGAAAGACACATCTGCTACCTCCAGCTCAGCACAGAGCAGATAGACAGAGACAGAGTTGGGGGGTGGGGGGGGTTAGCGGAAGGTGTGTGTGTGTGTGTGTGTGTGTCTGTCTGTCAGGGGGGTAGGGGAGGGGGGGGGGGGGGGGGGGGGGTGGAGTCCAGGCATCAGGAGGTGGGGGTCCACAGCTGCCCTGTCATACAGCTCAGCTGCAAGCCCTATCTTCTCATCCAATATTTGTCTGGCCTTCACCGGCTCTCTGCCTGGTTCTGTTTGCTTTGTTTGTTTCAATCTATTTGAGGCTGATAGACAATGTCCAAAAAGACATTTGGAGATTTGGTTTGTTACATAATGTGTGTGTGTGTGTGTGTGTCTTATGTAGGCGAGTGCACACTGCCTACCAGTTACATGTACTGTAGATGATGATACATTTTTTCCATTGTATGTTCCATTATGTTTTTCCCCCCCAATCTTTTATAGAACGATAAACATACAAGACAAACAGGCTCAGACACAGGAAAATAAGTAATAATAATAAAAAGATAGAAAGTAAATAATAATAATAATAATAAAACAATAATAATAATAATACATACATCTTTGACATTTAACATTGTAACGTGGAGCTAACAGCCACATAAGGTGCTTATGTGCTTGTAAGAGATACTGGGTATGGGATCTTATACAAGGGGTCTGTGGGAAATCAGCTGGGCAAGCCGTCAATCACCCCTAACCTCAGTCACTACTCATTCTTAACCTCGTCACAGTAGGTTAAAAACGGGTCCCAGATAGTTGAGAACTTTCCAAATGAGTTGGTTCTCAGGAACCGGAGTCTTTCCATCTGTATAACAGAGACCATGTCCATCAGCCACACCTGGAAAGAAGGTGAAGAGGAGGACTTCCATTCCTTCAAAACGAGTCTTTTAAATATACTCTGTTGTGGTTAAATAGCTACTTAAATGGAATACCAGAAGAACACCTAACACTGATAAGATTTTTTTTTTTTACATTTAACATCGTGTTTTTGTGAAAGTCACAGCAGGCATTGTTGTTTTGGTTATCATAGCAATATAAAAGTGTTCAATCTGAAGTGCAGTCTCACAGAAAACTCCCCTTTGGATTTTAAGATCAGATATAAAACCATATTTGTTGAATGTGTTTTCGATTGATTCACTGACTGAGATCCAAAGGGTGGTCATAAAACGTTTGCGGGACAAAGGCTGTCTTTGTGCGCGCGGGGGCCCCCAGTTGAAATGGAGGAGTAGTTTGAGATTACCAGATTATTTCCTAGTAGCCCAGTGAGCGAGGCGAGGCGAGCCGCAGCCCTGCGCCGTGCTGTGCTGTGCGCAGGCTGAGCATAATGAGTGTGGTGGCAGAGAACCACAACAGAGCCGGGGCAGAACCAGAGGCCCGCGGCCCACGGCCAAACACAGACACAAACCCCCGCCGCACACTTGTGGCTTTTTAAGAAAGCAATTTAGTTAATGATTTCATTTTGATGCTGCTGTCATGATGCATGGGTCTTCTGAACCCGGCCAGCAGAGGAATACAGGAGAAACTGACACAGAGGAGAAGGTTTGAGTAAACATAGGGTGACCCCGACAACCACAGGGTAAAAAGATATCAAAAAGATAAGATGCGACTGAGCGTAATGTGGCGTCACATACTTGCATCTGTGTTCTGAACACAATTTTGACTTGAGTAGTAGATGTGTGGTAGGTACAGTACTATCGCTTGTGGCAAAACATATCTGTTGACAGACAGGCTCCTGTGTCTCTCTTGGGCCGGACAGTATGTATATACAGTATATACAGTGTACAGTATGTATATACAGTATACTGTATATACATACTGTATACAGTATGTATATACAGTATATACAGTATACAGTATGCATATTATACACTATACTGTATACAGTATGTATATACAGTATAATACAGTATGTATATACACTATACACTGTATATACAGTATATGCAGTATACAGTATGTATGTTTAAACAGTGTACAGCAGTGATTTTTTTTTTTTTTTTTACAGTGCACCTGAACGCAACATGCAAGATACCCGCTGAATAAGTGTCCAAATGTTCATGTCATTCTGGCCAATACTCCACTTCTGTTATAGCATTTCAGTCTGGAATATGGAATATCTTTCAATAATCTATGATTTAGCTGCTAAATTGTCAAATACCGCCGTCTGCTTGCTACCCAGGCACTTATGTATGTACTTAACCTAACTAACTTAACCTAACTAACTATCCGGTGTGCGCAACATTGTCAGACTAAACTCCGGCTGACACCCCAAAAACCTACAATCCGCTACAGAAAAATTGGCCCCTGGCCTTCTATCATTTCACGAAAGTGGCCCCCGGGCAAAGCAAGTGGAGTATCCCTGGTGTACAGTATGTATATACAGTATACAGTATGCATGTATGTATATACATACAGTATATACAGTATACAGTATATACAGTGTACAGTATATATATACACAGTATGTATGTATGTACAGTATATACAGTATACAGTTTGTATATACAGTGTATACAGTATATATATACAGTAGGGGTGTCACAATATATCGTCCCACGAAATTTCGCGATAGTAAAACGTCACGATATGTATCGTTGAGATGAAATCTCATATCGCGATTTTTTTTTTTTTTTTTTTTTTCAAAAATAGACTAAGAAACGTCTTTGTTTGTTGAAGTTCAATGTGTGGAAAGTAGTTCAGTTGAACAAGTCTCTGAAGAGACACATGAGAAGTTATACAGGAGAGAAACCATTCAATTGAGTTTCTGGCAAAACTGTTTACTTGACAGGAAAAACTGAAGATGCATAAAAAATAGACTAAGAAAAGTCTCGTTGTTTGAGTTTGAAGAAAAACTGAAGATGCATAATGAGAATTTATACTGCTGAGAAACCTTTTAGTTCAAAGTAAATCTAAGTGACGGTGTAACTCATTCTATTTCAAGATAAGCCTTATCTCCAATCTCATGTTTTTTCTAGTTGTTATTGTAATAACAATTTCCCACAACAGCATGTTTTGTATTTGTGCATTTCAAATAAAATACTACTTTTCCAGTCATATATTGTCATTATTCAAGTTAAAAAAAATATTGTTAAAATCGTATCGTATCGTTATCGTGAACCCAGTATCGTGATACGTATCGTGAACTGAGTGTATCGTGACACCCCTAATATACAGTATATACAGTATACGGTCTGTATATACAGTGTATAGTATATATACACAGTATATACAGTATACAGTATGTATGTATGTATGTATGTATGTACGTACATACAGTATACAGTATGAGTGGTCAGACACATGGTTAGCAGCAGACTTCGGAGGCATTTTCTGTTCCAGGCAGCATCTAATCCACTACACTGCCTGCTCCCCTGGAGTGGAAACACAGCAGCACGTTTTACTGTTCAGCCATGTCGCTCAGCTCTGTGATTTTCTCTGTTTCACATTCATTTACTGTAGGTTTCTCTCCGTGAATGAAACCATCCTAGCATTGCTAAAACAGCAGCTTGTACATGTCTTCTGTGAAGCACATTTTGGGGCAATTACTCAGATCAGTGGCAGGTTTCTGCTTCTGCTCCTCGGATCTCATTTTTCCTTCAGGCCCCTGTCTTTTTTTGTATCAGCTGTCAATCATCCACGCCAACTTTTTAACCACCAACCAAACAGAGCCGGGTGCCAGCCATTCATTTACTCTTTGGCTTTTGCTCGGCTTCCCTGCCCGTCCGACCTGTCAGAACGATACACACTGTTGACCATGCTTTCTATTCAACACCGGCAAATGAATTGGTTTCAGTGGTTTAAATCAGCAATCAATGTCAGTTTCCCAACATAATAAGCCTTAATGATAAATCTTTGAGGTGTGGCCTGCCTGACCCCTATTCATCATGGCTCTGCTACATGGCCTCATCTGGGTGGAGCAAATTAACTACCCGTGTTTTGAGTTTCCAATTGACGTGGTCACATGAAACGTGGCTACTCTCTCTCTCTCTCTCTCCCCCCTCCCCAATTCTATCCCAGCCTCTCTCTCCCCTCCCCAATTCTATCCCAGCCTCTCTCTCCCCTCCCCAATTCTAGCCCAGCCTTCTCCTCACAGTTGCTTAGAACGCACAAGGGACTAAAGACAAAGAAGGGGGGAAAAAACCAGTGTGGCCCAGAGCAATTTAGAGAGAGAGTGGCGTCAGCGGAGGACCAAAATGCGTGACTCATTAGCCAATGAACAGCCAGGAAGGGGTCTCGCGCTACTTTTGAATGCTAAAATAAAGCTGATAATGTACAATTTGATTTAAAAAAAAAGTCAAAAAAATCAAAAGTACAACACAAACTGTCCATTTTGCTGCAACTTGACAGTGCTGTTTAATCCAGAACCATACTTCCTGGAACTCTTGAGAGTAAAAAACTGGTCCATTGGAGTGAATGGAGATGTCGCGACTCTTCTATTATACATGCCTCTGGTGTGGCCTATGAGCATTCTCAATGAACACTTCATTTATTGGGAATGAGGTAGAGAATAGTAAAAAGAAAAAGGCCCAGAAGAATTCGAGGTTGGGCCTAACTGTAGCTAATGAGCCCTCTAGAATAGAGCCGCTTAATCAAAGCGCTGGTGAAGGTAACTCGCTACAGAAATCCATTTATGAGATGAGAATGAGAGAGAACAAAACTGCTTTTCTTTTCTTTAGACGTTGCAAATTTTTCCAATTTGGTTGACCGACCGGCGCTGGCGAAGCCCGTCTACATTAGGGGAAAAAGAAAGGAATTAAGGATAGTGGCGGAGAAAGCGAGCCACTGTGTGTCGACATTCCAGATGTCCAAAACGGCAGTTTGTACCAACCCCGGTTCTGCTGGGCACCCGAGCTGCCAATGATGACCTCATGATGGCCAGGCCAAAAGACTGAGGCCCATAGTTCTCCTGCCATGCAGTACAATAAGCCCCCTCCTCTCATAACCCATTCACTGTCACCAAAATGTCCTTGCTTTTCCTGCTGCCTGCAAAATTACTCCTTCATAATTAGCCATTGTCCTTGATTATTTGGCCCAAAATCTAAGCCCCCCCCCCCCCCACGGACCCCACAGTCTTTTTAACTTCCCTTCCCCTTTTCACATCTCTGTGTTCCCTATACACTCATTGTGCATCTCTTTGGAAACTTGTGATGCGACCCCCCCCCCCCCTCGCCACTTCTGTTTGGCACCCCCCCCCCCCCCCAGCTCACTTTTCTGGGAACTGTGAGAGATGTTACACTCCATTTGTTGAAGTGCAACAACCCTTTGCTGCGACAGGCCCAAGTGCAACAGAAGAAGTTATCTTTATAAATGACAGAACGGACCTGGGCCTGAATGGCGCTTTGTTGACGGTTTTCCAAAAAGGGGCCTCCCCCCCCCCCCCTCCCCGCTATATTTCATCTGTCACCGTTGCTTTTCTTTCCTCCGACAATGGCCGATTGTTTTCCCGTGAAAACGTCAGGTTCGGCGGACAGGAGAATTCCGTATTATTCTGCTCCTGCCAAATTCCGATCCCTGTTTTCCTTCCCCGTTGCTCACAAAGGCCTCATAACTTACTGTCAACTATGAGGCAAGCCACACAGCTCCACTGTTGCTCAGCAAATAGGTCTGTGTGTTGGTTGATGGTTTGACTGGCTGTGAGGCTTTTGCTTAACTCAAGCAGCAGCAGCAGCAGCAGCAGCAGCAGCGACAGAAGGCACTTGGGTAACTCTGTACCCCAGCAGGCCGGGAGAGAGAGAGAGAGAGAAAAGAGGGAGTAACAGGGAAAAACAACAAGTAGCTTTTCTTGTCTTCCAATCTTTTATTCTCTGGCAGGCAGGCGCTTTGGCTGGTTATTGGAGAACCCTGAAGTTGTAGCCCAGGACGAACTGTTGCTGTCTGGTGATTGATATCTTTCCCTAAGTGTTTGACTCCCAACTCGAGCATCCACTTCTTGTGGCTACCTTCTGCTCGAGAGTGATGCAGGCCCAGAAAAAAAAAGGACTGTACCGAATTTTTCGGATCGGCAACCTGCATTTGAGACAGTGTATAATGCATGAGTGAGCCTAGTGTGCAGATCTGAGAGGATGTTATGCCATCCGGCTCCGAGCGTGTGTCCCCGGGATCGGCTAAAGGGTCAGTGGCACAGGAGGAGGAGGAGGAGGAGGAGGAGGAGGAGGAGGAGGAGGAGACGATGAGGGACTCAGTGTGTGAGTGCTCATCGACCCTTCCTGAGTAGACAGACAGACAGACAGACAGACAGACAGACAGGCAGGCAGACAGACAGACAGACAGACAGACAGACACACACACAGACAGACACACAGACAGACAGACACACTTAAGCACTCTCACAACCTGCATCTCTCGAACCCAAGGCAGCTGCACAAGTGTTTAAAGTGAGCGACGAGGCACTTCCTCTGGCAGAATATTATTGCAAATAATTTACCCTGCAAAGTAATTATGGATGCTCTGCTCAGTATGTAAAGTGCGTGCTTCAGGTGGCTTGCTTCATTGGCTCTGGGGTGGCTGTTCTTTTTGAGTGTGGGTTTTAGCGGCGCTAACGGTGCCAGTGTCTGGTAGAGAAGGCACCAGGGGAGAGTGTGAAGTGAGGATGTGAGTACCGCTGTAATTGAGTTGACTTTTTGCAGGGGGAAGGTCAACATTTATGGAGGAACAATTTCAGCAAAATTCCTTTGGACAACTCTCCAGTCACTAGTCAGTACCTTGTTAGAGATGTATTCCCCCAATCATTTACCGCATTTTAATATCATTATCTATAATTACTTTTAAGATTTAAATCAATTTGCATATATCATTGACTCAAACTGACATAAAAAAGGATGAAACAATATTTTGGTGAGGGATGCACGATATATCGGTATCGGCAGATGTTAGTCTTTTTTTTTTACATATCGGCATCGGTCCGATGTTACCATGTTAATATCGGTTATCGGTATCAGACAAAATGTTCCCATTGAGAGGAAACAATGCGACAAATCTATGATTTATGGCCTTTTCCAAATGTTTTGGAAATAAAGAAATGCACAACTTTTTCTAATTCAGTGTTTACATGTGTTTTATTATGTACACAATTAGATTATCATATAAACTTGTTTTTATACAGATCATATCGTTATCGGTAAATAAATATCAGTTATCGGCCATAGCAGCAATGTTAATATCGGTTATCGGTATGGGCCAAAATTTTCATATCGGTGTATCCCTAATTTTGGTCTTATTCTATTTTATCTGTATTTTTAATGTTGTGTGTGTGTGTGTGTGTGTGTGTGTGTGTGTGTGTGTGTGTGTGTGTGTGTGTGTGTGTGTGTGTGTGTGTGTGTGTGTGTGTGTGTGTGAGCATCCTCTGTGTGCATGTGTGAGCCGTACAGCGTATATTGTGAGTTGATTATGTATCCTGAAAGCTGGCTCCGGCACAGCGTGGCACAGTCACAATGGAGGGTGATAATTTAATTGTGCTAAACGGTGTGGGTACCGTGTCAATGCTCCTCCAGCTGGGAACTGTCAGGTAGTAATATCTCATTATGGCAGGTGAAGAACCCAGAGGAACCCTACCACCACACCTGTTAGAACAGGAGGAACCCCTGAAGGGAATCTCTCTCTCTCACTCACACACACACACACACACACACACACACACAGTAAATACTAGCATACCAGAAATGTCTTCTTCTAACTCAATTTAAAAGAACATAAGCTTTTACCAAATTATTATTATTATTATTGTTATTATTTTGCTCTCCATAGGTGCTCTTCCATGTTGGTGTAGTAAATACGTTAGTAGCTCCTGTAGTACAATGTAACAGAGTGACAGTGCAGAACAGTAATAGCACTTCTGTTATCTGAATATAATTCTATTTGAGTGTAGATGTATCGTAACATTTAAAAATGATTTGTAGACACAATCGAAGCATCGTGTGGATGTGTAGTCTGTTTACAGTCTGTTTTATGTGTGTGAATGGAAAGTTGAAACCCATTATTGACCATAGACGGCTTTCCCAATCATGTCTTCAAACAACGGCCTTCTTGTTTTAAATCATTTATTTGATTAGTTTGATTAGTTTCGCCTGCTGGGGTGGTCTGGGCGGGCGGGGGGGACACGGTGCGGAGGGTGGGGTGGTCTGGGCGGGCGGGGGGGACACGGTGCGGAGGGTGGGGTGGTCTGGGCGGGGAGGGGGGACACGGTGTGGAGTTACTTATCACCATTGTCTATAAAAGGTAAACAGTGTGAAAGAGCAGATCCAGCAGGCTTAGAGTCAAAGCCTTTTACGATGAAAGAGGAAAGGGGATAGCTGTGGACACATGGCCCCCGCGGTCATACGACCCCTGAGATGAGCGGCGCACAACTTCGCCTCTCTCCTGCTCACCAATTAAAACAGAGGTTGCTTTTTGCCTGATGATGAAACATTATCGCCGGGAACAATTCATGAGTCAAAGCATTCCGGGCCACATGAGCCTCTCGCCTGCAGAACTTAAGTCTTAATCCTTCAGATGTGTGCAATATTGTCAGCTAGCCTATATATAGCCCGCTTCTCTTTTCTGACTGACCCGCTCTCCCCTCTGCCTCCAGTCTGCAAAGTCACTGGGGCTTTGTCTTTGGGGAAGGCAGCATTTCATGCACTTATTGATTAGTTTGGTCTGTTAGCTGTCCATTGTTATTGTGTAATCAAGCATGCGGGAGGGTTCAGGGCTTGTCAAGGATTTATGAGCTGCCTCTTCAATTTGCCATATTCTCACTGCTCAGTATGCAAAAAGCCCATATTGGGCTTATTTTCCAGAGAGAAACTGATTCAATTATTGATATGGCTAAAGGAATTGCAACAGAACACACTGTGAGTTAAGAAATGTGCAAACAGGGTTGTTTTAGCTGATTCTGTCTTATGAGCATAAAAGGCTGTAAACAGTGTTATTCAATCAGAGCATATGATCCTATGCACTCTGGTGGTGGTGGCTGGCCCACATCGGGGGTTGGATCGCACTCCCTCTTTCGCTCCTCATCAGATGGCTTTGTCGTATGTACGCTGATCTATTTGCACCCAGGCTCCTTTAGATCTTAGCCCTGTTTGATCCCCGCTCAGACGATGAAGGAATATAATACCGTATGGCTGCCCGCAGATATTTTCAGAGAATTATGGCAGCACTCCCCTCCTTTTTCCCCTTTCAATAATATGAGGTAGTATTGTATAGGGCTTGTCAGCGGTGGGGGTGGGTTCTCTGCACTCTTTAGCTGCCTGAGCGCGCGGGCCTCCCAGCACTGCTAATAAATTATTAACTCCTGCTGACAAATACTGTTATGGAGCCTGCCGCCGAATCTGTTGCATTCTTTAACAAGATTGCTGTAGACACATGTTACAGGAGGGATGGAGTCTCCATCTCTCTCTCTCTCTCTCTCTCTCTCCCTCGCTCGCCTCAGCAGTTTGACTGATGGCTGTGGAGACCAAAGTAAAAGTGCCTGAGAGACTGAATATTTGAGTGGTAAAATAATACCACTTGATTTAGCGTGTAATACAAAAGAGCTACTTTGTTTCACTCTCACACCCCATTGAGGATGAGGCGATTGTTGCGCCCCGAGAGACGCGAGCTTTTTGGATGCATGAATAAAAAAAGCACGTCAAATAGAGACACTGCGGAGCGCGTCATCATTCAGAAACCACGCCCAAAACGGGGGCGAAACAAACCCCCCACCCCCAATCCTGGCGTTCTCCTATGTCACGTGCATGGTCGCGTGGTCGCGTGTTGCACACAAAGATCATATATACGGAAGATGAACACTCCAACTTACTTCACTGACAGCTAGATCCACATTTTTCTTCTCGCCAATTCTCAATGGCTTCCTTGTTTTGCTCGGAAGTACAAAAAAACTTTAATTGGCGATTTTTCACATGTGTTGTCTGCGCAGCCCACCACACAACAGCTTTTAGCTATGTTTAATTCAAGGAAAATGACGCTGTTGTTTGGGAGTGAATGGAGCGCTTTCCCCCGTGATGGGCGTGGCCTATTTCATGCAGTGTCTTTATACCCCCCCCCCCCCCCCCCCCCCCAAACCTCTCTACTGCCCTCATCTACCTCCAAGCCTCCCCCCACTGTCACTTTATCACGCGTGCTCTGAACTTTGTTCGGAATTTTGATTTTCAATTACCACTCCCCCAATTTGGAGATCATTTTCTATTTGATATAATTACAGGAAACAATTTAATGGCTGATTAAAATTGAGGGGCTGAGTCCCACTAAAGACACACAGCCGGCAACGCATGCAGACACATGGACAGACAGACAGGCATGCAGCAGGCAGAGAGACAGGCAGGCACAGGTCTCACACTCCTTCTCTGCCATCTACCTGACTTGCTGGCTTTTTTGTTTGTGCAGCTGCCTAGACGCGTGAGATTAACTAAAGGCTGCTATTGTCCAGGTCCTCCTTCACTGACCAAACTGATCTGTGACTATGTGCTGCTGCTTGCACTGTGTGTGTGTGTGTGTGTGTGAGAGAGAGAGAGAGAGAGAGAGGGGGGCAGGGGCAGAGACTATTGCCCGTGGATATACCAGCCCCTGAATGATAATTTCAATATAGAATACACTCAGACAATAACAGTTCAGCAGTGTGTGTAAATGGTTGATACATTTAATTTGCCGTCTTCCTCGAGCATTATCAGGCCCCCGAAGGCCTCCTGCATTTATACAATCCGTGCTTAAAGAGGAACACATCTTTGAGCCTCTCTCTTTGGCGCTCGGCTTTTCAGCAGAAAGTACCAAGGACACGATCACATCACAGTCTGTCTCAACCTTGAGTCCCCCCCCCTCCCCTCCTCCTCCTGTGGATACAACAGAACGGGGCAGATGGTAATCAGTGGTAAAATATAGCTACAAGTACTGACCTAAACTATTTCCTCTCATGCCCACACACACACAGACACACGATACACACACACACACACACACACACACACACACACGCACAGACATGACACACACACACACACACACAGACACACACTCATTTGAGCCCTAAATAGTTACATTGTGGCGTTAATGGTCAATGTCCTGTAACTGAGATAAATACGCAGAACAACAGTTCAGGCAGAAGCGGATTACAGTTAATTATGCTCAAGCTTGGGGGGCATGGTGGCGCAGTGGTAGCACTGTCGCCTCACAGCTAGAAGGTCCTGGGTTCGATTCCCACCTGGGACGCTGTGAGCGCTAAAGGAGTGTGTGCCCGTCCGCATGCTCTCGAGTGGCCACCGCCCGGGTGGGGTCGTCAAAAAGGGCCTTTCTGTGTGGAGTTTGCATGTTCCCCCCCCGTGCCCCCTGGGGGCTTCCTTCATATAGGAACCCCTCACCAAAAACATGCAATATCCTGGTCGCTGAAGTGGTGCCTCCTCTGGTCGTTCGGAGGGAGGGGAACTCGTTGGAATAGCGTGATCCTCCCACGTGCTATGTCCTACTGGTGAAGCTTCTCCTGTCAGGTGAAAAGAAGCGGCTGGCTACTGCCCAATGTCTCGGAGGAAGCATGGAGCCAGTTTCGGCTCTCCCCAGATCGGCAGAGGGTGGAGCAGCAACCAGGATAAATCAATTAAAATTAGCACTAATGGGGGATAGAAATGGGATAAAAGAAATCAGGATTTTTTTTTTTTTAAGAAATATGCTCAAGCTCCTGCTCTCCACTTCACATCAGTAGGGCGGCCATATTATCCCCATATTAATTTAATACCAAATGCATAATTAGATTTGCTGGCACAGTGTTTAATTTCATTCATTGTAGCAGCACACACAGCACGATGCAGCCTCATTAATTGTGAGAAAAGCCGACTTGGTTGTATATAAATTCTGCGGAGGAAAAAGAGTTGGGTTGTAAAAGTGAAAAAGAAATGTGGAATTAACATGAGTTTCCTTTTGCACCTGATATGTCAAGTGCATCTCTTCACTGTAATATTCATGAAGGCATGTGTGACAGATTTGTGAACTCGGGTCTTCCACTGTTAGCTTCTGATTTCCAAGCTGCTTAAGTAGGATTTATTGGCCCGGGGAAACGCTGTCACACTCAAATGTTAATCATTTCCTAATTTGACGAGCGGAAATAAAAGAGGAAGAGGCTGTTTTTTCTATATTGCTTTTGGAGTGAAATCAATCCATGCTTAGAAAAGAATAAGACGATAGGAGGGTACAAATCAACATGAAATCAACATGAAAGATAAGGGGATTGATAATGTGGGCTCTGTAAATAAAAGGGAATGTTATCAGGCACAAGTAAAAAAAAAAAAAAATCTTGTTATTAGAGATCTGAGTGCAGATTTGACTTGGAGGGCTTATCCCATTGTCTGGCTGACGTACTGCCTGAGTGAATGACTGGGCCAGGATTGGGCCGGGCCCCAAGCAGGCACCGGTCCAGCGCTTAGATCAAGCCATCCATTTGCTTTAAACAAAGGATTAGAGACCCCACGGCCCCGTGTTAACCCTGCGGGCCAGAACGGCTCCAGGCTACCGTCAGGTGGAGAGTTCAGTCCACTCAGCATTCTGCGCTCGGCTCTCAGTGTGTCACTTCCTCTGCTGTTAGTGCCTCGTATAATCCATCGCTCAGTTACAACCACGCACAATCACCTCCGACATCAATCATTCGGTCAAACGCTCAGAGCAAACAGCATTCCTTCTCCTGAATCGCCCATGATCTTAAACAGATCATGTTTTTCCTCGCGAGATGCCTTTTCTGACTCTGTTCTCCCCCCCCCCCCCCCCCCCGTTCTTGCTCTCCGCAGCAGAGTCATGTCTTCCAAGCAAGCCACGTCTCCGTTTGCCTCTGTCGTGGACGGGGACGATGCCATGAGCCAGGAGCACCTGTCCTGGGAGAAGGAGGAGAGCGCGGAGGCCCATGGCACCCCACAGCTGCCCCTGCACAGCCTGCTCCACGGAAAAGCCCACCCCGACGAGATGCAGCCGCTCAGCAGTGTCCCACCAGAGACCGACTGGGACAGCCTGGTGTCGGCCCAACAGCGCATGGTGAGACACACTCGCGCACAAACACACACATGCACAAACACACATACACACACACACACACACACACAACAGACAAGACACTCACTTTGTCCCTCCCTCTAGCCCCATGGCTCCCTCTGTCCCTCCCTCTAGCCCCATGGCTCCCTCTGTGCCTCCCTCTAGCCCCATGGCTCCCTCTGTCCCTCCCTCTAGCCCCATGGCTCCCTCTGTCCCTCCCTCTAGCCCCATGGCTCCCTCTGTCCCTCCCTCTAGCCCCATGGCTCCCTCTGTCCCTCCCTCTAGCCCCATGGCTCCCTCTGTCGCTCCCTCTAGCCCCATGGCTCCTTCTGTCCCTCCCTCTAGCCCCATGGCTCCCTCTGTCGCTCCCTCTAGCCCCATGGCTCCCTCTGTCCCTCCCTCTAGCCCCATGGCTCCCTCTGTCCCTCCCTCTAGCCCCATGGCTCCCTCTGTCCCTCCCTCTAGCCCCATGGCTCCCTCTGTCGCTCCCTCTAGCCACATGGCTCCCTCTAGCCCCATGGCTCCCTCTGTCCCTCCCTCTAGCCCCATGGCTCCCTCTGTCCCTCCCTCTAGCCCCATGGCTCCCTCTAGCCCCATGGCTCCCTCTGTCCCTCCCTCTAGCCCCATGGCTCCCTCTGTCCCTCCCTCTAGCCCCATGGCTCCTAATGCTGTGAGACCTTGGGGATTCTGGGGTCTTCAGACGGACAGCTCTGCCAAACCCTCGGCCATCATCGGCTATTATTAGGCTGAACAGAGGAGCTCTAAGTCTCGCTTGAATAAAGTTAATGGCACATAAACCCCCAAACTGCATCATAACAGAGGGAATGGAACGCAGCCTTATCGGCCTCCCTGCGGGCTGCATTCTTGTTGCTATTAAAGAAACATGTCTTGTCCACAGTGTGTGTTGTTTTCCTCCTCGTGTTAGAAGCTACATCTGCAGCCAGACTCCAGACGCTGGAGCTTCTAAGTGCGGAGCTGTTTTGATGTGAGCGGAGGGAAGGAGAGCACAGGCACATGTGGGGCTATAGACAGGGGAGAGCCAGGCGCTTGTCTGTGACAGACGGCCCCATGGTAAAGACACCCAGAGGGCCTCTGAAGGAGCTCCGCAGCAGGCCACCCAGACCCTCAACACCTCAGCAGCACACGTGCACGCGCACGCATGCACGCACGCACACACGCACACGCACACGCACACGCACACGCACACACACACACACACACACACACACAATGACAGTGTGATGCAGTAATTGACTGGCAAGGAGTTGTTCTGGTGTCCTTTCATACGCAGGGCATAATAGGATGCAGTGATGTGGTGTTTGGATATTTTGTCAATTATTGACAGTCCTTTTGAAAGAAGTAACTAGGCCTGAAAGAAACGTTACCATTTTATACTGTCTTTTTTTTTCTACATTGCATTTTGATGTTTCATTATCAAGTTCAGTATAAAAATGTTTTTTTTTTTTCCTCGTTTGGCCTGATTTAAAATCTGAGACTACTGTAAAGACAGTCAATACGCAGTTTGTAGCAGTCATTAAACTGCTAACGGTTTTGGCATAGGCAACTTCGAATTTTATCTTGTTTTAATTTTAACAAACAATAAAACATAAAAAAAATCAACACATCTTAAACACTTGGGGGGTGGGGTCCACAACAATCACTCTATTTGATGAAGCCACAATGCTAAATGCAGTGGTACATTTTATGTTTTGAGAAGTTGCACAATGCCACATGTAAAGAGCACGAACAAGAGGCTCTTCCTCAGAGGTTTCTCATGCTATAATTATGTGACTTTTCAGAAACAGCGGTGTGGCTAAATGAGTTTAGCATGGCCATTTTGGCAACAAAAACATAGAAAGCACGACTCAAAAACACCCTATTATCATTTAAGCCAGATTGCAGAAAGCATTTTGGCATTTGGAAGGAAGTAAACAAGGCGAGCAGCCGTCGAGGTAACCTTGAGAAGCTGAAAACCGTCAATGTAGTTTGATTTCAGCCAATCACATGAATGATGGAGCAGGGTCATGATGGGTGGATGATGGTTCCTCTTCATGTCAAATGTTGAGGCTTGAGCATTGCCTTTATTGTATTATTGCCTCCCTAGCCTCTTGACCTAGCCTTGACCTAATCTTGACCTAGCCTCGACCTAACCTTGCCAAGCAGCTGGATTCATGAAATCCATCTTGCCGCGCTCCAAGCTATTGGTTCAACGCCGTCCTAGCAGTGCGCCGGACCAATCAGCATCCAGAGGCAGCTAGGGGTGGGATTTAGCTTTGACCACAGCGAGAAGCGAGCCCATAATAGGCGGTAATAGACAGATTGGTTCATCCAATCACCTGCCACGGATTTTTTCAACACGCCTGCCCTTCCCGAAAACAAATTTCCAAAGACGCGGTCCCAGAAAGGTCCCGTGTAACAAACCATCTGGCGGCGTCAGGTTAGGTTAGCCTCGACCCTCTGTTATCACAATATCAAATCAATCTAAAATTGGGAGTTGAAGGTTAAATGTTTCAGCTTGTGTTTAGCGCGTTTAGAAGTTGCCCGAGGGGAAAATGGGTTAAAACAGGAAGAGAGAGAGGGGGGGGGAAGGCATGAGGCCAGAGGAGCTGATTACCTGACTCCACCGCTGTGCCATGCGTCTGTGTGGGCTGTGCCCTGAACCCACGCCAGCTGATTAACCCAGCAGAGCTCCACTCCCCACAAGCACCCTCCACTGTCTCCTCTGCCACACGGCACGCTCATCCAGCCCGGGGTGGGGAGGTGCGGAGTGGGCCGGTCGGTCGGTCGGCCGGTCGGTCGGTCGTGCCACCCTGGCGCTTGGTACCGGACCACCCCTATGTACAACTGTTGCCTGGGGCTGGACGTGCTGCCGCGGGGAGGGATGAGGAATTGGCACTGTCAACATTCCTGTCCGGTTTTTACCGCATTCCGGACGTTTTATTTTCGGAATGTCGGTGACTCTCTGGAGCCGGCCTCTTTGCTGTATTACACACTGTGTTATCACACTGCTGTTGATTACGCCTCATTTTTTCCACGATAGGCATACGAGTTGGATACACTCGCGTGTTATGTTTGTTCTATTGGTTTTGGCTGCGCGGGGGCGGCGGGTTCGTCAGCGTTTAAATCAGAACTAACTGCTCCCCCTGGTTAGGAGGTCTGCAGCTCCTGGCTGCACAGTTACCTTCTGCTGTCTCCGACTCCACAAACCATAATTAACGCTACCTTCTGTCAGACACAACCCTCAGCCATGGCCCATGTGCAGAGTATACACTCTCTCTCTCTCTCTCTTTCTGCTGCTCTCTTGCTATATCACTCTCTCTCTCAAGCGCTCGCCCATTCTTCTCATTCCCTTCGTGTCTCTGTTTGTGCACAGGGAGCACTCAGCCAGTCAGGGCCGAGACGGGAGCCCTTAGTTAAATGCTAAACCATACACAGGTGGGACTGGGAAACAACAGCAGCTCGGAGACAGGACACAGATTTACGACGCGCCCCGGGCACTCAGCTGAGAATAGGTCTCCACTAGAAAATGAACAAATTACACCGCAGTCACCCGAACACAAGTGCACACTCAAAAGCAATTTGAGAAATTACAGTCGGGGAGGTTTTTCTCTGTGTTAGTCTCTCTGCAGATGAAAAGTAAAAAGCCCGAGCACATTATGACCCTATGAAAGTGTACCTCATCATTTCATCTCCATTTTTCACTTGTCATATCTCATTTAGTGCGGGAACAGCTGGCTGCGTCGACGCTAAATAGGAGCCGCTGTATGAAAGCCAGAGAGGAGTCATTTGGCCAAATCGGCCCCCGAGCTGCAGAAACCTAGCAATCACCGCGTTTGAATGAAAAAAGAAAAGAGGAAAAAAGTCTGAAAAGCTCAATCTAGCGCCGCAGAAACATACTCATCGCTAAATCCAAATCCCATCCCTTGTCATCGCCCCTCCCCACTTTTGTTTTCTTACAGGAGTCTGACAGCAATAAAGTATGTTCCCTGTACTCCTTCCGGAATAATTCCACTTCCCCGCACAAGCCTGAGGAGGGGGCCCGGGAGCGCGGCGGCGACCTGCTGAGCGGATCAGCCTTTGGAACTCCGGAGCGCCGCAAAGGAAGCCTGGCAGACGTGGTGGACACACTGAAGCAGAAGAAGCTGGAGGAGATGACAAAGACAGAGCAAGACGGTATGACTCCCCTGTCCCTCTGTGTGTGTGCGCGCGCGCGCGTGTGTGTGTGTGTGTGTGAACTTATATTTTTCTCCAACAGTGTGTGTGTGTGCGTGTGTGTGTGTGTGTGTGTGCGTGTGTGTGTGTGTGTGTGTGTATGTGTGTGTGTGTGTGTGTGTGTGTGTGTGTGTGTGTGTGTGTGCGTGTGTGTGTGTGTGTGTACTGTTTGGGAATATGAATGTATTTTTCCCTACGTGAGTTTACTCTTCCTAAACTTTCTCTTTCTGTAATTTCTAGCTTCCTGTCTGTCTGCCTCTTTTCTCTTGTATCTCACTGTCTCACACACACACACACACACACACACACACACACACACACACACGCACGCACGCAGCCTCGCACAAGCTGGGAAGACTGACGCTACAGTGTTTCCAGTTTGTTCTGAACCTCGTCCAGTGTGACAAAGACTGTGTGGCGGAGCACCTCAGCATAAGTGTGGTCTCCCCTCCGTGCCAAGGCAAACTCCTCCACTATAAAAACGCATAGTTGCTGAGCGGATGCCAGGAACATTACCTCTCTATTTTGCTACACACAGAACACTTTTCACTCAGCGCAGTTATTCATCAAAGTTTGCTGCCCCACAAACAGCTTAAGCCCTTCGGATGGATTTGACCTGTTTCACGTACCTTCATGCATCCATCAGACTGGACACATGTACGCACTGCAGGGCATTTCAGATGTTCCTCCAGTAACAGGCAGGAGAAAGATAAGCAGTGTTGGGCAAGCTACTTGGAAAATGTAGTAAGCTAAGCTATCCGCTACTCTACATTAAAATATAGCTTCACTAGTTTGAAGCTATCCCCAGCAAAATGTAGCAAGAAGCTACATGCCAAAATAAAAGTAGCTTGCTACTGTACATCAAAGCTACTTTTTTGCCAAATCAATTTTTATTTTAAGAAAAGGGAATTCCAGCACATCTGGAATATGGCCTAAGGTTGATATTCATGGGGACAAAAATAATTACTGTATCCAGTAAAATTGGGAGAGAGGAGTCATATGTCTATAGGAAAACACTTTTTGAACGGAACCTATTTCTAGATTTATACAGTGTATAAATAATCTACTTGGAAAATGTAGTGAGCTAAGCTACCAGCTACTCTACATTAAAATATAGCTCCACTACATTGAAGCTATATCCCCAGAGAAATGTAGTTAAGTTACCGCCACGCTACTGAGAAATGTAGTTAAGCTAGTAGCTTCGCTACTTGTAGCTAGCTACTGCCCAACACTGCCGATAAGACAGACTGTTAGGTGCGTATAGCCCGTTTTGCCCCATTCGGCTCCCCAGCTCTCCCTCCCACAGCCTGCAGTCTATCAAGAGTGCGGCGGCAAAACAAATATTTGAAAGAGCTGCTGAAACACATCCCCCATTCTTAATTAGGGCTGTAGTCATATAACTACATCCAATCAAATGTTAGACCCCCTTGGGAATGCATGTGTCTCATTTAGTGTCTGGGGAGCTCTTAGCTTAAGCACTTCATCAGACGAATAAATTAGACCTCTGTTAGCCTAAAAATTATTTGCCACTTCTTTCTCAAGTGATCATTTCATTTAGTGATCTTTGTATCAGAGTATCACAGGACTTGAGCGAGATAATTGTTTAGCCCCTATCACTTATATCCACATTCTCATACTGTATGGGGATTCTGGTTATTTACGGCATATGAAATAGAATATTTAGAACGGTATTATCGGAAGAAACTGAGATGAAGACTGAAGTGTTTGTATTATAGAAATACATCCAGATACATAACTTGAAGTCAAAGCTTATTAAAAAACATGAAACATGCAACGTACACATATATCAGCGAGTGCACTCGACAGTCTAATTTGGCACGAGAATAGTGGAAACTGCTGAACACTATATAATTGGTGAGCTTTTTTTTTTTTTTACATACTGATATTTTTCACTCATTAGGGTTATTAATGGGCTGAGTTGGGTGTCTGAAATTTAATAATAAATAAGGTTATGCATATTATTTTCTATACAGCATGCTGATTTCTTTCATGGAACATAAAAAAAAACCATATGCACACTTTACTCAGTCTCAGTTTCATTCTTTAAATTCACAATAATACGATACGACGGAGACGTTTTTACCCCTCTCACCTAAGAAACGATTTCATGTGTGCCTTGTTTCTGGTGGGGTTGATTTCCGAGGCGAGCTCATCAGTGCTCTCGGGCGCTGGAGGCGGGCGTTATGGTAATGAGCCCCAGCTGGTGAAGGCTGGTTGTTGCAGTGATTTAAATGGTCAAGTGCATCTTGTAATGCAGGGTCCGTATGTTAGCACAGGGCTGGAGAGGCTGCTCTAGAGTGCCATACAGCTGTTTTAATCTCCTGTTAATAATAGAGACTGGGTCTGCCTCATGCCCCTGTGCATCTCCGCCGTCAAAATAAAGTCCCTTGTTGGAGGAAATTAGTTTGTGAGCAGGGAGCACAGAGGAAGACAAGAGGCTCACAAAGTTCACCATGTTGTCCCTAAGCTGAACCGAGAGATGCTGTGTCCTTGAGAGCACTCGAGGAAGCTTCAGTGGTGATGATCACTGATGACTGTAAAATGGAGGGAGAGGGATTCTTAAGAACTGCCAAGGGAAAGTTGGTGACCTTTTACTTTTTTTCCTCCTTTTCCCCTAGAAATCAGAATAATTTGTCTTTGTTTATGGAGAGAGGCACGGTTGGAAACTAAAAAGACAGAACCTATGACAGAACATACAAGACGGTTGGAATGGCCTTAAAGCTAATGTGACACAAAGAGCAGATGAGCTAGATGTGTCACTTAACTAAGCATGCTATTGCAGGACAACTGTTGTGTCTAATTGTGCTGCTTTGGTGCCTGGCTTGTTGGGATGACTGAGGTCCTCAGAGACACTTCGCCATCTGCTGCCATTCTTCTCACGGCCCTGGTCAAGATAGCAGGTTGTCCTGGTGGACTGAGGATGGCAGTGATGACCTCATGTGGTAAAGATAGCTCATTGTCCTGCTGGCCTGAGGATGGCAGCGATGACCTCATGTGGTCAAGATAGCTCATTGTCCTGCTGGCCTGAGGATGGCAGCGATGACCTCATGTGGTAAAGATAGCTCATTGTCCTGCTGGCCTGAGGATGGCAGTGATGACCTCATGTGGTCAAGATAGCTCATTGTCCTGCTGGCCTGAGGATGGCAGTGATAACCTCATGTGGTCAAGATAGCTCATTGTCCTGCTGGCCTGAGGATGGCAGCGATGACCTCATGTGGTCAAGATAGCTCATTGTCCTGCTGGCCTGAGGATGGCAGTGATAACCTCATGTGGTCAAGATAGCTCATTGTCCTGGTGGTCTGAGGATGGCAGTGATAACCTCATGTGGTCAAGCTAGCTCATTATCCTGCTGGCCTGAGGATGGCAGTGATAACCTCATGTGGTCAAGATAGCTCATTGTCCTGGTGGCCTGAGGATGGCAGTGATGACCTCATGTGGTCAAGATAGCTCATTGTCCTGGTGGCCTGAGGATGGCAGTGATGACCTCATGGGCAGAGGGCATCCAAATGGTCTCAGAAGCTGGATTACATAGTACATTGCCCTTATATGGAATGTGCTGTGGAATCCTGCTTACTGTAGTTAGGTTTAGCGTTTTATGCTCATTTCTTTCTCCTATGGTATTAGTCCGCTGCTATGTTGACACTACTTTCCGTTTGTTTTGATTTCATTATCAATTTGAAACCTGGTTTTGGAAACATTGTATGTACTACAACAACAACAACAACAATACTAATAATAACAATAATAATAATAATAATAATGTTCCGTTGGATTGGATATGATTCCCGGCCCTTTCTGTGTGGAGTTTGCATGTTCTCCCTGTGTCCACGTGGGTTTCCTCTGGGTGCCCCTATTTCCTCCCACAATCCAAAGACATGCACGTCAGGTGGATTGGAGACTCTAAATTGCCCATAGGTGAGCGTGTGAGTGTGATGGTCTGTCTGTCTGTGCTCGCTCTGTGATGGACTGGCCGACCTGTCTGGCTGTTTCCCTGCCTTCTGCCCAATGCATGCTGGGATACGCTCCAGCCTCCCTGACCCCAAGTAGGAATAAGTGGGTAAAGGCAACTAACGGATGGATGAATAATATAATAACACCGCTACTTACACATCTCTATTCTGATATCCTTCAATTAAAATCCAAGTCCATTTCTCTTAATTTCTTCTTTTCTTTACTGGACCCAGATGCATTATGTATCTGAACAATAGTGGCTAGGGATGCTCAGTACTGTATAGCCAGCATCCCTCCACCCTTCTATCCCCACATCTTTGTACCCTTTCGCCCCCTCTATCTCTCCACCCTTCCTCTCCATTTCTGCTCCTTAAAGTGCTTTAAGTGCTTGTGACTGTGCTAATGAATGAAAATGTCCTCCCAGCAGCGAGCAGCACATTTAGCTGAATAGTCACCTTTGCTGTAAAAGCTCTATTAGGCCCAGTTGCCAGCAGGGCTAACGATCCTGCCCCATGTTTATTTACTAGCTATTGTAAATGCATTATTTATGGATAAGTCTCCAGACAGCAGTTGTCAAGAGTTAAAAATGTCAGCGTAAAGTATTAGGGGGAAAAAGAAAAATAGCCACCATTATAAAAACCCAAGGTGACCTTGATTTGATTCACATGCAATTAGAACAGCTTTATATAATGCACTAAAGTATGAATCAATACCGTGCAAGTCAACAGAGAAATACTTTGTGTGTTGAGTCTTTATGATCGTCCCCAAGACAAGGACGGGTATATTGAGTTTCAGCTTGGTGTCTTAGCTTTTAGGGATTTTCCTTTGGGTTCAGTAGCAACTTGTTGAGTCCTTGCCAGCACAACCAGCATTGAATTTGATTTGCATGCAGTTATGATTTTCCTCCCCACCCCCCCCCCCCCCCCAGCTTTGCCTCTATTGGTCTGCTGAGGCAGAGGCAGTATTGCTGAGTACATTTATCAGTAGAAAACAAATAACCCAAAAAAAAAAAAACAGCATTGGATGCCCTCAGTGCAATGATATTATTATGAAAGAATGTATCTATTTACAGTAATCTACTCTCTTGTGCTATGTGAGCTAAACATGCACAAGTACGTGTACACGCACACGCACACACACACACACACACACACACACACACACGTGCGCACACACACAGACACACACACACACAGACACACACACACACACACACACACACACACACACACACACACACACGTGCGCGCGCACACACACACACACACACACACACACACACACACACACACACACTCGGGGTCCCCTCATTGATTGGGCATCAGCAGTCACGATGCTTTGCCAATTTCAGTCAGCAGGCCAATAGTTAGCCTGGGTAAACCCATCCCCCACGTGACCTGCTCTCAGACCTGTTCTCAGTCACTAGTGACTGGGAACTGAGAGAGCAGGTCACGTGGTGGCTGGGTTTACCTAGGCTAGCCAATAGTTGCCAGTAGTTATCTGGCTGGTAGGAGCTTGTTATCTTCTGATCCATGCTTTGACCCTGAGCTCATAGCTCATTACATAGAACACACAGACATGGTGGAGCTCATAGCTCATTACATAGAACACACAGACATGGTGGCATAAGGACTTGCAGACTTGATGCTGGAAAGCATGCTGCATAAGCACGCCTGTTGTCCCTGCCATGTTCAGTCTCCTCACAGGTCAAGTCAATCTTTGGGCACTATTCTTGGCTGCAGCAGCAGCAGCAGCCAGAGAGAGAGAGTCTCCTGCATCACAATATACAGCGGCTCTCGTTTCCCCGAGGACTGTTGAGAAAGCAGTGCTGCATGTGATCCCGGGCCGGCCAGCCCTGGGAACAGAACAGGTGGGCTCTCTTTCTGACAGAGACATGTGACCCCCGCTGACCTCAAACATGTCATGTGCTCAACAGTTGTTAAAGTGACAAAGCGTGGACTTTTCCCCTCGGCTATAATCTAATCTGTTTTCATCGGAGAGAGGCTCAGACAGACAGACAGACAGACAGACAATCAGTCAGACAGACAGACAATTAGACAGACAGACAGACAGACAGTCAGACAGACAGACAGACAGACAATTAGACAGACAGACAGACAGACAATTAGACAGACAGACAGACAGACAATCAGTCAGACAGACAGACAGACAGACAGACAGACACACAATCAGTCAGACAGACAGACAGAGAGACAATTAGACAGACAGACAGACAGACAGACAGACAATCAGTCAGTCAGACAGACAGACAGACAGACAATCAGTCAGACAGACAGACAGAGAGACAATTAGACAGACAGACAGACAGACAATTAGACAGACAATTAGACAGACAGACAGACAGACAGAGAGACAGACAATCAGTCAGACAGACAGACAGACAGACAGACAGACAGTCAGACAGACAGACAGACAGACAGACAGACAGACAGACAATTAGACAGACAGACAGACAGACAGACAGACAGACAATCAGTCAGACAGACAGACAATTAGACAGACAGACAGACAGTCAGACAGACAGACAGATTGAGAGACAGACAGACAGTCAGAGAGACAGACAGACAGACAGACAGACAGACAGACAGATTGAGAGACAGACAGACAGACAGACAGACAGTCAGAGAGACAGACAGACAGACAGACAGATTGAGAGACAGACAAAGACATAGCATGCCCTTCTCCAAGCCTATAAAGCTTCTAGAGTGGATACAGTAGGCTAGATGGCGGTGCAGAATACTCGACACCTGGAGCCCATCGACTGAGTCATGGCTAATTACCTTAGCAAAGGGGAGCCATACTGCCATTTTCAGCCAAGCCTCAACCCCGCTTTTTAATCTTAGGTAAGGGGATATTTAAAGACTACTCACACTACAGTTCCCTCAATGCAGTGGCAGCTAGGTGACCTAGCCATTGCTCGTGACACTTAAACAGCAAAAGATTGTGAACCAATTGTGTTTTCTGGCATGTGTGTGTAGCATCACTTCATCATCCCGCTCATATTCTCTCTCTCTATCCCTCTCTGCCTTTGTCACCTCCTCTGTAAGTGTCATCTGGCCAGGTTGTGTATTATCACAGTTTAGAACACGGCTCTCTCGAATACTCGATTCTGATTGGTCAATCAACAATATTCACCGGTCATTATTTCTCGACAACCGACCGCTGCTCTGCCACACCTGGATTAATCAGTTGATAAGAGCTTTTTGTCCGCAGACGCTACTAATTAGGCCAACCAGTTGCAGCTGTGGTGTCTTGTGTGCCAATTACGAATGAAACCGCTTTGTGTTGAAAACGCTATTAAAAAATCTATTTGAATAATTATTTTTGTCAGATTATTGAATGATTTAGTTGTAGGCCGTGTTCTAAGCGGGATAATGTATACTGAGCCGGTGATTACTGGAAATAATGACCTTCAGGTGAATATTAAGCCCTCCGCTGCGCGTCGGGCTCAATCTCACCTGTCGGTCATTATTTCCACAGTAATCACCGGCTCAGTATACATTATCCCTTACATAATGACTGTGCAGTAGGTTGTGTATTATCACAGTATAATGATTGTGCAGTGGGTTGTGTATTATCACAGTATAATGACTGTGCAGTGGGTTGTGTATTATCACAGTATAATGATTGTGCAGTGGGTTGTGTATTATCACAGTATAATGACTGTGCAGTGGGTTGTGTATTATCACAGTATAATGACTGTGCAGTAGGTTGTGTATTATCACAGTATAATGACTGTGCAGTGGGTTGTGTATTATCACAGTATAATGACTGTGCAGTAGGTTGTGTATTATCACAGTATAATGACTGTGCAGTAGGTTGTGTATTATCACAGTATAATGACTGTGCAGTGGGTTGTGTATTATCACAGTATAATGACTGTGCAGTGGGTTGTGTATTATCACAGTATAATGACTGTGCAGTAGGTTGTGTATTATCACAGTATAATGACTGTGCAGTGGGTTGTGTATTATCACAGTATAATGACTGTGCAGTAGGTTGTGTATTATCACAGTATAATGACTGTGCAGTGGGTTGTGTATTATCACAGTATAATGACTGTGCAGTAGGTTGTGTATTATCACAGTATAATGATTGTGCAGTGGGTTGTGTATTATCACAGTATAATGACTGTGCAGTGGGTTGTGTATTATCACAGTATAATGACTGTGCAGTGGGTTGTGTATTATCACAGTATAATGACTGTGCAGGTTAAGTATGGAGGAGTTAGCAGCATTGTGTGCGTAGCCCCGGGTCATTATCCTCTATTACGCCAGGCCACGTAATGAGATTCAGGGATGGCTGAAAGCTTTGGAAGAGAATAGGATCAGCTGTAAGCCTTTGGTCTGATTAACACTGACGAACTCTTGACTCTGTTGTAGCGCTTCTCCCCTGTCAGTTTCATAGCCCCTGTCCCCTGTCAGTGCCACAGCCCCTGTCCCCTGTCAGTGTCACAGCCCCTGTCCCCTGTCAGTGCCACAGCCCCTGTCCCCTGTCAGTGTCACAGCCCCTGTCCCCTGTCAAGTGTCACAGCCCCTGTCCCCTGTCAGTGCCACAGCCCCTGTCCCCTGTCAGTGTCACAGCCCCTGTCCCCTGTCAGTGTCAGAGCCCCTGCCTACCTTTAGTCTGCATGGAAGCACACCAATTATCTGCAGGTGCTTGACAGCACTATTGATTTATTTTTGGAAAATATAGTAGGTAACAGGTTATATATATATATATATATATATATATATATATATATATATATATATATTATATACACACATATAACTTGTAATAATAATAATAATATAATTCTGAAAGGTTTTTTAAATGCAACTGTTTTAATGTAGTCTGTATACTAGCTACATTTATGTAAGGTACACAATTTTATTATTTTATTATATTTTTTTGCTGTTTGGGTGTTTTCTTATGATTATACCATGTATAATGCAATATGTATTCTATATTATACAAATACCCCCTCCCCCGCGTGCGTTCTCCCCTCCTTCTTCCCTGCCTTCTTGCCTCTGCTCTCATCCCAGCTGCCATGTCATCTGCTTCTGCTTTCTCCCACCTAATTAATAGGAATCTTTGTTATAATGATCTGAGCATGAGCCTCTGACTCCATGCATATGCAATGAGGCCTGGCGATCAGTTGCCTTCTGAGCCTTTTGAGGCGTCTTTGGAACACACATCGCTCTACCCTTCTTCTTCTAGGTGGAGCCATATTGGAAAATGTTGTCCAGTATCCTCCTGGCTGTGTGTGTGCAGACATGGCCAAACACCAGTCAACCAGCTGCTTCTCTCCCGATTGCGTCTTTGCCCCATGTTCCTGCCATCCTTAATAATCTGTTGTCTATTTTGTCCATTTCAACAAGCTACTTATCTTGATGCAAGTATAGTCTTTGATCAAATAGCTGGTGTGTGTGCTGTGTGAATATATGTCTGAGGGTGCCTTCCTCTGTCCGTGTGCATGCGCGTGTGTGCGCGCGTGCGTGTGTGTGTTCTCTCTTGCCCCGTGGCGTGGTGTGCCAGCCGAGCGGAGCAGTGCTGTGGTCTGTCACTTTTGTTTGAATAGGTAATGTCGATCTGTTCAGGCTGAAGAGGCATGCGCTGGAATCGCTTGTTAGGACACATGATCAAAAGCGGCCTCTCTGCTCTCTGCCAATCAGCCCTCTTGTCGCCCTGTGAAGCAGACGTTAAATAGATTTTTCGGGCTGTACGCCGCGGGCAGCCTGCCAGCCTGACATGTGAACTTTAACAAAAAGATACCCGGCCGCCCGTCACTCCTCCCTTCCTCTCTCTCTCGATCTCCCTCTCCCCTCCTCCTCCTCCTCTCTTTCTTTTTTCTCTCCCTCTGTTTCTCTCTCTCTCCCTCTTGCCCTCATCACACCCCTCACCTTTTCCCTCCTCTTATGGTCTTTTCCCACTCCATCTCTCTCTGCTGTGACAAAGTCGCCTCCTCTGCCAGGCTGAGATCAGAGCCCAGAGCTAAATGGAAGGGCTGTGTGTGTGTGGGGGACTAGGTAGCAGAGAGCGCCTGGTCCACAGACTGCTGAATTAGGTATTTACTATCTGCTCCAAAACAGAGAGCCCTGGCATAAACACCGGCGCTGCCCTGTCGGAGATGATGGGGGGGGGGGGGCGGGGGGGGGGCAGACGCAGGTCTCACGTTACCCAGGCAAACAGAGTTTGTTGCCCCCGTTTCAAAACGGGAACCCCTTTCTGCTCTCTCGGCCATTCGGATGACAAAACAAGCAGCTGCTGCTTCTTCAATGTGCCATTCTTTGCATTCAAGATCACCTTCCCCACTTCTCATATTCCGATTAGTCAACAGTAGCAACTGCTGCGGAGCATTCCAGGGGCCATCTTCCCGGGTTTCAGCTGTTGAGTGTGTCCCCCTGCGCCCAGGCAACACACAACGCTCCCATTGTGATGGCGGCTCGCTCGCTCGCACAGGAACCCCTTGATAGGAGGAAACGGGTGTCCTGGAGAGACAAATCACAGCCAGGCTTACACAGAGGCCTGTTTGTCTCCACACACTCGTAGGTATGTCTCAACTGCATCTGAAATGACCTGCATACAAATCGACCGCATGACATCATCGGTTGATCGGTTGCGGTCTTGGTATTGGTTGGTTGGGGGGGGGGGGTGTCCTCAAACTATTCTATTTTCTATGATGAAAAAAGATGAGCCTGTGTGTATCGCTGTGGCCGTATCGTGATGACATCAGCAGCAGTTTGTAATGGCCTGACTGTTTTATGTGACAGCGCAGTCTTTGGAGGGGCACAGAGAGGGGGAAACGCTGACACACAAGAAGGCAGGCGCCATTAATGCTACTAAATTTGTCATTGTGCTGTGGAGCCCAGAATCAAAATAGCAGCCTCCTATGCAGATGAGAGTTAGCACGGACACAGGGACAGATAGGGACGGGCTTTTATGTCATCAGCATGGCGGAGGTGGGGTGGGCTGAGGCGCGGCAAAATGAGGTAGAACAGAGGCGATTTTACAATGGGACAGTTCAGGGGGGCTAGCTAGCGCGCGTGCGTGTGTGTGCGTGTGTGTGTGAGTGAGCGAGCGAGTGCGTGACGTGGGGTTAGACTGGGGGACTTGTAGTGTGCCAGCTCAGTATCACTGTCCTAACTCTGGCATTCAGCTCCCAGGCATTCTCCACGCATAACTTGACAAAAGAGCTGGTGTCATCTGACCGAGGATGAAAATAGTGTGAGTGTAACTCACACCCTGGGCACAGACGGCCTCTGCGGCCGGCTAATGATTTCACAGCCACATTGCGGGCTTGTTCTATAAGACAGAGGTACGTCAGCCATCCAGCCCAGAGATCCGCCTCCACACAAGCAAACATGACAAGCGACGACGTCGACGCGCGGCCCTATTAGCATATTTGCATTGTTTTCCCCCCGGCTAACAGCGAGCGTGTTTTACTGTACACACACACACCTTTGACGGGGCGTCTCTTGAACAAAGAGACTATTTCATCACAAGCGATGAAACAGATGTTTCCTCGCCGCTGCGCTCGTGTCTTTTCGTTCTCCTTGTTCAATAACATCAGACATGTGTGCCAGGAGATGAGATGAGGATGTCAGAAGAAACAGATAGAAATGTGTTTTATTGCACTGCAAAGCCTGAGTGCCAATGATTATAATTATTCGACGGACGCCATCTCTCTTTGGGAGTGGCCCCCAGTATCATTTGAAAGTCTGCGACCGGTCGAGTGGTTAATTATGCTTTAAGACCCTGTCATCTATTTCATAGCGTGAAGTTCCAACGATGGGTTAAAGCTATGAGTTGGGATTAGGATTATTGATTTGCCGCGCCGGCTTTTATTGTAACTCTTGTATTAGTTCACATAATATTGTAATTAGCAATTTGGGCAGCGAGACACGATACGATCGTTCCTTCACCTCCTTCACTGTCTGCACGCCATCTTCCTCCATTCTTTCTTCTTGTTCTGTCTCTGGGTGGCACTTTGCTTGAAAAAGCCTATATATCAGCGATACTCAACTTGCGGCCCGGGAGCCAGATGCGGCCCGCGACAGGGTGCAGAGTGGCCCCCCCCACCATTTTCGAATAATTTCACGTTAGTTTTCATTGTGAATTAGAATCAAATTCACAATAAAAACTAACGTGAAATAAAGTTTGACTGAGCTCCAGATAAATTGTCAAATACCGCCGTCTGCTCGCTACCCAGGCACTTGTGTATGTACTTAACCTAACTAACTTAACCTAACTAACTATCCGGTGTGCACAACATTGTCAGACTAAACTCCGGCTGACACTCCAAAAGCCTACAATCTGCTACAGAAAAATTTATATTGTTTGTTTATTAACTGGTCCCTGGCCTCCTATCATTTCATGAAAGTGGCCACCGGGAAAAGCAAGTTGAGTATCCCTGCTATATCTGTTGTTAGCTTCCTCAGTGTGAGCTGGTCCAATGAGCTCAGTCCCACATGAGGAGTGAGTTTCTCCATCCTGGCCCAGCAGGTCTCAGTCCGTGTGGCTCTGTATCATCCTGGCCCAGCAGGTCTCAGTCCGTGTGGTTCTGTATCCCACAGAAAAGAGAGCGCGCTGATTGAAAAGAAAAATACGGCTTCTATTGTTGCTGAGCCGTTCTTGAACAATAGGGCATTGAGGCGCTTCGCTGTGGGCCAATGAAGAGGGACTTTCTACAAGTTGGAATGCTTAACCTTTCGAAGTGCTATGGTTACTTCATCATCTCTTTTCTCTGGCCAGGCAGGGAGCACAGATTGCTATTGAATAGGATGTGTCTAGGCTACGGAAGTAGTATGGAAATTGATGACAACAAACAAAATAAAGTCATTTTTACTTTGCTAATGAGAATTATTTGCTCAGTAATTGCGTTAACCAATTGATCATAACGTCAGTTCTGGTATGATGATACAATTTGAGACTCTCAGATGATTATTTCGTGGTGGAAGTTGAAACAATAAGGGCTGCTCCTTAAGAGAAAATGGCTTTGTCCACGTTCTGCACGATGGCTCAGAGAATGGAGGACATCATCTAAAAATAGTGACCTTTGGACTCGCTGTCCAGCGAGCAATGTGTGTGCATCCTCAACTCTGGCATCTTAGTAAACAGAGCCGGCTGCAGGATTTCGATAAACAGCTTTAATTGCCGTTTGAAACTGAGAATGTCAAACTGCAGAAGTAACAATTAATTACCCCCTCACTGCGAGTTTTGATTCTCTATGTTTTTTCCTCCCAAATTGTCATTTGCTTTTATTTAACACTGAAATTAGAATGTAGTATACAGTTAGAGGTTATTCACTGGAAAGCCCCCCGTCCCCCTCCCCAAACACACACACACACACAGACACAGAGGCACACACACACACACACACACACACACACACACACACACACACACACACACACACACACACACACAGAGACACACACACACACACACACACACACACACAGACACAGACACACACACACACACACACACACACACACAACACACACACACACACACACTTGAAAGAAATTCAACACATTTTACATTATGCACGGCTATTACCCAAAGTATATTGCTTCCTGCTTGTTCTTGTAATATGTGCTTCTTTTTTATATCGCATCTTATGGTTCAATCTCCGAGACGCACGGCGGTTGCCCCGTGTTTATGATGAAATAAAGTTTGCACGTCTCTACCAGACACTTGGCTTCACTGCAGATTTTAATGCATTCATGTGGATCCTATTAGTCTCTTTTTGTCCTTGTAGAGTCAGACAGCCATTAATTTAGTAAATCACACTCAACAGAGATGATCACAGTTACTCCACGCTTTCTACACACTTCTATTCATTTCACATAGATGAATAAATGCCAATGTTTTGGAGCATTGATTAGCAGGCGAGTTTATATCTTGACAGTTAAATTGCAGGGTAGCTCACACAAAAAACTCTCTCCGATGCAAGGTACCCAGTAATTACATTTTTGTGTGAAATTATTATAATTTATTACAGTGTGTGGACCCTAATGATTACCCACATCAAATGGAAATTATACATTGAAATTAAGTCCACATA